>NC_138775.1:86084595-86684595 GCF_965119305.1 Pelophylax lessonae | reverse complement strand
GACTGACCTCGTCGAGCCTGGTACGCCGACTTGGTGAGGCTAGTCGCGGACGCTCCTTGGAGACTTCCTCTCATTGAGGATTTGCGGTCTCAGGGACCGATCTTCCATCTTGCTTTACAGTCGCTGGCTTAATGGCCTGGCCATTGAGACCCAGGTACTGAAGGACAAGGGAGTGTCAGCTTCAGTTATTCCTACTTCCAGTTAAAGCAAGGAAAGCGACTTCCAGCACATGGAAGTCTTATATTGCGTGGTGTGAATCTCTTGGATTTCCCCCACATACCTATTCGGTGATCCGAATCTTGGTCTGTCTGCAACAAGGGGTTGAGCAGAAACTATCCTTGAGCACGATTAAGGGTCAGGTTTTCGGCGTTAGCAATCTTCTTTTTAGAAACCTTTGGCTAATCATTCCTTGGTGCGGAATTTCATCCAGGGGGTGCGACAGCTGGCTCCGCCAGTGCGCTCACCCTTACCGCCTGGGATCTTAATTTAGTGTGGTCGGTTCTTCAGAAACTTCTCTTTGAAGATATCAGGGAGATTCCCTTGCTTACATTATCCCAGAAGGTGGCCTTCTTGGTGGCCATTACTTCTGTACGCAGGGTGTCAGAACTGGCTGCATTATCCTGTCGTTCCCCAGATCTGGTGGTTCATAGGGATAAGGTGGTTCTTCTTCCGAATCCATCCTTCCTTCCTAAAGTGGTTTTCGTAAGACGGACTCACTTTTGTGATCACGGATAGCCCTTGAAGGGGATTGCCTGTGTCTGCCGCGACCATATCTAGATGGATCAGTCAGACGGTGGTACAGGCTTATTCTATTAAGGGTCGGAATCCTCCGTTTCCTGTTAGGGCGCACTTCACTCGAGCGCTCAGTACTTCCTGGGCCTATCGCCATCAGGCGTCAGTGGTCCAGGTATGTAAGGCGACCACCTGGTCGTCGGTACATACCTTTACAAAATTTTATAAGATTGATGTGATGGCATCGGCGGATGCCTCATTTGGCCGCAAGGTTTTGCAGGCCGCAATTTGAGGAGACCAGTGGTCTACCTCAAGGGTTTTTTTCTGTTGAAAAATTTCTGTTGAGTCTCATCACTGAGGATGAGCATGGTAAACTTCTAGTTGGCACCGGTTGGGCCTTCTAGATTGGATTTGATTTCCATTTTTCCCACCCCTCATTTGTGGTACTGCTTTGGGACGTCCCGAGGGTGTTGAATCACCGAGGACTACGTCTGTCAATGAGTGATAGAGAAAAATGGATTTTTGTAAAATCTTACCGTAAAATCCTTTTCTCTTAGCTCATTGACAGACGTAGTACCCGCCCCTCTGTTTTTAAGTTGGGTTGGGTTAAATTCTCTAAACACTGCTTTGTGACATAACTGATTTGCTAGAGCAGGAAGTGAGAGGATATACCCTCTGGGACTGCCCCTAGGGTGTGGCCAGAACGTTTTCTTTCCTGTCTAGTCCTACTCCTGTAGAGGGCAGCATAACCCGAGGGTGTTGAATCACCGAGGACTACGTCTGTCAATGAGCTAAGAGAAAAGGATTTTACGGTAAGATTTTACAAAAATCCATTTATTATACAAGGCAAACATAAAAACCCTAATTTGGTTCACCCTTTGAACCCATCACAGACATCCTCTTAGACATTCTTACTGACAAAGTAACCTTTTTAGTCACTATAACATCTGTCAGAAATTTATATACACTGCTAAAAAAAATTAAAGGAAAACTTTTTAATCAGAGTATAGCATCAAGTTATTCTCCTGGGATATTGATCTGGTCAGTTAAGTAGCAGAGGGGGTTGGCAATTAGTTTCAGCTGCTTTGGTGTTAAACAGGTGCACTACATGGGAAACAATGAGATGACCTGCAAAACAGAAATGGTTTTACAGGTGAAGGCCACTGACATTGTTTTCCCTACTCATCTTTTCATACTGTTTTTTTTACTAGTTTTGCATTTGGCTAGGGTCAGTGTCCCTACTGGTAGCATGAGGCCATACCTGGACCCTGTAGAGGTTGCACAGGCAGTCCAACTCCTCCAGGATGGCACATCAATACGTGCCATTGCCAGAAGGTTTGCTGTGTCTCCCAGCGCAGTCTCAAGAGAATGGAGGAGGTTCTAAGAGACAAACAGCTACTCTAGGAGAGCTGGGCAGGGACATAGAAGGTCCCTAACCCATCACCAGGACCGGTATCGGCTCCTTTGTTCAAGGATGAACAGGATGAGCAATGCCAGAGCCCTACAAAATGACCTCCAACAGACTACTGGTGTGAATGTCTCTGACCAAACAATCAGAATCCGACTTCATGACGGTGGCCTGAGGGCCCGACGTCCTTTAGTGGGCCCTGTGCTCACTGTCCCTCACTGTGGAGCTTGATTGGCATTTTCCATTAAACACCAGAATTGGCAGGTCCGTGACCAGCACCCTGTGCTTTTTGCAGATGAGGGTTTGCATCTGCAGATGCTTCACTTGGCAACAGGAGGATGAAGGAATTGATACCATTGAATGGCCCCCACGCTCGCTTGACCTAAATTCAATAGAACAACTCTAGGACTTTGTTACAGTCCATCTGACATCGCCAGGTTGCACCTCAGTCTGTTCAGGAGCTCAGTGATGCCCTGGTCCATATCTGGGAGGATATACCCAAGCAAACCATCTGTCGTCTCATTAGGATCATGCCACGACATTGTCAGGCATGCAAACAAGAACATGGGGGCCATACAAACTAGTGAGGACCATTTTGAGTTACTGCAATGAAATTTCATCAAAATGGACTAGCCTGCATAATTTTTTTCACTTTGATTTTCAGGGTGTCTTTGAATTCAGCCCTCTGATGGAAATGAAAATTATCAACCTACAAATGATGTGGCATCCTGTCGTTTCTAACACATTACCCAGTCCTTATCAGTATAGATATCCAACATGATATTTTTCCCCATTGAGATCTGTTGTGTTTTCAAAGTTTTCCTTTAATTTTTTTAGCAGTGTGTGTATGTGTGGGTATATGTGTGTGTGTGTGTGTGTGTGTGTGTGTGTGTGTGTGTGTGTGTGTGTGTGTGTGTGTGTGTGTGTGTGTATGTGTATATAGTTAGTCACTATAATTTTTTTGTATTAACGGCCCTTTCCTGTAAAGAGCCATCTCTCATACCTAACAGCAAAGTTCTAGGTCAAGACCATCTTTTCTTAGAAAAGTGGCTTCAGCTTTCCATGTCAATGAGGACATTGTTCTGCCATCCTTGTTTCCTGCTGCTAAGCATCCAAAGGAAGTCTCACTACATTGGCTGGATGTAGTCAGAGCCATTAGAGTGTATGTGAAAGCTGCTGCTGCTACTAGACAAAAAAGATTCCTTGTATGTTCTTTTCACGAGCCCTTGCAAGGGGCACCCTGCTTTAAAATCCCCTATTGTATAAGGAATATGATTACAAGGGCTTTTTTCTCAAAAACCAATACCTCCTCCTGTGCTGTAACACCTTCACTCCACCAGATCTTTTGTAGTATCCTGGGCCTTTAGGCACCAAGCCGCCACCTGGTATTCTGTGCATAATTTTTCAAAGTTTTACCAGGTGGATGACAAGTCTTCTGCTGATGCAGTTTTCAGCTGCAATGTGCTTGCATTGGCTCTCTGAACCAGGGGTTTAACAGATGTTGTTTCATGGATGAGTTGGCACAATTCTGTTTTTTCCTAGTTTCCCACCCTTTTATTTATTGCTTGGGGACATACCATGGTGTATGAATAAATTGCCTATGTCCTGTACGGTACGATTTAGATCAGAGTAATTTTGGCTGGTCAGTGTCCAATCACCTAAAGGTACGAGCCTATAATCCATGGTGTATAAATAGGTTGTCTATTTCCTGTACTGTACGCTAGGATATGGAATTTACAGATGATTCAAAATTCCTGTTTGTACTCACTGCTCGATGCTTTTTCTCGGAGTTGATTGAGGGACACAGCTCTCTCCCCTTTATATGCTATCGTTCTTTCTTGGACAACTTACTACAACTGAAAAGATGTGAGGTAAGGAGTTTTAGACCCAAGTTGACTTCTTCAGTTCTGCATGTGTCCATTTCTTCTGTAGGCAGCAGTTAACCCTAGGTTTCTTACTGTCAAGCTATTTCCATGAATGGACTCCTTTCTCCCACAGAGAAAAAAACTATTGCTTAAAACAAAAGTAATTTGCAGCAACAGCTTAATAATTATTACAATAATTGGTAGCTCATTTAGTAGTGGTGGATTTGTGCTTGTGTATAGGTAGCATTATTCATATTTAAAACATTATAGCTAGTAGTAGTCAGTAGAGGTGTACCGAAACCAAAAATGGAGGATTCACTTGGCTGAAAACCGAAACCAAAAATTATAAATATAAATATTTTTATATATATAATTGTATTCTATTCGACTTTTTATTTAATATCATTAATTTAATTTAATTTAATATGAATTTGTCGACCATTATTTATTTCAGGTTCTTGTATAGCGCTGTCAATTTACGCAGCGCTTTACATATACATTGCACATTCACATCAGTGGCACCTCTAAATATGTCTTTACACTGGCCTGTTGCACTACTTTTTTGGTGGTAAAAATCTTGCTTGCTGCATTTTTAGTCTGTTAAAAAAAAATGCATCTCCCCGTTGAAATGCATTGAAATTGCAGCAACATTGAAAACGTGGGAACTGCATTCCAGATGCACTGCCCTTGCAATCTGCAGCAGGTGTCAATGCAAAGTTCAGGACACCCCAAATGCAGGTCGTAACTACAGTGAGTTTGCCCCAACCAGATCCAATGGTACAGAAGTACCATGCAATCCAGTTGTACATTTCCAAAAGTAGTGCATGCACTACTTTTGGTTTCGGGCGGTGTGATTTCAGCCCATTTGAAATAATGGTACAAACAAATGACCACTGCCCCCACCTATAACTGGCCTTTGCAGCAAGGAACACATGGAAGGGCGATACATGTCAAACAAAAGAAAATTCCTAGGTCCACTTACACAACCAGCTTACAACCAAATGAATTATCTTGTCTTAACAGTTTGCGTTAAAAACAGGAGTTTCTCTATCGTTCATTGACAGGCGCAGATCCATATTCTTCTTAACCATTGGGTTATGCTGCCCCCTACAGGAGTAGGACACTAAGCAGGAAAAAAACTTTACCACGCCTATGGGGCAGTCCCTGAAAGCATACACCCACTCACTCTGCTATAGGATTCAGTTTGTTTCTTCCTAGTTTAAGAGTAGGACCTAGTTCCCGGCTGGGACTTCGGTCTTAGCTTGTTTTTTTTTTTTTTTTTTGTAAAGGGAACTTTGGTTAAAATTTAAATTTTTTAGCTAGTTATTTTCCTGAGAGAACTGCAATCAACAGCCGGACTGGGTTTGGACTGGATATCCTAGATCCTTAAGATCTACCAGTCCGGCCAGCAAGTGTGTGCAGGTTATAGCCCCGCTCTAGGCCTTGCACAACAGAGCCCCAATGGACGGGGGCTGGCCTACGAGTGAAACACCTCGCCGGGGCGCACACGACCTGGTTTGACCTGAATCGTATCGTGCCTCTAGGCCGTCCGCAGCCCTCACCCTGGGCGCCCACCTGATTGTTGTTGGTATGGTGAGTAGTGTCCCCCATAGCTCTTACGGTCTCGGGGTGGACGTGGGCCCCTCCTTGGGATGGTCAGACCCCAGGGTTCCCTTCAATTTCCCCCAACCCCTCTAACAGTCACGGTGGTCTTTTGGCCCCAACCTACCCCCATGCCCCCCCTCCCGGGGTTAGGTAGGAGCTGGCTTTGCCACTTGCTCCAGTAAGGGGGGGAGGATGCGGTTGTTGCTGACCAGACTGTACGGATCGTACACGGGGGTCTTTGAGCAAGTTCCCGGCCCCCTGGGGGCACGTGTCTGGGTCGGGCCAAAAAATGAGTCTGCGGCTTTGCGACCTACTCGCGACTGTTCGGGTACCTGAAACGAGCTAACCGAGATGAGGTGCCTGACCAAGCTGACTGTCTCACGTGGCCAGATCGGGCCAAAAATTGAGGCTGCGGCTTGCGGCCTACTCGCGACTGACAGAGCTGGCTGTCTAAGTGACCAAGCTGTCCAAGCTCCTAACTGAGCTGCTGACGGTGGACTCGCGACCAGATCGGGCCCCAAATTTATGCCACGGCCTACTCGCGGCTGGCTGTCCAAGCTGCTGATGAGCTATTGACAATGCTGTTTGAGCTGCTGACTGGGGTGATAGAGCAGCAGATGGGTGTCCACCCTTCCCCTCCTCAGGGGGGTGGACATATGAACTGTTCAAGGGGGGTGCTGTAGGGGCATTGTTGTGTGGGGGTACTCTGCCTGCGCGTCTGTGTCACGGGGGCCCCTCTTCCTCTTTATAGGGGGCTATGTCCTTTTTATGTCATTTATGGTGGGCGACACTTGTCTAATAGGGGTCTTTTTGTGGAACTTTAGCCGGCGTCTCCTTGCGGGACTGTGGTCGGCAACCTCCCCTGCTTGTCATGTTCTCAGGGTGAGCTTAGCATATAGCGACTCTGCTGGGTCTGCGTCCACGCACTTCGGGTGCTCTGCGGTGAGGATGATTCCTTTTTTTACTGCAAATGCGCATGCAAGGGCGCTGGTGGATGCACCGATAGTATCGGTGCAGAACGCCCCCAGGATCTTCAGGGGCCTGCAGATCTCCTAAAAGTGGCAAAGGTACTCCCTTTTTTCGTCTACTGTGAAAAAATTGTTGCAAGTCAGTGGAGTTGTTCTAGACACAATAATGGTAACCACGCATGGTGTGGCTATCCGTTCTCCCTTTTACGGGGGACCCCCTATTTGGGTCTTTTTTGGATGAACTGATCAAAGGACTCACAGGTGGGAAGAGTACTCTTCTTTCTCTATCCGCTAAAGGAAAGTCACCGCCTAATAGACGGGCCCTTATTTTTCAGCACGCAGGAGAAAGGACCCAAGCCATTTAGGTCATCTGGGAGTTCCAAGAAGATGTGGTCGGGTAAGCCGAGAACAGGCCCCTCCAGATCTGCAGACAAATGTCTGTTTGCAAGAAGGGACGCCCTCACCCGTATCTGGGGTGGCGGGACATCTTCATTTTCTGTCCGGAACCAGGGACCTCCTTGATTCAGGACAAATGGGCCCACGAGCTGCTCCGATCGGGTTACAAGAACTCTAATTCAGGTCCTGACCGTCAGACAGATTCTGCCCGTCCAATCTACACCTATCTTCAGAAAGGGTGATTGTGCTGGTTCCCTCTCAGGAACGCTTTCAAGGGTTTTATTCAAACCTGTTTACTGTTCCCAGGAAAGAAGGGAAAGTGCGTCCAATTCTGGACCTCAAGGCTCTGAATTGCTTTGTGCAGGTACAGAAGTTTCAAATCTAGTCCATTTGCACGGTAGTGCAGATTTTACACCAAGGGGACTTTTTAGCCTCTATCGATATCGAGGATGCTTATCTGCACATCCCTATTTATGCTGGACACCAGCGTTTACTTCGCTTCGCTGTAGGAAAGGAACATTATCAATTTGTGGCGTTACCCTTTGGTCTCGCCTCCACCCCAGGGTTCTCACCAACGTGTTGGCTCCGGTATTGGCATTACTGTGACAGCCGGGAATTGCGGTATTAGGGTAACTGGACGATCTCCTCTTAAGAGGAGACTCCCACTCAGTTCTGGTGGGCGATCTGTCAATCACTGTATGGACTCTGCAAAAGTTTGGTTGGACCATACATTTCAGAAAATCTGCTCTGGTCCCAGCTTCCAAAATTTTTTATCCGGGACTGACTGGACTCTGCAAGGGTGTTTCTTCCCATGGAAAAGCTGCAAAAGTTGCAGAGAGCGATTCGGTTGCTGTTATCCAGCACTTATCCAGCATTCATTGCAGACTTGCATGCAACCTCTAGGCCTGATGGTGTCTACCTTCAGGGCCGTTTCGTTTGCTCAGTTCCACACAAGACCTCTGCAAAGGGGTAAGGGGTATTCTTTTCAAGTGGAACAAGGATCCAAAATCTTTGGACAATCTGATTCGGTTGAGTCAAAACGCAAGAAGTGCTCTTCTGTGGTGGCTCCGTTCCTTGACTCCGCATCGGGGCAAGCTCCTCCTTCCATTGTAATGGACCGTGGAATCCACGCATGCCAGCCTGTCCGGCGGGGGGGGGGGGAACCAGACTTTCGATCAATAATTTGCAGCTCAGAGCGATAAAGCTTGGCTTGAGTGACTGGAAAAATCGTCTGCAGGGTTGTCCAGTTCAGATTCAATCAGACAATGTCACGGCCATGGTTTATATCAATCATCAAGGGGGCACCAAGAGTGTCCTTGCGGCCCGGGAGGTGGCCCGAGAGCTCAATATGGGCAGAAAATTTTGTTCCAGCCCTCTCCGCCATGCATATACCCGGAGTGGAGAACTGGCAGGCGGATAACTTGAGTCATTAGGAGGGGTTTCACCTGTCGTTTGCCCGGTGGGGGACACCCGATGTAGACCTGTTAGTTTCTCGGCTCAACGAGATGGTACAGAGGTTTGTAGCCAGGTCTCGGGATCCTCTGGCCGACGCCACAGACGCACTGGTGGCTCCTTGGGGTCAGTATCGGCTGATTTATGCATTTCCTCCACTGAAACTTCTGCCAAGGCTTCTGCACTGAATAAAGGTGGAAGGGATTCCCGTCATTCTGGTGGCCCCAGACTGGCCTCGCCAGTCTTGGTATGCAGATCTAGTAAGGTTGGTCTCCCATGCTCCTTGGAGACTTCCTCTCAGGGAAGATCAGTTGTCTCAAGGGCCGATCTTCCCTCCTACTTTACAGTCGCTGGCTTTAACAGCGTGGCTGTTGAAAGCCAGGTATTGAAGGATAGGGGGTCTTTCTGATTCATTGATTCCTACACTGTTGAAGGCTAGCAATCTATGTCCAGGAAGATTTATCATCGTATGTGGAAATCGTACATCTCATGGTGTGAATCGATTAGGGTGCATCCACACTACTTTTCAGTGGCTAGGATTTTGGCTTTCCTCCAAAGAGGGTTTGAGCAGCGGTTGGCCTTGGATACTATTAAAGGCCAGGTGTCAGCTTTGGCTGTGTTTTTTCAACGCCCTTTAGCTACGCATTCTTTGATTCACACTTTTATCCAGGGAGTTCGTCATGTGGCTCCTCCGATACGGTCCCCAGTGGCGGCCGGCCGATAGGGGGTGCAGGGGGCGGCCACCCCCCCCCCTCCCCCCAAAAAAAGAAGGAAAGAAGAAGATTTAAAAAAAAAGTGTCTATTTTTCGCCTACTAGGGGCGCCGGACTTAGTGCTGGGTATGGGGGGGTGGGGTTTTTGACCCCACCCTCGGCCAGCAGAGGCGCCGATTGGCGCTCTTCAGGGGGTCATTGGGGCGCAGAGCAATGCGCCCTGACACTCCCCACTTTTCTGATGTCCGGGCTGTGATTGGTCCAGACTCCAGCCTGGACCAATCACTGTAGGACATGGATCTGGTGACGTGACGTGTGGGGGCGGTGCACCGCCCCGGCGTCACGATCACCGCTTCTGTCCGTTCCCGCCCGAGGAGTGTCGCAGCCAGGAGAAGAGTGAAGACAGAGGAGGACGGTCGGAGACGGAGAAAGAGAGCCGCGTGACGTCCAGGAGTCTGTCGGATCGGAACTTCGTGCCCGACGATTGCCTTCTGGATCTTCTTTGACTGTGAGTCACTCCAGACAGAGTCCAGACCAGTCCGCTGCTCGCAGCATCATCGCAGCCAGGCCCAGGCGCACAGAGAGTACTCTGCAGGCCGCAGCATGAGGTCACTCATTCTACCACACAGAGTCCAGCACAGCGGGCAGCAGCCCGGTAAGTGAAATTCCACTGAGAACCCCCTCTATTTGCAATGGCAGATCACCGGTGCAAGGAAGTAATGCATCACTGCATTGGAGGCACGCACGCTGATCTCTGCATTGGGGACATGTATCACTGCATTGGAGGCACGCACGCTGATCTCTGCATTGGGGACATGTATCACTGCATTGGAGGCATGCACGCTGATCTCTGCATTGGGGACATGTATCACTGCATTGGAGGCACGCACGCTGATCTCTGCATTGGGGACATGTATCACTGCATTGGAGGCACGCATGCTGATCTCTGCATTGGGGACATGTATCACTGCATTGGAGGCACCCACGCTGATCTCTGCATTGGGGACATGTATACTGGTCACTGCATTGGGGGCATGTATACTGGTCACTACATTGGGGTGCTAGGGGGCCTGTACTATGGGGTTTGTGCTGGGGGGCCTGTACTGTGGGCTTAGTGCTAGGGGGTCTGTACTGTGGGGTTTGTGCTAGGGGGCCTGTACTGTGGGGTTTGTGCTAGGGGGCCTGTACTGTGGGGTTTGTGCTAGGGGGCCTGTACTGTGGGGTTTGTGCTAGGGGGCCTGTACTGTGGGGTTTGTGCTTGGGGGTCTGTACTTTGGGATTAGTGCTAGGGGGCCTGTACTGTGGGGTTTGTGCTAGGGGGCCTGTACTGTGGGGTTTGTGCTAGGGGGCCTGTACTGTGGGGTTTGTGCTAGGGGGCCTGTACTGTGGGGTTTGTGCTAGGGGGCCTGTACTGTGGGGTTTGTGCTAGGGGGCCTGTACTGTGGGGTTTGTGCTAGGGGGTCTGTACTGTGGGGTTAGTGCTAGGGGGTATGGGTGGAGTCTATAAGTGGTGGGGCTTCTGAGAATGGGAGGGATCAAAATGGAAGGGCAGGGTCTTGCGCCCCCCATGTTAAAACTTCACCAGCCGCCACTGTCCCCGTTACCTCCGTGGGATCTTAACTTGGTATTGTCTGTTCTTCAAAAACCTCCCTTTGAAAACTTAGGGAGATTCCTCGGCTTACACTGTCACAGAAGGTAGTGTTTTTGGTGGCTATTACCTCTGTCCGCAGAGTGTCTGAATTAGCGGCGCTGTCCTGCGGTTCTCCTTCTCTGGTGGTCCACAGAGATTAAGTGGTACTTCAACCTAATCAGTCGTTTCTTCCTAAGGTGGTTTCTGATTTCCATTGAATTAAGACATTGCGCTGCCTTCACTCTGTCCTAAGCCCAAGCATCCTAAGGAAATTGCCTTGCATTCTGTGGCTGTGGTTCAGGCAATTAGGGTTTGCCTGGCGGTTACTGAGTCGGTAAATCAGACTCTCCTTTTGACCTCACAGAAGGACCTCAGAAGGGATTGGCTGCATCTGCTGAGACTATATCCAGATGGATCAGGCAGACGGTGGTACAGGCGTATTCACTTAAGGGTCAGGTGGTTCCATCTTTCCCTGTGAAGGCGCATTCTGCTAGGGCGCTGAGTGCCTCTTGGGCCTTTCGCCAACAGACGTCGGTAATACAAGTTTGCAAGGCGGCAACTTGGTCGTCTGTGCACACGTTCACTAAATTCTACAAAGTAGATGTGTTGGCATCCTTGGATGCTTCTTTTGGCCGCAAGGTTTTGCAGGCTGCTGTTTTAAAAGAGCATTTTTTTCTCTTTGAGGGTGTATGTTGTTTTTAGGTGAGCTCCAGTTGTTCCTGGTTGAGCTCCATGTTACCTGGTTGGCTAAGTTTTTAGCCTTTGGGGAATTGTTCTTTCTCTGCGTTGTTTTCCCACACCTCATGCAAACACTGCTTTGGGAAGTCCCAATGGTTAAGAAGAGTATGGAGCTGCGTCTCTCAATGAATGATAGAGAAAACTGGATTTTTGACTTACTGTAAAATCCTTTTCTCTGAAGTTCGACAGACACAGCACCCGCCCCTCTATTTCTGAGTGCGTTGGGGTCTTTTTTACTTCTGACACTGCTTGCAACAAAACTGAATCCTATAGCAGAGTGAGTATATGTATGCCTTCAGGGACTGCCCCATAGGCGTGGTAAAGTTTTTTTCCTGCTTAGTGTCCTACTCCTGTAGGGGGGCAGCATTACCCAATGGTTAGGAAGAATATGGAGCTGTGTCTGTCAATGAACTTCAGAGAAAAGGATTTTACAGTAAGTCAAAAATCCAGTTTTTGTTTGCACACATTTGCAAATACATGCGTAAGCTGAAGAGCCACTTCATGGCACTCCAGTGTTATCTGCAGCCCTAACTCTAAATATAAAACATGATAATTTGATTGGTTGCAGGCTGGTTGGTAAGTTGAGCTGAGAATTTTGGTTTTAAAATGAAGGGGCTGGAATCACACTGCAATCGGATCACATGGGAATGTTCTTGTGTTATTCATAGGGAGAATGAGCCATCAAGCTGTGAAAAAATCAAGAACAAACCCAGTTAAAGAGCCTAAAAAAAAAGCATTTGTATTAAAAACAAAAACTTGAAGGCATTCTCGAAAGGAGAATCGCTCATTCATTAAACAAAATCTTGAGGAAGATGACCCACTGCATCTGATCACAGCCTGGGGAGGAGAGCTGGCCGGAGCAGATGAAGAGGGGTTCTATCACCACTTGGAGCTGATATGCCGGCCGCTGTAAAACAAAATCCCACCTCCTGGATCGGCTCTTATGATTTCCCAGCATTGGACAAGTGTGGTGTCTATCATAGGAGCCGATCCAGGAGGCGAGACCTTTTGACAGCAGCCAGTGTCTTTGCTCCAAGTAGTGATAGATCCCCTCTGTCTGCTCTGGCTGGCTCTCCTTCCCATTCAGGCTGTGATCTAATGCAGTGTGTCAGTTATGTTTAAAGACTGATCATTTTTTTCACCGGCCCTGCATGTCTGCAGCGGAAGCAGTGCAGCTTTTCGCAGGGATCAGAGTGGACCGGGTCATACAGCCCCTGGTGTCACCTCTCTGGTGGGTGTCACCTCTCTGGTGGGTGTCACCCAGGTGCGGTCTGCATCCCCCTAACAACGCCACTGATGCACACCCCTTCATTGTGGTGGTGTGCAGGCATTGTGCATTGAAAAAAGTACTTCATGCAGTACTTTTTCAGCGCGAGGCAATCCACTGCCTTGCACCGTGTGGTGACCATTTGAACTGTATGGAGTTTTAATGGGAAGTTCCAATAAAGTTCATTAAAAAAAAAAATGAACAGTGCTGTTATCCTGCTGGACTGCACTGCACGCCAGCCACTGCATTATAGCACAGCAGCTGGTATGAATGGACCTTTATTCTCTGCTTTTATTCTGTGCCTACCCCACTAGAATACACCTTAATTCATCAACATTTGGTTTAAAAAGCACACACGCATGTTAGCCTCATCTCTTTGGAAGCAAGATTTGCCCACCTTTCCAATTATCTTCCCTTGTGGATTAAATAACACAATAATTTACTTTATGCATTTTCTGTTTCAGGAACAATGGAAAACTATGAAATGATTCATTCCAGCAGAGTGAAGTTCATTTATCCAAATGAAGAAGAAATTGGGGATCTTACTTACATTGTAACAGAAAGCACTGACTCTCCAGGAACATTGCCATCTTTAAACATCTTACTGTATGTCTTGGCTTTCCAAGTAAGCACAGCAGAAGGAACTAACCAAGAAGCTTTGCTGCAACCTAAAACCCTCATTCTCACAAGCTCGGACCTATTTCTATTCAATGAAGATTACATCAGTTACCCACTTCCCGATTTTGCCAAAGAACCCCCAAAGAAAGACAAATATCAATTAGTGGATGGAAGACTTATTCGGGATTTAGACCGTGTGTTGATGGGCTATCAGACTTATCCTCAGACTCTTACATTCGTTTTCGATGACTCTAGCAACCAAGACCTGATGCACAGTTTATCTATGGATCATTTTGCAGAACCTTTAAGCCCCTGCAACAGTCAGAATGCCTGTGGCAATAATCAAGAAGTACAGTGGTACATCTTTATTCCAAGTGCTGACTGCCGGGAAAAGTTGATATCGCTCCTTGCCCGCCAGTGGGAGATTCTGTGTGGTAGGGAGCTACCTTTGGAGTTGACAGGATGAAGTACTTGATTTATATCTACATTCTAAAGATACGGGCGGTTTTTGAGGGACCATAATAAAGGACAATGCACATAGCTTTATGCTGCTTTTCATTGCACATATTTATTTTTATGTTTTGAGCACATAGTACTTGTACAGAGAACTCTTAGTATACACCAAACCTACAGATTGTTACAATATAATTGAAATTAAAATCAGCCATCGTAATGTATTTTATATAGCTAAAGATGTCCTTATTCTTTTGATGTTTTCACTCTTAAGGTACAGTTTTGAACAATTTTTGAGCTTCTAAAGGTTTATGGTAAACTCAGATTTGCAACAACAATCTTGGAAGATTAATAGCATAAAATAATGTAGGAAAGTTTAAAAAACTTTCTCTTATACTCACTCTACTAACTGTAGATATATACCAGCACTGTTGTATACAAGCTATGGAGACCTCTCTCACATGCACTGAATAGTGGAAATGCATGATAAGGTTTTGAAAGTACCTCATCATTTAGAACGAGATTACATTTCCGTAGCTTGCTTTAGGTTTATCTTTAAAGTGTCCTTGAAGAAAACAAAATTCAGTAGCCCTAGTTTGGGGGTGAAGTGGAGTCTTTGTTCCAGGTTGATGCATTTTTCCAAAGCAATCCGAAGCATTCACTTGTAAAAAACCTGTACCCAGGTGAAGAATATTGCATTTGGGGCCACCCTTCTGACAGGAAGCAAGGTGCTATATTTTAACAAACTTTAGCTAAAATGGGGCATGTTCCAGAGCTGTGAAATACATGTATCTTAATCGTCTTACCTTCCAAAATTTTTGTAATTCTGTTCAATTAGTGCCATACAGCCTTGCTAGGCCTCTCGCCTCCAAAGGAGTTAAACAATGTAGCTTGGTTTAAGGACTTGCCCTCAGCCTGCAGATTGGACAATGCAGAAACAGTAGAGCACTGATGATGCTGTCTCATGCTCTACCTATCCTGTAATCATTTTCAGAGTGTTAGGCCTCATTCACACAGGCGTAATAGTGTTCACCTGGGAGAGGATTGTCTTTGCACGGGGATGCACAGTTGTTCTGTGTATCCTCGTGCAGGCAGTGCCATTGATGTCAATTGGGATGAAGTGGCTGCTCAGACAGAGTTGCTGCTCGCATTATGACAGCCATACACTTACGGGTGTGCAGCCCCAAACACAGTGCGCATTAGTGGCTGTGCACCCACATGGCTGTCAAATTGGGAGCAGCAGCTATGTTAGTGCAGTCATTGTGTCCCATCTGACATCAAAGGGACTGTCTGCACAGGGATACATGGAACTTCTGTGCATCCCTGTGCAGGCAAACATGGCCTTCTTATGGGCCTATGCTGAGGTAGCTTGTGTGAAGGAAACCTTAGATTGACAACATTTAAAACCGCACTTATGGGTTTGTTAAAATTTATTTTTCCAGTTCTGAGCACTTATGTTTGTAGGGAGCTAAAGGGATCAAGTATCGCTCGGTTCTCACAGCTCCATGGGCAGAGTGCTGCTTACTGTCAGCCAGCAACTCTCTGTTCTGCCCCCTCCTTGCTCACTGGAGCACTGGGCTGTTGAGGGGGCGGGATCGGCCATGGTCATGACAACGCCCAAGCCTGAACCGGCTCTGTGGCGTCAGTGGAGAGCGGACTTCAGCCCGTTCCCTGCTGAAAACTGGTCACAGGATTGCAGTTCGTTTGTCCATAGGAGAAGTACAGCCAAACAAGCTTTGGCTGTACTTCTCCTTTAAATTGCCTGTAAAAAATAAAAATCTACAGTTACCATGTTTCCCCCGAAAATAAGCTCGGGTTTTATAATAATTTTGGCACCAAAAGACACAGTATGGCTTATTTTCAGGATAGGTCCTATTCTGTAATGTGCTATCTTCTCCCTCCCTGCCTGTCAGGAATCCCCTGTGTGAACCTAGTAAAAGTGGTTGTAAAATTCTAGCATCTACTCTATTACTGTGTTATATAATGTCCAGTGCGTTTCTGTAATCTAACTGTGTGAAATACCTTCAGTACAGCGGCTCTGCTCTCCTTCTCTTCTCCCCCGCTGACAGCTGGGGGTAACGGAAGCGCCAGCAGAGGGAGGAGAGAGCTGAGATACAAGAATGTGCGCGATACCGACAGCGGCCAGCACAGGGAGGAGAGAGCCGAGATACAGGAATGTGTGCTTCCGTGACCTGCTCTGAACACTGCAGAGGGGAGGGGCTGAGATCTCCTACTGATAGCTATGAGAGGAGAGAAGAGCAGAGCAGGAGATCAGCTGAGCGACGCAGTACCAAAGGTATTTCACACAATTGGATTACAGAAACACACTGGACGTTGTAAAATCATAGCATGCACTCTATTACAGTTTTGTATAAACTCTAAACTAGGGCTTATTTTGGGGCTAGGGCTTATATTGCAGCCCTCCCCAAAAATAACAGTAGGTCTTATTTTCATGGAAACACGGTATGTTTTATACTGTCACCTACAGGAGAATTGGACACTGGCAAACAAAATAATCTGTATACCACCCAGGATAACCCTCCCTTCCTTGTTTTTTGCTAGTGTCCTAGAAGGATGGGTATCTTTTCTTAACTCTTAACTCTGCTGAGAAAGTCTAACTATATTATGCTACCTTTTTTCTTCCGTTTTCCTCCAACTAATATTTCATGCTACATTACTGCTTGAGCTGGTCTCTAAATGGCAGATATCCAGATCAGCCTTTCCTCAGCCTAACTTTGGAGTGGCTAACCCATATCCTTCCTGCTGGACTGGATGTTGCAGAACTAACGTGAGAGAGACATTCGGGCACTGGGTTCTGCATTAGGTGCTTTCCAGATCCTGTGTGTAACAAGGTAGCCATGGTGCACTTTCCAGGTCCAAAACTGCTAGCGATTGCCTTCGTGGTTTCCCTATCTCAGAACACTCAATCTGTGAGTAGACGGTTTGGGCTGAGCAACAGGAGCTACCTTGTCATTTGCACTTCTGGGCCCCTTTAAACTTCCAACAGCTTTACAGAAGGGGTTAATGCTGAGGGACTGATTTCTGATGTCCAACACAGAGTAGAATGTCACAAGCACACTCTCTGCTCTCTCTCCAGTCATACAGTATCAAGAATACTTGATCCTGCTGCTGTTCCTGCATTGAAAAAGAGCCACATGGAATCTCTGGTCTGTTTCTACTGCCAAGCTACAGTAATCTTGGTCACCTCCAGCACTCTTATCAGTTGGGTGAGTTTGTGAGTAACAGAGGTCTTGCCCCATACCCTAAGCTTAGCTGCATCACCACCATGCTGTTAGCACGTCTGTATCTAGCAAGTTGGAATTTCGGTACCCTGGAGTTAAAAGGGTCTTTGTCATTGGAGTCCTGTTTAGCACTGTTGTGCGATATCTTTGCTTGTGCAGACCGCTAAGGCTCTTAAAGCGCTCTCGCGCCACTTTCTTCAGAGTCAACCATTGCCGTAGAGGAGACTGGGTGACCAGATGCAGTGACCAGCTCAGATTCGAGGTTCCTTTTAGTCGCTCTCTGATTAAATTGTTTTTGTAGAGTCACAGTATTCTGCCATTACCTCAGGCATAGTCTGTTCCTGAACAAAATCACCTAAAGCATATGAGGTAAATAGCAGCACTAAAGAGTGAGAAAGTGATCTCACATACGCCTATATAAATAAATAAATAAAAGAATACATATTTTTTTTTCAAATAATGAAAAATAAAATAAAATCACAAACAGTAAAAAATAGTGAAAAGAAGTTCAAATAAGAGTCCAGATAGCTGCAGTAGTCACAAAAATGTGGTAAACTGTTGATCCGTGACATTCAGAAAATGTCTTTAAAGTATCTCCACCCCACACCACGTGAGACTGTGCAACCACTTCCCCGTTCAGTTTAGACTCACCAAATTAATTTGCCACACATTCTCATGTTTGGCAAAATAGGCACTATACCCCGTAGGGTCAATGACATCTCCAGCCATTAGCAGTGAATTCCAAATCGCTCATACAAATACGCTGTTAGTGTTAACCAATATGCATCATTGTCATCACCCCTCAACTTTTCCAGAGGGACCGTCTGACCTGCTAAGTTAGTTAGGAACAACATTTCATTTACAGTGACCTACTTTGTACTTAGTGAGCTGGCTCTAGTGTTTCCCCAGTGCTTTTTCATGGCATCTTCATTGTGAGACAACATCCTGTGAAAAGAGCACTAACCATGGGCTCTAGTGGACAACATTTCCCAGATGGGTTAAGTGCCTGCAAAATTCATCTGGGTCTGCTCAGGTATTTGCTTTTTAAAAATGCATATAACCTGCAGGAAATGTTAACCAGCACAGTTCTTTAGCAGAGGGGTCCACAGTATGCTTATCTTCATGCTTTCTTCATTAGCCAGAGATTTATCCACCCAAATTTTTAAGGAGTTTTGGGTGTTTAGGGACCTTCCCCTCAAAATCACCTCCCTATTCTCTCTTTTTGATCGACCTCAGTCCTTTTCTCTGTGGTTGCAGCTCCTGAGGCCACATTCCACAACAGATGGTTCCGTCTAGATTATGGTATCCCTCTCTGGTCAGGTCTCCTGATTCAGACACCACTGTTCAACATCTAGGTACTGGTGTGTTTACCACCTAGGTGGAAAAGGAGTAATAGTTTGGTTGTGAACAGAACTTGAGGACTTAACCTTGTCTGCACTAATCCCTTTTGGAGAAATCTTCTTGAGGTGATTTTTTTCCAACTGGTTAGTTTCCAGACATTGAAACAGAGACATGGTCCATGTACTGAGATGCATTTCTAACCCTGTGTTCCAGGTGGGGGTATTTGGAGACAGTCCCGTGACACTATGAGCTTTCTGCAGGCAGAACAAATTTATTTCCTATTGCAGGTACCCTCTGAGTTACAGGGAATCCCTTAACCACTTTTTGGGGCTTTAAAGCGGAGTTCCACCCTGGTTATACATTTTTTTACAAAAATACCCCCGGGACAGTCAGGGCTAGCACATTCCACAATGGCTAGCCTCTGATCTGTCCCGGGTTGCACTTACCTTTCAGGAGAAATACTTACCTTGAAATTGTCTTCTCCAGCGCTGCCATCTCAGGTGTGGGCAGCTTGAAGCCAGCACGATCCTCTTCCGCGTCCTCTTCGGTCCTCTTCCTCCTTCTTCGGTCCCACGATGCACTGCACCGGCCCCGACGTCACTTCCGGGTCGCGCGCGTCATCCCTCCACAGCTTCTGGGCATGCCCAGAAGCTGTTTAGAAGGTAATGACGCGCGCGCCCCGGAACTGACGTCGGGGCCGGTGCAGGCGCAATGATTCCTGGGAGCGATGACGTTCAGCTCCCAGGAATCATTGCAAAAGCCAGGAAGTGACGAATCGCCGTGGCCGCCAAGGGGAGGAAGAAGGAAGTAAGGTGAGTATATTTTCTCTAAAAGGTAAGTGAAAAAAAAAAAAAATTGCGATTATCCATTTGTTTTTCAGGTGACCGGGAGCGAGAAGATGGAGGTAAGTATAAATTTCGGGTGGAACTCCGCTTTAAGGGTCCCTCTTCCTTCATATGGTCCACTGGTTTGTGTAGAAGGCTTTTCTGATGCTCTTTCCAGTTTTGGGTTTACTCTTGACTGACCTGATAGGACTGTGTACACAGATTCTGTGTTTTTTATTAGATCTGGAGAGTCAGTAGCATCTTTATCCCTCTGACTCTAAAGTCAAGGGTAGGTAGGATTTTTGTTTAGTAGGTTCCCTCTGAGGGTTTGCACCAGGGCTAACGCTTCCATGCTGATGTGTTGAGCTTGTTCCTCAGCTTCAGGGTAGTAGTCCATCTCACTGGTTTGTGGTTAGGTATTCTAACTTCCAAATCCTGCTTACTCTTGTTGGACTGCTTACCCTGTGCCTAACTCTTTTAATCATAATGACGACATGGGGTTGAAACCTGGGTTCTCAAGGTGGATTCAGGAGCCACTTCACACCGTTTGTAGATTTTAGTAATTCTCAAGTCTTGCCTTAGCCAGGTGGGTGTCTGTTCTGGCTATTCATCTAGGATCAAAGTTGTTTGTCCTTGATCCTTTTGGGGTCTGATGAATAGAGGTTCAGGGCCTTCCTACTTGGGTCGATTCATCATTATTTTAGCAGGACATTATTTATAGGCTTCTTTGTCTGGTACCCATATTCTTTTAGGGGCTTGCTCCCTTCCCTTGTTAACCATGTCAAGTAGTTTTTTCCCTCCTGGGAAATTTTTTGTCTCTTCCACTCTTCTGGGGGTTCATATTGACCAGCTTCCCACTTCTTGGACCATGGTTCAGTGCCCTGTCCCTTGTTGTCTTTTTCTTTTCTGAATAGTAATCATTTGTTTTTCTTTGTCTTGAGCAGTAGATTGATCTCCACCTTTTCTTTTCGGTCTTCTGAACTTTGAAGCTACCCAAGATTCTGGAGCGTGCCAATAAAGTTGAATTTCTAAAATACTGCTTCTTTATACTGAAAGAATTGTCAAACTGCCTGTGCTAACCATAATAGCAAATCGTGTTCTATCAAAGCAAGTTTAAAACGTAAGCAGATATTGATACAGTCTGTGTTGGTAATGCAAAAACATTCCTTTATACAGTTTTAAAAATACAATAAATTAATTATTAACTAGCGGGGGGGGAGGGGGGGGGGTAAAATAACCACATAACGTCCATTATCTCACCAATGTTTTTTCATACTTTATAAATGTGAAAGTTTGTTGGATATACCAAGAATTCTAGTTTTGGCTGTTTACATTATGTGTAAATGTGCATGCAAATAAAACCATATTTTTACTGTGTGCTGTTTTGTATTATATTGTTCAATGCTCCATAATAGTGAATTTACTAAGTATTGTATAAAATTCCCTTCCTGAATTCAGCTCCATTTTGTATATGTCACCTAGTGATTTGTGTCAATATAATTGTATGTAATGTATTTTTCTGCATCTGTTATCTGTGTGTGTGTGTGTGTGTGTGTGTGTGTGTGTGTGTGTGTATGTATGTATGTATGTATATATATATATATCTCCACACATACTCAGAGTATATATTACAGTTTATAACATATTGACATTTATAATCTTTCAGCTAGATGGGTTATATTTCGTTTTTTCATAGCGGATTGAGCTACTGAAATAGAAGTGGTCTGGTGCGCTAAACAAATGTGGTGCTAAACAACATATATGTGATGCCAACGATCTTAACAATAGTGTTATAGCAATCAACAATCAATAAAGACCAATAAAATAAATTAAATTGCAAAAATTTATAAATTCAACAAATCAGAGTCCACAGTGCAAAATCCGTATTGTGAATACAAAATATAAAGTCAATGTGCAGATTCCAGTGATAAATAAATCCAAAAGTTGAAGGTCCAATTACTGCACAGTGACACAGATAGGCACAGGGTTCCCACCACCTTCAGGATTATCCTCTTAGCAGCTTGTTAGGAATAAATGGCGGAATGTGTTAACACCTTGAGATGATAGCACCCCGGCACCATGGAGGAAAGATGACACTCCTATGTACCCCTATAGCTGGAAACAGATGCAATAGCCTCTTATCAGATGTAGATCTACACTAGCATGTGTAACTCCTATATTAGGGTCTTTCCCATCATGGTTCCAAGGGATGCCGGGATCTTATTAATACTCTCCTCTTAACCTCCCCGCAGATGTACTTTTCCACTGCACAGCTCTCCTCTTCCGTTCTTACATGCGGAATTGTATTTGTTATTTGTAATCTGCTGCCTAAAGTTTTTGTGTTCTGTTACAATGCAAGGAGTATTGGAATTATCTCAGTCACTAACAGCTGTCAATCAGGAAACAGAAGTTGTTACTGTTTTTACCAGCAGACATACTTCCTTTTTTTATATAACCTGCGACAATTACCTTGTGCATGTTTAACAAATACGTTTTTTTAGGTTCCCCACAAAGCGGAGAAGACTTTATAGCATAATGGCAATAGCTATATGCTGCCATTACAAAAAAAAAAAAAAAAGTCTTTGAGATGTCAAAGCCAGGAAGTTGTGTGGAAATGCATATGAAGATTTAAAAAAATATACAGTGCCTTGCGAAAGTATTCGGCCCCCTTCAACTTTTCGACATTTTACCACATTTCAGGCTTCAAACATAAAGATATAAAACTGTAATTTTTTTTTTTTTGAAGAATCAACAACAAGTGGGACACAATCATGAAGTGGAACAAAATTTATTGGATATTTCAAACTTTTTTAACAAATAAAAAACTGAAAAATTGGGCATGCAAAATTATTCAGCCCCCTTAAGTTAATACTTTGTAGCGCCACCTTTTGCTGCGATTACAGCTGTAAGTCGCTTGGGGTATGTCTCTATCAGTTTTGCACATCGAGAGACTGAAATTTTTGCCCATTCCTCCTTGCAAAACAGCTCGAGCTCAGTGAGGTTGGATGGAGAGCGTTTGTGAACAGCAGTTTTCAGTTCTTTCCACAGATTCTCGATTGGATTCAGGTCTGGACTTTGACTTGGCCATTCTAATACCTGGATATGTTTATTTGTGAACCATTCCATTGTAGATTTTGCTTTGTTTTGGATCATTGTCTTGTTGGAAGACAAATCTCTGTCCCAGTCTCAGGTCTTTTGCAGACTCCATCAGGTTTTCTTCCAAAATGGTCCTGTATTTGGCTCCATCCATCTTCCCATCAATTTTAACCATCTTCCCTGTCCCTGCTGAAGAAAAGCAGGCCCAAACCATGATGCTGCCACCACCATGTTTGACAGCGGGGATGGTGTGTTCAGGGTGATGAGCTGTGTTGCTTTTACGCCAAACATAACATTTTGCATTGTTGCCAAAAAGTTCGATTTTGGTTTCATCTGACCAGGGCACCTTCTTCCACATGTTTGGTGTGTCTCCCAGGTGGCTTGTGGCAAACTTTAAACGACACTTTTTATGGATATCTTTTAAGAAATGGCTTTCTTCTTGCCACTCTTCCATAAAGGCCCGATTTGTGCAATATACGACTGATTGTTGTCTTATGGACAGAGTCTCCCACCTCAGCTGTAGATCTCTGCAGTTCATCTGGAGTGATCATGGGCCTCTTGGCTGCATCTCTGATCAGTCTTCTCCTTGTATGAGCTGAAAGTTTAGAGGGACGGCCAGGTCTTCGTAGATTTGCAGTGGTCTGATACTCCTTCCATTTCAATATTATCGCTTGCACAGTGCTCCTTGGGATGTTTAAAGCTTGGGAAATCTTTTTGTATCCAAATCTGGCTTTAAACTTCTCCAACAGTATCTCGGACCTGCCTGGTGTGTTCCTTGTTCTTCATGATGCTCTCTGCGCTTTAAACAGACCTCTGAGACTATCACAGTGCAGGTGCATTTATATGGAGACTTTATTACACACAGGTGGATTCTATTTATCATCATTAGTCATTTAGGTCAACATTGGATCATTCAGAGATCCTCACTGAACTTCTGGAGAGAGTTTGCTGCACTGAAAGTAAAGGGGCTGAATAATTTTGCACGCCAAATTTTTCAGTTTTTTATTTGTTAAAGTTTGAAATATCCACTAAATTTTGTTCCACTTCATGATTGTGTCCCACTTGTTGATTCTTCACATAAAATTACAGTTTTATATCTTTGTTTGAAGCCTGAAATGTGGCAAAAGGTCAAAGTTCAAGGGGGCCGAATACTTTCGCAAGGCACTGTACCTGTATCCAAATAGGACTTTTTTTTTTTTTTTTTATAGTGGAGTATGATAGGATTTGATGTTTCCAAATCTTTGCTTAAAGTGTTACTAAACCCAGGACCCTGGATTCACTATATCTAGTCTCCCACAGAACATGGAAACACAATTATTTTAGTAAATATAAACTGCTAAATACCTTTTCTCATCAGCAGTATATAGCAGTCTTGTGACGTCTGTCAGTGTCTGGGTAAAGCTTATAGGAGTTTTCATTCTACTATAACTCTCCTATGAATCTGCAGGGTCCCTGAGCCTCTGTCTAGACAGTGCTGATTGGGGCACAGCAGTCACGACCAGAGTAGCAGCGTACCTCAGGCCGCAGCACCCTCATTTAAAGATGGTGCGGTGGACTGCTGGGAGTGGCGCCCTCTGGGTGACCATGGTATGGTGAGCAGTGTGAGACAGTGCTGAGGCTGTGGGGGCCTCTAGTGTCAGGTCATCTTTTTTTCTTCCTCTTTCCAGCAGTGTGGCAGATCGTTTTGGTGCTTTCCAGCTTGGGTGGTGAGTCTCTGGGGGTACACTATCCTTCCCTTGCTGTTTACAGCGCCGCGGGTGTGCTGCTTCTTGTAGTGCCACAGGGGGAGGGGCCTCCCTTTTTTTTTTTAATACATTTTTTTTTCTTTCTTGAGCAACGCAAGTTAAGCTTAACCCCTTATGGTTATGGAGCCTAGGGAGCTTGTTTCCCCACTGATCCACTCCTGAAAGCTGCAGGAACCTCTGGGTCTCAGTCTGCCCTGGCAGCCATGACGACAGCCCTGCAGTCACTAGTAGCCAAAGTAGATATGCCCCTGCAAGGAGACCTGGCAAGAAGCACCCCCCACCTTCACCTGTATCCTCTACTTCCTCAGATTCTGGGGTGGATTTGGTCTCTGTGGACGAGAGTCAGCCCACTGGGTCTGCGTCCACGCACGCTGAGTGCTGTAATAGTGAGGATGAATCCTCCTCTTCTGCAGCCGCGCATGAAAAAGCGCTGGTGGAGGCCCTGATTGTATTAGTGCAGTAAACTTTAAAATTGGAGGACTCAGCTGCTGCTGAGTCAACGACACCGGTGCAATTTGGCACCCTCAAATCTTCCAAGGTGAATAAGGTTTTTCCCTTTCCTGCCTATTTTGACAAGATTGTCACTAGTCAGTGGGGTTCCCCTGAAACGCATGGTTGGAATACCGAAGCGTTTTACTAGAAGATATCGCTTTGAGGAGTCTCTTCTGAAGAAACTGACAGAAACTGACTCTCGGTTTCCAGGCTGAATAAGACCACACTTTTGCCAGTGAGAGATTCCCCATCTCTTAAGGACGCTGTGGACAAACGAGCTGAGGCTTTGGCTTGGTACCTTTTCACTGTGGCTGGTTCAGTTTTATGACCGGTGTCTGCTATCACCTTGGTATCCCAGACCTTAACGGAATGGGCTAAGGTTTTGTGCCAGGATCTGGAGGGGAGTCAACATCCTTCTGAGCTGGTGGATCAGTTGATCCAACGGTTACAGTATATTTGTGATGCATCCTTGGATGTGGCCCCCCTGGCCGGCAGGGTTTCTGTGATGGCGGTGATCCTTCTCCGCATGATCTGGTTGAAGTACTGGTCAGCTGACAAGGCTTCGAAAAAGGTACTGACTGATCTTCCCTTGTAGATAACCGTTTGTTCGGTGTCTCTATGGAAGAGATCATTCCTATGGGAGGCAAGAGTACCTTGCTTCCTCAGGCTGTTAAGGGCAAGGAACCTCACCGTAAGTGGGGTCCCTTCTACCTTGCTTCCTCAGGCTGCTAAGGACAAGGAACCTCGCCATAAGTGGGGTCCCTTCTTTTCGGCTCACAAGCGGCCCTTTCGTCCGGCTGGCTCACAGGAAAAGGGCTCAAGATCCACCTGTAACTTTGCAGGAAGCTCAAAGAGACCCTGGAATGGTAAGTCCAAAGCGGGCGCTTCTGGTTCTGGTTCAAGCCTTCCCCAGCCTGAAGGGGTGCCCTCATCTGCATTTGGGTTTGAGGGATGTCTTTGCTTCTTTCTGGATCCCTGGACCTTGCTCATTCAGGACAATGGGTCCACAAACTGATTTGGTTCGGTTACAAGATCGAGTTTTGGTCCTTGCCTCCAGCAAGGTTCTTTCTTTTCAACTTAAGCCTGTCTACAGAGCAGCTACAGGGCCTTTACGGAGCAGTGCAGGACCAGTTAGCACATGGGTCTGTCGGGCATTAGCGTTTTCTTCGTTTTGCCGTGGGCGAAGAGCACTTCAGTTCGTGGCGTTAGCCTTTGGTCTTGCCTCAGCTCCTCGAGTGTTCACAAAGGTTTTGGCCCCAGTTCTGGCCTTGTTACAGCAGAAGGGGATCACGGTACTGGGTTACCTGGATGATCTGCTTCTGCATGCAGTCTTCCACCATTCTAGAATCTGACTTGGAGGTTACAGTGCGAACTCTGCAGGAGTTCGGGTGGACACTGAATTTTCAGAAATCGGCTTTGTCTCCATCCACAAAGCTGGACTACTTGGGGCTGACGCTGGAATCAGCGTCAGCCTGGGTGTTTCTTCCTCCAACAAAACTGCTGAAGCTACAGGAGGCTGTTCGGGTCCTGTTGTTCATCCATTGGTTATCACTCAGGACTTGCATGCAAGTGCTGGGTCTGATGGCCTCCACCTTCGAGGCGGTTCAGTTTGTGCAGTTCCACACCAGACCTTTGCAAAGGAAGATTCTGATTAAATGGAACAAGGATCCGCTGTTATTGGGGGGCACAAAGAGGGTCCCAGTGGCCCGGGAAGTGGCTGGCATCTTGAGGTGGGCAGAACGATATGTTCCGGTCTTCTCTGCTGTGCACATTTCGGGTGTATAGAATTGGCAAGCAGACTATCTCAGTCAGCAGACGTTCGATCTGGTAGAATGGTCTCTTCACCTGGAGATTTTTCATCAACTGTGTCTTTGCGGGGAACCCCGGATGTGGACCTGCTGGCTTCCATCTCAACAGGAAGGTGCAGAGGTTCATGTCAAGGTCTTGGGATCCTCTGGCCGACACCGCAGACGCCCTAGTGGCCCCTTGGGGTCAGTATCGTCTGATTTACACATTTCCTCCAATACAACTTCTGTTAAATACAACTTCTGTTAGGACTGCTACGCAGAATAAAGGTAGAAGGGATTCCAGTCATTCTGGTGGCACCAGCCTGGCCTTGCCATTCTTGGTACGCAGGCCTGATAAGGCTGGTAGCAGATGTCCCTTGAAAATTCCTCTCAGGGAAGATCTTCTGTTTCAGGCACCAATCTTCCATCCTGCTATACGGTCACTGGCTTTAACGGCGTGGCTATTTAAAGCCAGGTGCTGAAAGATAGAGGGCTCTTGGAGTCAGGGATTCCTACGCTGTTGAAGGCTAGGAAATCTACTTCCAGGAAGGTTTATCATCGAGTTTGGAAGGCGTACATTACTTGGTGTGAGTCACGGGGGGTTTTTCCCCCTCTCCTTTTCTGTGCTCGTCTGTTGGATTTTCTTCTATTGGGCTTAGATCAATGTTTGCCTCTGGGCACCAGCAAAGGGCCAGATTTCCGCCTTGGCTATTTTTTTTTTTTCCAAAGGCCATTGGCAATGAAGTCCTTGGTTCACACTTTTGTGCAGGGAGTTCGCCATCTGGCTAATCCGGTGCGATCCCTGGTACCCCCGTGGGATCTCAATTTGGTTCTGTCTGTTTCAATGGCCTCCCTTTGAATATATTTGAGAAATCCCTCTGCTCACTTTGTCGCAGAAGGTGGCTTTCTTGGTAGCCATTACTTCCGCACGTCGCATGTAGGAGTTGGCTGCGTTGTCCTGTCAGTAACCTTACCTGGTGAGTCATAGGGACAAAGTGGTGTTGGGACCCTGTAAGGTGTTCCTTCCTAAGGTTGTCTCGGGTTTTTATTTGAATGAAGACATTGTGCTACCGTTCCTATGTCCTAAGCCTAAACATCCTAAGCTAATTGCTTTGCATTTTTTTTAGATGTGGTAAGGGCAATTCGGGTGTACCTGGCGGTGACTGAACTAATTCGAAAATCGGATTCCTTGTTTGTTCTTGCGCATGGACCTCGTAAGGGGCAGGCCGCATCTGCCGCCACCATTTCCAAGTGGATCAGGCAGATGGTGGTGCTGGCCTACTCCCATTAAGGGTCAAGGTTCCTCCTTTCCCTGTTAAAGCACATTCTACGAGGGCACTTAGTGCCTCCTGGGCCTTCCGTCATCAGGTGTCAGTGGTTCAGGTGTACAAGGCGGCTAGTTGGTCGTCTGTACACACATTCACAAAATTTTAAAAGGTGAATGTACTTGCATCTTTGGATGCAGTGTTTGGCCGTAAAGTTTTGCATGCTGCGGTTGCGAAGGCTTCCACTTCTTGAGGGTGAAAATTTTTACTTCTGGTGAGCTCCTGTTGTTACCTGGTTGGCTATGTTTAGCCTTGTTGGGAATTCTGAGTTTGCTGTGTTTTTTTTTTCCCACCCCTCATGTTGACACTGCTTTGGGACATCCCAGTGGTCTGAAGACTTGAAGCTGTGTCTGTCAGTGAAAAGAGAAAATGATTTTACGGTAAGACGAAAACCCAGTTTTCTCTTTCGTTCACTGACAGCCACAGCACCTGAGGCTCTGACATTTAACAAAGAGTGGGGCTTTCAATTGGGAGGAGCTGGGGCATAATCTAGATTTCTCTTACGTCCTCCAGTCGCCGCCATCTTCATATTCGTCACAATGGGGTATTATACTTTGCCCTGTTGGAGTAGCTAGGCAACAGAATATGTTAATATTAAAGCTTTTAACATATCCCACCCCCAGGGGGTGGTCCCCTCAGTCAATACCCTCCTACTTCCTGTATCCATACCTCAGTTTCAATGTCTAGCTTGTCAGGAGTAGCTGGATGTCTCTATGCTGGGGCATTTTGTCTCAGCCTTTCTCTTCTTTTTTTGATTTTTGTTTGAGTTTTTTTCTCTCTCCTTACTTAGCTGTTATTTTTGTCAGCATTAGTTAGTTCTTCTGATGAAGAGGATTCGTGCGGGCTGGGTCTCGGGCTGATCCCCCTGGTCGCAGGTTGTGGGTCAGTGGCTTCCCAGCCTGCCTTCGAGCGTTCAGTCAGGTAATGCTCCTGGCACAATGAACGACCCATCCCTGTTCGCTGCAGGGATGCTATGGTGAGGTGGCTACCTCACTGGACGCTGTGCGGTTTCTCAACCCCAGTTTTTTCTGCGTCCTGGATGCGACTCTCCCTGTCACATGTGCAGTGGCTTGTTCGACGTGGCAAACCTTGCTGCTCAGGTGCAGATGCTTGTGGCTGCTCAATCCACCAAACGGCCCAGAGTTTCAATTTCCTCTGATTCAGAGGGTGATGGTGATGGGGCTGCTATGGCTGGGGTCTCCTTATCGGGGTCCCGTTCCTCCCTGGATCTTGTGGGGTCCGAGGTGGAGGCTGAGGTTGAAGGGGTGGATAATTCTCCCCCTGGCTCGTCTGAAGAGCTTGCACTCATGGATGAATTGGTTGCTTCTATCAAACAAACACTGCGTTTGCAGGATGAACCATGTCCTCCTGCTGCCCTGGCAGCTTATGGGACGCAGAAAAGACTCAAGACATCACAGGTTTTTCCCTGCACTGATGATTTTCAGCGCGCTGTTAAGGAACAATGGCGCAATATACGCAAGCCTTTTGCTGTGCCAAGTAGGTTCAAGCTACTGATGAGCGTTGGTGTGTACCGCCTCCGGTGGATCACGCGATAGCGGTTTTGAATAAGTCCACTGCGATTCCTGCAGAGGATGCCCCGGTGTTCCGGGATGCCACGGACAGGAGACTGGAGTCTCTTGCCCGTCATACTTATTCTATTACGGGTTCTATGCTAAAAGCTATATTTGCTTCTCTTATGGCAGCCCAGGCTGTCGCGAGTTGGACGCAGGTGCTTAGACGCGTCCTGGTGGCTGATTCTGCCTCACCGGCGACATTGGATATGGTGGATCAAATCCATCAGGGTGTCATGTATTTGTGCGATGCGGACTTGGATATGGTCCCGTTGGCCGCACGTGTACACGGTGTGGCGGTGTTGTCTCGCCGTTTGGTTTGGTTGAAGTGTTGGTCGGTGGACCAATCTTCGCGCAAGACCTTAGCCAATCTACCTTATGACGGTTCTCGCCTTTTTGGCGAATCCTTGGATACTCTGATAAAGGGGATCACAGGGGGTAAGAGCACGCTCTTGCCCCAATCCCAAAAGGCTAAGGCGGCTCCTGGTAAGAAGCATGCTTCCTTTCGGCCCTCTCAGGGGTCCTTTCGTGCCTTTCGGCCGCACTATAAGGGCAAGCCGTTCAAAGGTCAGGGCTCCCAAAAGAAGCCGTGGACAGGTAAGCAGAAGTCCGGCTAGTCCGGATCCGCTGCCCACAACAGTGCGGCCTGAAGGGGCGCCCTCACCTGGTTCTGGGGTGGGGGGACGCTTGCTCGGTTTTCCACAACCATGGCTGACCCGTGTTCGGGACAGGTGGGTTCAGGAAATCGTTCGATCTGGTTACAAGATCGAGTTTCTCTCTCGGCCGGAGAGCAGATTTTTTCCCTCAAATCTTCAACTGTCTCCGGAGCGTTTGCAGGATCTGCACCTAGCGGTGCGGGACCTGAGGGCTCAGGGAGTGGTGGTCCCGGTGCCTCATCGGGACAGATTTCAAGGGTTCTATTCCAATCTGTTCACCGTGCCCAGGAAGGAGGGCAAGGTACGTCCAATTCTGGACTTAAAGGCTCTGAACCGCTTTGTGTGGGTTCGCAAGTTCCGCATGGAATCTCTGCGGTTGGTGGTGGCTGCCCTGGTTCCGGGGGAATTCATGGCCTCCATCGACTTGAAGGATGCATACCTACACATCCCCATTTTCGAGGGTCACCAGAGGTACCTTCGATTCGCCATTGCAGAGGATCACTACCAATTCGTGGCGTTACCTTTTGGCCTCGCTTCGGCTCCGCGGGTTTTCACCAAGGTGCTTGCACCACTGCTGGCCTTGTTAAGGGCCCAGGGCATCTCTGTCCTGGGGTATCTGGACGATATTCTGGTTCGGTCTGCGACCAGCCAGGGTCTGGAGACGGATCTGTCCGTCACGGTGCAGACTCTACAGGAGTTTGGTTGGACGATAACTTATCCAAAATCGACGCTGTGTCCGTCGGTTCGTCTTCCCTATTTGGGAATGATCCTGGACTCGGTCCAAGCGAAGGTCTTCCTACCGGACGACAAACTCAAGATTCTTCAGGGAAAAGTCCAGTCCCTCAGGGACGTTCCGTGCTCATCCCTGCGGAAGTGCATGCGGTGTCTGGGACTGATGGTCTCAGGTTTCGAGGCAATTCCCTTTGCCCAGTTTCACACGAGGGGTCTCCAAGCGGAGATCCTGTCCAGGTGGGACGGGCGTCCGCAATCTCTGGATATCCAGATTTCGTTGAGCCATCGCACCAGAAGGGATCTTCTGTGGTGGCTCCAGTCCCCGGCGGTGTCGGGGGGAAAGTCTTTTCGTCCTCTTTCATGGACGGTGATCACCACGGATGCCAGCCTGTCGGGCTGGGGTGGTGTTCTGGGCGTTCTGTCCGCCCAGGGGACTTGGTCGGAGGAGGAATCCTCCCTTCCGATCAACATTCTGGAGTTGCGTGCGATAAATCTCTGCCTTCAACGTTGGACGGACAGGCTGCGCGGCTGTCCGGTTCGGGTGCAGACGGACAATGCCACGGCGGTGGCTTACGTCAATCACCAAGGGGGCACCAGGAGTGCCCGAGCGGCTCGGGAAGTGGCCGACATTCTTTCTTGGGCCGAGACTCATGTCCCGGCGTTATCGGCGGTACACATTCCGGGGGTGGAGAACTGACAGGCGGATTATCTGAGCCGCCAGACCCTGGATCAGGGGGAATGGTCTCTCCACCCGGATGTCTTCCAGATGTTGTGCGCGAAGTGGGGTCTTCCGGATGTGGACCTGTTCGCGTCTCGTCTGAACAACAAGGTGAAAAAGTTTCGTGGCAAGGACGCGCGATCCTCGGGCAGACACGTCAGACGCGTTAGTAGCCCCGTGGCATCAGTATCGGCTGCTGTATGCGTTTCCGCCGATTCAATTGCTGCCCAGGTTCCTTCGCAGGTTGAACTCGGAACCACACACAGTGATTCTTGTGGCACCGGACTGGCCTTGCCGGTCCTGGTACGCGGACCTCGTGAACCTGGCGGTCGACGCTCCTTGGCGTCTGCCTCTTCGAGAAGATCTCCTGTCTCAAGGGCCGATATTCCATCCTGCTTTACAGTCGCTGGCTTTGACGGCCTAGCTGTTGAAACTGAGGTCCTGAAAGATAGGGGTCTTTCTCCGGAGGTCATTCACACTTTGATTAACGTGAGGAAGTCTGTGTCTAGGGTGTTGTCCTTCCTTCAGACGGGTGTCGACCAGCGTCTGGCGCTGGCTACGGTCAAGGGTCAGGTGTCTGCGCTGGCCGTTCTCTTTCAACGTCCTGTGGCGTCTAACTCTTTGGTTAGTACCTTTGTTCAAGGGGTGCGACATCTGGTCCCTCCTAGGAGGGAACCTTTACCTCCTTGGGACTTGAATCTTGTTCTGTCCGTGCTACAACATGCTCCTTTTGAACAGATCAGGAAGATCTCGTTGTCCAAAAAAGTCGCTTTTTTGGTGGCGATCACTTCGGCTCGCAGGGTTTCGGAGCTGGCAGCTTTGTCCTGCAAGTCTCCGTATCTGGTCATTCATCTGGATAAGGTGGTCTTGCGACCTAACCCTTCTTTTCTTCCGAAGAGAGTTTCGGATTTTCACATCAATGAGGACATTGTCCTGCCTTCGCTCTGCGCGAAGCCCAGACATCCGAAGGAGGTGGAGCTGCATTCCTTGGATGTTGTTCGGGTGATTAGGGTTTACCTAAAATCGACTGAATCTTTCCGCAAGTCGGATTCCTTGTTTGTCCTTCCTGAGGGACCTCGGAAGGGCATGGCTGCGTCGGCCTCTACCATCGCCAAATGGATCAGACAGGCTGTTGAACAGGCCTATGCTTTGAAGGGGAAAGTTCCCTGTGCCTGTGAAGGCGCACTCTACCAGATCTCTGAGTACGTCTTGGGCCTGTCGGCATGGGGCTTCTGTGGCCCAGGTGTGTAAGGCGGCGACTTGGTCGACCGTGCACACTTTCACAAAATTCTACAGAGTGGATGTTCAGGCATCGGCAGATGCTTCCTTTGGCCGCAAGGTTCTTAGTGCGGCAGTTCCTTAGAGCTCCTTGTATGGGCTCCTTGGCTGTTTGGGATACATGTTGTTATCCCTAGGTTATTTGTTTTCCTGGGTTATTGCTTCTGTTGAGCAAGTTTTTTCTCCTGTTGCCCAGCTGGTTTCCTTCCTTTGGTAAGGTTCTTTTCTCTGATGTGGAGACTGCATTGCCTTTAGGCGCGGCTGCGTTTCCCACCCCTCATGTTTGCACTGCTTTGGGTCGTCCCCATTGTGACGAATATGAAGATGGCGGCGACTGTCGGAGGACGTAAGAGAAAACGGAATTTTTGTAAAATCTTACCTGTAAAATTCCTTTCTCTGAGTCCTCCGACAGTCGCCGCCCCCACCCCTCTTTTGGGGTTTGGTTGTATACTCTACTGCTATTCCACTGAAACTGAAGTATGGATACAGGAAGTAGGAGGGTATTGACTGAGGGGACCACCCCCTGGGGGTGGGATATGTTAAAAGCCTTTATATTAACATATTCTGTTGCCTAGCTACTCCTTCGGAGCAAAGTCTAATACCCCATTGTGACGAATATGAAGATGGCGGCGACTGTCGGAGGACTCAGAGAAAGGAATTTTACAGGTAAGATTTTACAAAAATTCCATTTTTCATATAAGTCAAGGCTCCGTGTGAAAAACAGGGAAATATTTTAGCCTCCGTTCACACCAGTGTGACTTGTCATGCGAATTTGACAGTTTAAAATTGCATGACAAGACACACCCTTTTTCTGTATATGGAACTGTGCAAATCGGTGTGACTGACTTGCACCGATTTGAAAAAGGTTCCTGCACTATTTTTGGCGATTTCATGTGCGACTTGCATAGACATCTGGGCATGAAGTCGCACAGATATCTGCAAGCCACACATGAAATCATACTAATCGGTGGCTTTGAAATTGTGCTTAAGTAGCGTGATTTCAAAGCCTCATTCAGTGTGAACGGGTTTTGGACACGTCAAGTTCACGTTAACCACGTTTAATATGAAAGCAGTGCAAATAATGGAGGCTACCATTCTGTACCCCAATCCATCCTACAGTATATCTGGCAACATTTGCATTGAAAAACACTAAAGATTTAAACAAATTAAAACCTAATACAGTCGTTCATGAGCATGATATCAGTAATAGCTTTGTAAATCTCAAGGCAACTAATTAAAAAATGGAGAAAATATGGCAAAAGAGTATTTACAAATCTAATCCAGCAAATGTAGATGCAAACTTATGAAATGCTGCTGCTCCAAGATTGGTTGAGGGATAAGCAAACTGTAACAAAAAAAAGACGTTACGCAGCAACCTTCAGAGGCCAAACTGTTGAGAGGGCTCTCTTTCACGCCTTCTGTACTGTTTGTCCCCCAAGATTGGTGGCAGAATAGGACAGTACACAATGACAAAGGTGCCTGTAGTGAGTCCTGGCCAGCACAAGAACTGTGTCTTGTGGTGACCTAGAAGCTGAAGAACAGAGATTCATGCTGAATTTTTTCACAGGACTTGCAGAGACAGAAGGCCGGAACATGGTCAGAAGTAGGCAACAGTCAGGGAGCGGTGATTCAGGTTTACTAGACGAGAGAAAAAATGGGTATAACCCAGAAAACAGCAGAAGCTGATGACCGCTTGGAAATAATAAGTCTTGCAGTGCTTTAAATCGGCCACTGAGCACCAAAGTCAATTCATTTGTGTATGCTCACATTCATACCGTGTTTCCCTGAAAATAAGACGGGGGCTTATATTAATTTTGGCACCAAAAGACACAGTAGGGCTTATTTTTGGGGTAGGTCTTATTATGTAATGTGCTGTCCTCTCTCCCTCCCTGCCTGTCAGGAATCCCCTGTGTGAACCTAGTAAAAGTGTTTGTAGAATCCACTCTATTGTTTTATATAATGTCCAGTGTGTGTTTCTGTATTATAATTGTATCAAATACCTTTGGTATAGCGCTGCTCAGCTGACCTCCCGCTGGTCCCTCTTCTCTTCTCCCAGCTGTCAGCGGGGGATCTCAGCCCCTCTCCTCTGCAGTGCTCAGAGCGGGTCTCTAAAGCGCTGAGTATTACTGCATATACTCGAGTATAAGCCGACCCGAATATAAACCGAGGCACCTAATTTTACCACAAAAAACTGGGAAAACGTATATTGACTCGAGTATAAGCCTAGGGTGGGAAATGCAGCAGCTACTTGACCCAACTGGACCACCACAAGACCCAAAACAGGGGCTGCGGGCATGATACAGCAGATTCAGGGCTGTGGGCATGGTACAGGAGATGGTACAGGCATGGCACAGGAGATGGTACAGGAGATGGTTCAGGCATGGCACAGGAGATGGTTCAGGCATGGCACAGATGGTACAGGAGATGCAGTGCTGAGAGCATGGTACAGGAGTCTCTTACCTTTACCTGCAGTGCTGCAGAGGAGTCTCACTTACCCTTCCACCCTACATTTAAAAATGGCGCTGCCCGGCGCCAACACGTCACTGTGCATGCGCCGTCTGCCCGGAAATAGCCGAACGTGTACGGGCTTTCCCGAGCAGCAGCGGCGCATGCGCATTGATCAGGGATAAGGTAAGTGAGACCGTGACTCAAGTATAAGCCGAGGGGGGCTTTCAGCATGAAAAAACATGCTGAAAAAGTCGGCTTATACTCGAGTATATACAGTATATTATAATTGTGTGAAATACCTTTGTTACAGTGGCACTCAGCTGATCTCCCTCTTCTCTTCTTCTCTTCTCCCAGCTGTCAGCGGGGGATCTAAGCCCCTCCCCTCTGTGGTGCTCAGAGTGGGTCACGGAAGCGCTGAGCGCCTCTGTACCAAACGTATTTGACGCAATCATAATACAGAAATGCACACTGGACATTATCTAAAACAGTAATAGAGTGGATTCTAGGATTTTACAAACACTTTAAACTAGGGCTTATTTTTGGGGTAGGGCTTATATTGCAGCCCTCCCCGAAAATCACAGTAGGTCTTATTTTCGGGGAAACACTGAATTTTTCGAGACTACCTTGAGTGACGGTTCACACATATGCAATGTGAGACATTGCATGTGATTTGCACCGCACTGAATTTGCATCGCATTCGGACCAAAGTCGCACAGGACCCTTTTTTTTGGTCTGCACCAGAATCGGATCGCATGGGTGTTCACACCTATACGATCCGATTCATGTACAAACTGACAGTTCGCACTGCGGTATGAAAACTAATCTGGGGGTGTCGTTAACTTTGTATTGACACTCCCAGCAGTTTGCATATGGCAGTGTGAACTGCCTGCGAGTCGGGTGCAATGCGGGGACCCACAGTGGATTTGCAGGGTTCCGGCATCACACTAATGTGAACCGGCGCTGAGGATTATAGAAGCATGTCCCTCTATATTAATATTAATTAGAGAACTGGAGAGGGGCAGGGATCCAAAGGTCTAACTTGTTTCTGTTGTCTTGATACAGAAAGGTAGGTGAGCAGGGTGATCTTGGCACTGGAAATGCGTTACTGCTAGAATCACCAGAAAAAAGAAAACAAATGCAGCAACAACATCGAAGGACTGGTAAGCTGCAATATATTATTGTTTTGTGTTTAGAAACATTTTAAGATTGATCTGTTCACAATGAGCACAAACAAAAACATTCATTTAAATTAAATTGTTCTTTAATTTCTTAAAAATTAGAGCCGGTTCACACTGAGGCAACACGACTCCTTACTACTTCGGGGGCGACTTGTGCATTACATTGCACCACGACTTCGGAGAGCCTTGCAGGGACTTCACATAATGGAAGTCTATGCAAGTCGCTCTGAGGTCGCCCCGAAATAGTACAGGACCCTTTTTCTATGTCGGAGCGACTTGTGTCGCTCCTATTAGAACCGGTCCTGTAGCGGTTAATGGACCGCGAGGGAGCGTGACTTGTCAGGCTGACAAGTCGCCTGACAAGTCGTGCTAATGTGAACCGGCTCTAAAGGCTTTACTATTTTAAAATGGTATTAACACACAAAACATTGTCTGAACTAACGTAAATGGTTGTGGTAATGTGAAATGGCGGTCTCCAATTTTGAGAAGATCCATTTGAAAATAAACTTTCAGAGTCTAAGTTTACGGTATATTTTGACCTTTTTTGTTTTTCCTTCTGACATAAATGGTGCTTCTGGTGAAACATTCCTTCTTAAGTCTGGAAAATGGGTCTTCTGCTGGTACTATACTACTAGTGGTAAAAGGATGCTCACAATGGGCCTCACCAAAAGATATACACTGCTCAAAAAAATTAGAGGATCGCTTTGGAAAAACATCAGATCTCAATAGGGAAAAGTCTCATGCTAGATATCTATACTGCTATGGACTGGGTAATGTGTTAAGAATGAAAGAATGCCACATCGTTTAATGGAAATGAAAATTATCACCCTACAGAGGGCTGAATTCAAAGTCACCCTGCAAATCAAAATGAAAAAATGATGCAGCAGGCTACTTTATTTTGCTGAAATATTCATTGCAGCAACTCAAAATGGTACTCACTAGTTTGTATGGCCCCATATGCTTGTATGCATGATTGACAACATGGGGGCATGCTCCTAATGAGACGATGGTTGGTGTCCTGGGGTATTTCCTCCCAAATCTGGACCAGGGCATCACTGAGCTCCTGAACAGACTGAGGTGTAACCTGGTGGCGTCGGATGGACCGAAACATAATGTCCCAGAGGTGTTCTATTGGATTTAGGTCAGGCGAGCGTGGGGACCATTCAATGGTATCAATTCCTTCATCCTCCAGGAACTGGCTGCATACTCTCAGCACACGAGGCAGGACATTGTTGTGCACAAGGAGGAACCCAGGGCTCACTGCACCAGCGTAGGGTCTGACAATGGGTCCAAGGATTTCATTTTGATACCTAATGGCAGTCAGGGTGCCATTGTCCAGCCTGTAAAAGGCAGTGTGTCCCTCCATGGATATGCCTCCCCAGACCATCACTGACCCACCACAACACCGGTCATGCTGAACAATGTTTTAGGCAGCATGCCGCTCTCCACGGCTTCTTCAGACCCTTTCACATCTGTCACATGTTCTCAGGGTGAGCCTGCTCTCATCTGTGAAAAGCATAGGGCGCCAGTGGTGGACCTGAAATTTCTGGTGTTTTAATGGCAAATGCCAATCGATCCACGATGCTGGGCAGTGAGCACAGGGCCCACTAGAGGATGGCAGGCCACCCTGAAGAAGTCTGTTTCTGATTGTTTGGTCAGAGGCATTCACACCAGTGGCCTGCTGGAGGTCATTTTGTAGGACTCTGGCAGTGCTCATCCTGTTCCTCCTTGCACAAAGTAGCAGATACTGGAGATGAAGCAAACCTTCTGGCAATGGCACCTATTGATGTGCCATCCTGGAGGATTTGGACCGCCTGTGCAACCTCTATAGGGTCCAGATATCGCCTCATACTACCAGTAGTGACACTGACCCTAGCCAAATGCAAAACTAGTGACAGTCAGAAAAGAGGAGTAGGAAACAAAATCACAGTGGCCTCCACCTGTAAAACCATTCCTGTTTTGGAGGTTGTCTCATTGTTGCCCATTTAGTGCACCTGTTGATAATTTCATTTACAACAAAGCAGCTGAAACTGATTAACCCTCCTCTTATGTTAGAATTCTGTTACTATCCATGATGTTAGGGTCAGTTTTGACCCGTGTTTTAAATCAGCCATAAAATACCCTCTGAATAATTATTTATCATCAAATTTGTTTCTTACCTCTTGGTTACCTTGTTAGGCTTCTTTATCCTTGAAAAGATTGGTTTTAATATTTTTGGTGTGACCCCTTAGACCTTTCTTTTGATAGCATACCTCTCATTGTCAAATTAAAAAAATGGTAAAATAAAGTCAGCAACTCTGAAATGAATTTGTCCTATGTTTCTTCACTTTATTTAGAGAAGCAGACAAGCAGGAAAAGAGATAGGCCCCTCTCTAACTACAGCTCACAGGGTTGAGAGGTGATTGGCTGTCTGTGTTACTAAGCAGAGAGAGTGTTTATGATTTCAGTTTTGGAACTTATTAGTGTCCTAAAATCCTATATTATAACTGGGTCAGAATTGACCCTAACACCATGAACGTCTTAATTTTCACCACAGTATTTTATAATTTAGTGAAAAGGATTATTTTTCTATTACATTGTTTAAATAGAGGTTCCTGACAAAGTAAAAAAATCTTGATGCAATAAACACATTTATGTGATACTTATAGACATTCAAAACCTGAAAACGGGTCAGTTTTGACCCTAACACAAGAGGAGGGTTAACAACCCCCTCTGCTACTTAGCTGAGCAGATCAATATCCCAGGAGTTTATTATTGTTCCTTTAATTTTTTTGAGCAGTGGATATATACTGTATATTGGTAAAGCCTGACCTTGCAGGTAAAGTGCAAAATCTACTTTTTAAGTGCCCCCACCCACAATTTGTTGAAGAAAAGCAGCATTAATACTGAAAAAAAAAACTGGGGGGTAGGAAAGGGTTAAGCCTAGGGGCCAAATGTCAGCCGGCATCAGCCGGTTCAATGGAAACCAGCCGACATTTGCCCCGTGTGTACTGCAGTCAGTCTGACAGAAGCCGGCCGAACGGACATCACCAAAGGGGCATGACCAAAAAAGGTCTGCCGATCAGCGCTCTCAGCCAGTGGCTGAGAAGACTGACTGGAGTATTCTAGCGGGGGGGCTATCCCCCTGTCAGAACACAATAGAACAGCAGATCACTGTATTAACATTACATAAGTTAGTACAGCGGCTCCTCCTGGGTTGTACGAAAAAAAAAAGAAAATAGTGTGTACTAGGCTTTAGACAGTATACCTGCCTTTCAAAACCCTGGCTCAACTTGGGGGTACAGATTTGCTGTTACACAGGCCAGTGTTTGACACCCTGAAAAGTGTATTAACTTATGTGGATCGAAATTCAGCTGGTTAAGCAGGGAGGCGGCAAAATTCGATCCACTTTCGGTTCATGAGAAGTCAATCTAATAATCGATTTCTCACAAACCGGTTTGTTGGAAAATGTTTGCACTATCAGCGCATGCAGCCAATTGGCTGCAGCTCTGATCAGTGTATTCTGATGACAGAGGAGTTCCTGCTGTCAGAATATGATAACACAGCGGACTGACTTAACCACTTAAGCCCCGGAAGATTTTACCCCCTTCCTGACCAGGGGGTATGTTGCGATTCGGCACTGCGTGACTTTAACGGACAATTGCGCGGTCGTGCGACGCTGTACCTAAACGAATTTGATGTCCTTTTTTTCCCACAAACAGAGCTTTCTTTTGGTGGTATTTGATCACCTATGCAATTTTTTGATCACGCGCTATAAACAAAAAAAGAGCTTCAATTTTGCAAAAATAACAATATTTTTCACATTTTTTTATATGAAATTCCCCCCCAAAAAAAAGTAAAAATCTAAATTTTTTAAAATTTTCGGCCAATTTGTTTTATGCTACATATGTTTGGTAAAAAAAATCGCAAAAAGCGTATTTTGATTGGTTTGCGCAAAAGTTATCGCGTTTACTAACAAAGGGAAAGATTTTTGTCATTTTTGTTGTTTTTTTTTAACGCGTAATGGCGGCGATCTGCGATTTTTTTTGCGGTACTGCGACATTGGGGCGGACAGATCGGACCCTTGACTGACATTTGTGACACTTTTGGGGTTACCAGTGACATTACTACAGTAATCAGTGCTATACATATGCACTGTTACTGTAAAAATACACTGGTTGTGAAGGGGTTAACTTTATTTGGGAGGGAGGGGCTGTGTGTATCCCTAGGGGCGTGCTTTCTACTGTCATTGGCTGTGGCTTGAGCTGTAAGGACACTGATCAACGGATCTACATACTAGATCCGTTTGATCAGTGTCTTTACAGCGAGGAGAATGACAGGCAGCTTGTTTACACAAGCTGCCTGACATTCTCCCTCTCCCACGCCGATCGCCGAGTGACCGGCGGACATCGGGTCCGCTGGTCACACGCGCGGGGGGGTCCGTGACCACGCGGGAGCGGGAGCGCGCCTCCGGGGGCGCGCGCTCGCTCCCTAGACCCTCACAAGCTAGTGACGTAGCCCTACGTCACTTTGCCTGTGAGGGGCTGACTGCCGACGTAGATCGGCGTTAGGCAGTCGGCAAGTGGTTAAAGGAAGAGCAGGGAAACACAGCTATGGCAAGCTGGGTGTACCATCAAATTCTTAGCTACATTTCTAACACGACAAGACTCTTAAAAAGACATCTGACTCCACTGGAATCAATTTTCCTAGAGCGCGCTAAGACAGACAAATCTACATCCTTGGTGTACTCCTGATTGCAATCGTCTAATGCTCTGGGGTTTGATAAACATACACTATATTGTCAAAAGTACTGTAATGCCTGCCTTTACACAAACATGAACTTTAATGGCATCCCAGTCTTAGTCTGTAGGGTTCATTATGGAGTTGGCCCACCCTTTGTCCTCATACCAGCTTCAGCTCTTCTGGGAAGGCTGTCCAAAAGGTTTATAGGCATTTCTATGGGAATGACCATTCTTCCAGAAGCGCGTTTGTGAGGTCAGGCACTGATGTTGGACGAGAAGGCCTGGCTCACAGTCTGCGCTCTAATTTCTCCCAAAGGTGTTCTGTCGGGTTGAGGTCAGGACTCTGTGCAGGCCAGTCAATTTCCTGCACTCATTTATAACTTTATGCACCTTGTTTGTGCACTGGTGCGCAGTCATGATGAAACAGGAAAGAGCCATCCCCAAACTGTTTCCACAAAGTTGGGAGCATGAAATTGTCTAAAATGTCTTGGTCAAAATGTCTTAGGAGTTCCCTTTACTGGAATTAATGGGGCCAAGCCCAACCCCTGAAAAACAACCCCACACCATAATCTCCCCTCCACCAAATGATTTGGACCAGTGCACAAAGAAAGATCCATAAAGACATGGATGAGCGAGTTTGGGGTGTAGGAACTTGACCGGCCTGCACAGTCCTGACCTCAACCCGATAGGACACCTTTGGGATAAATTAGAGTGGAGACTGCAAGCCAGGTCTTCTCATCCAACATCAGTACCTGACCTCACAAATGCGCTTCTTGAAGAATGGTAAAACATTCCCATAGACTCCTAAACCTTGTGGACAGCCATCCCAGAAGAGTTGAAGCTGTTATAGCTGCAAAGGGTGGGCCAACTCAATATTGAACCCTACGGACTAAGAATGGGATGCCAATAAAGTTCATGTACGTGTAAAGGCAGCCGTCCCAATACTTTTGACAATATGATGCAAGTAGCTCTGGGAAAAAAACTTGAACACTACATTCAATGACGAACAAAGGATGCATGCTTGCATATTTTCACATAAATTCCCCATTAATACTAGTCTCCAGGAAACCTCCTTTAACTACTTCAATACAGTGCACTTTCACCCCCTTCCTGCCCAGGCCAATTTTCAGCTTTTAGCGCTGTCACACTTTGAATGACAATTGCGACAATCATGCTACACTGTACCCATAAGACATTTTTAGAATTTCTTTCACACACATAGAGCTTTCTTTTGGTGGTATTTAATCACTGCTGGCTTTTTTATTTCTTTAAAAAAAAAAAAAAAAGACAGAAAATTTTGAAAAAAAATGGAAAATTTATATCAAATACTTACCGTAATTTTCCTTTCCTGATGGACTCCATGGCAGCATACGTATCGGGTTTGGCCCCGCCCCCAAACCTACCCATAGGACATCACTCCTATAAATCTTTGCACCTGTTCAGCACACGTGTTCTGTAACTATCCTCCACAGAAATCCGGGAAGGAACTCCTGTTGCCATGGAGTCCATCAGGAAAGGAAAATTACGGTAAGTATTTGATATAAATTTTCCATTTTCCTGACAGACTCCATGGCAGCATATGTATCGGGAAATAACTTGCCGTACACACAGGGTGGGCAAGTGCTGAACAGAAAAAAGTTTAATTCACTTTGTCAACAGACAAGATTTGCAAACCAAAATTTACAGAAGAGAGAGCCGCCGGCTCAACACAGTAGCGTGACAGAAAAGTATTAATAGAGGACCATGCCGCTGCTTTACAAATTACGTCAGGAGCTACATGTCTGGAGACTGCCCAGGAAGTCGCGACGCTTCGCGTTGAATGAGCCGTAACTGCTGTTGGAGGGGTCAAGCCCTTAGCCCTATAAGCCCACTGGATGGTTTGAATAATCCATGAGGAGATAGATCTCGTAGAGGCCCTGGAGCCTTTGATTTTCCCATAGAAGGCAACAAAGAGATATTCTGATTTCCTGAAAGAAGATGTTGCTTCCAGATATTTTCTGATGCAATTACCGACATCCAGAGAATGAACCGGAGAGTCTTCCTCTTGTCTGAAAGTTGGTAACACAATTTTGACGTTTTCGTGGAAAACAGAGGTCACTTTCGGTCTTGCATCCAACATGGGAATAAGAACCACTCTATCGGGAAAGAATGTCAAGAAGGGCTCTTGTGCCCCGAGGGCCCCAATTTCTGATACCCTCTTAGCTGAAGTTACAGCTACTAGAAAGACTGTGATCAAAGTAAGCTCCTTGATGGTGAGGGGCTCAGACGTGTCCTGAATCAGATTAGAAAGGAAATCCAGTACCAAGGGAAGGTCCCACTTGGGAAACCTAGGCTTTCTTTGAGGCCTAATTCTCACTGCTCCCTTAAAGAATTGTCGTTTCAGAGCATGACTATCCCAAGAGATACCCGTGAAGGCCGAGATAGCCGACACTTGGACCCTGAGGGAACTTACAGAAAGAGGGAGATCCCAACCTGATTGCAAGAAGGACAGCACATCTTGAATCTTGATGGAAGAAAGAGGATCAGGTCTTGCAGCCAACTGTGCGGAAAACCTTGACCAGATTCTTTGGTATACCCTATTTGTCGAGTCTCTTCTGGCACTGAGTAGCGTAGAAATCGCATCTTCAGGACAACCTACCGATTGTAATCTCCTCCTTTCAACAACCAGACCCTCAGATGTAGACGAGCCGGGCATGGATGGAGCACCGACCCCTGGGACAGCAAATCCGGTCTGATGGGTAGAGGAATTGGGTCTCGAACACTGAGAAGTGTCAGAAGGGAAAACCATGGCCTGTTGGGCCAGAAGGGAATCACCGCCAGTATTTCTACAGGCTCCGACCTGAGTCTCCGGAGAAATTGTAAAATTATCGGAACCGGTGGGAAAGCGTACGCCCTGTGAAACCTCCACTGGTCCGAGAGGGCATCCACCCCGAATGCCTGGGGATCCCTAAACCTTGAGTAATACTTCCGTAGCTTGTGGTTGCAGGGGGAGGCAAAGAGGTCGACTCCTGGGGAGAACCCCAGCGACAGGATCCAATTGAATACTTCCCTGTGTAGGGACCACTCGTTGTTGTCCAGGTCCACTCTGGACAGAAAGTCCGCTTGGGCATTCTGGATTCCTGGAACATAGACTGCCGACAGATCTGAGAGGTTCTTTTGTGCCCATGACATGATCGGCTCTACTTCCCTTAGTAGGGACCAGCTGCGCATTCCTCCCTGTCTCCTCACATATGCTACTGCTGAGGTGTTGTCCAGTCGTAGCATGACAGGTAGACCTTTTGTCAGATGAGAGAACGCCCGAAGAGGTTGATATGCTGCCCGAAGTTCCAGGACGTTGGACACTATCCCTTGGGTAGGAAAACTCCACCTGCCCTGAGCCACTTCCGACTGACAGTGGGCGCCCCAGCCCAGGTTGCTGGCGTCCGAAGTGATCACTACCCACGGGGCTGGTCTCAGTGAGTGGCAGTTCAACAGATGATCCTTGCACAACCACCAAGGGAGACTCGCTCTCATGGCTGGAGTCAGAAAGATAGGTTGATCCAGGTGCCATGCATCCCACTGTTGTAGAAATCCCTTCTGAAAGGGCCTCATCTTCCACAGGGCCCATTTTACCATGGGAACTACTGCGACCATGGTCCCGATCACTTTCAGGCATTGGCGTGCCTGAAGATGAGAAGACGAGAGGGCAAAACTAACTCTGTCCCGGACTGTACCTATCTTCTCTACTGGCAGGGATATTGTCGCCTTTGCCGTATCGAACAGAGCGCCCAGATAGACAAGGAACTGTGTTGGAGTCAAGTGGCTCTTTTCTTCGTTCAGAAGCCAGCCGAAACTCTGGAGAGTGGATATGACCTGTCCTAAATGATCTACCAGTTGATCTTTGCTTTGGGACAACAGGAGGTGGTCGTCCAAATAATGATGGAGCCGGATACCTCTCGTTCTCAGCATGGCTACCACGGCCAATAAGATTTTTGAAAAGGTCCATGGAGATGTGGAGAGCCCGAAGGGGAGACAGATAAACTGTAGATGTGAACCTCACACTGCGAACCGGAGATACTTTTGAAAACTTTCTGCCACAGGAACATGAAAGTAAACGTCCTTCAGGTCGATGGACACCATCCAATCGGCCGGCTGAACTGCTTGTTGTATGGACAGCAGGGTCTCCATCTTGAACTTCTCTCTCTTTATAAACTGGTTTAAGAAAGTGAGGTCTATGACTGGTCTCCACGACCCGTTTTTCTTTTGAACCAGAAAAAGCGGAGAGTATATTCCTTGGCCTTGCTCGGACTCTGGAATGGAGATGACAGCCCCTTGAGCAATGAGAGACTCGACGTAAGAAAGTAAAATTTGACGTCTTTCTACTGAGGATGGTAGGGCAGTAGGCAGGAATCTTGAACCTGGCATCTCCTTGAAGACCCACTTGTGGCCTGAAGACACCGTTCTGACAGTCCAGGGGTCTTGAATCGAAGCCGCCTAGACATGACGGAAGGAGAGTAGACGTGCTCCCACTCGGCATGCCTGAGCGGGCCCAACTTCAAAAGGACTTAGTGGGCTTGCGGTCCCCGGAGGAGACGTTCTTCGAAGCCTTCCTGGAGGATTGTCTGGACCTCCAATCTCTATTAAATTCTCGTCCAGGCCTGTATGTACGATCCTCCCTGGCTCGATCTGGAACGAACTTCCTATTAGGCTGCCCCTTCTTTACATTAAACTGGCGTCGATCCTGAGGAAGAAACCCAGATTTCCCGCCCGTGGCCCGGGTTATGGCCTCATCAAGCTTGTTCCCGAAAAGGGAGGACCCCTCAAAGGGAATACGGCACCAGACTTGTTTTGATGCCGGATCAGCGACCCACTGACGAAGCCATAGGGCCCTCTTAGCTGTGATAGAGGACAGCATAACTCTGGCCAACAGCCGGATCAGATCTATGGAAGCCTCCCCAAGAAATGACTAAGCCAGTCTAAGTTCCTGAATTGGGGAACTTCTGGCGACCTCTTCCGAGACTGTCCTGACGGATTCATCCACCACATCAGCCCATGACTCCATAGCCTTGGATAGAGCGGCCAAGGCTAGGGCCGGTTTGCAGGCCATACCTGCCGTCAAATAAATTCTCTTTAGGTCTGAGTCCATTCTTCGATCCAGCGGATCTTTGAACGAGACCGTATCCTCCAGGGGAAGGGTCACGTGCTTTACAGCCTCATTACTGCTGAGTCCACTAAAGGAGGTGATTCAAGATTTTTGACATCTTCCTCTTTAAATGGGTATAACTTGGACATCTTGGAGACTAAGGAATTTTTCCGTTCCACCTTACTCCACTCCTCTGAGATAATTTCTCCCAGGAAGGGAAAATAACACGCTCCTTATTGAGCTGTTTAAAATATTTCTTTTTCTTGGGAGGGGGAACTGACTCCTCCCAATTCAAGGTCTCCTAACTGCCTTTACCAAGGAAGGAACTAAGGCGTATTCAAACCCTGGACAGGGGTCCTCAGATTCAGAGTCGCTTCCCGACAGGAGTGCCAACTGATGGCTTGTATGAGCAGACTCCAGGTCTTCCTGCTGATGAAGCATTGCAGGGGAAGGGCTTGGAGGAGCCGTTGCAGAACCTTGGGATTGACTGACACCCATTTCGGCTAAAGAGTCCTTTACTACTCTTTTGACCAGGGCCTCAATACGCTGGTCAGAAGTATCCCTTTTTCCCGCAGCCTGGGAAAAACACCTGTCAAACAGGGACTTCTTTTCAGGGACAGGAGCGCCACAGCCCCAACAACCTGCTTTCTCTGTCGCTCATTGACAGACGCAGGACTGATATCTTGATATCCGTAGGGTTATACTGCCCCCTACAGGAGTAGGACACTAGGCAGGAAAAAAGTTCTGGCCACACCCATGGGCAGTCCCAGGGGGTATATCCTCTCTCTCCCTGCATAGGATGTCAGTTTTTTTCTGCCTAGTCAGGAGTAAGGACCTAAGTTCCTTGCTGGGATCTCTGGTCCTGGCAAGCTTTTTTAGATACATTTTTTTTAGTTAGCTTTTTTCTCCAGTTGTTTCTGTCTGTTATTCAAGCAATTATGCCGGATCTGGGTGACGGGCTGGATGTTGAGATCCAGTGGTCACCCCAGCCGGCCTACGGCCCTAGCTCCGCGCTGGGTCGGCCGCGACATAGTCCCGCTGTACGGGGACTGGCCCGCGAGTTAAACTGCCGAGTCGCAGCGTCTTCTTTGGCCGACACCCCCCCCCCACTGGGCGGAGAGGGGTTTTGTCTGGAGTGGCGCCCGCTCTGTTCCGGTATGGTGAGTAAATGTTTCCCCCCTGCTCCTCATGGCTGACTCTGGGGTGGACCCGGGCCCCTCCCTGGGATGGTTGGACCCACACTAATCTGGGTTCCCCTCTGTTCCCCTGTGTACCCTCCCCCTGTGGTGTCCCTCTCCCCCCTCCCTTCCCCCCTACGGGGGGTGTTTTTGTGTGTGTGTGTGTGGGGTGGCTAGCCGTTCATGCAAGCCTCTAAGGGGGCGGGGGGTCCCGAGTGCAGACGGCTGTTGTGCGGGGGGCTTCCTCCCTGTCTTCCCAGGGCCTACCTGCCGATCGATCGTCTGTTAGTAGATGTGGGGACCCCCCTTCCCACCGCAGCGTGTGGGGCTGCCATTTGTTTGGAGTCCCTCATGTGGCTCATGGGGGCAGCCATCTTGGTACACCCAGCTCGTTTTGTTTGCAGAGCTGGGCAGCTGTGGGAGTTACTGAGGGCGTGTGAGGGGGCGGAGCCCCTCCCTAGACCCGGGAAGATTGCTCCACAGGACTTCCTTGTCATGTAGACAACGCTGAGAGCAGTCCTGTTGGACTCTGGTGCATCCTGTGGTGAGCCTTTTGGGGGTCTCTCTCTCTGCGGGGGTCTCGAGGCACGCTGTCTCATTGAGGGGCGCTGTAGCGCTGGGTGACATTTCTAAAAAAAAAAAAAAAAAAAAAATGTTTTTTTTATTTTTTTTCAATTTTGTCATACTTTGCTGACGGGTTCCCCTGGTGTTACCATGGACCCTGCTGCACATGTGTCACCACCTGATCCCCTCGAGGTGGCCGCAGGGCCCTCTGATTTTCCGCTCACCATTGATGCGCTTCGGCGGTCCTGGAGTCATTTGTGTCCCGAGTGGAGGTGGCCTGTCAGGGGCGGGGGGCTAAAAAGCGACCCCCCGCAACCCTGTCTTGTCTGATGCCTCAGATTCTGATCCTGAGCCAGTCGCTGCTGCTGCGGGTTCCTCCTCTGGGGCTGCTATCTCGCGCCCCGTCTCCTCTGATAGTGAGGATGACCTCTCTGCCTCCGCCATAGCGCAAGACAAGGCACTAGTGGACGCACTGATTGTGTCTGTCCGGGAGACCCTAAAACTGGAGGTTGCACCTGCGGATGCAGCTCATACGGAAGTTGCCTTTTGCACTCGCAAGCCCTCCAGGGTGGCGAAGGTGTTTCCCTTTCCCAAATGCTTTGACGATATCATTAAGAAGGAGTGGGTCCGTCCAAAACGACCCCCAGGGATGCCCAAACGGATTGCTAGGCGCTACCCGTTTGAAGAGTCCCTCCTTAAAAAATGGACGGTGCCACCTTCGGTGGATCCGCTGGTTTCCTACCATTGCTCTGGTGTCACAGACATTGACGGAATGGGCCAAGCTGTTACGCCATGATCTGGAGGGGAGAAGAATCCCCCCTGCCGTGGCGGAGTTTCTGGAGCAAATGGTTCAGGGGCTACAGTTTGTTTGTGATGCCGCACTGGACGCTGCTCCATTGCTGGGGCGTGTGTCGATCTCGACGGTGGTCCTCCGGCGCATGCTATGGTTGAAGTGCTGGTCGAAGGATCAGGCTTCCAAAAAAGCCTTGACTGATCTCCCTTTTCAGGGGGATCGCCTGTTTGATGCTACCTTGGATGAGATTATCAAGGATCTCACTGGGGGCAAGAGCACCTTTCTACCACAGGCTAATAAGGGTAAGGAACCTCGTCGCAGACAGGGACCTTCCTTTTCAGCTCACAAGAAGTTTTTCTGCTCTTCCAGGGCGGGCGACAAGGCGAAGCCCTCCAAAGTCCCCCCCCCCCCCCCCCTGGGGGGTTTCAAGAGACCCTGGTCTGGTAAGCAAAAATACGGTCCTTCCAGACCTGAGGATAAGACCGCTTCGGCCTGAAGGTGCGCCCCCACCATATCAGGGGTGGGGGGGTGTCTTCGCCGGTTCCCGGACCTGTGGCTCTCCAGGATTCAAGACAAATGGGTTCACAAGGTCATGCGGTCGGGATACAAGATCGAGTTTCCATCGCTTCCACCGGTGCGGTTCTTCCCTTCCAATATGCGACTGTCCCCGAATCGCCTAACGGCTCTGTTGGGGGCAGTGCAGGACTTAATGCAACAAGGAGTGGAGTCCATTCGCACAGTGGTGGCCTCCCTGCATTAGGGGGATTTTCTGGCATCCATAGACATCAAGGATGCCTATCTTCATGTTCCCATTTATGCAGGACACCAGCGGTTTCTGCACTTTGCTGTGGGAGAGGACCATTATCAATTTGTGGCGTTACCCTTTGGTCTCGCTTCTGCTCCCCGGGTTTTCACAAAGGTTTTGGCCCCAGTTCTAGTGCTGTTGCGACTGCGGGGCATATCGGTCCTGGGCTACCTGGACGACCTCCTCCTTGGTACGGAGTCTCCACAGGCTCAGTTTCATACGCGGACTCTCCAAAAGGAGATTCTTCTCAAATGGAACCGGAATCCCGATTCCCTGGACAATCGGATCCGGCTGAGCGAGCGGACCAGGGAGTCTCTGGCTGCTCAGGGGCTCTGGTCCCTGGAAGAATCCAGGTGGCCGATAAATGTGTTGGAACTGAGAGCGATCGGGTTTTGCCTGGTTCACTGGATCGAGCATCTTCGGGGCTACCCGGTTCGGATTCAGTCGGACAATGCCACGGCCGTGGCTTATGTCCATCACCAGGGGGGCACCAAGAGTGTTCTGGCGGCCGTAGAAGTGGCCGGCATTCTTCATTGGGCGGAACGGTTTGTTCTGGCTCTTTCCGCAGTTCACATTCCGGGCATGGAAAATTGGCAGGCGGACTTTCTCAGCCTTCAGACCTTGGATCAAGGGGAATGGTCTCTTCATCCAGAGGTGTTTCACCAGTTGTGCCTTCATTGGGGCACCCCGGACGTGGATCTGTTGGCATCTTGGCTCAACAGGAAGGTGCAGAGGTTTGCAGCCCGCTCCCGCGATCCTCGGGCGGACGCCGCAGACGCACTGGTTGCTCCGTGGGGGCAGTATCAGCTGCTGTATGCCTTTCCTCCTCTCAAGTTGCTGCCAAAACTTCTTCGCAGGATAGAGGCGGAGGGAATTCCAGTCATCCTTGTGGCCCTGGACTGGCCTCGTCGGGCCTGGTATGCCGACTTGGTCAGGCTGGTCGTGGACACTCCTTGGCGACTTCCTCTCAGGGAGGATCTGCTGTTTCAGGGACCGATCTTCCATCCTGCTTTACGATCGCTGGCTTTGACGACCTGGCTGTTGAGAGCCAGGTGCTGAAGGACAGGGGTTTGTCGGTTTCAGTTATTCCTACTCTGATTAAAGCGAGGAAAGCGACTTCCAGAAAGATCTATCATCGCACATGGAAGTCTTATATTGCGTGGTGTGAGTCCCTCGGGGTTCCTACACGTTCTTACTCGGTGGCTCGGATATTGGCCTTCCTGCAACGGGGGGTTGAGCAGAAGCTGACCTTGAGCACTATCAAGGGTCAGGTTTCACGATTGGCGATCATCTTCCAGAGGCCACTGGCTACTCATTCTTTGGTGCGGAACTTCATCCAGGGGGTGCGGCACCTGGTTCCTCCGGTGCGCGCGCCCTTGCCGCCGTGGGATCTTAATTTGGTGTTGTCGGTTCTCCAGAAACCTCCCTTTGAAAATATTAGGGAGATTCCCTTGCTTACCTTATCCCAGAAGGTGGCCTTTTTGGTGGCTATCACCTCTGCACGCAGGGTGTCGGAACTGGCTGCGTTGTCCTGTCGTTCCCCCTATCTGGTGGTTCATAGGGATAAGGTGGTTCTTCGTCCGAATCCATCCTTCCTAAGGTGGTTTCCGACTTTCACTTGAATGAGGATATTGTGTTACCTTCCCTGTGTCCTAAGCCCAGTCATCCTCGGGAGTTTGCGTTACACTCCTTGGATGTGGTTCGGGCGATCAGGGTGTACTTGGCTACTACTGATTCTTTTCATAAGGCTGATTCACTTTTTGTGATCACGGATGGCCCTAGAAAGGGGTTGCCTGCGTCTGCCGCGACTATCTCCAGATGGATCAGACAGACAGTGGTGCAGGCTTATTCTATTAAAGGTTGGGTTCCTCCGTTCCCTGTTAAGGCGCACTCTACTCGGGCTCTTAGTGCTTCCTGGGCCTTCCGCCATCAGGCGTCGGTGCTTCAGGTTTGCAAGGCGGCTATCTGGTCATCGGTTCATACCTTTACAAAAGGTTGATGTGCTGGCATCGGCGGATGCCTCTTTTGGCTGCAAGGTTTTGCAGGCCGCTGTTTGAGGGGACCTTTGGTCTACCTCGGGGGTTTTGTTTTTTTAGGTGGGTCTCATCTGCTTGGTTCAATGAGTCCTCTGTTCTTCTGGTTGGCTCTGTTTTGGCCTTCTGGATTGGATTTTATTTCTATTATCCCACCCCTCATTTATGGCACTGCTTTGGGACGTCCCTACGGATATCAAGATATCAGTCCTGCGTCTGTCAATGAGCGACAGAGAAAACTGGATTTTTGACTTACCGTAAAATCCTTTTCTCTTAAGCTCATTGACAGACGCAGTACCCGCCCCTCTATTTTGAGTTGGGTTGGTATGAGTCTCTGACACTGCTTTGTTACATAACTGACATCCTATGCAGGGAGAGAGAGGATATACCCCCTGGGACTGCCCATGGGTGTGGCCAGAACTTTTTTCCTGCCTAGTGTCCTACTCCTGTAGGGGGCAGTATAACCCTACGGATATCAAGATATCGGTCCTGCGTCTGTCAATGAGCTTAAGAGAAAAGGATTTTACGATAAGTCAAAAATCCAGTTTTATCAGGTCTTCTTGAGTGGCTGGCTGATGTGGAAGCTCTCTTATGGTGATGGGAGCCCGATGGGGACCTCCGAGAAGAGTGCCGGTGGTGAGAACTTGAGCGTCTTTCACTCCTTTGAGAGAAGTGCCGAGTTTCTGAATGAGAAGGGCTGAAACAATAAGAAAAAACAAAAAAGGAGAGACAAACAGGAAGCTGGGAACAACTGAGTTCCTGTCCCCCCATAACCCACACCCCCATCTAAAAAAGCCCCTAATACCTGTTAAGGGTGGGCTGACCACCGGAGGGCAGAGAGGCTTCTATTTCTGGCGCTGACCTACAAGGATGAGCCGGACAACAATATCAGAAAGGAAGCAAACAAAAATGGGGGGCTCCCAAACTGGGGACCAGCTACTCACCAGGAAACCAGGTGGGCGAAGAGCAGAGCGGCAGCGATGCAGCAGTAAGGACAAATTGCAGGGAACCAGCTGGCAGCATACAGAGCATCTCGCGTCTCCTTATCAGCAGTGTATACACACAACACTGCTGACAGCTTAGGAGATTTAAATATGGCGCCGTATGACATCATCAGCGATCGCCGCTTGGAAATGTCACTGCGCATGCGCCGCTTCGCTACCGCGCATGCGTGAGAACCAAGCCTCGTTCTCGAGGCGCCCGCGCATGCGCACTACGCCTCTATCCGGCGGCCGAACAGGAAGTAATCACGGATCAGCCCCGGACCGCTAGCCACCAGGGAACAAGATATAATATGCAAAGGTAAGACACAGCAATATCAATATACATAATTATAGCTGCCATGGAGGAAATCACATAAAGCGATACTCACGAACCGCTGCCACCAGGGATGGATGATCACACACCGGACTTGTCATTTTTAGGGTACCGGCCACCCGCAGCAGCTGGGCTTTTTGGCCAAAGGCTGCATGCATCTTTGCCCCTACTCCATACCCAGCAGCAGCTGGGGCTTATTGGAGAACTCTATACCCGACTGGTAGAGACATCCATCTCCCGGGATCCATCTTCAGGTAGGATACAGGTAATCCTTTGGAGGACAAAAAGGAACACGTGTGCTGAACAGGTGCAAAGATTTATGGGAGTAATGTCCTATGGGTAGGTTTGGGGGCGGGGCCAAACCCGATACGTATGCTGCCATGGAGTCTGTCAGGAAAAAAGTTTTTCTTATTTTCTGTGGGTAAATTTTGAAAATAAGTAATTTTTCCTCCTTCACTGATGTGCACTGATAGGCTGCACTGATGAGGAGGTACTAATATGCCGCACTGATAGGTAGCACTGATGGGCACTGAAAGGTGGCACTGATGAGCACTGACGGGCGGCACTGATGGGCAGCACAGATGAGCAGGCACAGACTGGCAACACTAAGGGCACTGATGGTGGGCACTGTTTTTTAGCTTTTCTGTAATCAGGGCACTGGTGACCAGTGCCCTGATTACCTTTCCTAGGTTCCCCTTTGAGGAGGAGCCGCTGATCGGCTCTCCTCGCCACACCCTCTGATAGTGTGAGTCGAGGAGAGCCGATAAATGGCACTTCCTAATTTACATGTGACCGGCTGTGATTGGACACAGCCGATCACACGGGTAAAGAGCCAAGTCATTGGCTCTTTACCAAGATCGGGATCGGGCCATGTCCTTGCAACACAAAGCGGTCACGAGCGCCGCACTGCGCACCCTTGCGGGCATGCAAGAGAGGCTGTTGTGGTGTGCCGTCATATGACAGCGTCCCAGAACAAGAGCCGCACTGCTCCGCCGTCATTTGATGGTGGGCGGGCGGCAAGTGGTTAATCTCCTCAAATTGAGACTATGGTTTTCTAATGCCTCGGATCTTTGCTGCCGTTGCAACCAGGAGCAAGGCACTTAAAGGCTCCATGCACACTAAAAAAATGCCTGTTTCTTTGGCAGAAAAAAGCTTTCACATAGAGCATTTTTGTACATAGTTTAGATGAGTTTAGGAGAGTTTTGCGTTTTTTCTGACAGAAAACTCGAATTAGAGACACAAACCAGTCTTGTTCCTGCCTCTAGTCTAAACGTTGTGCTCAAAATATGCCTGTAATCGTCCGAATGTGTATGGATACCAGTTTTGCCAACCCCCCGAAGTGAAATTTACTGGCAGGATGCTAAAATTTACAAACGGTTCCAATTTTTTACTGGCAGAGCCGCATTTTTTACTGACACTGTAAAAAAAGTACCTAAAATGTCTGTTTTCAGTGCTAAACAGTGCAAATATCCATATTTAAACTATAACTCTGTAGCTAGTGCTATTAGCAAAGTGTTTACATTAAACAAAAGTCAAAAACCATATTTGTCTATCTATTTACATGAAGGTCTGGTTAATATAATCCAGCCAGCGCGGAGTTCCCCCATATATCAGAGTGTGCAGAGTCACCAGGGGCCACCTTATATCAGAATCCACTGCATTCTCCTTTACTTTAGAGTTCCCACTTAAATCAAAATCTGCAACATTTCCCCTCACATCAGAGTTCCCTATTACATCAGGGTTTGCAGAGTTCCCCCTTGCACTGTAAGGGAAAATCCTGCAGACTCTGATGTAAAGGGGAATGCTGGGAACTCTGATGTGAAGGGGGGGGCTCTGCGGACCAGAGACCACCTTCCGCAGAGTGAATATGCTAAGGTAAGGGGGGGATACTGATATAAGAGAGAACCATTATATCATTGCCCACTTACTTTATTGTATTCACTCCCCCCTTACATCAGTGACCCCCCCCCCCCCCGGTGGCGCTGTCACTGACCTCTTCTCAGGTGCACTGTGCAGGGCTCAGCCAGGATGGTGGCTCTGGTTTTATCCCATAGTCTCCTCTCCACAGTCCACACACATCTGACTTCTCCCGTAATCTCCATCCCTGCTCTCACCCTTGATTTCTCTCCAGACTCCCCCTCAGTAACTACAGACATGATAAAAGACAAGAGATGGTCAGAGGATGCGCACAGGATGCAAGAGATGGTCAAAGGATGTAGAATTGGTACTGGTGGCGGTCAGAGGATGCAGGCAGGATACAGGAGGAGATTTGAGGATGCGGACAGGATACAGGAGGAGATTTGGGATACGGACAGGATACAGGAGGAGATTTGAGGATGCGAACAGGATACAGGAGGAGATTTGAGGATGCGGACAGGATACAGGAGGAAATTTGAGGATGCGGACAGGATACAGGAGGAGATTTGAGGATGCGGACAGGATACAGAAGGAGATTTGAGGATGCGGACAGGATACAGAAGGAGATTTGAGGATGCGGACAGGATACAGGAGGAGATTTGAGGATGCGGACAGGATACAGGAGGAGATTTGAGGATGCGGACAGGATACAGGAGGAGATTTGAGGATGCGGACAGGATACAGGAGGAGATTTGAGGATGCAGACAGGATACAGGAGTTGATTTGAGGATGCGGCAGGATACAGGAGGAGATTTGAGAATGCGGACAGGATACAGGAGGAGATTTAAGGATGCGGACAGGATACAGGAGGAGATTTGAGGATGCGGACAGGATACAGGAGGAGATTTGAGGATGCGGACAGGATACAGGAGGAGATTTGAGGATGTAGACAGGATACAGGAGGAGATTTGAGGATGCGGACAGTATGCAAGAGGAGATTTGAAGATGCGGACAGGATACAGGAGATAATTTGAGGATCTTTGAAAATAAATTGCTTTACAGTACACGCAGCTAGAGAGGTCATATGTGAGAGTATCCTTATTTCATACTTTTCTTACTAATTATCAATGAACACCTGTCTGATATTCCTTTTATCATTTATGCTTCAACATGGTATGCACTCACTGTCCACACCACTGATTTGTGAATAAATCCTTGTAGGTGTTTTTATATTTATTTTCTTTAAACTGTCTGCCAGATGTAACCATGTGTTGTGGGCCCTTCTAAAAGTTATTCTGGGTTTTTGGGTTTCAGTGCCAATATTTTCTCATTGTATTTGCCATCAAGAAGGGTATATAAATAGTTAAGGTTGATCATCAAGTCTGGGTCACTCACACAGGGCTCCAGAGTCCAACTTCTCCATTCCACTTCCACCCGGCACCTGCTCGACTCCTGGCGCGCTGACCTGCACTGTTCAATCACACCACAACAACAAGTCTCCTTCCGTCAGCCCGCGGCTCGGCATTTTAAATTCTATAGGCCGTCTGACTTGGGCGTGCGGCATGACATCATCAGTGGGCGGCGTGGACACTTAAGATCGGATTACAATTTTAGAATGGCTTCACTCTGTGGAAAACCTTTAAGCTATGGAAGAGATTAGGGCAGGGTTCTCAAAACTATGGCCCTCCAGTTGTTCAGGAACTACAATTCCCATCATGATGCCTAGTCATGTCTGTGAATGTCAGAGTTTTACAAAGCCTCATGGGACGTGTAGTTTTGCAACAGCTGGAGAGCCGTAGTCTGAAGATATCTGGATGAGGGCAAAAGCAAACAAAGATACAGAATAATTGAACAAAGCCTCGAATGTCTGGGTCATATTTAAACACTTGAGTATGACAAGATCACTAATAGCTGAACTACGATACATGCAATAATTACATAACATATTTTACCATCTGATCATATTACAAATCTGTCTTAAACATCTTGTTCAACTGTTTTTCTTCTTGCAGTTGTAGGCTGTTTATATATTTGATACAAAGTGTTTATTTGTAACATCATCTGTATATTACCAAAACTATTTAAATAAATACTTTTATTGATAATAATAAAAAAAAAAAAACACAGCAGAGAGGATTCCTCTATCCACCTTGCTTGTGTGGATGGAGGAATTTGTGCTGTTTTTTTTTTCCAGCCTCCTGGCTGATTAAAAAAACTGATCCATGTATGGACAGCTTAAAGTGATATTAAAGGCAGGTTTTTATCTTTTTAAAATAATAAACATGTTATACTTACCTGCTCTGTGCAAAGATTCTGCACAGAGCAGCCCCAAATCTCCTTGTCAGGGTACCAACATCAGGGGGGGAGGACTCTAGGACCCAGCATCCATCAGGGTACCAACGGTAGGAGAAGGACTTGGGGACCCATCTCCACCAGCACTTCACATGGGCCTTCATAAGGAAGTCTGCCAGTGGTTGAAGTTGCAGATTGATCTTCAGCTTGTTACCTGTGTTCCTGTAATTCCTTGCTCCTGTGATCCTTCGTTACTGACCCGGCTTGTTCCTGACCTGTCTCTTGCCTGCTCCAGTCCTCAACCTGGCTTGTCTTACAGATACCCTCTGCCTGCTTCCTGTGTTTGATCTCGGCTTCCCACCTAACTTTGTCTGCTCTCTTAACCACCTGGCTCCTGATCCTGGCTTGTACTATCCTTCTGACACAGTGATTCTAAAGACATGTCGCACCTCACAGGTCCAATCTGCCTGCAGCCTCTGCTCAATACATGAGCAGTATCCCTGAGTCCCTCCAAGCAACTCTGCAGGCGGCCTGTGCTACTTTGTGCCCGACTCCTCCTGTCTCACCTCCAGGGGAGTCCGGAACGTAGCTGCAAGGGAAGCCCTCTCTCCATTGGCCTCCAGCACCCGCTACCTAATAGTATCAGTCAGCCATCATGTCTGAGGCCGAGAGGGGTGCTTCCGTGCTGGAAGCTCTATGTCAAAAGATGACTGCCCTGATGCAAGCAGTAAAGAACCTGCAAGATGGCTACTTTCAGCTTGAGGGGCATCTCAATACCCTCACTGCTTCCATGACTGCTGCTGAGCCAAACCCACCCACAAGCTCCTCTCCTATAACAGCACCCTCCAATTCAGCTGCTGCAGCTCCACCTGCTGTGGTACTGCTTCCTCCAGAGCCCCAGTCCTGAGCACTTTTTTCCGGGGACCAGTGGAGGTTCAGGGCCTTCAAGAATGCCTGTGAACTTTATTTTGCCCTGCAACCCAGGGCATTTGCTCTAGAGACTGTTATCTTTGGGTTCATTATCTCTCTCCTCTCTGATGAGCCACAATCCTGGGCTCATAACCTGCTTGAATGGAAGGATGAGGTGTTAAACTCTGTCACCACATTCTTTGAAGCCATGGCAGCATTACATGATGAACCACCGAGAACCGTCACTGCCGAATCGGCCCTTCATTCCCTTGTGCAGGGTTAACAACCGGTGGAAGATTACATCGGAGAGTTCTGAAGATGGGCAGCTAATTCTGGTTGGAAAGATGCAGCTTTAAAATACCAATTCTGTCTAGGCCTATCCGAAACCCTCAAGGATAAGCTGGCCAGGTCTGAGGCTTCCGTTGCACTTGAGGCTCTTATTCAAGTTTCCATCCAATTGGATAGGCGCCTGCGGGAGTGACGCTGTGAGCGTTCCCAGAACTTTCGGCCAACCTGGGTACTAACCAAAGTCCCGGCTCCAACAGTCCCTGCCTCTATTCCTCAGACCTCTACCACCTCCGATGTAGAACCTATGCAGATAGGTCTTCTCCAACCCGCTTTGACCTCAGAAGAAAGAGAATGCAGGTGACTAAACAACTTGTGCATCTACTGTGGAGCTACAGGCCACTTCCTACGTAACTGTCCCATTCTGCCAGGCCAAGTAGGTCCAGGCACCCATACCCTTCATACCTCCAGCCTTCTGGGACTGTGTCTACTGACATGATTCTTCCTATTTCATTGCAAGTGGCTAGAAGGGAGGTCAAACTGCTGGCAATCTTAGATATCAATCTTGCCAAAGACTTTCAGATTCCCCTCCATCTCAAGAAACAAAGACTGGACATACACCTTGCTGATAGCACTCCTCCTTGCTCAGGGTCCGTTACCCAAGAGACTGTCCCTCTTCTTGCAACCACAGACACAGGTCATCAGTAGCTCCTCTGTAATCAGATCTCCCATATTCCCAGTCATCCTCGGAATACCTTGGCTGCAGGCCCACAACACATTAATTGTCTGATCCAAAGGGGAGGTCATCTTCTCGTTCAGCTACTGTCACCAACATTGTGGCATCCCCACACAATCCGACTCTCCTGTGTGCCCAACCATTCCTTCTGTCTACCATGACTTTCTTGATGTCTTCAACAAGAAGAAAGCCGATAATCTGCCTCTGCACTGGTCCTACGACTGTCCCATTCACAATCTCCCTGGAATGGAGATTCCCTTTGGGCGCATGTTCCCACTGTCCGAGGTTGAGTTAGAGGCACTCCTCCTCACCTGCCGGAGTAGGCATCTTCTTTGTTGAAAAGAAAGACCACTCCCTTTGGCCAGGCACTGATTACAGGTACAGGGAACTCAACAAAATCACTATCAAGAACAGGTACCCTCTTCCCCTCATTCCAGAGGTTCCGAGCAGCCTGAGTGTCCATGAAGCTGGACTTGAGAGGGGCCTACAACCTGGTCCACATTAGCGAGGGGATAAAAATAATGCTGCTTTCAGAAACGGCTTTAGGCATTTCGAGTACCTCTGGATGCCCTTTGGGCTATGCAATGCTCCTGCAACGTTCCAACATTTCAGGAAACAATATCTTCAGAGAGTACCTTGACCTGTTTTTGATTGTCTACCTGAAAGATATCTTGATCTTCTCAGCCTCACTTGAACCCAACCAGGAGCATGTCAAGAAAGTACTGAATACTCTGCAAAGTCACGGCTTGCATGCCAAAGCAGAAAAGTGCAAGTTCGAGAAGCAGTCCATCCAATTCCTGGGACTCATAATCTCCACTGAGGGAATTTCCTTGGATCCCCAGAAGGGCTCAGCAATTCTAGAATGGCCCGCACCCTCAGACAGAAAGGGAGTCCAAAGGTTCATTGGCTTTGCCAACTATTACCGGAGGTTTATCAAAGGCTTTTCGACCATCATCTCTCCGATCACTCAGCTCATCTGCCTTCATACTCGTTTCCTTTGGAACCAGGAAGTCCAGGCAGCCTTTAAACGCTTGAAAACCTTGTTTACCTCCACTCTGGCATTGCAACACCGGAACTAGCACTACCTTTCATTCTTGAGGTAGACGCTTCTGAAGTAGCAACAGGAGCTGTGCTCTCCCAGCGTCTGGGCCCAAAGGCCTTGCTGCACCCAGTAGCCTTTTGTTCTGAAAAACTAAGCCAGGCCGAAAAGAATTATGATGTAGGCGACAGAGTACTCCTTGCAATTAACGTACACTTCGAAGAGTGGAGATATCTGTCGAAGGGCACCAGTTACCCAGTCATGATCTTTACTGACCACAAGAACCTGGAGTATTTGAGGTCTGTTAAGCATCTAAGGCCCAGCAGGCCAGATGGGCCTTATTTTGCTCAAGGTTCATTTTCCCTTGTCATACAGACCTGGATCCAAGAACAGGAAGGCAGACGCCCTATCCCCCGGATGTTCCCTGACTCTACTGAGCCTGCTCCCCCCGAGCACCATTCTCTCTGCCCGGAATTTTTTGTTAATAAAATTGGTTATAGAACAGGCTTCTGCATAATGCACCGAAACAGAGCATGCCTCATTAAGAAGACAGGACGGAGTACTTGATTACATCAAGATAAGGTCTTCATACCTCTGGAGGCAAAGCTTCAAGTTCTTAAAACATTCCATGATCACCAGTTAGCCGGTCACTTTGAAGCTCGTAAGACTAGTGAGCTCATTCAAAGGTCCTATGTTAGATCTTGCACTGTGTGCCTATGCAGCAAAGGCGACAAGACAAAGCCCTGGGGATTATTGAGACCCTTAACTGTCCCTAACTGTCATTGGGAGATGATCTCCATGGATTTCATTGTGGATCTTCTGCCCTGGGAAGGATTTACTACCATCTTGGTGGTGGTGGATCGCCTGTCAACGATTGCCCATTTCCTGCCCATGGTAGGCACACCCCCCACTGCAGAGACAGCCCACATGTTCATCAAAGCGATTGTGAGACTCCATGGTTTACCCTACAACATTGTCTCGGATCAAGGGGTACATTTTACCTCCAGGTTTTGGAGAGCTCTTTGTAAAGCCCTGAGTGTGTAACTCTGCCTTTCTACAGCCTACCATCCTCAAAGTAATGGGCAAATGGAGCGCATGAACCAAACCCTGGAGCAGTACCTTTTGTTGCTTCTCAGCTTTTTCCCAAGACAATTGGGCTTCTCTTCTTCCATTAGCAGAGTTCACCTATAACAACTCATTACACTCCGCTACCAATCAATCCCCATTCTGGGCCAACTACAGATGCCACCCTTCTACCCTGCCAGAAACCATACCTGAATCAGCATTACCTGCTTTACATGACAGACTCGCTTTTATAAAACAAAACTACCAAACCCTCCAAGAATGTATACAGAAGGCGTAGTCCGACTACAAGAGGTTCTTTAACAAGAAACGCAGGGGGAATCCTTCCTTTTAAGGCCGGGGATGAGGTATGGCTATCAGCTGCCAACCTGAAGCTGCTGTGCCCTTCAAAGAAGTTGGGGCCAAGATATATTGGTCCTTTTCCAATTAAGCGTGAAATAAACCCAGTGGCCTTTGAATTATCTCTGCACGACTCATACAAGATTCACCCGGTTTTTGACGCCTCTCTTCTCAAATCGGCCATTCTGGATCCTTTCCCAGGTAGAGTGGAACCACCTCTGCCACTAGTAACTGTTGAAGGGGAAACGGAATACGAGGTGGAATCTGTTCTAGATTGCAGAAAATTAGGTAGGCAGATCCAATACTTTATCAAGTGGAAAGGGTATCCACCCGAGGAAAGCTCCTAGTAACCCAAAGCCCATGTACATACCCCCCAGACTCCTCAGAGAGTTTGGGGCCAAATACCCAGAGAAAAATGCCCAAATAGGCATCCAGAGGCTGCCTGTCGGGGGGGGGGGGGGGGCACTATCAGGGGAGGGACTCTAGGACCCAGCATCTTCACCAGCACTTCACATGGGCCTTTATAAGGAAGTCTGCCAGTAGTTGAAGTTGCTGATTGATCTTCAGCTTGCTACCTGTGTTCCTGTAATTCTTTGCTCCTGTTATCCTTCGTTACTGACTCGGCTTGTCCCTGACCTGTCTATTGCCTGGTCCAGTCCTCGACCCTGGCTTGTCTTACGGATACCCTCTGCCTGCTTCTTGTGTTTGATCTCGGCTTCCCACCTGACTTTATCTGCTCTTTTACCTACCAGTCTCCTAATCTTGGCTTGTACTGACTATCCTTCTGACACAGTGTTTCTACAGACCTGTCACACCTCAAAACTGCCATCTGCCTGCAGCCTCTGCTCAATACATGAGCAGCATCCCTGAGTCCTTCAACTCCGCAGGTAACCTGCGTTACCTTGTGGCCAAATCCTCCTGTCTCGCCTCCACGGGAGTCCGGAACGTAACCGCAAGGGAAGCCCTCTCTCCATTGTCCTGCAGCACCCAGTACCTGACACTGCTCTTTTTGAGCCCCCATCTGTGCTCCTGTCCCCTCCCTCCCAAGAAGGCTCCCGAGACGCTGCTCTGTGCATCCATTCACAAACTGAGCATAGCTCAGCCCCACCCCTGCTCTCTCCTCATTGGCTCACTGGCTGTGATTGACCATAGCGGGAGCCGATGGCTCTCTCTGCTGTCTCAGCCAATGAGGGGGGTGGGGGGAGCTGAGGCTCCCTTGCACAGTGCTGGAGGAAGATTGGGCTCCGGTAAGTATTAGGGAGGGCTGCTAGAAACAGGTTTTTTACCTTCATGCATAGAATGAATGAAGGTAAAAAAACCTTGAGCCTTTACAACCACTTTAAGGCCTAGCCATAAAGGAATTGAAATTCAGCCAGTGCTGCAGGGACCGGCCAAACTTCTATCTATGAATGGGTAGCTGGTTGCAACCAGCCTGTTGGGCTTTCCCCTGAATGTTCAGTGCCACTGGCTATAGCCAGCAATGTTGATCATTGTGTTCTGACGGCGGGGAAGGCTCCCTGCTGTCAGAATACAATATTACAGTGGGAGTAGAGACCACTTTCCCTAACTTCCCCTTTATGTTCAATCTAGATTTTTAAAAATGTTTAGCGAATTTCTTCTTTTAAATATATTTGTATCTATTACTAGACATCTAATTAGAACTGTAAACTGGGAATGTAGTATTTTGCTGAATAGCAACAGCCACTCAGTTCATGCCTGTTTAAGCACTTTGTCTGTATGTTTGTGTGTGGTCAGCATGCTAATAGGGTTTTAGCTGGTACAAGGCTTGTGTTAGAATTTGGCAGCATGCTATTGCTTAGAACTAATCGGGAACAAAAACACTGGGGTCACCACCGTCCACGTCAACTCTTATCACCCACAAGCCTTTAAAAGCACAGAGTCCTTTTCCCATCTGCTTTCTCATCATTTTTCGGATTTACGTGAAGTGCCATTTTCATTAGAAAGATTTGGGCTTCCTTCCATGTGTTTTGAACTGATATGAAAGAGGAAATCCTGAGTGATTCCTGTTCTCCCCCCTGCACTTTTTCAAAAGGAAGAGAGGAGGTTTATGTTTGTTGCCTGAACACATCAAGATCACTGTGGCCAGTTCAGATAGTACAGTGTCCACATGAGCCTCTGCAGGTTCTGTCCATATTCCAGGCTTAGCAGGGTGTGCATGCATCGTAACATCAACAGCTGATGACGTACTCCAAACATCTCTAAAAATGTTCTGCTATGGATATGGCTTTTTTCTTTTAATGGCTTACGCTGGATTGATAGCACCACAATCACTGGTGAGTTTTCTCATACACTGTAGAAAAGTTGCAAGTTGTATAATTTGTTGTTCATATTTTCTTTACTTTAGTAATTTTTACAGTACTCATGCTTTGTGCAGCTTTTTACTTTAAACCATTCATGTCAGTCCCTGGTCCAAAATTAGCTTTATCTAATGTCTATACCCCAATTATCTAAGCAGTATGGTTAGAAGACATATAACCTAGCAACTTGTTTTTGGCTGTACAAGGAACGCTATACCAACTCAAGGAGAACATGCAAACTTTATAGAGCTAATGTCCTTGGTGGGCAGCAATTTGAGGACTCTCTCTCCCCCACCTAACTTTGAGGAAGAGTCCCAACTAAGCAATTGTGCTGCCCGAATGATAAGAAAAACACATTTGATTGCTAGTACATGCTGTTCATGACCATAGCCAATATCCTTAAATTACTTTGATCATTGGCTATGAGAGAATATAATAAAATGACAGGCTGTTTACAGCGCATTCAGTTTTAGTACTGTATTTAGTACTGTATATACCAGGAAGATGAATAACCCATTAGCTTCTCTTGTGTAAACATATACAACCTTGCCCAATTGCTGCATCTCTGAGGGTATCTCGCTCTCTTGTCATGCCATCTTTTTTTAATATAAACACAATATGCAGAACAGTGTGTGTGTGTGTGTGTGTATATGTGTATATATATATATATATATATATATATATATATATACACACACACACTATCTCACAAAAGTGAGTACACCCGTCACATATTTGTAAATATTTTATTATATCTTTTCATGTGACAGCACTGAAGAAATTACACTTTGCTACAATGTAACGCAGTGAGTGTACAGCTTGTATAACAGTGTATATTTGCTATCCCCTCAAAATAACTCAACACACAGCCAATATTGTCTAAACCGCTGGCAACAAAAGTGAGTACACTCCTAAGGGACAATGTTCAAATTGGGCCCAAAGTGTCAATATTTTGTGTGGCCACCCTTATTTTCCAGCGCTGCCTTAACCCTCTTGGGCATGGAGTTCACCAGAGCTTCACAGGTTGCTATTGGAATCCTCTTCCACTCCCCCATGATGACATCACGGAGCTGGTGGATGTTAGAGACCTTGCGCTGCTCCACCATCTGTTTAAGGATGCCCAACAGATGCTCAATAGAGTTTAGGTCTGGAGACATGCTTGGCCAGTCCATCACTTTTACTCACAGCTGCTTTAGCAAGGCACTGGTCATCTTGGAGGTGGTTTGGGATCGTTATCATGTTGGAATACTGCCCTGCGGTCCAGTCTCTGAAGGGGGATCATGCTCTGCTTCAGTATGTCACAGTACCTGTTACCATTCATGGTTCCCTCAATGAACTGTAGCGCCCCAGTGCTGGCAGCACTCATGCAGCGGCAAACCATGACACTCCCACCACCATGCTTGACTGTAGGAAAGACACACTTGGCTTTGTACTCCTCACCTGGTAGCCGCCACACACACTTGACACCATCTGAGCCAAATAAGTTTATCTTGGTCTCATCAGACCACAGGACATGGTTCCAGTAATCCATGTCCTTAGCCTGCTTGTCATTAGCAAACTGTTTACAGGCTTTCTTGTGCATCATCTTTAGAAGAGGCTTCCTTCTGGGACGACAGTCATGCAGACCAATTTGATGCAGTGTGCGGCGTATGGTCTGAGCACTGAAAGGCTGACCCCCCACCCCTTCATCCTTTGCAGCAATGCTGGTAACACTCATACATCTATTTCCTAAAGACAACCTCTGGATCTGGTGCTGAGCACTCAACTTCTTTTTTTAAACTGCTGTATGGTCTTGGCCTCTGCGCTGCCGCTCAGTTTCAGGGTCTTGGCAATCTTCTTATAGCCTAGGCCATCTTTATGTAGAGAAACAATTCTTTTTTTCAGATCCTCAGAGAGTTCTTTGCCATGAGGTGGCATGTTGAACTTCCAGTGACCAGTATGAGAGAGTGAAAGCGATAGCACAAAATTTAACACACCTGCTCCCCATTCACACCTGAGAACTTGTAACACTAACGAGCCACATGACACAGGGGAGGGAAAATGGCTTATTGGCCCAATTTGGACATTTTCACTTAGGGGTGTACTCACTTTTGTTGCAAGTGGTTTAGACATTATTGGCTTTGTGTTGAGTTATTTTGAGGGGACAGCAAATTTACACTGTTATACAAGCTGTACACGCACTACTTTACATTGTAGCAAAGTGTCATTTCTTCAGTGTTGTCACATGAAAAGATATAATAAAATATTTACTAAAACTTTTGTGAGATACTGTATGTGTATGTATATATGTGTGTATATATATATATATATGTGTGTGTGTGTATATATATATATATATATATATATATATATATATATATATATATATATATATATATATATATATATAGTGTGTATAAAAAAAAAATATATATATATATATATATATATATATATATACACAGTCCCTTGAAATTTTCCACATTTTGTCTTGTAATGTTATAAAACCAAAAACGTAAATGTATTTTATTGGGATTTTATGTGATAGACCAACACAAAGTGGCACATAATTGTGAAGTGGAAAAAATGGTTTTTAAAATGTTTTCCAAATATGTGAAAATGTGGTGTGCATTTGTATTCAGCCCCCCTAAGCCTATACTTTGTAGAATCAACTTTAACTGCTATTACAGCTGCAAGTCTTTTTGAGTATGTCTCTACCAGCTTTCCACAGCTAGAGAGTGACATTTTTGCCCATTCTTCTTCGAAAAATAGCTCAAGCTCTGTCAGATTGGATGGAAAGTGTCTGTGAACAGCAATTTTAAAATCTTGCCACAGATCCTCAATTGGATTTAGGTCTGGACTTTGAACGGGCCATTCTAACACATGAATATGCATTGATCCAAACCATTCCATTGTAGCTCTGGCTGTATGTTTAGGGTCGTTGTCCTGCTGAACACTGAGCCTCTGCCCCAGTCTCCAGTCTTTTGCAGACTCTAACAGGTTTTCTTCTAAGATTGCCCTGTATTTGGCTCCATCCATCTTCCCATCAACTCTGACCAGCTTGTCCCTGCTGAAGAAAGGCATCCCCACAACATGATGCTGCCACCGCCATGTTTCATGGTGGGGATGAGGATTCTTCTACATGTTTGCTGTGTCCCCCATATGGCTTCTCGCAAACCACAAACGGGACTTCATATGGTTTTCTTTCAGCAATGGCTTTCTTCTTGCCACTCTTGCAAATAGGCCTGACTAATAGTTGACCTGTGGACAAATTCTCTTACCTGAGCTGTGGATCTCTGCAGCTCCTTTAGAGTTACCATGGGCCTCTTGGCTGCTTCTCTAGTTAATGCTGTCCTTTTGCCGGGCCTGTCAGTTTAGGTGCACAGCCATTTCTTGGTAGGTTTGCAGTTGTACCATATTCTTTCCATTTTCGGATAATGGATTGAACAGTGCTCCGTGAGATGATCCAGGCTTTGGATATTTTTTTTATAACCTAACCCTGCTTTAAACTTCTCCACAACTTTATCCCTGACCTGTCTGGTGTGTTTCTTAGCCTTCATGATGGTGTTTGTTCACTAAGGTTATCTAACAAACCTACGAGGGCCTCACAGAGCAGCTGTATTTATACTGAGGTGGACTCTATTTACTAATTAAGTGAATCTGGAAGGCAATTGGTTCCACTAGATGTTAGTTAGGGTTATCAGAATAAAGGGGGCTGAATACAAATGCACGCCACACTTTTTAGGTATTTATTTGTAAAAAATTTTGAGAATCGTTTATCATTTTCTTTTCACTTCGGAATTATGTGCCACTTTGTATTGGTCTATCACATAAAATCCCAATAAAATACATTTACCATTTTGGTTGTAACATGACAAAATGTGGAAAATTTCAAGGGGTATACTTTTTCAAGGTACTGTATGTATGTATGTATGTAGATGTGTGTGTGTGTGTGTATATATATATATATATATATATATATATATAATATACTGTGTGTGTGTGTATATATATATATATATATATATATATATATATATAATATACTGTGTATATAATAATATATTTATTACACAGTACCAGGACATGATGAGGATCTGTACCCTTCTTCCCCCTGTGGCTAATGCATGATGTAGAATAAATGTACCGCCCTGCACTCATTCTTTGCCCCCTTGCTCCAGCTGCCCATGGTTGGTATTGAGTGGATGCTGCACACATGTAGCCAATCACCTGTTTTCTTGAAGCTAGAAGTAATTGTGCATGCACAATGTGTTTTTTTTTTTTTGCCAGCTGTGGGCAGATAAGGTGGACAAGTGGACATGTCGGGCAGCCTACTGGTTGCCAGCTACTTATCTAGAGCATGCAGCAGGCGCCTGAAGTGGCTGCTCCTCCTGCTCACCCCTTGTCCCAGCCCTGCATACACACACACACACACACACACACATATGAGCCATTTCTCCAGCATCTATTAAGCTATATATTAATTTTGGTGGGCTCACCATTTAAATAAAAGCCATATGTAAAATGTTCTGTACCTAAAATGACTTAATTGTAGGTGGAGAGAAATGAAACTTTTTTGCATGTAAAGTTATATTCTACTGTGAAGCCGTCTTGTGCTGATGAGTCATGTAAAGTTCCTCCAGTGATTTCCGCTCTCAAATAATGCTGGTTTACCATGAGGTTGAAGAATTTCCCATTAGGAATGCTGGAGCCAACTTTTATATCTAGTAGAACCAGGAGCAATGTTGTTATGCTTGGTACTCGTAAGGATGTAAAGTTTAATTTCAAATAGAAGCTGCATGGATCCTTTACTCCTTTCAAAGTGTCCTTTAATTGACAAAGTGTCAGGTAATACTTTGACCTTTTCTGGAATTACACTTTAACATTAGGAAATGCTGTACTTTAACATGTTGATCAATTGATTGTCTTTTTTTATTGTTGTTGTATGGCTATTAGGGCTGCGCATCTTCACTTACCTCACGATTCGATGCGATTACGATTATTAGGGTCACGATTCGATTCCGCGATGCATCACAATGCATCACGATTACTGCCCAATGCCCATGCCCAGCCCACTGCCCAATGGTTTTCAAAACTTTATCAAAAAAAACAAACAAACAATCAACAGTCACAAATAAAAGAATCCTTTTTATTTTCATTTGCTTAACCACTTGCCGCCCGCCCGCGACCATTATTCTGGGAAGACGTCATATGACGTGATCCCAGAATAGCAGGGCAGGCGCACGATCGTGTGCGCGCCGCCCTGCACTGCCGGTGTCGGGGTGTCCCCGGGACACCCCCCCGTCGACGGCAGGGGGGAAACAGCCAATGGGCATGGCTGTTTCCCACGTGATCGGCTGTGTTCCAATGACACAGCCGATCACAATGGAGGAGCCCGGAAGATGACCGCGCATGCGCGATCGGGAGCGCGCAGCGCGGTCATGTCGGTGGCGCTGTGTTCCATAGGAACACAGCTGTCACCGGCAGTAGTAAACAGTCACTGACAGTGACTGTTTACTAAGTGATCGGCCGATCACAAAATGTAAACAAAGAGCAGTAACTCACTGTTACTAGCTCTTCTCCCCTCATACAGTTTCCAGTGTAAGGGGAGCAGAGCTAGAAACAGTGAGTTACTGCTCTGTGTACCTGCAAAAGTAAAAATCACAAAAATAAAGGTCCCCACACAGTCCTCAGCCCCCCCCCCCCCAATTGCACCTGTCACCCAACAGTCGCCTCATCAGTGCCCAGAAATTGACACCCATAAGGCTACGTTCACATTTGAGCGTAGCGATCGCGGGCAGAATCACCGTGATCCGGAAATCATTGCAAATGGCGGGACGCCTGTGCGTTGCCCGTGATTTGCAATAGCACCCCAAACGCTGTGCGATGTTGCTGCGATTTCCACCTGCCGAATCGCGGTAACATCGAGCACAAACATCGCATGACGCCCAAAAAAGGTACAAGAGCTTCTTTGGGGCGTTATGCGTTGTTTGCGTGATGTTACCTCGATTCGGCAGGCGGAAATCGCAGCAACATCGCACATCGTTTGGGGTGCTATTGCAAATAACGGGCAACGCACAGGCGTCCTGCCATTTGCAATGATTTCTGGATCGCAGGCAGAATCGCAGTGATTCTGCCCATTATCGCTACGCTCACATGTGGACATAGCCTAAAGTTCACCGGTCACAAGAGACTGCCATCAGTACCGCCGTGCACCATCGCCCGTCACCTGTCACCCATCAGTGACCATCGCCCGTCACCTGTCACCCCATCAATCACCGTCACCTGTCACCCCATCAGTCATCGTCATCTGTCACCCTATCAATCATCGTCACTTGTCACCCCATCAGTGATCGTCACTTGTCACCCCATCAATCATCGTCACTTGTCACCCCGTCAGTGATTGTCATCTGTCACCCCATCAATGATTGTCACTTGTCACCTCATCAATCATCTTCACTTGTCACCTCATCAATCATCGTCACCTGTCACCCCATCAGTCATCGTCACCTGTCACCCCATCAGTCATCGTCACCTGTCACCCCATCAGTCAAAGTCACCTGTCACCCCATCAGTCATCGTCACCTGTCACCCCATCAGTCATCGTCACCTGTCACCCCATCAGTCATCGTCACCTGTTTGCCATATACATGCAATCACTTACTGACCGCCTAACGACTATATGCGTCGGCCATTAAAAGCTAAATACTGGGGTTATGGCAGCAGATAGCTGCCATAACCCCGGTATTTTTTGAAACGGCGGGCGGTCGGCTTTCAGATAAGGGTGGTCCCAGTGACCAAGCAACATGTATATTAAAAAAGAATAGCGCACACATGCAAAAGAAATGACTATCAAATATGGAGACAATCCATAAATAAAAATGGGGATTTAGTCCCACCATATGGCCATATCGTGCTCAAGCCCACCACTGCGTCAAAGTACCCTATTATCAGTGGGTCCTACACTATCCATAAAAAAGGGGTGAATCCAGCTTCTCTTACCCTTGGAGACAACACTCCTTGCTGGGAAAGATGGGCTAATGCACTACAGGGGACTCCTCCTATATCTATTTGATAGTGGACACCAATAGAGTACAGGTGTGTGTGGGGGATGGGATGCTCAACCTCAGAAGTCTGGTCAGACCGAATACATAATAAACAAGCAAAAAATTGGGGGAGCAAACCCTGAACATGTATATCTAAAGCCAGTGCAGCTATGGACCAAGCAACATGTATATTAAAAAAGAATAGCGCACACATGCAAAAGAAATGACTATCAAATATGGAGACAATCCATAAATAAAAATGGGGATTTAGTCCCACCATATGGCCATATCGTGCTCAAGCCCACCACTGCGTCAAAGTACCCCATTATCAGTGGGTCCTACACTATCCATAAAAAAGGGGCGAATCCAGCCTCTCTTACCCTTGGAGACAACACTCCTTGCTGGGAAAGATGTGCTAATGCACTACAGGGGACTCCTCCTATCTCTACTTGATAGTGGACACCAATAGAGTACAGGTGTGTGTGGGGGATGGGATGCTCAACCTCAGAAGTCTGGTCAGACCGAATACATAATAAACAAGCAAAAAATTGGGGGAGCAAACCCTGAACATGTATATCTAAAGCCAGTGCAGCTATGGACCAAGCAACATGTATATTAAAAAAGAATAGCGCACACATGCAAAAGAAATGACTATCAAATATGGAGACAATCCATAAATAAAAATGGGGATTAAGTCCCACCATATGGCCATATCGTGCTCAAGCACACCACTGCGTCAAAGTACCCCATTATCAGTGGGTCCTACACTATCCATAAAAAAGGGGCGAATCCAGCCTCTCTTACCCTTGGAGACAACACTCCTTGCTGGGAAAGATGTGCTAATGTACTACAGGGGACTCCTCCTATATCTACTTGATAGTGGACACCAATAGAGTACAGGTGTGTGTGGGGGATGGGATGCTCAACCTCAGAAGTCTGGTCAGACCGAATACATAATAAACAAGCAAAAAATTGGGGGAGCAAACCCTGAACATTCGCTTGTTTAAAATATAGTATATTACACAAGAATCTACAATTGGTGTATTTATTTGTGATCCAATAAGATAAGATTTACTCGAGGTTAAGCTTCAAATGTACAAGTTATTTCTCTCAATGATTTTCCTTCCTATAATGCTGCACCGTGGCTGGCTTGGTGTCAGTCAGTTGTCTAGAAGAAAATACACTTTAATATTATTTATTTGGTTGAGGGTTAAATGAACCCCTGCCTACTTGCCTACAATGCCTAGACACTTTTAGTGTGAAGCAACAGAACGGATTATGGATTGGAAATGGACACATTGGACAGGACAATCTTCAAAAACAAACCATCAGTGCTATAAAGCTATAAAACAAGACTGGTGGTGTGACTGACTGGTGACTGACGGCAGACTGAATTAGTAATTACGAATTCATTAAAAACATGAATTAGTAATTATTTCAGTGCTTAGCATTTGGGAACATGTAGATTTTTCTGTAAGAACACTAGATGATCCACATGCTCAGGTTTCAGACTGCTTCTTTTCACTGTTATAACATCTCCTGCAGTAGAGAAAACCCGCTCTGCAGATACACTTGTACCTGGGATACACAAGTATTGCTTTGACAGCTGAGAGAGGAGGGGAAATATGACCTCATGCTCACGCCACCATTTCAAAGGGTCCTCAGTAAGAGACAGAGGTGGGGCTTTACAATATTTTTCCATTTCGTCTTCTGCCTTGGTATAGGGGGTCTTAGGTTCTATTGCACCATCAGTGAAAGACTGCCCCAGCAAAATCATGAGCAGCGATGTTGTGGCCTTTTTTTTGGGAGGAGAATGGCTGTCCTCAATGGGTGTTTCTTCTTCCACAGTTGCTTTTTCCCTAGGCACTTCATCCACATTTGTCCTTCTATTAGATGTAATCTGTGTGTTTGAACAAAAGATAATAGTATAAGAAGAGCTGAACTGACTAAGAGTGTGATTCATTGATGAGGTGTGGGAAACTGCACGGTAATCCATACCATACAGTTCCACTTCCCACACCGCATCAGTGAATCAGGGCATGTTATTACACAACACAATGTAGCTGAGCTTCTAGCTGTCTGGGAGGAAACATGATGAAATTCTAATTACCTCCAAAGAGGCAGCCTCCTCAGTCACTCCTCTGTATATCTCCGATCTCTCCTCCTCTGTGAGAATAAAAGGCAGTCCTTTAAAGCGAGGATCCAGTGCAGAGGCTGTATGAAGGATCTTCTTCTCTGCCTCACTGCTGTACCTCTTCAGGAGATCTGTTTTGATGGCATTCTTGATCTCATGGGTCATGGGTGTGTCTCCCATTGGTGTCTGTCATGCTCTTGATCAGTTGTGCATTTAGAGGGGCAATGAGAGACACTGTTGGGTTGCGCTCTTCTGACATCAGCAAGGTTGCATCCTTCATTGGCTTTAAAGCACTCACAGCGTCCTCTGCATTTGACACATCTGTTTCATTGAGAGTGCAGAGATCAGACTCTCCTTTTCTGACTTCTGGAGACAGCAAGGTGGCACAAACTGCAGGTTGTTGTTCTAAGAACCTCTCGACCATGTCATATGCGCTGTTCCATCTTGTTGGCACATCAGTTATTAGCTTATAATTCTTCAGGAATGTAAAGAAAGGTTGGTGCGCTAAACTTAATTCCACAAATATATAAACAATGCATACAAATGTAGATATGGTGAAAAAATCAAAAGTCCATTCTCTTGTGACAACGTGCAAATGAATAAACTTTGAAGTGACTTGAAACGAATTGTGATTCCTGTAACTCGATAAATTGTGTATGACCACCACGTGAAACGATCCCCACCACCGACAAGCTGTTCTTCTTACCAGATAGATATATACGTGAGTTGATTAATAATACAGCTACTCACTCCCCATGCAGCTTCACCCAAGGTGTGTGTGTAAGCCGCTTACCAGATATCAATGTGGTTGAGCATGGGAATACAATCTCATCTCTTCAGAATCGAGGCTGTCTGTTGGTGTGGCGATCCCAATACAAAGTATAGTGTCTCCTTGTGACTTTTATTAGGTCTTAGGATGGTGTGGGCTTCAGCTGCAAGTGGAGAGCTTGCAGACAGCACTCAAGCCGTGTACAGTATAAGATTAAGGGCTTCCTTCCCTGGTTTATTTTGTCAGCATACACTGCAAACAGAAAAGGATTCCCGCATAGGGGTAGAAAACAAAAGCAAAAGTCCAGCAACACAAATATAAGCCTCCTGGCTAATAAACAGAGCTTACTGGGTCTGCTCCAGTCCTGCAGACAAGTTTCCTCACAGCCTACTTCTCCTCTCTCAACAACCAGGTTGGTTGTTGAGAGAGGAGAAGTAGGCTGTGAGGAAACTTGTCTGCAGGACTGGAGCAGACCCAGTAAGCTCTGTTTATTAGCCAGGAGGCTTATATTTGTGTTGCTGGACTTTTGCTTTTGTTTTCTACCCCTATGCGGGAATCCTTTTCTGTTTGCAGTGTATGCTGACAAAATAAACCAGGGAAGGAAGCCCTTAATCTTATACTGTACACGGCTTGAGTGCTGTCTGCAAGCTCTCCACTTGCAGCTGAAGCCCACACCATCCTAAGACCTAATAAAAGTCACAAGGAGACACTATACTTTGTATTGGGATCGCCACACCAACAGACAGCCTCGATTCTGAAGAGATGAGATTGTATTCCCATGCTCAACCACATTGATATCTGGTAAGCGGCTTACACACACACCTTGGGTGAAGCTGCATGGGGAGTGAGTAGCTGTATTATTAATCAACTCACGTATATATCTATCTGGTAAGAAGAACAGCTTGTCGGTGGTGGGGATCGTTTCACGTGGTGGTCATACACAATTTATCGAGTTACAGGAATCACAATTCGTTTCAAGTCACTTCAAAGTTTATTCATTTGCACGTTGTCACAAGAGAATGGACTTTTGATTTTTTCACCATATCTACATTTGTATGCATTGTTTATATATTTGTGGAATTAAGTTTAGCGCACCAACCTTTCTTTACATTCATATCACATATATATCTTGGTAGCAGCTTTACGCACGTTTATCAGCGCACCTTTATTTTTTCACTATAATTCTTCAGGCCCTGACATTTCTGTTTCTCTTTTAGACAGTGGCTTGCTCTAGTGCTGCGATGGAACAATGTGGATATTCGTCGCACTCTGGCGAGAAGCCTGGAGAGCGTGGCCCCTTTCAGTGCCTGCTGACATGCAAGATTGAGTGTATGGGCAAAACATTTAACATGAGGAAATTTACCAACTTGAGCTGCAACTATCATGTTCGCCGCGTTGTCGGTCACAAGCACTACAGATTTATCAGACAGCTGCCATTCTTCCACGAAATGAGACAGTAGCTCTGCCAGATGAGCACCTGTGTGAGACTCATAAATGGCTCTTGTTTGCAACACATGTGACAAGACCTGTCAGTCCTTAGTAACGTACTGTGCTGTTATTGTAACATAGGACTCCGTTGTGACTGAAGTCCATGAATCACACGTTATTGCGACTCGACTGGCTTGGTTCATTGACGCAAGTACCTGAGCTTTGGTGTCGTGGTAGAGTGCAGGTATAACGTTTTCTGTAAAGTGACTGCGTGATGGGATCTTATAACGTGGCTCTAGTGTCTTCAAAAGGTAGCGAAACCGGGCGTTGCCCACAACTGAGTAAGGCCGTAGGTCCTTGGCGATGAAAGCTGCCACAGCTTTGGTTAGTTTCTTCCCTTTTTCTGAGTTGGGCGGATAAGTTGACAGTATGGCATCAATTCTTGGCTGATCTGGGTCTAGCAGTCTTTCCTTGGCAGTGGTGGCACTGCTGGTGGCGACAGGTGTTACTAACTCAGAGTGAAAACGGCTAACATGGTTTCTCAAGTTCGTAGTATTCCCTAGGTATTTAATTTTTGTGTGACAGGCTTTACACACAGCGTGTGTCTTGTCCAACTCACGCTTCCCTGTGTGTTCGTAAAATCCGAAATGTGCCCAGATGTTTGCTCTTAAAACGCTAGGTGCATTTTTTTATCTCTCGATCTTTTTCTCCTTCTGCCATTACCATGCTACCACGTATGTGACGGAGACGGATGACGTAAGTTGCCAAACTCTGTCAGTGTTTAAAAAAAAAAAAAATACCACTTGTAAACTAAGCCGCAACAAGTCAAGCAAGCAACATCTTTCATAAAATATGACTGTCTGTCTGTCTGTCATACTCCCTCTGTCTGCATGCACTGAGCCAGAGCCACTGAGACCCCCCCCCCCCCGTTACCCCACAGCTGCCTGCCTGTGACAGTGACACTGACAGAGACCCCCCTCCCCCCACAGCTGAGCTGACAGCCTGACACACTGACAGAGACCTGGATGTCCCACTGTCCCACACCTTCCCCACCCCACAGCACTGACAAACACTGAGTGAGTCCCCCCCCCTTGCCCAGACCCCCACAGCTCACACTGACAGAGACCCCCAGGCCCCCACTGACACTCAGAGAGAGCCCCCCTGGCTGCCAGCCTGCCACAACAGAACAGTACCCCTGGGCCCTGACAGACCGTCTCCTGTCCCCCCCATCACAGACATCCCCCAGAGATAGACTCGAGACCCCCATGAATGATTATACAAATATTTGTTCAGACTACATTCCTGCTGTGTGATTGTGTGGGTTGTTGTTGCGCACTGCATTGCAGAGGACGACAGGTGCTATGCTGCTCTCTGGGCTCAGTTGCGGGCAGCTGGCATCACTGGCAGTGGCCTGGCGGCTGGGCCTGGGGCGGCTACGGTGAGGCGGGCGGTGCTGGCTGTCTGTGATGGGGACGCACTTGGGGCTCCTGTGTGTGGAGTCTGTGGACTGGCTTGGCTTCTGGCTTGGCTGGCTGGCTGGCTGGCTTCTTGGCAGCAAGGCCATAGGTGGGACGCCGATACACGCGGGGGATGTTCTTGCTGCACCTCGGCCCGGGTCAAAGAGACGGAAGAGGAGGGGCGGAACCTTTTTATTAAGCTCCCGCACTAATCCACCAATCGGCTGCGATCTTGTGACTTTTTCTCCCTTGCGCGATAGGGCGTGGCCGCGGCTGATGACGTCATTTCCTAATCGATTATGCCGGCAACCCGCATCGATGCAGAATCGCGAAGGGTTGAATCGTGATGCATCGATCTTTCGATTATATTCCGCAGCCCTAATGGCTATGATAGTTGCCAAGTGCATTTTAAAACTTTGTTACTTTTGAATAGTAAGTAATTCATTTTCTCAATGATTCATATGGAAGACCCACTACACATATTTTCTGCACATATAAAGGATAGGTTCACCTTTAGCAAGTTGTTCCCTTCTACACCTGTATTTAGGGTATATCACGTTGCTAAAAACTGAACATCCCCCCCCTCTAGCATTCCTCTCCCCTGCAGCCACTGTCACATTTAAAATTGACACAGCTGTGCAGGGCTCCACCCACATAGTAATGTCATTCATTCACAAAGATCTCTGAATGAATAAACTACAAGTCCCGTCTTCCACCACAGTTTATAGTTCTCCTTGGACTACAAGTGCACTAATCAGCGCATTTGTAATCCACTGAATCTTCTTTCAGCTTTCTATATGATTCCCTGATGGCAGATGCAATACTTTGCAAGCTTCAAATAAAAAGAAAAAAATAATACATGCAAAAAAATTGAATTTATTGTTTTTATTTAAAGGTAAATCCCTGCAAATGAGGATTTCAGACTAAAATCATCATTAACACGTGCCAGCATTCTCTGCATCCCACTGGGAAACTTAAAGCAGAACTAAATTGTATCACACACTAAAAGCACTATTTCCCTAATTATTTTTTATTTTCAAAGCAAACTCACTCATCCATCCATGTGGCAGTGCTGTATTTTCTTGAGAAATCACTTTGAAAAACAACCCTTAGCGTTTCTAGCCAGAGCCTTCTTGAGTAAGGGCAGATTAATGTATCATTTAAATCCTGGAATCCGTCTCCCCTTAGCTCAGTCATGCAGACATGCGGGTGTGCATAGCTGAGAAAGCCCCTCCTCCAGGTGACTGAAAAAAGGCCCAGGAAGACTCATGGAATATACTGTATGACATCATTCTGACCTACGCAAAAGGTAGGAAGCAATAAGAAATGAGAAAAAAAAAGTTTACCTACTTGCCGGCCGGGCCATAGCCGATTGACAGCTACAGCGCGGTCGGCTAATTCTGGGAGGGCGTACAATGACGTCCTCCCAGAATCGAGCTTCACACGCACCCCCTGGGATGCGCACATGGAAGTGTCCATGCTTGCCGGGTCCCAGGGACCCGGCGCATCATAGATAGTGATAAAGGGCCAGACAGTGGTCCTTAACCATGTGATTGCTCCGTCCAATGACGGAGCGATCACTTGTCAACAAACCGGTGAAGTCCGGTTCATTTCTCTCCTCTCCTCGCACACTGTATACAACAATCGGTACAATGTGCGAGGAGAGAAGAGAAAGTGCAGCTGCACCCATCCTCTGCCTCCCCCATACCTCAAATATCCCCATCCCATGCCTCATCCGTGCCACATCCATGCCTCCTCTGTGCCTCATCCATGACACATCCATGCCTCATCCATGCCTCATCCATGCTACTTCAGTGCTCCATTGTCCTGGTGCTCTTGGACCTTCAAAAGTGTGATAGGTTGTCAGGAAATAATATGTGTTTCATGTTATTATGTCATAATATGTAACACATGTGATATCGCCATACTCAGGAGGAGTAGTAGAATGTATTTTGGGGTGTAGTTGCAAGTATGCCAATAAAGTGTGTGAGAAATAACTTTGTAATATGACCATTTTGTGAAAAAAATCTTAATTTTGCAAAAAATTGTGGGAAAAAATTACAACTTCAAAAAACTCACCATGCCTCTTACTAAATACCTTGGAATGTCTGCTTTCCAAACAGGGGTCATTTGGGTTGTATTTGTACTTTACTGGCTTGTTAGGGTCTCAAGAAATTAGACAGGCCATCAGTACATCAGGTGTGATCAATTTTTAATGATTGGCACCATAGCTTGTAGACTCTATAACCTTCCAAAAGGCCAAAAAAAGTATACTTATTTGGGTTATTTTTACTAAAGATATGTAGCAGTATACATTTTGGCCAAAATTTATGAAGAAAATTTAAATTTTAAAACCGAAGATAAATGCATTTTTTTACAAAACGTTCGGTACTTTTTCTTTTATAGCGCAAAAAAAATAAAAAACCCAATGATGATTAAATACCACCAAAAGAAAGCTCTGTTTGTGTGAAAAAAAAGGACTAAAATTTCATATGGGTACAGTGTTGCATGACTGAGTAATTGTCATTCAAATTGTGAGAGCACTGAAAGCTGAAAATTGGTCTGGTTAGAAATGGGGTTTAGGTGCTCAGTGGGTAAGTGGTTAACCACTTAAGGACCGGAAGATTTACCCCCTTAATGACCAGACCATTTTATTGCAATTTGACACTGCGTGACTTTAACTGGTAATTGCGCCGTAATGCAATGCCTTACCCAAACAAAATTGATGTCCTTTTTTTCCCCAAAAGTAGAGCTTTCTTTTGGTTGTATTTGATTACCTCTTTTTATTTTTTGCAATGTAAACAAAAAAAGACAGAAAATTGCGTAAAAAAAAAATATTTTTCCTTAGAAAAAATCTATCTCAAAACTATCTCACCAAAGCCCCCCTACAGGGCTTCCAAAAAATAATAAAAGTAAAACGGTAAAAGAATTAAAATAAAAAAAAAAAACTACTGACACACCAGTGACGGAACTACTAAGGTCAAAAAAGTTCCACCACCATGGGGGAGCCGGAAGACGGCAGGATGGGGTCCCGCTGGAGAACATGTGAAAGGGTCCCGCTTTGGGGCTGTAATAAAGGGTCTTGCAAAGGGAGTAAAGGGCCTCAGGATCAGCGGGAAGGGCCCCGTCTGGAGGTCAGGTGGGCCCTTCTTGGTTTCTTGCACCAGGGCCCTAAAGGTTCTAGTTACGCCTCTGTACCCCAGTCTTCTATTTCTAATGATAATGCAATCCAATTCAGTGTTCACCAAAAGCTATCACTGGATAAGGTTAAGACCCATTTGGGGAAAATCCAGAGGCAAAGAACCAGTGAAAGCATTTCCTTCAGATTGTACACATTATTTGAATGATACCTGCTCTGAGGAAAAAATATAGGCTGCTTTTGTTGACTTATGTGAAAATCCATTTTACCTGCCATATCAGGCTTCAATACCTGAGTAATATCTGAATAACAGACCCAGATCAGGTATTCAAGTTGGAACTGCTTACTTCCTTCTTGTTCTTGGCCAGTGGCTTAGAAGGTGTTGAAGTCATTTAATGGTGACCTACACATTGCTTCCTTCAGCGCTTTTAAAACAATCTGCATTCGCCAGATGCATACTTACCTTACAACCATGCCCACAGCCTCTGCGGTTTGTGTAAATCCTGTTACCAATCTTCTTTTACCTGTACAGTAACTTTTCATTGATTATATAGAAGAGAAAGGAGGGGGAGAGAGAGAAAGAAAGAGGGGAGCAGAGGGTAGGAAAGAGCAGGGGAGAAAGTGAGAGGAGTAGGAAAATAGAACAAAGGGGGAAGAGAAAATAAGGGAGAGGGAGAGTGAAAGACATACTGGGGAATTCAACAAACCTGGAATGAGAGTTTTCTGATAGTAAGTCCCTTTAAAACCACCTGTGCCTAGTTCAGGCAAGCATTTGCAACAGTTTTGTTAACATTACTGACACTTGACAAATTCTGTAGAAAACTGCCAGTCATTAAAACCAGCCTTGAGTGTACAGAGAGACCCAGTCGTCAGAGTGGGGCATGTCTATGCTGGGAAGCTTTCATGAATTTGGGCTCCATCCCTGGCCCCATCGAACTGTCAGTAGGGAGATTTCCCAGCCAAAACCTAAATATAAACATAGGGGTCTGGGATACTGGTAATATCATCACCCAAATATGGTAATACTCATTGTACTCATTGTAGGGAAATGAGTTACGTGGGAGGGGGACCTAATAGGAAACTAGTCTCCATGGCCACCTGTTGGATGGGCGCAGAGTGGATGGCTATAAAGAGAGCAATCGCCATTCTTAAAGAGAGCAATCGCCAATGTGCATCTGCAGTAATCTGAATCATCCCTCTTAAATTGATATAATAGTGTGATAATATCTCCTAGGACTACTCTCTTTTTTTATTTATTATTATTTTCTTGTATTTCCTCCTACCCTGCTCTTTTAGAGCAAACGTATCAGGCTCTAAGGCCTTCTTATCTCAGTTTAGTGCAGTACAGTAGTTATGTTCCTCCAGCACCCAGGACAGGGTGTTCGTTAGCAGCCCGAACCTCCTTCAGGAAACCAGTCAGCCTCAATCTGGGCCCTAAAACCTGACACTTAGCTGACATGTCTGCTCTAACAGGAAGAGAATAAAAGTGAATAAATATTTTTATGTGTACAGTTTTTTTTTAATAAAATCCCAAGTCTAGTTGACCTCACTCAAAGTCCCACACTCTTGTTCTTGTCCTTGTTTATATATACATATAGGGATGGAGGAAACTAGACAATATATGTGTGGCAAATCCTAGACAAATTTCTCTTTTTTCTGTATTGTCTAATGCTGTTGTAGGCCATTCTAAATGGATTTATTGGCGTTCCCTTCATGTCCCAGTCTGGCATTGACTGACAGACATTCTTTGTGGTACTATAAGCCCATTTGTTAGAACAAATTCATAATTTATAATTCATTTCCTCAACTACCCGACTACTAACTTTGCATAAAATAACTTATTTTGTTTTATTGGGTCACATCCACCCAGTTATCAGCCAGGAGATGGTGCAGTATTGGAGTTTTATATACTTCTATGCAGTCTTGGTAGACAGTGTTGCTACAAAGGCAAACGTTATATTATAGTAATTCACCTGTTCCTGTCTAGGCTGTTGAAAATACTAAAGTGCTAAGTGTACTGGCTTTGGGCCATCTTTAAAATCAGGAAAAAGAGGATGTCCTGTGGACTAGCCAGTCAGAGTGGCAGAAGGTCACATTTTAAAAGTTATTCTTTGTTTCGTTTCGTTTTTTTTTTTTTGTCATTTTGATACTTTTTTTTTGCTATCGCAAAAAGTTTCCGACCGTAGGACCGCAATGTTTTTTTTTTTTGCAAATGTATGTTGGTGTGACTTTTAGCATTTGTAGTCTAACATATTATATATCTCCTTTATAACCACCGAAGACCGTGCATTTTCTGGCACTTTTTGTTTCCATGTGAAAATCTGTTTTTTTTTTTTTCTTTGCTAGAAAATTAGAACCCCCAAACATTATTATTATTTTTTTTTTTATGATGGGTTTGGCAATTTTTTAAGTCTCACGTGGTATTTGTGCTGCGGTTTTTCAAGCGCAGTTTTTGGGAAAAACATAACCTTATTAAAAGGTTTACATTTTAATAAAAAAACACAATAAATAACCCAATTTTTTGTAAAACATAAAAGATGATGACACGCCGAGTAAATAGATACCAAACATGTCACACTTTAAAATTGCGCACACCCGCACAAGGAGGTCTAGTGCTAGAATTACTGCCCATGATCCAAAGTTTGTGGCGATAATTCACATGTGTAGGACGGTTGCCTTTGCACGCTACCATGGAGCACTTAAAAACTTTTTTTCTCTAGCGCTCATCGACAGACGTAGTCCTCGGTGATACACCACCTTCGGGTTATGTTACCTCCGCAGGAGCAGGACTAGACAGGAAATTAAAAAGCTCTGGCCACACCCTAGGGGCAGTCCCAGAGGGTATATCCTCTCTCTCTCTGCCTCAGCAAATCAGTTATTTTCTGTCTAGTTAGGAGTAAGGACCTAGATACCTTGCTGGGATCTTAGGTCCTGGCAAGAAATTTTTTTCTAAAAGGATTTTTGGACAGCTTTTTTTCTCCAGTGTTCCTGTGAGATCTTCAAGCAAGAAAGCTGAACTGGGCGACGGGCTGGATGTTGAGATCCGGTGGTCACCCCAGTTCAGCCTACGAGCGCGTGCAGGCCATAGCTCCGCGCTGAGTCGGCCGCGACAAAGTCCCATTAAAGGACTGAACCCGCGAGTTAAACGTCTCGCTGAAACGCCAAAGACCATGAGTCACGGCGTCTGTATCGGTCGACAGCCCTCCCGCCCCGGTGGAGAGGGGTACTGTCAGGAGTTGGTGCCCGCCTGGTTCCGGTATGGTGAGTAGTATGTTCCCCCTGTTTTCCCTGACGGGTTTTGTGGTGAACGCGGGCCCCTCTCTGTATGGTAAGAAAGAGTTCTTTCTATCCTATAACATGTCACAAATCCTCCTACTTTGAGTGTGATTTTATGTGTGCAAAAGCCAGGAGGCTTGGTTTGGGAGCTAACAATCTATTGTATACATGTTTTAAAGATGTAATCTGTGGCATTCTGGGAATCTTATGGGCTAAGTATAAGCTACCTACCAGTCAGAAGCCATGGACATGTAGACTGCCTTCCAAGTCAGATCTCCAGCTAATAGCAGGCCTCCCGAACGGCCATGCGGTCCGCCAGGGCCGGTACCGCCAAACACGCCATATCCCCATGCAGAGAGAGTGTTGTGTGCCTGCAGCACACCGCTAGTCAGCACAGGCCGCCGCCATTTTTTTTTTGCTGGATCGCACGAGCCGCCATTTTTGCGTAGCCTCGTGTCTCCAGCATGGGGGCGGCCATGTTTTAGGTGATTCTACACCTCGTGGAGCTTGGGGGAGGCGCCGGAAGGCGTACAGAGGGGCGGAGCCGCCTCCTTTCTTCCTGGGCAGCCAGCCAAAAGACTTCCTGTTTGTCTAAAGACAGCGCTGTAAGCTGTTGCAGTTCAACTCTGAACATCAAGTGGTGAGCCTGGGGGTCTATCTCTCTCTCTCTCGATCGATAGGGATCCCTAGCAGGTAACACTTAGGGGTTTTTTGTGGCGCTGAGGGTCAAAAAAAAAAAAAAAAAAAGAGTTTTTTCTTTACTTTGAATTATATCATCCAGGAAGTAACTGGAGTTATTATGGACCCTGCCACACAGATTCCCCCACCTGTTTCCCTCGAGGGGGCCTCGGGACCCGCCGGTGTACAGAGTATAGAGTCATTTACAGCAATTTTGGAGTCTATGGTGGCTCGGGTGGAGGCGGCCTGTCAGGGACGGGGGTCAAGGAAGCGACCCCCGCCTACCCCTATACTATCTGACACCTCTGACTCTGATTCAGAGATGGTCACTGCAGTTGCAGGTTCCTCTGCAAGGGCTGCTATCCCAGGTAAAGCCCCCTCAGACAGTGAGGAGGACGCTTCTTCTCCTGCTATAATTCAGGAAGAAGCATTGGTGGACGCACTAGTTGTGGCAGTGCAAGAAACCTTAAAACTTGAGGCTTTACCGGCAGAGGCAACTGAAACAGAGAGGCCTTTTGGGACTAATAAGCCCATCAAGACGGCGAAGGCTTTTCCTGTACCTAAATGTTTTGGAAATCAGATTAAAGGAGAATGGGAACATTCTAAACGTACCTTTACTATTTCCAAGCGTATTGCTAGACGCTATCCGTTTGAGGAATCCATCATTAAGAAATGGACGGTACCACCAGTCGTGGATCCGCCTATTTCCAGGCTGAATAAGGCCACGGTTATTCCAGTGGAGGACACTTCGTCCTTTAAGGATCCGGTGGATCGAAAGATAGAAGCGGAGTCCCGCACTATCTTTTCTCTGATAGGGTCAGCATTTAGACCAGTAATTGTTATTGGTCTAGTTTCCCAGACACTTACAGAATGGGCGAAGATGGTACGCCAAGATCTTAGGGGAAAGGATATTCCCCAGGAGACATCTGATTTGATAGAACAGATCATACAAGGGCTACGGTTTATCTGTGACGCAGCCTTGGACACTACTCCCTTGTTAGGGCATGCATCTAAGTTAGCAGTGATCCTCAGACGTGTGCTGTGGTTAAAATGCTGGTCAGCTGACCTAGGTTCCAAAAAGACTTTGACCAATCTCCCTTTCCAGGGGAATCGTCTATTTGGAGCCAACCTAGATGAAATCATTAAGGATGCCACCGGGGGCAAGAGTACTTTTTTGCCACAGGCTGCAAAAGCTAAGGAACCTCGCAACAAGCGAGGACCTTTCTTTACCGCCCATAAAGGACGCCCGGCTGGTACTTCCGGGAAAGGCAAGACTCCTCCAGGAGGGTTCAAGAAGGGCTGGTCGGACAAGCAGAGGACCAACCCAGCCAAACCCGAAGTAAAGGAGTACACAGCCTGAAGGTGCGCCCCCACCCAATTTCAGGGTGGGGGGACGTTTTCACCGGTATTCAGGACATTAGATCGAGCATCAACCACTACTACCGGTGCGATTCTTCCCTTCCAACATTTAAGTACAGGAAGCGGTAGTTACCGTTCCCTGTATAGATCTTTTCCTTTACCTTTTCCTAAAATTAGTCCCGATACCTCACAGGAATCGGATCTGATTGACCAGATAGGCCAAGTAGCCTCTAGTCGGGTGACTTCGGTCCCTGAGGTTCAACCAGAAAAGATCACCTTGCCTGATAACTATCAGGTATCTGATAAATGTGTGGGAACAGAAAACGACCAGACTTTCTCGGATGGTCGGGGCCAGATACCTCTAGGGACGCCTGGTTCAGATCCAATCAGCGCCAGTGGTCCTAGAAATTCTAGGCTGGCCTCTCCAAGCCGGCCTGGCCGACTTGGACAGGTTAGTCGCAGACGTTCCGTGGGAACTTCGTCTCAGGGAGTGTCTGTAGTCTCAAGGACCTATTTACCTTCGTGCTTTACAGTCGCTGGTTTTAATGGCCTGGCCATTGAGACCCAAGTACTGAAGGACAGAGGTTTGTCTACTTCTGTCATTCCTACCCTTATTAAAGCAAGGAAAGCGACTTCCAGCAAAGTCTATTATCACACATGGAAGACTTATATTGCGTGGTGCGAATCTTTAGGATTTCCTCCACGTACCTATTCGGTGTCTCGAATATTGGCCTTTTTGCAACAAGGGGTTGAGCAGAAGCTAGCCTTGAGCACCATCAAGGGTCAAGTTTCAGCATTAGCAATCTTCTTTCAGAAACCTTTAGCTACCAAATCCTTGGTGCGGAATTTCATCCAGGGGGTGCGGCACCTGGCTCCTCCAGTCCGCGCGCCCTTACCGCCCTGGGATCTTAATTTGGTTTTGTCGGTTCTACAGAAACCTCCCTTTGAAAACATCAGGGAGATTCCCTTGCTTACTTTATCCCAGAAGGTGGTCTTCTTGGTGGCTATTACTTCTGCTCGCAGGGTGTCAGAACTGGCTGCATTATCATGCCAGTCCCCATACCTAGTGATTCATAGGGATAAGGTAGTACTTCATCCTAAGCCATCTTTTCTTCCTAAGGTGGTTTCAGATTTTCATCTGAATGAAGATATTGTACTACCTTCCTTGTGTCCTCAGCCCAAGCATCATCGGGAACATGCGTTGCATTCCTTGGATGTGGTTCGGGCAATCAGGGTATACCTGAAAGCTACGGAATCATTCCGTAAGACGGATTCACTTTTTGTGATCACGGATGGCCCCAGAAAGGGTTTGCCTGCATCTGCCGCGACCATTGCCAAATGGATTAGACAAACGGTGGTACAGGCTTATTCTATTAAGGGTCAGAGTCCTCCGTTCCCTGTTAGGGCGCACTCCACTCGAGCGCTCAGTACTTCCTGGGCCTTTCGCCATCAGGCGTCAGTGGTCCAGGTATGTAAGGCGGCCACTTGGTCGTCGGTACATACCTTTACTAAATTCTATAAAATTGATGTGACGGCATCGGCGGATGCCTCATTTGGCCGCAAGGTTTTGCAGGCCGCAATTTGAGGAGACCGGTGGTCTACCTCGAGGGTTTTTTTCTGTTTGAAAAATTTTTTTGTTGAGTCTCATCATTAAGGATGAGCATTGTAAACTTCTAGTTGGCACCGGTTGGGCCTTCTAGATTGGGATTTGATTTCCATTTTCCCACCCCTCAGTTGTGATACTGCTCTGGGACGTCCCGAAGGTGGTGTATCACCGAGGACTACGTCTGTCGATGAGCGCTAGAGAAAAATGGATTTTTGTAAAATCTTACCGTAAAATCCTTTTCTCTTAGCTCATCGACAGACGTAGTCCCCGCCCCTCTGTTTTGGAGTTGGGTTGGGTTAAATTCTCTAAGCACTGCTTTTTCACATAACTGATTTGCTGAGGCAGAGAGAGAGAGGATATACCCTCTGGGACTGCCCCTAGGGTGTGGCCAGAGCTTTTTAATTTCCTGTCTAGTCCTGCTCCTGCGGAGGTAACATAACCCGAAGGTGGTGTATCACCGAGGACTACGTCTGTCGATGAGCTAAGAGAAAAGGATTTTACGGTAAGATTTTACAAAAATCCATTTTTTTTATAAAATGATTTATTTTAATTGTTTTTACACTGCTGCTTTAAAAAAAAAAAAATTTTGGGGATAATTTTTATTGCTGTCACAAGGAATTGTAAACATCCTTGTAACAGCAATAGGGACGTGACAGGTACTCCTTATGGAGGGATCTGGGGTCTATAAGAAAAAAAAAATGGTACCAGGGTGATGCCTGCAGCTGCAGGTATCACCCTGGTACAACCACTTGAAGTCAAATGACGTACCAAGTATGGGATTTGGCGGCAAGTGGTTAAGAGAGATAGGACCTTCATTTATAGTATAGTACTTTAAATTGAAATGGATATAATATTTCATAGGCTTCATTTTTAATGGAAAAAAAAATCCTTTACATTTTCAATACACAACTTTTAAGTAAGGAAAGCAGCCCCAGATAGTAAGGCCAAATTAGGCCTTACAACAAGAATATTACAAAAGTGACTGTTTAAAATTTTGAGACTGTAATAGCCAGGGATTTTTTTTGAGCTAGAACTTGGTGGAACTCCGTTCCACCACCTTTGGCTCAGGCCCTCTGCTCGCTGCTCACCACTATCACTCATAAACACAGGGGTCTGACTTCTCGTGTTTTCCAAGTGCAGTATGAGGACAAAGGAGATGCCGGTGCCTGGGGTGCAGTGCGGATGCTGACACCCCCACTGGTTGAGGGGAAGTACTAGAGAAGAGGGGTGAAAGTGAGATGTGGATGGGGTATTTAGAGCCAAGTAGCTGTGAAAAAAGGATGAACTCTGCATTCTGTTTGTAGCCCACTCTGCACTATGTACATAGCACACTCCTGAACTCTGCACTATGTACGCAGCACACCCCTGAACTCTGCACTATGTACATAGCACACCCCTGAACTCTGCACCAAGCACACTCCTAAACTCTGCACTATGTACGCAGCACAGCCCTGAACTCTGCACTATGAAACGTAGCACAGCCCTAATGTAAGAGACGCTCAGTGCGCATGCCCAGGCACACGGGAAGGAATGTGCGAATGCGCATGCGCCAATGCGCGAAGGCGCGAACGTGCGTACGCAACGTGCGCACGCAATTGGCGCCAAACGGCCTATTTATACCAAGCGGTGACAGGAGCACATTGCTGAGTGGTCTTTCAGCTTGTGTTCCTGTCTACCTGTGCCCTGACCTGCTTGTGGATTTCCACTGACTGGGCATCACTTTTACCCCTGGCAGAGTTTGCATATAATGACGCAGTGCATTCGGCCACGGGTCAAGCCCCGTTTTTTGCAAACTATGGGTACTTCCCAGCTTTTATACCTGATGTGATGCCTGATTCCTTGGTTCCTGCAGTCCAGGAAAGAGCCACATTTTTGCAAACCAACAACAAGCTATTGCAAGACGCCATTGTCAAAGCACAGCAAGACAACAAAAAATTTTTTGATAGGAAGAGAAGGGGAGATCTGAACCTCAGACCGGGAGACAAGGTTTGGTTATCCACCATTAATTTGAAACTGTCATGTCCATCTAAAAAATTGGGACCTAGATATATCGGTCCATTCTCTATTAAGAGACAGATCAATCCTGCTGCCTACGAACTTTCACTCCCGGAAACATACAAAATTCACCCTGTCTTCCATGTGTCCTTACTGAAGCCTACCAGACCCAATCCATTTCCTGACCGTGAGTCGGATCCACCCCCGCCTGAAATTATTGATGGCAACGAAGAATACGAGGTTGAAGCAATATTGGACTGTAGGAAAAGAGGAGGTACTGTCCAGTACCTGATTAAATGGAAGGGCTATGGCCCGGAAGAAAATTCATGGGAACCAGAAGCCAACCTCCATGCTACGGATCTAATACAAACCTTTTTTCAGTTTCATCCTGAGAAGATGTTGCAGTTGGGCATCCGGAGGCCGCCCATTGGGGGGGGCAATGTAAGAGACGCTCAGTGCGCATGCCCAGGCACACGGGAAGGAATGTGCGAATGCGCATGCGCCAATGCGCGAACGCGCGAAGGCGCGAACGTGCGTACGCAACGTGCGCACGCAATTGGCGCCAAACGGCCTATTTATACCAAGCGGTGACAGGAGCACATTGCTGAGTGGTCTTTCAGCTTGTGTTCCTGTCTACCTGTGCCCTGACCTGCTTGTGGTTTCCCGTTATACTGACCCGGCTTGCCTTTGACTCTCCTTGGATTCCTGCCTGCCTACCTGTGACCTCAGCCTGTGTTTGACCCTGCCTTGCCTTATGCCTTTGTACCTTGCTGCCAGACTGTGTACCGACTTCGGCCTGTATCCTGACTCCGCTTTTGCCTCACGTTCCTGTACCCGTGCTGTCCGGCTGTTGACAACTCCTTGGCTTGTGTTCCAACTTCGCTCCTGCCTTCTCATCCAGCATCACCGAGTTCCAGTTCCAGGTGTTCATCCGGTGATCCACAGCCATCAGTCTTCTGCCAAGACATCACCTGCTATACCGGCCCTCGTGCCACTCTGTGTCCTACACCGCCTGTCATCTCTATCAGGGGTGTTGGACAGGAGGTGCAAGAGAAGCCCCCTCTGCAGCTTGGTCTCCACCAGGTACGTGATAGTACCACTCAGCAAGATGTCGGAGACCGAGAGAGGGGCTTCACCTCTAGAGACATTATGCCAGCAACTTGCTTCGCTTACCCAAGCAGTCAAATCCTTGCAAGAGGGCTACTTCCAATTAGAGGGTCGCATCCAATCCATGGCTTCTATCCCGGCAACCCCGGCACCTGGGTCCTCCGTGCCCGATTGGGCTCTATCTACACCTGCAGTGGTTTTGCCACCACCAGAACCTCGGGTACCTGCTCCAGAACGATTTTCGGGTGACCGACACAAATTCCGGGCTTTCAGGAATTCTTGTGAGCTATACTTTGCCCTGCAGCCACGGACTTTCTCACTTGAATCCACCAAGGTGGGGTTCGTGATCTCTCTACTTCTCGGAGAGCCGCAATCCTGGGCCCACCGTCTGCTGGAACAAAATAGTATAGCCCTGAACACCATCTCATCATTCTTCGAAGCAATGGCACAGCTTTATGACGACCCCCAGCGATCTGTTACGGCCGAAGCAACCCTACATACGTTACAACAAGGCCGCCGTCCTGCTGAGGACTATGTCGCCGAATTCCGCAGATGGGCTTCCGATACAGGCTGGAATGATGCAGCCTTACGGCATCAATTCCGTCTCGGCCTATCAGAGGGCCTTAAGGATGAACTTGCCAGAGTGGGTACGCCTGATTCTCTTGATGACCTTATTAGTCTTACTATCCAGCTTGACCGCAGGCTCAGGGAACGGAGAGTGGAAAGAGCTGGAAGTTCCAGACCTACCTGGATGTTGCCTCAAGTGCCGTCACCTCCGGCTTTTCGTCTCTTTCCCCACAACCTCCAGTGTGGAGCCCATGCAACTCGGACTTTTACGCTCTCCACTAACCACTGAGGAGAGATTGCGAAGACGCCGGAACAACTTATGCCTCTATTGTGGGGAGGCCGGACATTACCTTCAGACCTGCCCGGTGCGGCCTAGTAAGTCTCAGTTTGCTTTCCCTTCTTACCTTGCAAACACTTATAGGAGGGATCTGTCCACTCACATTACCCTACCTCTCTCGCTACAGATTCTCGGAAAGACCATCCAAGTCCCAGTCATTATTGACTCCGGCGCTTGCAGCTGCTTCATGGACAGTGACTTTGCTCAGCGTCATCAAATCCCTCTGCAAGCAAAGACCCGCCAGCTATCTATCCATCTAGCTGACGGATCCCATCTCAAGTCTGGGCCTATAACCCAAGAAACCTGCCCATTACTGGCTATCTCTAATAAAGGCCACCGAGAATACTTATGTTTGGACATTATCCCATCTCCTCTGTTCCCTATCATTCTCGGTATTCCATGGCTACAAGCACACAATCCTCAGATAAACTGGAAGTCAGGAGAAGTGGCATTTCCATCCACCTACTGTCAACAAAACTGCTTCCAGCCCAGTCCTGGGAAACCTGCATCACTTTTGGGCCTACAACCTGATCCCTCTGCATCCCAACTTGTGCCCGCAGCTTACCATGAGTTCTTGGAAGTCTTTGATAAACAGAAAGCAGACATCCTACCACCTCACCGGCCGTATGACTGCCCAATTGAACTTTTACCAGGTGCTGAGATACCGTTTGGGCGTATCTTCCCCCTCTCTGAACTGGAGCTCGAGGCATTACGCCTTTACATTGATGAAAACCTGAAAAAAGGCTTCATCCGGCCCTCTACGTCCCCCGCGGGGGCTGGTATTTTCTTTGTTGAAAAGAAGGATCATTCTCTACGCCCCTGTGTTGATTATCGGGAGTTGAACAAGGTTACTGTCAAAAACAGATATCCTCTGCCCTTGGTTCCTGAACTATTCCAACGTTTCAGGGCAGCCACGGTATTCACAAAACTTGACCTACGAGGAGCATACAATCTAGTACGGATCCGCGAGGGCGACGAGTGGAAGACCGCCTTTCGCACAAGATTCGGACACTTCGAGTATCTTGTCATGCCCTTTGGATTGTGCAATGCTCCAGCCACTTTTCAGCATTTTATAAACAACATTTTCAGAGACTTTCTTGATCTATTTATGATTGTCTACCTTGATGACATTCTTATCTTTTCAGATTCCATTCAAGTACACCGTGAACATGTCAAGAAGGTTCTCGGCCGCCTAAAAGACCATGGATTATACGCGAAGGCCGAGAAATGCGAGTTCGAAAAGGAATCAATCCAATTCTTGGGACTCGTCATTTCCACTTCTGGGATCTCCATGGACCCCCAAAAGGTCAAATCGATCCTCGAATGGCCCACTCCCACAGACAGGAAGAGCACACAGAGGTTCATTGGATTTGCTAATTTCTACCGCAAGTTTATCAAGAACTTCTCCGCTATTATCCTTCCGGTCACCCAGCTAACAAGGCAAGGTACCCGTTTCCAATGGACACCGGCAGCACAAGCTGCGTTTGACCAGTTAAAGGTCCTATTTACTACTGCACCTATCTTACAACACCCAAATCCTGCATTACCCTATGTTCTTGAGGTGGATGCTTCAGAAAATGCCGTTGGTGCGATCCTGTCACAGCGTTCAGGTACGAAATCTCTTCTTCACCCTGTTGCCTTCTTTTCCAGGAAGCTCAGCCCAGCAGAAAGGAACTACGATGTTGGAGACCGGGAACTACTGGCCATCAAGGTAGCCTTGGAAGAATGGCGCTACTTGTTAGAAGGAGCATCCCACCCTATCCTGATCTTTACCGATCACAAAAATCTGGAGTACCTCCGAACAGCTAAAAGACTGAAACCACGTCAAGCCAGGTGGGCACTGTTCTTTTCTCGTTTTATCTTCCATATCACCTACAGGCCGGGCTCCAAGAATGGCAAACCTGATGCGCTATCCCGCATGTACCCAGAGGACGAAGAGTGTAGTCAAGTAGACACAATCCTGCCGGCCCAAAGTTTTCTACTGTTGCAAACAGGTCTGTTAACACAGCTGAAGCAGGCGTCCACAAGGGATGTTTTACCATCAGGTATGTGCCTTCAGGAACAAGAGGGACTTTTTTTTTACAACCAAAAAGTGTTCGTACCCCCAAGTCTACGTGCCAAGGTCCTCGGCCTGTGCCATGATCACCCCTTGTAGGGCACTTTGGAATATCTAAGACGGTTGACCTGGTACAACGGTCCTTTTGGTGGCCTGGTCTGAGGTCTGACTGCCATAATTATGTTAGCACTTGTGGAATCTGCATTCGGAACAAGAATGACAAGGCCAAAGCCTGGGGTCTACTAAGGCCCTTGCCCATTCCCAAGAGGCCTTGGGAGATGATAAATATGGATTTTATAGTTGAGCTTCCTCCTTCTGAAGGATTCACGACCATCTTTGTGGTGGTCGACAGATTAACAAAGCCCACTTTATCCCTATGTCAGGAACTCCCTCAGCAATGGAAACCGCCCAAACTTTTATCAAGGAAGTGGTTCGGCTCCACGGGGTTCCTAGCAACATCACCTCAGACCGGGGGGTGCAATTTACTTCCAGATTCTGGAGAGACCTCTGCAGAACTTTGAAAATCGACACGTACTTTTCCTCTGCCTATCATCCACAAACGAACGGGCAAACGGAGCGTACAAACCAGACCCTGGAGCAGTATCTCCGGTGTTTTTCTTCATTCTCACAGGATGACTGGGCATCACTTTTACCCCTGGCAGAGTTTGCATATAATGACGCAGTGCATTCGGCCACGGGTCAAGCCCCGTTTTTTGCAAACTATGGGTACTTCCCAGCTTTTATACCTGATGTGATGCCTGATTCCTTGGTTCCTGCAGTCCAGGAAAGAGCCACATTTTTGCAAACCAACAACAAGCTATTGCAAGACGCCATTGTCAAAGCACAGCAAGACAACAAAAAATTTTTTGATAGGAAGAGAAGGGGAGATCTGAACCTCAGACCGGGAGACAAGGTTTGGTTATCCACCATTAATTTGAAACTGTCATGTCCATCTAAAAAATTGGGACCTAGATATATCGGTCCATTCTCTATTAAGAGACAGATCAATCCTGCTGCCTACGAACTTTCACTCCCGGAAACATACAAAATTCACCCTGTCTTCCATGTGTCCTTACTGAAGCCTACCAGACCCAATCCATTTCCTGACCGTGAGTCGGATCCACCCCCGCCTGAAATTATTGATGGCAACGAAGAATACGAGGTTGAAGCAATATTGGACTGTAGGAAAAGAGGAGGTACTGTCCAGTACCTGATTAAATGGAAGGGCTATGGCCCGGAAGAAAATTCATGGGAACCAGAAGCCAACCTCCATGCTACGGATCTAATACAAACCTTTTTTCAGTTTCATCCTGAGAAGATGTTGCAGTTGGGCATCCGGAGGCCGCCCATTGGGGGGGGCAATGTAAGAGACGCTCAGTGCGCATGCCCAGGCACACGGGAAGGAATGTGCGAATGCGCATGCGCCAATGCGCGAACGCGCGAAGGCGCGAACGTGCGTACGCAACGTGCGCACGCAATTGGCGCCAAACGGCCTATTTATACCAAGCGGTGACAGGAGCACATTGCTGAGTGGTCTTTCAGCTTGTGTTCCTGTCTACCTGTGCCCTGACCTGCTTGTGGTTTCCCGTTATACTGACCCGGCTTGCCTTTGACTCTCCTTGGATTCCTGCCTGCCTACCTGTGACCTCAGCCTGTGTTTGACCCTGCCTTGCCTTATGCCTTTGTACCTTGCTGCCAGACTGTGTACCGACTTCGGCCTGTATCCTGACTCCGCTTTTGCCTCACGTTCCTGTACCCGTGCTGTCCGGCTGTTGACAACTCCTTGGCTTGTGTTCCAACTTCGCTCCTGCCTTCTCATCCAGCATCACCGAGTTCCAGTTCCAGGTGTTCATCCGGTGATCCACAGCCATCAGTCTTCTGCCAAGACATCACCTGCTATACCGGCCCTCGTGCCACTCTGTGTCCTACACCGCCTGTCATCTCTATCAGGGGTGTTGGACAGGAGGTGCAAGAGAAGCCCCCTCTACAGCTTGGTCTCCACCAGGTACGTGATACCTAAACTCTGTATGTAGCACACCCCTGAACTCTGCACTATGTACGCAGCACACCCCTGAACTCTGCACTATGTACGCAGCACACCCCTGAACTCTGCACTATGTACGTAGCACACTCCTAAACTCTGCACTATGTACGCAGCACACCCCTGAACTCTGCACTATGTACGTAGCACACCCCTGAACTCTGCACGTTGCACACCCCTGAACTCTGCACTCTGTGTGTAACCCCCTTGAACTTTGCACTGAGTACATGATGCACTCCTAGTATTTAATGTCCCTTTAAGACCCTCCCACTGTTAGTGAAATTTTAACCAAATTGGGGAGGGGGTTTTGGGGGATCGTGGTTGATTTCCTGCACCTATTTTCTGAGAAAAAAAAGCCCTGGTAATAGCACAATATTACCAACTCAGTACCAGCATGTTTTTTTCTTTCAGCTGTGGCATAAAATTAGATGTTCTTGGGGCTACATTCCTTGGGGCATTTGTGCTGTCCTGGCATTTTCATTTTAACAGAAAGTAAGGGAAACAGTTTTGTTGGCTTTTTTCCTTTCAGTAGTAAATATATAAAAAAAAGTGGTTATTGTGTAAAATCAAAAGAAAGCTCTATTATTAAATTACTGTATATTTCATTTGGGTACAGTGTTGTGTGGCAGAGTAACTGTCAGTCAAACTATCAGAGTGATGGAAACAGGAAAATGGCGTGGTAAGGAAGAAGTGTAGAAGGGATTCTGGCACTGGGGTGGTTAAACTACATTTTTTTTTTGTTTTTTGGGGGTTTTTTTCCTGCACGGTTTCCCTAAAAATAGGGGAAATTTTATGGGGTGTTTCCTGATTTTTATTTATGTTGAGCTTTTTTATGTTGGCATGGTCACCATCTAACTCACGAGCTGTTCTTGGAATTTTTGTTCACAGCAAGCAGCTATGTTGTTTGAAAGAATAATTAAGTCATATTCACCGCAACCCCGTATCACAAAAAATGTAAATTAGACATACACTGATCAGTCCTATTATCCCTGAGGAAAGTCGCCTTGCTACTGGTCACATTTACACTGCTGTATCCTGAAGTGCCATAATTCTTGCACTAAAAACCCCTGCTTGTGCTCTGCCACTAATAAATGTATGTCTAGCCTTGCTCTCTTGTTTTTTTAAACAAACTCTTTAATGTTTTAACGCACAGAAACAATACCAGATGGCCAAGCACTCGCAGCTGTTCACAAACAATATCCCCAGCTAAAATGAGGAAAAAACAAAAATGCACAACAAAAAGTATAACAAGAGAAGTTGTAGGTGTGTATGGGCCCATGCTAGTTTTGGTATTGCAGCAATAATGTCAATCATCCCAGGCTCCCCTAAACATCAGGATGCAATCAAGGAGCAAATAGTCATACTCTTCCCCATCTTCTAGCCCAGGGGTCTCCAAACTATGGCCCTCCAGTTGTTCAGGAACTACAATTCTACATGCCTAATCATGTCTGTAAAGGTCAGAGTTACAATGCATCATGAGACATGTCGTTCCGCAACAGCTAGAGGGACAAGGTTTAGAGATCCCTACTCTAGCCTAATCCTAATTACATGCAAGGACTATGCAGTAGTGTAACCTGTTAGCCACTTGGCTCAGATTTCGGGAAACAGCCCCTATTTACGTAAGTGGTCTTATAGAGCTGTAGTTGGGAGTTTACCAACTGTTTCCAATATACAGTGGTAGGGACAGTGGGGTTTTTCCAGTGTGGTGTATGTGTTTTTCTGGCATAAAGTAAAAGACCCATTAGCGTCCTGGCAGCATTAGTTTTTGAGAGGCCCTCAACTAAGCCCAGCAAACATACAGTACCTTTAGAGAAGAGGTGAATGGGATCTGTGCTACTTTACTATTGACATTGATGATACTGATTCCCAATATGGTTGAATAACAGGACAATTAAAAAAAAAAAGTGAAAGAAGTCACCTTCAGCTCTATTACATCGCCAGCATGTGGAACGGATGGTGGATTTAAGTCAATGTACCCTGAGGGGCGTAAAGTAAACTCTGTGACGGATCTGGAGTTGTATTAGCTGATCTTTGAGTGAGACCAACTGTTTGAATGGCACAAACAAGAAATACATAAGTGCTCAATAGGCTGAGAAGAGAAGGGCATATATAGGAGTAAGTTCTGGTTGAAATGTCCATAAAGTTCAAGCATGGGCTGATTGCTGGACAAAGGAGAGCTACTGACTGTGGAAGGCTGCAGGCTCTGATGAGAGCTAGAAGAAACTCTGTGGAAATGTACAAGATAGAGAGTAGAGCAGCGCCATCTCTAAGTGCAGTATAAAAAATGCATTTAATAGCAAAAGACAAATGCAAACTCACAAAATGGGCATGATAAACCGGCATGTAAAGGGTTCATCCACTCCAATGGGAGGATGAGCAGCGGGGATCCGGGGAATCTTCGCTGGTTCCGGCTGTGCTGGTGGCTCCCAGCACTTCCGGGTACAGGGTGAGAAAAGCCGCTGACTTCACTTCCGGGTGGGATGTGCGTGTGTTTGAAGCATGCGTGCTTCTTCCTCAGGCATGGGTGCGGCAATCAGGGAGGAGGTATAAGTAAGAAGTCCAAGTGTCCGGCTCACAATTAACAACTACTAAACACCTGCTGATAGGGATGAAGACAGACCTAGTAAGTGCAGGAGCTTGTTAACCTATCACTAGGCATATATTCAAGCACATTGGGTGCTATAATGCATTTATAAAAACATTGGTTATGTCATGGGCATGCAGATTAAAGAGTTGGAAAGAATAGTAAAAAAATCATGACAAAAAAAATAAAATGTGTGATGACAAACATATAATATGAAATTAAAAGTAGAAAGTGGGAAAAAAATTATAAGTATGACAAAAATGCAATATAAGGACAAAAAGTAAATAAAAAATGAAAGAAAAAAAACTGACTGTTAGAATGGAGCATCCCAAATATCTGTCCAGTCCTCATCATCAAAATCTGGGATATCCAGTAGCCACTTGGGTCTAATGGTAGTCATGTCTGGTAGTGCCACCATCAGAACGTGAGAATACAGTTTTGAGACTGGTTTGTCTAGTAAGTCTGACCGAAGAAGGGAAACTCTTCAGCTGTATTGACTGGTGAGAAAATTGGCTGCCGAAGGTGTAAGTTTCAGGTGTCTGAAGAGATATTGAGATGGAACATTGTATGTATATCGCCTATGGGCAAAGGACATCAGCTGTCCATTATCTACTATGTGTGAGATGGATCTAATATTGTATTTAGCCCAGATCTGTGGGTCCGGCGTGACATAAAAATATTATAGAAGGGGGTTGTTCAAGAGGGGGGTATAGGGTGACGGAATGGAGGAGTAACGCTTCTCCAATTGAATCCCCAGGCTTTAATTGTAGTCACCATGGAAGGGGTGAGGCAGTATGGGGCTTTAAGGCCATGGAATAATATAAGTTGCAAGGCCTCTAGGAAGCCCAAAATAGCTGCTTCCAGCATTGTACACAAATTGGTTACTTCTAGCTGAAACCACCAATGGGCCGATACCAGTTGTATTGCCAAAAAGTACTTGTGACTATCTGATAGTGCCAGCCCCCCCCCCCCATACAAAATTAGTCTCATTAAAGAAGAAAGCTTGTAGCGAGGTGTCTGCGGCCCCCTTAAAATAGAGGAAAATCGGTTTAACTGCACAAAAAAGTTCTGGGGATCCATTGTGGTGAATGGCGGAAAAGGTAAGTGAATTTGGAAAGCATATTATTTTAAGTAGGTTAATACATCCCAATAATGACAGTGGCAGCCTGCCCCATGCCTTCAACCTTCACTTAACCTCCTGCATCATAGGCAGTAAATTAAGAGAGACCTATTCAGAAGCTTAGCGAGAAACAATTACCCCAAGACAGCGGAAAAAAACGACTCGCAGTAGTGGAAGATTTTTTAGAGCGTGTCTCGTAGCACCGTCATCGATGGGTAATAATACTGACTTGTGCCAATAAACCCTGAAACCATTAAAATTTGAGAAGGTATTCAGGATCCGAAGAGCTCCCAGTAGGGAAGGACCCGCATCATGTTAGAACAATAGCATGTCGTCAGCATGCAGGACCGACCGCACCTCGACCCATCCCACCCTGAGCCTATGGATATCAGAGAAAACATGTAAATCCTCTGTGACAGGCTCAATGGCAAGGGCAAAGAGGGTCAGGGAGAGCGGGTAGCCCTGCCTGGTGCCATGGGCCATCTGGAAAGGAGCCGACAGGCCAACTCCAAGCCTGATTGAAACACAGAATACGTCTCCATTGGAGAAAGTAGATAGGCAGTCCCAGTCTGCATAGTAAGACCACTCTACTGCATCAAACGCCTTTTTAATGTCTAATGAGGCTACTACCCTGGAGCCAGTATGGGGATATTGTGTATGTATATTTTAAAAGAGTCTGCGTATATTGATATTGGTCGACCTTCTAGGCATAAAGCCAGTCTGATATGAATTAGTTTGAGAATTTTTAACCTGACTAAGCCTGGAAATCAACAACTTTGTTAATATTTTAAGATCACAGTTAAGAGGGCAATAGACCTATATGAGGCGCAGTGGATAGGTTCCTTTGGACTTTTTTAAATTAAGGTAACGTGCTGCCTTCATATAAGGGGTAGATAGTCCATCTCCAAACAATGAGTGTATAATGTTACCAATCTTGGGTCCAGAACATCACAGTAAAAATTATGGGGATGCCATCAGGGCAAGAAGCCTTCCCTAAGTCGAGACAATTATTATAAATTGCACCTCCTCTGCAGTGATGGGACGCACTAATTAATCCCTCTCCCTGTTTGACAGCCAGCCGAGAGCCAATGGGTCAAGGAGTTCTATGAGTTGTGACCGTTCAAAAGTAGGGGGTAGGGAAGAAGAATACAGTTTGCTATAATATTAGAATATCTTTAGTAGAGGATACCAAATTGCCCTCTGTGGTTTGTATTTCCGAGATAGGTTTAATATTTTGTGCAAGCATGGCTAGAAACTTTCTGTTCCTATCCCCTTGCTCAAAGAATGTCTGCTTACTGGCTTGTATATCTTGTCTCGTGACCTCTGTCATATGTAGCTGCAGATCCATCTTCGCTACCTGAAGGCTGTCAAAATCCTCTGAGGCTTTGTAGGCTGTAAAAGAGTATGCTTTTTCCTCCACTTCCATCTGCAAAGCTGAGACCTTAGAGTTCTGATCTGTATTAATGGCAGCAATGAGAGCGATATATCGCCCCCTTATGTAGGCCTTGAAAGCATCCCACTCTAGACCTGGAGAGGTGGAACCTTTTTTAGTTTGCCAACAAGACTGAATCACCTCAGGAACTTCTGCTATGGCCCTAGGATGTGAAATCCGAGACGGTCTCAAACGGACACATTTCTAACTTCCCATGACCTAATTCTCAGTGCTAGTGGAATATGGTCTGATAACCACTGGTTAAGTATTCAGCTTCTTAGACATAAGCTAACAAAGAGGTATTTGCAAAGGCTAGGTCTACGCGGGATGCTGTTTTATGGGACATTGAGAAACATGAATAGGCTCTAATAGAGGGAATTTTCCACCTCCACACCTTAGTAAAGTATGCTGCCTATGCCCAAACACTGAGGTCACCAGAAGTGGACCTCAAGGGGGAAAGCCTATCATTTTTCAGGGACAAAATAGCATTACAGTCACTAACAACCAAAAGATTTGCAGGGCAGTATGAGGAGACCTTATCTAGTATCCTGTACCACTGCATCAGCAAAAGGGGCTGGAACATAACAGATACTATGACATATTTATGACCCCACATACTCAAAAAATACAATGACATATTTGCCTAAGTGATCTGTGTGAACCGCATCTACCACACAAGGGAGAGATTTGTCGATTAACACAGAGACACCTCTAGAAAATTTAGAAAATGTAAAGTGAAACGCCTTCTGTATCCAGGACTTCTGAGTGCCATCATTTTGCTGCCCAAGAGGTTTGTCTCCTGGAGTAGTAATATCTGTGGGGCAAAGAAATTAACATACTTATACATCAATGCCTTTTTAAATTTGATGAGGGGACAGTGAAAGTTCTCAGGTCTTGACTGGTCATGGGTGTCCAAGAGATAGGAATGTTGGAGCAACAGACCAAAGGACAGGGGGAGCAGGGACCTCAGGGGCAGCAAAATGTACACTAGCCGACACACCTGAAAATAAATCAGCATAAAATGTGAGTATAGAAAACAAATCCTGTGAAAAAAACATAAGGAAATTCCCAAGGCCAACAGGCCTGCTCAAGCACTGCACTTGCAGACCCTTTAAATTAGATCAGAGGAGCAGAGGTTTTTTTTATCCCTAAATAGTTCTAGTCTAGTTGTAACTAACCAGTTCAAAAAGGGGAGTCCAAAGGAGCTCCATGCCAGGTCAAAAAAAATCTGAAAAAGGGTTAAACAATTAGAAGAAGAAAGGGTGGGAGGAGGGACCACAGAGGAGGACTCGCTGAGGATAGTTGAGGATAGCTTGCTGCGTCTTCCGACGCAGTTGCGTTTCACGGGTCACTGCCCGCTTCTTCAGGAAACATCAGCATAAACAGTGTCAAACATTATTCATCTTATGACCAGCTGTTGCCAACTTCCATGGTTGATGGGATAGTCCGAAAAGGGCCTCATCCATAGGTCATCAAGGATTATATCGCCAACATGTGTCCTTTGCAGGGCATGATGTAGTTCTGTAGAATCCATGTGGACCACATCCTCCACCTGAGCAATCCGATCCTCGGCCTCCAACAGATGGGAACAAAATTTGTCCCGATCATTTCTGATGAGGCTGTTGTCGGTGGAGACATAATACATTTTTGTTGTGAGGGACTCTCTGCAGGCCATAATGCCACCTGGAGATCAGCCGAGGTGAGTTCCATCGAATCTTCAGCAGAAGCAGTAGTCTGTGTGCCCACCGACATGGTGATTTCAGAGACCTTCATGGCTTTAGTATGTGGAGTGCTAACAGCCCGACGGTCAAAGAGGGGCTTGCTGGGGGACATAAGAGGAGCTAGATGCAAACCGGAGGAATGACAGAGTCAGATGCTGTTGTCCGGTGCTCGAAAAAGAGCTGTAGACGCTGATAGGGTCTAAACAGGATTGATGTAGATACAGAGCTCACAGTCTCTGCGGCTTCCCTGGTTCACATTCCGGCCACGCCCCTGCCTAGCCTTGCTCTTTAAAGTTGTAGATCTGGTGGCCAGTTTTATAATATTGCATCATTGGTTTGTTAAATTTATATAGTAAATTGGTTAACACCTGCCTGTACTCTTTGTCCCTAGTACCTGTTCTCCTATTGTCCCTGATTAAAACTGTCCTGCTGCTAGCCAATTTTACACTGCTGTATCCTCTGGCATCGAATGATTCTTGTAGTAAAATCAAAATCTGACCCTGTGCTCCTTGTCCCTAATAAAAATCAGTCATGCTCATTAAAACTGTCATACTGATGGCCAGTTCTACACTATTGTCATCTATGATCTCCTAGATCTTGCAGTAAAACACCTGCCAGTAAAATGTCCTGCTGCTGGCCAATTTTACTCTGCTCTTTCACTGCATTCTCTTCATTCTTAATGGGAGCTTCATTAAAAATGGCCAGCAGCAGGACCGTTTTACATCAGGATCAAAAATCCTTCCTGATCCCCCGAGAGGCAAATCGGATTTTCCCTGGTTCAACTTTACCTATAAATGTTAGTACCCAGTTATATTATGTACATTTAGGAAAAAATCCAGGCCTTTTTTTAAAGCAATCTACTGATCTGGCCAGAACCACCTCTGGAGGGAGTCTATTCTACATTTTCACAGCTCTTACTGTGAAAAAAAACTTTCCGTATTTCAAGATGAAATCTCTTTTCCTCTAGATGTAAAGAGTGCCCCCCTGTCCTCTGTGATGACCTTAAAGTGAATAACTCAACACCAAGTTTACTATATGGACCCCTTTTGTATTTGTACATGTTGATCATTCATACCCCCTCTTAATCTCCTCTTCCCAAGAGAGAATACATTGAGTTCCTCTAATCTTTCCTCATAGCTGAGCTCTTCCATGCCTCTTATCAGTTTGGTAGCCCTTCTCTGCACTTTCTCCAGTTCCCCAATATCCTTTTTGAGAACTGGTGCCCAAAACTGATCTGCATATTCCAGATGAGATCTTACGAACGATTTGCACAGGGGAAAAATTATATATCTCTCTCTGGAGTCCATACCTCTCCTAATACAAGAAAGGATTTTGCTCACTTTGGAAACAGCAGCTTGTCATTGCATGCTGTAATTAAGCTTATGATCTACCAAAACCCCCAGATCCTTCTCCACTATGGATTCTGCCAGTTGTCTTCCCCCCTAGTATGTATGATGCATGCATCATAATCTAAGTGCATAACTTTACATTAATCAACATTAAATCTCATTTTCCACCTAGTTGCCAGTTAAACAGTACATTGAGGTTGGCTTGTAAGTTAAAGACATCCTATAAAGACGTTATTCCACTGCATAGCTTGGTGTCATCTGCAAACACTGAAATTATACTTTTAATCCCAGCCCCTATATCATTTATAAATATATTTAAAAGTAAGGGTCTGATCACTAATGATAAGCTAATCCCTATGTTTATGCTCAAGCCATATTGTCTCATTGCAAATTCTGCTTAGTATCATAGATCGGTGATTTGTGCTTTGTTTCTCATCTTCTCTCAGCTGAAGTCAATGGGCAGACCTTGATCAGTTACGGTGGTTACACATGGACTGAAGAAATTCTGATTTGTGTGTTGCCCTCCCTGATCTATTCTCAAGTTCTGTCGAAGGAACTGTTGTAAAACTTTCATTTGATCAGTGGCTACAGCAAATTGACTGCTGTGCTAATCAGTGTATTCTGATAGTGGAGAAACCCATGTTGTGAGAATACACAAGCAGAGTGGGAATGATTTCCCCAACCACTTTGTGTAGAGGGGGGAATCCATTTGTTTTTTTTTTTTTCTTTTCGTTCAGTTCGTTGAATGTAAAAAAAAAAAAAAAAAAGAGAGCATGTGTAGCCAACTTATACTTCCACTGAAATCATGATGTAGTGGATGGGTCCAGTGTAACATCGGCAAAAACATTGTCAATAAAAACAGTTGGACATTCGCCCTGTGTGTATGCCAGCTGGTCTGACAGAAGACAGCTGTTTGGCCCGGCTTCTGTCGGATGAGCATGGATGGAATACCTGCAGCCGACCGGCTCCCGATCAGTGCTCTCAGCCAATAGTTGAGAGTGCTGATTAAAGTGTTCTGGTGGTGGGGGGGCGTCCCACTTATAGAACACAACAGCTCAGCGGGGGAGATCGCTGTACTTATGTTGTATCGTTAGTACAGTGGCTCAAACTGGAGCTGACAGGTTTTTTTGTTCAACCCAAAAAACGAATCGTGTGTACAAGGCAAGTAAGACATTATTTATGATGTCATGCCCTGGTCTCTATACAGTATTAGCATTTCCCCATTGCTAGAGAAGTAGGTAACGATTTTTGATAGATATACTGAGTGTTTTAGCAACACATCAGCCTAATACATCCTGCTTTCTAGAACAGAGCTGTACTGTAATTGGCCTCATAACTGTGTATGCAATATGTAAAGTTTAACAAATGTTATGCCGTTATGGTATTTTTGCTGAGTTTCTGTATTGTATTGTTTCTGTATTTCTGTTTCTGTATTTTTTTATTTGCTATTCCACCCTATATACAGTAAATTAATATTTTTACACTCTTTTTGAATACAGAAATCAAAGCGCTGTGATGAAAGAAAGTTGCTAAAGGTGGATACAGATTGCATGCCATGTGCAGTAGCAGCCAAATATACCTGCCCCAAAGGATCATCAAAAGTAACACTTGGAACAGGGAAAGCTGGATGCAGGTGAGCTCTCATATTACAGGTAGTCTTCCTGTAATTCTGCTATTCTACCTCATTCACTTTATAGCTAAAAGCCCATTAGTTTTGGTGTTGTTTATCTCTGTAGCTCTTCTTAAATGTGTTTTTAGGTATAAAAAGTGTGTATGTGTATAGGCCCAACCAAAAAGGGAAAGACCTAGAGCAGAGGTCCCCAAACTTTCCTAAGCAAAGGGATAGTTTTCAGGCTTCAGGGGGTGGGGGGGGGGGGCAGACTGTGGGCAGTGGGAGAAGAAAATGCCCCGACATCAGTGCCCCATCATTGGTTTTAATGGGAGAAATAGTGCCCCATTGTTGGTATCAATGGAAGAATAGTGCCCCATTGATAGTGTCAGTAGAGGGGGAAGTGTGCCCCATTGATAGTGTCAATTGGTGAAATAGTGCCCCCAAGAACTTGATCAAGCAATGGGCCACATCCAGCACCCGGGGTGCAGTTTGGAGAACACTGTGTTAGAGTCCTGAAACTTACTGCTATTTCACATATTCACCCTGAGGTTCAACTTGCCACAATGTTTCTTTAACTCCTCCAAAAAAAAAAAAATGTCTGGTCACTGAAATACTGCTCTGCTGCTGCTATCACCTCTGAATAATTGGAATATTTCCTACCTTTTTAGGGTTTGCAAACAAGAGAAAATTAGATGGGGTAATATCTGGCGAGTAGAGGGATGCTCTATGCACTGAAACCCCAAATTCTTCAAACACCCATTGTGTTGCCAGTGTTGCAAGCAGGTGCATAATTCTGCGAAAGAGAACATCTGTCTGCAGCTTTGCTCACCGTTTCTCTTTTAACACAAGTTTTTAGTATTCTGCGTTAACAGTTTGGCCCTTCAGTCTTCAAAATAAAATGTGGCCATGACCTTTCCTTCTGACTTTTGGGTCTTGAAGATTGTTGTTTGGTCTCTGGAGGGCTGAGTGGTTTCAAAAAATATTTTAAGGGATCTCTCAAAGTGCTGCAAAATCAAATTGGAGGTGTCTACTCAGTTTAGTTTCTCATTGTCATTCAAACAGGCTGGTAACTTCTGCATACCCAAATGCCCATAATTTATAAACCCAACATGTCCCTGGGAGATCTTGAGGGGCCCTGCAATTGTTTTAGCTGAGATTTGCCATTCTACCAACATCGGGTCAGAAACTCGATCAACAATCTCAGGAGTTAGCATTACTGATGCCGAAGGCCTCTCAGATCTTGCTGCATCTTCGGTCTCATATTCCCTAAGCTGAAAGTTGGCACATCACTTTTTGACAGTTGAGTAGAATAGGCATTTGTGACTACATGTATGCAACATACACTTGTGGATTTTCTTTGGAGTTTTCTTTAAAAAAATTAAAAAACTTCAGTCCTTCAGTCATGGGTTCAGCATTTTATGTAATGAAAAGTGACTGGGGTGTGACTTTGCATTTTATTTATTCAACAATATGACAAATTATTAATATATAATAATATGAGAACTAGTTATGAGAAAGTGTCTTTCAAATATATTGGCAAGAAATTGTTTTCAGATAGTGCCACTGCATTTCTTTCTGTTTCTTTTTGATATATTTCTATATATTTTTGTAACAGAAAAATAGAGTGGTTCAGTTGAGTCCCAATCAGGTGTTTTATTTTTTGTAATTTGTAAATAAAGCACAAAGAGCTTATTTTTTTTTTACGTTTTGGATAGAGTAGAGTAAAAATTAAAATTGTCAAGATTTTAGATCTGTCTGGGAAGATTTTCCCTTAAGTCAGCTATAGACAGAACAAATTTCTTTCCCACAACTACGGGTTCTCCCATTGAGCCATTGAAGTTGCCCCCACTGGAAGAACAGTAATTATTGCTAGCGACTATACCAGCTGCTAGCGATAATTGCGCACACATTGGGGAAAATTAATTATTTGATCCCCTGCAAGTTTTGTAAGTTTGCCCACTTACAAAGAAATGAAGGGTCTATAATTTTTACTATAGATGTATTTTAAGTTATAGAGACAGAAAATCAACCAAATATCCAGAAAAAACTCATGAAACAAATGTTATAAATTGAGTTGCAGTTCATTGAGTAAAATAAGTGTTTGATCCCCAAGCAAAACAAGACTTAAGTATTTGGTTGAGAAACCCTTGTTGGCAAGAACAGAAGTAAGACGTTTCTTGTAGTTGGTTACCAGGTTTGCACACATCTTAGGAGGGATTTTGGTCCAGTCTTTTTTTACAGATCTTCTCAAAAGGTTTCTTGGCTGTCGCTTGGTAACTCAGAGTTTCAGCTTCCTCCATACATTTTCTATAGGATTAAGGTCTGGAGACTTGCTAGGCCACTCTATGACCTTAATGGGCTTCTTCTTGAGCCACTCCTTTTTGGCCTTGTCAGTATGTTTTGGGTCATTGTCATGCTGAAATACCCATCCATGACCCATCTTCAGTGTTCTGGCTGAGGGAAGAAGGTTCTCATCCAAGATTTTAAATTATATGGCCCCATCCATTGGCTCCTCAATGCGGCAAAGTCAGTATGTACCTTTAGCAGAGAAAAAGCCCCAATGCATCATGTTTCTACCTCCATGCTTGACCGTAGGGATGGTGTTCTTAGGGTCATAGTCAGCATTTATCTTCCTTCAAACACGGTGAGTCCCCCTCCTCAAGAAGGCACATGTACAGTCATGCCAATGAACATCTAAATTATTCAGAGAGGGATTTGGATAAAGTGCTGTGGTCAGATGAGACCAAAATTTAGCTTTTTGACATTAACTTGACTTGCTGTATTTGGAGGAAAAAAAATGCTGACTGTGACCCTGAAGTTGTACAAACTCATTACAGATCTCACAGAAGTAGTGTTGAAGTAGTGATGAAGCAGTGTTGAAGTCGGACTTTAAATTGCACTACTTTAAAATCGTACCGGTGTGACCGCAGGGTTAATTTGCTGCATAGTTTTCATGCATTATTTAAGATTCTTTGTTTTGATCCTTTAGATACACTGTGGACATGGGAGGAGTTGTCCTAACGATGCAGGGCTGCAGTCACACTTGTCAAACGGTCATTATAGAACCTGTATGCTGCAAAGGATTTTGGGGCTCTACTTGCTCAGGTATGAACCTTTAGATTTTCCATCTAAATGTTTTACATATTGTGACTTCAATAGGGCAGGTATAAAAGCAAACCTATTATTTTGGTCTGAATTGACAAAGCACATGTTAGCTTTAACCCCCCTTCACACTCTTTTATGGTAAAATGCATAAATTGGGCTGCAAACAGACCACAAGGCAGAAACATTTTAACTCAGCACATGGTACTTGTGCATGATTGGCATTGCCGTGCAGTAGTGTGCATTACTTTACAGTAAAACACATAGAAATTAAGCCAGTCTCAAATCTGAACTCCGTAACCCCTGAGACAAACAACACAAGTGGGTCCTCCTTTCTTTTAACTATCTCTTTTGACTACATTGCAGTTTTGCTATATTGCCTGGTCATGGGCCATAGGACCCATGAATGGAACCCCATTGCATCAACGCACGCATGTTACTGTGCACTGTGGTGACATTGGAGTAGCAGCAGCACATCAATGTTATCATCTGTGTTCTCTCTTCCCTTTTAAAGAATCTCCTAGCAGAAAATTGAATTGCTATGCTATTTCAGCATCTCACAGTCTGAAAGCCCACCTTTAGGAAAAAAAAATCCACTCCCCCTACCCTGCACCCCAGCACTGCAAGGATGAAATGCTTGTTTAGTCTAGGGGTAGAAGGTTAAGATGTAAATACTTATCTTAGTCCTTGCTCTAGCAGTGTCCCTCCAGCACTTTGATTAGTCCCCTGCACCCTGCTCTGTAAGCTGCAATTGGCTCCAGTTGGGCTCCAGCCTCCTCAGTGTACAGTACAGGGACAGGGTTAATGCCCTTGTATTGTACATGATGACGTCAAGGCTCTGCCCATAGACCAGAATTCAGGACAGAGGAGGAGAGCGTCAGAAGTGGCCAGAGCTGGGGTAAGGAAAATTACAGAGCCTGTTCAATTTTCCTGACATAAGAGCATTTAATCCTTGCAGTATGGAAGGAAGCCCACTGCAAGGGTGTTTTTTTTACATTTTCCTAGAGTTGGGCTCTAAGTACTGGTGTGCAAGGCATTACAGGAAACTGACACCAACAAAGACTGAGAATTCTGCCACTGTATGTAAAATTACATTCATAACTGGAATAAATGGTGTTTTTTTTTTTTTTTTATACAGTATCTGCTTTACAGCTTTATTGTGGTATTAAACCTAAAACCAGAGGCGTAACTAGAACCTTTAGGGCCCCAGTGCAAGAAACCATGAAGGGCCCCCCTGTTCTCTCTTGTGACACGTCCCCTGCAGCAGTCGGCAGGAGAGGGAAGGGAGCACAGTAGGGGGGGGGGTGGACCAGGGGAGCACACAGGGGCCCAGAGACAGCAGAACACAAGTGAACTGAATTGAAGGAGTGGCGGGGGTGGCATACAGAGGAACCAATCTCCTCTATTTTCCTCCTGCAGCTTCAGGAGGAAAAAGGAGGACAGTGATTTCTCTACATGCTGCCCCTACCGCCCCTCCTATCCAGGTGTACAGGGGAGCTGCACAGGCCCCCTGGAGCATGGGGCCCAGTTGCAATTGCAACCCCTGTAGTTACGCCCCTGCCTAAAACCAAAAACGTATTACATTGCAGCTTACCAATCATTCGATATGGTGGCTGCATCAGTTTTAGGCACAGCAGACAGCAGCATTTTCCATCTGAGGGGAGGGTAGTGTTAAAGGCTAAGTTCACCTTTGGGGAAAAAATAATAAATGCACAGATTTATTATGCATTTATTATTTTTTCACTCCACAGCCTGCAAAGCTCCTGCAGATAAGCCCTGCAGCTTTCAGCCCATACCTCTGTAGCACCCTACAGGTAGGTGCTAGGTAAATGTATAGTGCGCCTTGTCTGCCTAACAGCAGGGCCATGATTTCTTTTTGGTAGGGTGTCATGGCTTCCAGGTGTGTCTGCTGAGGGGGGAGTCTCCCCACTGGCTCTGTGAGAGGCTTCTCATTGGGCAGTGGAGGAAACCCAATCAGGGACACATTCAGGCTTGTAACTACCCCAGAAAGCAGATTCTGCCCCAAGGGATTCTGGGAGTGGATATAAGTTTGAGGGAGGTGCGGGACTCTGAGTCTTTGGTGGGAAGCAGAGTCCCAGGAGGTAGAGGACGGCTGTCTCTCCTCCTGTCAGAGGAAGTGGATGTCTCGGGTGCTGTCTGAGAATCCAGAGAGAGCGGAGTTGAGCTGAGGGGGATCCGGTGTGCCGAGAACCAGCGGAGAGCGAGAGGAAAGCCTACACAGGTCGTGAGTACTGAGGATTACCCCTGGGGGTCTGCCTAGTGTCAGTGGGGACCACTCCGGAGAAGGTTCTAGGATCCAAGTATCAGCTAGCGGTAAAGGGGGTACCTGGTCAGAGGACCCTGAAGTGATAGAGGGGGTACCTAGTTTGAGGACCTCTAAGTGTGAAAGGGGGCGCCTGCAGTTTGGGCCCTGAAGAGTTAGTGCACAGTGAGAGTGCATTAGTTGAGAGTTGCAGCCATACAGGAATTCACAACAAGCTACCTCAAGCCAGTGCAAGGCTGGAGGGAGTAGTCAGTGACTTTTGAGAGCTAAAGCAGTGTCAGGAGTCAAATGTTCTACAGTCCTGGATCTTCTGGACTAAGAAGTTCCAGAGTCAGAGTTTTCAGAGATACAGTGTGTTCAAGCATCAGTAAGCGTCGGCTGGCGTCAAGACAGCGCTAACGGGCATTTCTGCTATAGAAGTCCCAGAATTGTACATAGTCGAGCCAAAGGAGTATCCCACTTATTCCCTTCTCCCATCCCCTAAAAATACAATAAAACAACCAAACAAAGATGCCAGAGTTGTCAATGTCTCAGTTCTCACACCCAGGGTCGCAGCTCACATGGGCTGGAGAGGTAAGCAGTAACAATGGCAGACCCACATCAGGCCCAATGTCTGGAAAACCGGCTACACCTCTAATACGGGCTGACTGTTTACAAGCTGAAGAGCTTGTGAATAAATTACGAGAGCGCTTATCATTGCAATGACTGACGTTACCTACACGGCCACACTATTCACAAAATGGGACAGCAGGCAGCGGAGAAGATCCCCTGCCCACTTTCACAGGGAGGTGGGGGGGAGTCGATCGAGGGTGCAGAGGGCAGGTCTGGAGCATGGTATACATTATACTCAAATTTTGGGTGTAACTTGATCTGAGGGCCAGTTCACACCATATGCAGTCCAGTGCATCTTTTTTCTGCATCAAAACCGCATGGATAGTAGGTTATATGGTTTTCAATGGCATACTTCACACCAGTGAGGTCAGTTGCAGTGCATTCTAGTTCCAGAAAAAAAAGTAGAACATGCTGCATTTTTTCTGCACTCGACTGTACTGGAACACACATGTCCTTAAGGTTAATAAAAAAGACATAGGCACCAAAAACACATAAATATGCGTCAAAAACGTGCAAGCAGAAAAGGCCCTGAAAGGTGAACTTATTCTTTAAGGGCCAGTTCACACCAAAGAAACGCAGTCCTGATGCGCTGCGGATTCATTTCTGCATGCATGTTTCTGGTGCATTTTTGATGCTTTCCAGTGCATTTTTTGCCCTCTTTTTTTTTTTCTTCACCTAAAATGGGGTTTCAGTGTGTTTGTGGTCCATTCCAGTACGTTTTTGATGCATTTTACCGTGTTCTAGTACAGTTCAGTGCAGAATAAAAGCAGCATATTCTACTTTTTTTCTGGATCTGGAACGCACTGGAACTGACCACAGTGGTGTGAACTATGCTACTGGAAACCATATCACCTACTACCGTGTTTCTTCAAAAATAAGACCAGGTCTTATATTAATTTTGGCTACAAAAAACACACTAGGGCTTATTTTCAGGGGATGTCTTATTTATTTACCTATGGACAAGGACAATCTTAAAGTGGTTGTAACCCTAAAAAAAAAAAAAAGAAAAAAATATTCTGATCGTTTAAAGCAGGGGCCTCCAATCTGCGGCCCGTGGGCCAGATGTGGCCCTCTGCTTGCCTTTACCTGGCCCTCAGAGAGCTATTTCTTTACTGTTATGAGGCACTATTCCTCCCACTGACTCCAGTGTTTTGGCACTTTTCATCCCACTGACACCAGTGATGGTTTACTATTCCTCCCACTGATATCAACAATGTAATTTTTTTACTCCCGTTGACCACCAAGCCTATGGCATGGTTTACTCTCACCAATGCCAAGGCATTTGTTACTCCCTCTGGCCATAGTCCGGCCCCCCCTAAAGTTTGAAGGACAGTAAACTGGCCCTTCATTTCAAAAATCTGGAGACCCCTGCTTTAAAACACGGGTGTCCAACCTTTTGGCTTCTCTGGGCCACATTGAGTGTAGAGAAATTTTCTCGGGCCGCATATAAAATATATACTATAGTTAAGGTATATAAGTAATAAAATGCCACCGCACAGTTCCCATGCTGCCGCGCATCCCCCCCCCCCCCCCTAATTTAACACAGCTAGGCGATGATCAAATGAAATGGAATCAGTATACAGAGGTTTACTTCTTTTGAGAGATATTAAAGGGACACTCTAACCACCATGACCAGTTCAGTGATTTGAAGTGGTGATGGTGGTAGGAGTCAGAAACACTGCACATGCTTGGATATTTACAGTTATATTCTGGGGGCTAGTTGCACCCCTAGCACATGTGACTTAGGCAGCCTGAAAATGTCATGTCCTTATTCATACATATATGAACAAGAACATGACATATTATGACAAAACACAACTAGTTATAAAAAGCATTTTGCAATAATTTACACACGCTAATGCACATACCTTTTCTACATATTTTGCAGACTGCTGGTGCAGTTGCTGCTGGCGGTTACTGCTGGTGGGTAGTGCTGGCGGTTACTGCTGGCCAGGGTTGGACTGGGAATAAAATTCAGCCCTGGAAATAATTTCATACCAGCCCCATAGCATTATTATACCAGCCCAACAGAATAACACCGTTATTTTCTTGTTCATAAAAGGGAAAAACATGCATTTTAATGCACATTTGAAGAGTGTATTATATATTGATAAGACAGATATGAAAGCACATAGGGCTTATATATATATATATATATATATATATATATATATATATATATATATATATATATGAGCAAATTCCAGTTAAAAGTGCGGACATGGTACAGGAGGTGATCATAGGCTGTGTGGGCATGGTACAGGAGGACATGTCCGAGGCTGCAAATATTGCACAGGAGGACATGTCAGAGGCTGCGAGCATGGTACAGGAGATGCAGGGGCTGCAGACATGGTGCAGGGGCTGCGGTCATGGTACAGGAGATGCAGGGGCTCTGGACATGGTGCAGGAGATGCAGGGGCTGCGGGCATGGTGCAGGAGATGCAGGGGCTCTGGACATGGTGCAGGAGATGCAGGGGCTCTGGACATGGTGCAGGAGATGCAGGGGCTCTGGACATGGTGCAGTAGATGCAGGGGCTGTGGGCATGGTGCAGGAGATGCAGGGGCTGCGGGTATGGTGCAGGAGATGCAGGGGCTGCGGGCATGGAGCAGGAGATGCAGGGGCTGCGGGCATGGTGCAGGAGATGCAGGGGCTGTGGGCATGGTGCAGGAGATGCAGGGGCTGCAGACATGGTACAGGAGATGTCAGAGGCTGCGGACATGGTACAGGAGATGTCAGAGGCTGCGGACATGGTACAGGAGATGCAGGGGCTCTGGACAGGGTGCAGGAGATGCAGGGGCTCTGGACATGGTGCAGGAGATGCAGGGGCTCTGGACATGGTGCAGTAGATGCAGGGGCTGTGGGCATGGTGCAGGAGATGCAGGGGCTGTGGGCATGGTGCAGGAGATGCAGGGGCTGCAGACATGGTACAGGAGATGTCAGAGGCTGCGGACATGGTACAGGAGATGTCAGAGGCTGCGGACATGGTACAGGAGATGCAGTGGTCGCGGGCATGGTACAGGAGATGCAGGGGCTGCGGGTATGATAGCCAGCACAGTCCTTGTGTTGTGTCATTTACCCCTCTCTATGTTTTAACCACTTAAGCCCCGGAAGATTTTAACCCGTTCCTGACCAGGGCCTATTTTGCGATACGGCACTGCGTGACTTTAACGGACTATTACGTAGTCGTGCGATGCTGTACCCAAACGAATTTGACACCCTTTTTTTCCCCACAAACAGAGCTTTCTTTTGGTGGTATTTGATCACCTGTGTGATTTTTTGATCATGCGCTATAAACAAAAAAAGAGCATCAATTTTGCAAAAATAACAATATTTTTCACATTTTTTATATGAAATTCCCCCCAAAAAAATGTAAAAATCAAAATTTTTTTATATTTTAGGCCAATTTGTTTTATGCTACATATGTTTGGTAAAAAAAATTGCAAAAAGCGTATTTTGATTGGTTTGCACAAAAGTTATTGCGTTTACTAACTAAGGGAAAATTTTTTGTAATTTTTGTTGTTTTCTTTTTTAACGAGTAATGACGGCGATCTGAGATTTTTTTTGCGGGACTGAGACATTGCGGCGGACAGATCGAACCCTTGACTGACATTTTTGATACTTTTGGGGTTACCAGTGACATTACTACAGTAATCAGTGCTATACATATGCACTGTTACTATAAAAATGACACTGGCAGTGAAGGGGTTAACTTTATTTGAGAGGGAGGGGTTAAGTGTGTCCCTAGGGGCGTGATTCTTACTGTGATTGTATGTGGCTGTGTGTGTAACAGCACAGATCAATGGTCCTACATAGCAGGACCGAATGATCTGTGCTGTTACACAGGGGAAACTGACAGGCGGCTTTGTTTACATTAGCCGCCTGCCTTTCTCCCGCTGTAACCGACGATCGCGAGTGACCGGCAGACATCGGGTCCGCCGTTCACTCGGGCAGGGGGGTCTGAAAGTCAGCAGTCAGCAAGTGGTTAAAGAAACCTGGAATAAAACAATAAAGTATTTCAAAAAAGTTTTTGTGCCCCCTGTCTTCTCTTCTCCTCTCCGCCTGTCAACTCAGGAGTCAGCATTATGACCTTCTGTAATTCCAAAAATAAACCTTGGTTAAAGTCATTGCAAAATTATGTCTGTTTTGTAAAAAGAATATTAAATATCCAGTAAGTCTCCATTTGTAAGCGGCACTGTAAATAAGGTATTTTCCACAATAAAGTTACAAAAGGAGACACACTGCACATTATATAATCTTTTTACAAAACAGATTACATGTTTTTACAAGGATTTTAACTAGGGCTTGTTTTCGGGGTAGGGCTTATATTGCAACTAACCCCAAAAATCACGCTAGGTCTTATTTTTGGGGTAGGGCTTATTTTCGGGGGAAACACTGTATCTATGCGTTTCTGGTGCAGAAAAAAAACGCACTGGACTGCATGTGGTGTGAATCGGCCATAATGTATTTGCAGTTTTAATTACACTAGCAAATTGAAGCCAAAATCTAGATCATACTATATAATCAATGAATAAATAAAAGCTGCCCATTTTAACCACTTTACCACTAGAGCATTTTGCTGTCTTACGTCTGGGTCACTTTTTGCGATTCGGCGATGTGCGACTTTAACTGACAATTGCGCGGTCGTGCAACGCGGTACCCAAACGAAATTGACGTCCTTTTTTTCCCACAAACAGAGCTTTCTTTTGGTGGTATTTGATCACCTGTGCGATTTTTACTTTTTGCGCTATAAACAAAAAAAGAGCGTTTATTTTGAGAAAATAACAATATTTTTCAAATTTTTTATATGAAATTCCCCCCAAAAAAGATGTAAAAACCTTGGCCAATTTGTTTTCTGCTACCCATGTTTGGTAAAAAAAATCGCAATAAGCGTATTTTGATTGGTTTGCGCAAAAGTTATTGCGTTTACTAACAAAGGGAAAGATTTATGTCATTTTTGGTGTTTTTTTTTTTTTAACGAGTAATGGCGGCGATCTGCGATTTTTTTTTTGCGGGACTGCGACATTGCGGCGGACAGATCGGACCCTTGACTGACATTTTTGACACTTTTGGGGGTACCAGTGACATTACTGCAGTAATCAGTGCTATACATATGCACTGTTACTGTAAAAATGACACTGGCAGGGAAGGGGTTAACTTTATTGGAGAGGGAGGGGTTAATGTATGCCTGGTGCTTACTGACGTGTGGGGGGGGAGGTGACTGTGTGAGACAGGGACAGATCGGATGTCCAGCTATGCTGAACACTCCGATCTGTCACTCCCTGTCACTGAGGAGATCCGCCCGCTCGTGTTTACACAGGCGGGCGGATCTCCACACTAGATTACCGACGATCGGGGCAGAGCAGCGGCGATCGCCGCTGCTCCTCCCCTGGCCCGACTCCCGCTGTGAATGAAAACAGCGGGAGCGCGCCTCCGGCGGCGCGCGTGCGCCGCCTACAGGGGAGGAGTCTGGCGACGTAGGTCTACGTCATCAGACGGGAACGAGCCACTTTGCCGCAGTACTATTACAGTACTTAGTGGTAAAGTGGTTAATCACCCCCATCAATGTAAAGGGGTTTGTCTCATCCTTGTAAACTGATACATTCTGCTGGAGAGGTTAAGCTTATGAAAAAAAAAATAGATTTGCTGGATCATCAGATGAAAATAGAAGAAAGAAAGCCTAAAAAACAAAACAAATACAAGCAAAAAATTGGGGGAGCAAACCCTGAACATGTATATCTAAAGCCGGTGCAGCTATGGACCAAGCAACATGTATATTAAAAAAGAATAGCGCAACCATGCAAAAGAAATGACTATTAAATATGGAGACAATCCATAAATAAAAATGGGGATTTAGTCCCACCATATGGCCATATCGTGCTCAAGCCCACCACTGCGTCAAAGTACCCCATTATCAGTGGGTCCTACACTATCCATAAAAAAGGGGTGAATCCAGCCTCTCCAACCCTTGGAGACAACACTCCTTGCTGGGATGGATGTGCTAATGCACTACAAAGGACTCCTCCTATATCTACTTGATGGTGGACTCTGATAGAGTACAGGTGTGTGTGGGGGATGGGATGCTCAACCTCAGAAGTCTGGTCAGACCGAATACATAATAAACAAGCAAAAAAGTGGGGGAGAAAACCCTGAACATGTATATCTAAAGCCGGTGCAGCTATGGACCAAGCAACATGTATATTAAAAAAGAATAGTGTAGGACCCACTGATAATGGGGTACTTTGACGCAGTGGTGGGCTTGAGCACGATATGGCCATATGGTGGGACCAAATCCCCATTTTTATTTATGGATTGTCTCCATATTTGATAGTCATTTCTTTTGCATGTGTGCGCTATTCTTTTTTAAAAAACAAATACAACCATCACACCTAAGAATTGGTAACCTGCATTACAATGAATGTTTGCTTTTGGGGTTATTTCTGATTTAAATATTTATTGCATTAGATCTCTTGCAAGAGTTCATAGAACACAAACAGCTGAAATGTTTTGTGTTTAAGATGGGATCGTTTGAATTACTCTTTTTGGCAGTGAGGCAGGTTTTCACTCATTTGGCTTAGGTCCACAAATGTAACAATAAAGTCACAGCATTGATTGTTTTTACAAGATTCCCAAGGTATGCATAGAGATATGTAATTACCACTAGAACAAGTGCAGATAAGCTGTAGACAAACCTGTGCTTTGGCCTTTGCATTTTCATTTCATTGCACTATGGACTATTGCCGGATTTGCACCTGATCAACTTTGCACGAGTCACTTCTAATTATCAACAAATTTGTGATTTTGCACAGTCACTTTACCACAGTTTTATATTGGATCAGATATTGCTTTTATTGATTATTTAATTATTCAACCATTCACAGTGACAAACTCACTTCTGTATACTTATTTATGCACATTGTGTAACTTTTTATATTTTTTTTGGATATTATTCATGTTTAAGTGATGTTGTATATCCCACTATTGCACTTATTTGCACATTTGTCACTTTAACCACTTGCCTACAGTGCACTTTCACCCCCTTCCTGCCCGGGCCAATTTTCAGCTTTCAGCGCTCTCACCCTTTGAATGACAATTGCCCGGTCATGCTACCCTGTACCCATATAACATTTTTATCATTTTTTCCACACAAATAGAGCTTTCTTTTGGAGGTATTTAATCACCTCTGGGTTTTTTATTTCTTACAAAAAAAAAAAGACAGAAAATTTTGAAAAAATAAAAAGTTTTTTCTTATTTTCTGTGAGTACATTTTAAAAATAAATTTTTTTTCTCCTTCACTGATGTGTGCTGATGAGGCGGCACTGATGGCCACTGATAGGCTGCACTGATGGGCACTGATGAGGTGGCACTTATGGGCACTGTTGAGGTGGCACTGATGAGGAGGTTCTAATATGCTGCACTGATGGGCACTGATAGGTGGCACTGATGAGCATTGATAGGCGGCACTGATGAGCACTGATGGGTACTGGCAGGCGGCACTGATGGACACTGACGGGTGGCACTGGTGGGTGGCACTGATGGGCAGCACCATCAGTGCCCATAGTGCTGCCAGTCAGTGCCTGCTCATCTAAGCACTGATGGGCACTGACTGGCAGCACTATGGGCACTGATTGTGGGCACGGATGGCGGGCACTGTGGGCACTGATGGTGGGCAGTAATTGGCACTTTATTTACATTTTCTGTAATCAGGGCACTGATGATCAGTGCCCTGATTACTTGTCCTGGTCTCCCCTAAGAGGAGGAGCTGCTGAACGGCTCTCCTCACCTCCCACACTGACAGTGTGAGGCGAGGAGAGCCGAATAACGGCACTTCCTCATTTACATGTGACCGACTGTGATTGGACACAGCCAATCACATGGGTAAAGGGTCATGTCATTGACTCTTTACCGAGATCGAGGTCGCGCCGTGTCCTAGCAACATAGCACTCATCTGTTCTGGTGCGCTGTCATTTGATGGCGTCCCAGAACAATAGCTACACCGCTCCGCCGCCATTTGACAGCGGGTGGGTAGCAAGTGGTTAAATACCCAATTTATTGTTTACAATTTACATATATTTAGTTTCTTTCTATGTGATGTTATTATTGGTTAATTTGCATACACCTTGTTTCAGGCAGCGCCATATACCTTTACTCTCCTCTCTATTACACTCTATATACCCCCACTTATATGTAGAAGGTAGGTTGCAGCCAAGCTAGTTTTTCCACAGCGCAGATTTCTTTTCTTCATTAAAGTTGGAACAAAGTTGCATCAAATTTGCACTCTAAATTGCAATAGTGGAATGTAGACTAAAGCTCTGTTTCCACTAGTGTGACTTGTCATGCGACTTTGGACACACAAAGTCGCATTAAAAATCACAGCCCATTTATTTCTATGGTGCCTGTTCCCATCTATGCGACTTTGAAAATCAGTGACTTTGAAAAGGTGTCTGCACTACTTTTGATGCGACTTTGGTCCAGAGAGTATAAAGTTGGATCAAAGTAGCACTCTAAGGCGAAATAGTGGCAACGTAGACTAAGGCCCCTTTCACACTTGTTCGACTTGTCCTGTGATTCGGGACTGCAAAGTCGCATGACAAGTCTCACTCCATGATTTACAATGAGTACCGTTCTTATCTGTGCGACTTTAAGTTGCAACCAATTCAAAGTAGTCCCTGCACTACTTTGATTTGACTTTGATGCGTTTTGAGGTCCAAATACATAGGCAGTGCTTCAAGTCCCGTCAAAATCACAGCAAAATCACATGACTTTTAGGTTGCACAAGTGGGAAAATGGCCTTAAGCTCTGTTTCTACTAGTGCAACTAATTAATGACACCCATTCCCATCTATGCGACTTTGAAAAGGTTCCTGCCCTACTTTGATGCAACTTTTGATGCGACTTTGATCCAGAGAGTGTAAAGTTGGATCAAAGTAGCACTGTAAATCGCAGAAGTGGAAATGTAGACTATAGCTCAGTTTCCACTAGTCTGACTTGTCATGCGACTTTGGACACACAAGACGCATGTCTGTCTAAGAAAGACCAACAACCTTTTCAGGAAGTGAAAGACCGCTTAGCAAATTCAGATAACAGTAAATAGTGTTGTCGGTGAAGAACAGGAAGAAGCTGATTGTCCAGCTTGGATATAACTTTCTAAGCTACACAAGCAGCTAGCCAGAAAATGAATAATATCAAAGATAAAGATATTTAACATGCTATAAATAGGAAAAATGTCATTTTTGCCTGGAGTTTCCCCCTTAAGCTTTCTTTATATTAGTTCCCTTCTTTGCCCTGCACAGTACCAAGGAGAGGTAGGTGCACCTAAGGAATCTATGATCTTTGCAGAGTATTGTCAACATAACACAATAGGAACATGCTTACAGGTGAGGAAAGCAGAGGGATGACCTCAGAAATGTGATGCCACTTTATTATTATCCAATATGCAAGGTAACTAAGGAAATAGATCTTAAGCAATCACTTTTTTCCGTAGTCCCCTATCAAAAAGGTAAGTGCCATTACCAAGATCTGTGGGGGAGAAAGTTGTTAAACGGTGACCATTAATGATGCCTACAGCTTTAAAAGTAACTTATGCATATATGGATATATTGCTTTGCCAGTATGTAAAAAATAATATATGTACTGTATATTGTATACACACTTGTCAGAGCAGTTTGTTATATGGCGCTTTTCCACTGCATGCAACGGATCGGTTTGGCTCGGTTTGGCGCTTTTCCATTGCATGGTACCGCATGGTACGTGTTAGAACGGTTCAGTATGGTTTGGTACAGTGGCGCTTTTCCACTACATGGTACGGCTCGCTTAAACATTTGGGGTTCCGAGCAGGCCGTACCTATACCATATCCCACAATCCTTTGCATGCGGCCTTGATTGTTTGTCACTACTAGCCACTGATTGGTCAGAGAATCGTTGTAATCCCACCCACTTACTACTTTAGTGGAAAAGCAAACCGAGCCGAGTAGAGCCTATACAGTGCTGAAACGCGCCGACTCGTACCACGCAGTGGAAAAGCAAACTGAGCCAAGCTGGACCAAGCAGTGCCGAGTGGAGCTGAGCTAGTACTCGCAGTGGAAAAGTGCCAATAGAGAGGTATTGTTGTTAAGGAGCAGAGACCACAGCCATCTACTTCTGGGTGGTAAACTGGAGTAAAGACCACAGCCATCTACTTCTGGGTGGTAAACTGGAGTATATATAATCTTCTCACAATTGACCAGCATACAAAGGGAGATTTCCTTTTTAAAGCTTTTAGGTTATCTTACTTCTTCAGCTTTGATTTGTTATTGTTTTTAAGTCCAGATTAAGTATTCTGCTTCCCTCTAGCAAGTATTGTACAGACTAAGGAAAACTACAGAAACATTTTATACTTCTTATAACATTAATGTAATCTGTCAATCCTTTTTCTAACAGAATGTCCTGGAGGATCTGTTAAACCTTGCAATGGTCACGGTGTCTGCATGGAAGGACTGAAAGGCAATGGGACTTGCATATGTGATGTAAGTATACAGTAAAAGAATACAGCACTTTCTCTTTACAGTATATATATCAATAAAATATCTTTCGAATCCTAAAACCTATACACCTGGATCCAAATGATAGCAAATTTCATCCCCTTAAATATCACTATTACTTGCAAAAATATGTGATAAGTCTCTATAGGGTGTAAATAATCACGGGATCTGAAAGTCTCTATAGGGTGTAAATAATAACGGGATCCGGAATAGGAGGCAATCAGTCCATACACTTATACAGTATATCACAAAAGTGAGTACACCCCTCACATTTTTGTAAATATTTTATTATATCCTTTCATGTGACAACACTGAAGAAATTACACTTTGCTACCATGTAAAGTAGTGAGTGTACCGCTTGTATAGCAGTGTAAATTTGCTGTCCCCACAAAATAACTCAACACATATGTCTAAACCACTGCCAACAAAAGTGAGTACTGGGTCCAATTAGCCATCCCCCCCCCCCCCCGATGTCATGTGACTCGTTAGTGTTACAAGGTCCAAGGTGTGAATGGGGAGCAGGTGTAATAAATTTGGTGTTATCGCTCTCTCTCATATTGGGCACTGGAAGTTCAACATGGCCCCTCATGGCAAAGAACACTCTGAGGATCTGAAAAAAAAGAATTGTTGCTCTACATCAAGATGGCTTAGGCTATAAGAAGGTTGCCAAGACCCTGAAACTGAGCTGCAGCACGGTGGCCAAGACCATACAGCAGTTTAACAGGACAGGTTCCACAGAACAGGCCTCGCCATTGTCGACCAAAGAAGTTTAGTGCACATGCTCAGCGTCATATCCAGAGGTTTTCTTTGGGAAATAGACATATAAGTGCTGCCAGCATTGCTGCAGAGGTTGAAGGGGTGGGGGGTCAGCCTGTCAGTGCTCAGACCATACGCTGAACACTGCATCAAATTGGTCTGCATGGCTATCATCCCAGAAGGAAGCCTCTTCTATATAATGAACAAGAAAGCAAACAAACAGTTTGCTGAAGACAAGCGGACTAAGGACATGGATTACTGGAAACATGTCCTGTGGTCTGATGATAAACTTATTTGGTTCAGAGGGTGTCAAGCATGTGTGGCGGCAACCAGTTGAGGAGTACAAAAACAAGTGTGTCTTGCCTACAGTCAAGCATGGTGGTGGGAGTGTCATGGTCTGGGGCTGCATGAGTGCTGCCAGCACTGGGAAGCTACAGTTCATTGAGGGAACCATGAATTCCAACATGTACTGTTACATACTGAAGCAGAGCCTGATCCCCTCCCTTCACAGACTGTGCCACACAGTATTCCAACATAACTAACACACCTCCAAGATGACCACTGCCTTTCTAACGAAGCAGAGGGTAAAAGGTGATGGACTGGCCAAGCATGTCTCCAGACCTAAACCCTATTGAGCATCTGTGGGGCATCCTCAAATGGAAGGTGGAGGAGCACAAGGTCTCTAACATCCGCCAGCTCCGTGATGTCATCATGGAGGAGTGGAAGAGGACTCCAGTGGCAAGCTGGGAAGCTCTGGTGAACTCCATGCCCAAGAGGGTTAAGGCAGTTCTGACAAATTATGGTGGCCACAAAAAATATTGACACTTTGGGCCCAATTTGGACATTTTCACTTAGGGGTGTACTCACTTTTGTTGCCAGAGGTTTAGACATTAATGGCTGTGTGTTGAGTTATTTTCAGGGGCAGCAAACGTACACTGTTATACAAGCTGTACATTCACTACTTTACATTGTAGCTAAGTGTCACTTCTTCAGTGTTGTCACATGAAAAGATATAATAAAATATTTACAAAAATGTGAGGGGTGTACTCACTTTTGTTAGATACTGTATGTAATGTGATGCTTATATGGTGAATGGCAGAAAAATCCTCCACCAACATTGCCACTTCAATCGTGCAAACTCTTACCAGAAGAATTTTTCTGCCTCACTAGCAGCCAAATAGCACAGTGTAACTAACAAATCCAGCCAAGAGTAAGGGCTCTTTCACACGGACATAATGTATCTCTATGTAAATACGGATGTCAGAGGATGATCATCCTCTGACATCCGTTTTTTGTCAGTTCAGTTCAGTTCAGTTTAGTTTTTTTGAACGGAGGAGAACCCTATTTTTTCTTCCTTTCAAAAAACGGAACTGAAGCAAAAACGGATGTCAGTCAGTGGTGTCATCCGCAGACATCCGTTTTTACATAGACATGCATTATGTCAGTTTTTCATCCGCAAACGGATGGGATGAAAAACGGACATACGGACCGGATGACACAAGTGTCATCCGTGTCCGTTACAAAAAAAAAAAAAGGACCTGATCGGGCAAAAAAAAAGGAACGCCCGTGTGAAAGAGCCCTTAGGTAGTTAATTGCCAAAGGCAACATACATGGTCCAATGCAGCAGTCACACTTGTATAACTCTCCAGGTCACCATATACATCAGAAGAAAAAGCACAGCCTCATCATTGCATAGTACATTTTAAAACCAGATCATTTTAATTAAGTATTGCACTTACATTTAGAAAATTGGTTAAAACCATATCCATCTCATGGAGGTGGCCAGCCAACAAGATGGCGGAGTAAGGACATTACGCTGTAGCTTCACCCTACGTGTTTCATCACCAGAAGGCCGTCGTCAGGGGCGTGGCTTAGAAGCAGCATCACATTCTATTTATAGTGTTTGGAAGGACCCACCTACCTAATCGGCGTGTGCTCCAAACACTGAAATGCGCTCCAAAGACCGGAAGCGCATCGTCTGCCATGATGATAATACAGGGGCCGGAAGGCTAATTTTATTGTCACGGCGCTCTAACAGCCTTCTAGCCTCCTCTGTTCCGAAGGATAGCCAGAGAATAATCAATCATATAAATGGCCGACTATGGATATTGCATAAACAAAAATATTACTATGAATAAATGATCGCCATTAAGCACCTGCATCGGACAGCGCCATCTTGTTGCTGATTAACAAAAATAAATACAGACTTCATATAAAATTTAAAAAACACATAATATGATTATAAAATTCATATAAATAAGCTGGCAGGTTATATAAACCAAATCTAGCCCAAAAACAAAAAAAATGAATCTTATGTTCATATCTGCAAACATAAAAATGTGTACTAATAGTTCCACAAAGTGTGTATATACTGTATAAATATATATATATATATATATATATATATACATACTGTGTATATACAGTATATATATATATATATATATATATATATATATATATATATATATATATAATCAGTATATATACAGTACATATATATTAGGAAAGCTAGCTAGCTATTATTATTAAGCGCAGTTAAATCCCACTTAAGATTCAATCGTTTTTAGTAAATAACTCCATCTGGTCTCCTGTCCAGATATGTCCCGTTTAGTATGGTTCCCTCTCCAGTTGGGAGTAAGCTTTTTAATGGCCAAGAATAATGTTCCTTCTGGATTTTTGTTGTGACACAACACATAGTGTTTTTCGATAAACTGTGGTTGGGGAATCCTTTACATATATTCGCAATCTGCTCTTTGAGCCTGGTTTGTAAGATGTGTACCGTGCATTCGATGTACTGAAGTCCTCACGAACACTGAATCACATATACCACACTTTGTGTGGTGCATGCTATAAAAGATTTGATAGAATAGGATTTTGAAGTCTGCTTAGATTGAAAAGCCTGAAATTTCCTACATTTTTGCACATTTAACCGTCAAGCTTTACATTTTTTTTTACAAAGATAATAACCCTTAAGATGCTGAAAGAATACAGGTACTCTAGGGGGTTCCACTACGTTTGGGGCTATATCTAACCTCAACGGGGGGACCCCTCTATAAACCACAGCGTAAGTCTCAAGCAACAAAGGGCCTAAGACCCTGTCATTTTTAAGTATCCCTCAATGTCTACGCAGGATCCCCTTGATGGCAAAATGTTGTGTAGAATAAGTGGTAAAAAATGCATGGTTTAACTCCGATTCAGTCTGCACCGTTGATTTTACTTTTAACATATCCATCCTGTTTTTATCATCTACCAGGAGAAAAGCCTCATCTAAAACTTTCTCAGTATAAAAATATCTAAAAACCTTTATCTAAAAACCTCCTCTTCCTCTTTTTAGCCTAAAAAAAATTGACTTTTCGGTATTGACCTGAGTAGAGATGGCCTTGCGGTTCGCCCGGCGGTCGGTTCGCGGCCAATTTTGCTTGTTCGCTACCCGCCAATTTTGCAAACACATGGCGTTGTTCGCGGCGGCCATATTAGTTTACATTGGGGAGAACTTTGACCCATGACACAGCTGTCAGATGGAACGGGACAGCCAATTGAAACATTTCAGCACATGGACATGCCCCCTACCTTATAAATAGACCAGAGCAGGTGGCCATTTCACATTCTTTTTGTCAGCGTAGGGAAAGGTCTGCTGTATGCATCAGGGAGAGATTGCCAGACACAAATAGCTCTGTTAAGATCCACAGAAGTCCTATTTCAGTATAGGTCTACTACAGTCTCTTTTCCGTTTAGGGACAGGTATCCAGTCTGTGCTTTAGGGACAGTTAGAGATCGGCAGTGACACAAATCGCTCTGTTAATGTCCACAAAAGTCATTTAAAGGGCTGCAATATTTTTGGTATTGATATGCAGTTTCTGTTCAGTTTAGGGACAGGTATCCAGTGTGCTATAGGGACAGATCTGCAGTGACACAAAACGCTCTGTTAATGTCCACAAAAGTCATTTAAAGGGCTGCAATTTTTTTGGTATTGGTGTGCAGTGCACTATATAGGGGTGTAATCCACGGTATAATATACTTTGTAATATAGAAAGCATATTATAGTGGATTTGTATTGTGCACTGTGCAGCGTTGTGACTGGTGTGGTGACCGAGTGTTGCTGCAGCAATACTACAAACAGTGACAAAAGCACTTTTAATGTATTATAACTAGTGTGATAGACCAGTGCCCCCCCCCCCCCAATACCACATATTGAAGTGGGGTGTTATCTGAATATACTTTTACAAGTGTATTTGTGTCCTGCAACAATATTGCCTCTTTTGCTTTGTTAACTCTGATACACACAGTGCCAAACTCCCTGGCCAATTTTTTGAACAACTGGTGTGATAGACCAGTGGCCCCCCAATACCACACATTGAAGTGGGGTATTATCTGAGTATACTTTTAGAAGTGTATTTGTGTCCTGTAACAATATTGCCTCTTTTGCTGTGTTAAGTCTGATACACACAGTGCCAAACTCACTGGCCAATTTTTTGAACATCTGGTGTGATAGACCAGTGGCCCCCCAATACCACATATTGCAGTGGGGTGTTATTTAACATTATACCTTTCTAAGAGTGTATTTTAGTCCTGCAAAAATGTGGCCTCTTTTGCTGTGTTAACTCTGCTACACACAGTGACAACAGTTACTGGCCAATTATTTGTAGAACTGGTGTAATAATCCTGTGCCCCCCCAATACCACAGATTGAAGTGGGGTGTTATCTGAGTATACTTTCATAAGTGTATTTGTGTCCTGCAACAATATTGCCTCTTTTCCTGTGTTAACTCTGATACACAGTGTCAAACTCCCTGGCTAATTTTTTGAACAACTGGTGTGATAAACCAGTGGCCCCCCAATACCACATATCGAAGTGGGGTGTTATTTAACATTATACTTTTCTAAGAGTGTATTTTAGTCCTGCAAAAATTTGGCCTCTTTTGCTGTGTTAACTCTGCTAACAACAACAGTTACTGGCCAATTATTTGTAGAACTGTTGTGATAAACCTGTGGCCCCCTAATACCACAGATTGAAGCGGAGTGTTATATACCTTTTTCCAGATATACTGCAATTCTCTAGAGACTTTTGTCACAGGGTAATTTAAAAACATGACAGGAAGAGGCAGACAATTATGCAGGGGTGGTAGGGGTAGGGCAGGTGCAGTAGGCCGTAGCCAAAGTGTGAAGTTTCAGAAGGCGCGTTTGATTATGTCAAAGGACGCACCAGACTTGGTTGAGTGGCTCACTCAGCCTTCCTCTTCTGCACCCTCCTCATCCTCTCTATCTGCACCCTCTTGACTCTCTGCTGTGTGCACCCCCAAAGACACCACCACAAACACCACCACCACATACCCTCCGCTTGAGTCACTGGAATTATTTTCCGATCCATAACAAGGCATTTGCGATGCGCAGCCATTGTTGGCATCAGATCAGGAAGAGGAGGTTGCAACAGCCGCCACTCAGCAGTCAACGGTACCCAGATCAGCCCAAGGAGGTTGGTCCCCGCTGTTGCTGCCTACTCTGAGATCTCAAATGTTAGTGGTGGGGAAGGTAACGTGGATGATGAGGTATCTAGAGACGTCACGTGGGTGGCCACAAGAGAGGAAGAGGAGGGGAGTTCAGAGGGAGAGACGGACCGGCAGGTAGGGAGGAGAGCCAGGCAGAACTTGCATTACACTAGAGGTACAAATGTATCAGGAGCGAGCCATCAACCATGTACAGTCACATCTGGCGCCCCCAGGACGCCGGCACATGGCTCCGCAGTGTGGGCTTTTTTTAATGTGTCTGTTGCTGACAACAGTGTTGCCTTCTGCAGCCCACGCACATGGCTCCCCAGTGTGGGCTTTTTTTAATGTATCTGTTGCTGACAAAAGTGTTGCCTTCTGCAGTCAACGCATAAGTCGCGGTAAGCCCAACACTCATCTAGGGACGACTGCCTTAAGAAGGCACCTGAACTCCCACCACCGAGCCCAGTGGGAGCAACACAGTCAGAACCCACAAAGCCACACTCCAGGCTCTCACCATCCAGCCTCTTCTCCTTCTCCTCACATTTGTCCTCCACTCCACCTTCCATGATGCCGTCGTCACGTTATTCTGGAAAAAGGCAGGCTTCTGTGGCCCAAATGTTGGAGCGGAAAAAAATGATGATGCTGGATAACCCTCTTGCCCAACGTTTGACTGCTGACTTGTCGGAACTGATAGCCCGCCAACTACTGCCATATCAAATGGTGGACTCGGAGGCCTTTCGGAAATTTGTGGCCATTGGAACACCACAATGGAAGGTCCCAGGCAGGAAATATTACTCGCAGAAGGGCATTCCAGAGCTGTATGGCCATGTTCAGCAGCAAGTGAATATATCTCTGGCACACAGTGTCGGTGCCAAGATACATCTGACCACAAACACATGTTCTAGCAAACACGAGCAGGGAAGGTATATCACTTTTACTGCCCATTGGGTGATCCTTCTGATGGCCATCAAGCACTTAACCCGTGGCACCCGTGTAGATTTGGTTGTACCGCCACGGATTGCATGCAGGCCTGCCTCTTCTTCTCCTCCTCCATCCTCCCTCTCCTCCTTGGCTGACTCCTCCTTTTCCGCTGCTACCGTCTCTTCCACTGCGCCACCCATGATCCCCAGAACCTATTACACATGCCAGGTGAGACGTTGCCATGCTGTGCTGCGTCTGTTGTGCCTGGAAGCCAAGAGTCACACTGGTCCTGCACTCCTTTCAGCTTTACGCTCACAGGCAGATCAGTGGCTGACACCGCTGAATTTGACAGTTGGTAAAGTGGTGTGCGACAACGGTGCCAATCTGCTGAGCGCGCTGAAACATGGCAAAATAACACACGTGCCATGCATGGCACACGTCCTGAACTTGGTCGTGCAGCGGTTTGTTGCCAAATACCCTGGAATTCAAGAACGTCTTGCGGCAGGCAAGGAAAATCTTGGGCCATTTCAGAAGATCTTACACAGCCATGGCTCGCCTTGCTGACATTCAGCAGCGACACAACCTGCCCGTCAGGCTCTTATTTGTGACTACCCGACGCAATGGAACTCAACGTTGCATATGCATGATAGGCTGCTCCAGCGGGACGCATGCAGACTTCTGCGGCCATATGATGAGATCACCAAACTGGTCAGTCACGGCTAGGGCGCCATCAGTGACATTGTACCTTACGCCTTCCTTCTGGAGCGTGCATTGCGTCTCATTGATCAAGTCGTCGAGGAGCAGGAGCAGGAAGATGAGGAAGTTGCAATGTTGGATGAATTCCCAGTGGGTGCTACTCCATCTGAGACAAGTCAACAGCAGGTGCCTGAAGAGGAGTCAGAGGAGGATGGTGCCGGGGGGGATGAGGAGGAGCAAGAAGAGCATGCTTTAAACCTTTCTGGGATCCCTGGTGTTATCCGTGGATGGGGGGAGGAGAACGAGGACGACATTATCCTGGATGATGAGCTGTAAGCAGGCCACTACACCGCTTCCAGTTTAGTGCGAATGGGGGCCTTCATGCTCCAGTGTTTTAAGATGGACCCCCGTATAAAAAGCATAAAGGCCAAGGAGCAGTACTGGGTGGCAATGTACTTAGACCCCCGATACAAACAAAAAATGGCAGAAATGTTACCACAATCACAGAGGGCGGTCAGAATGCAGCACTTCTCTAGCACAATTTCCAGTCACAGAGAGACAGTTGCGGGTAGCAATCCAACAGCGCCTGCAACAAGAGGGCGGTTTGAAGATGTCTTGGTCACTTCAGATATGAGATCCTTCTTTCAGCCGACACGTCGACAGCTGTACTCCGGATCCAGCATCAGGGAACGCCTAGACCGACAGCTGTCAGACTACATCGGGTTAATGGCCGATGTGGACGCTCTGAGGAGTGATGAACCCCTGGACTACTGGGTGGGCAGACTTGACCTCTGGCCTGAGCTTGCACAATTTGCAATGGAAATGTTGGCTTGCCCCCCTTCCAGTGTCCTGTCCGAAAGGACGTTCAGCGCAGCAGGGGGGATCGTGACCGATAAGCGCACTCGCCAAGCTCATGACAGTGTAGACTACCTCACATTAATAAAAATGAATGAGGCATGGATCTATGAGGAATTCAACACATGTGACCAGTAGACCATGTTTCATTGAAATTCCTCATGCCAGGCCACAAATATCAGCCAGACCGCCATCCACCCGCCACAATAATTCCTGGTCCTTATCTTCGCTAAATACAGCGGCATAAAAGGCATTTCATGTCCATTGAATGCCAAATTTTTGGGGCCTTTCAGGGCCGACAATTATTTTCCTGATATAATGATTTCCTCTCCCCTGCAGCCGCCACTGGCAGACACAGGGGAGCCGGGTCACGTGACCAGACCAGTGCAGGCTGAAAATAGGTAAGTATATGCATCTTTTTTTTTTTTTTTTTACACAGGTTAGCCAGCATAGGTGTTAGGAGGGAGGGAGTGAGCATTTTTAAGACTAGTTAGGTTTAGCCTGGAATTCTATTTAACTTTAACTACTTGTCCTACATTTTTTCATAAAGTTACAAAAGATATGGTTTTATTCATGTATTCAATAATTGATTTACAGGAAGAATTCACTGGCTTTGCCTGCAATGAATGTGCGGATCCATTTCTATATGGCGCAAAATGTAACTCTGGTAAGTTTAGTCTTATGAAGTTTTATGTTATCACTTCCTGGATTGCCTACTTTTTCTGATCTGTATTTTATATGACCCATGGAAACCTACAGTTACTGTTAAACTGGCTACGCATTATACAATTTTCTTATTCAATCTAGATTTAACTTTAACTATGTAGTGCAAGGGCCTGCCTACTTGCATACAATTTTCCTGTGTTTAGGTTTGACCTCATATTATATGGTTTTGGTAAATCAACAAGAAAATGATATAATGTGTAGCCAAATTTATTCTGAAGGTTATGGTATTTAAAATAGCAAGACCTGCAGCTGCACTGATCCTTCTACACCACCAACCCCCTCCCTCTCTTCTGCATGTCTGCACGTACTAGAAGGTTGTTTTTTTTTTTTCATGGAGCTGGTACCTATTTTTGACAGGTATGTGCTTTCACTTCCACTCTGCTAGGCGAGCAAAGTGGAAGTTCAGAGGGGGGCAGTGCCACCGGGTGACGTAGCCAGGTGGCCTGGCCCTTTACCTATAAAAGAAATATCAAAGCGCAGAGCAGGTATTCAGCAGGAGGCGGAAGCATTTTTTTTTTTTTTTCGGTTTGGCAGGCAGCGTGATTGACTTTGGATTTACATTGGGGGACGCTATTTTTTAATAAAGGACTTGTCAAAAACTCGTCCCTTGTGCTTATGAAACTATTTTTTCGTGAATTCACATGGGGGGAGGGATCTGGGGGCCCTTCTGCCCAAAAGCACCCACCCCCCCATGTGGGCATGTGGTCGGGTATGGTTCAGCGGCATGTGGTCTGGTATGGATTTGGGGGGGCCCAAACTAATTTTTTTTCTTTATTTTTCCTACTGGCACTTTTTCTTTGGGTGTTCGGGGAATGGCTGAACAGGCAATTGTTCAGCCCATTCTCATGCTTGGGTCGAACTGTTTGCCCATTCCTAATAGCATGATTTTGCTAATAGTTTGCAGCACATTCTGTCTCACACAATGTCTTCACCATATCTGCCTCCAGCTCAGGAACAGATCTTCCTTTTCCACTCCACAGAGCCTTGGCTGGTATGTGTAGTTCCATTGTCAATCTATCATACAGGCTCAGTCTATCTGGAGACTACATCTCCCACAAGCAATAGTTGCACCCAGCAGGCTTTTGTCACTCCCAAGTTGCACAGCAGACCATATCCCCTTCCTCTGTGTCCTCCTTTTGCCAATCACAATCTGTCCAATATACATATTGACTCAAAATGGCCACCCCCAAAGCTTCTAAACAGGAAAAAACGTTTGCTCGCTCAACCTGCTGCAAACAGAATAGGGGCATCTTTACTCAAACATTACACAAACCAAAACCAGGCCTCTGCATCAATATTTAGTATGAAAATAAATACATCTGATAACTGTCATATACAGTTTACACTGCTTGGTCTGCCCAGAATCATGGTATTCTGTCCTCCTCTTTAGCTGGTTATCTGATTATCAGTGCACATGTGCTGGGGGAGGATAAGAAATGGGCATAAAGACTAGAAGCAGAGATAGTCCACTATTATTGCCCCATGATTGTTCCCCATCCTTTCCTCAGTGTATGTATCAGAGGCGGAAATCCAGCTTCGGTCCTTAAAGCCTCCTGCACAAAAGGTATGAATGGCTTGTACTCACTTTTGTGAGATACTGTAGATCACCTAGAGGGGAATTGTTTGTTTTTGTTCTCAACAAAAGTGGAGTTACTCTTTAAAGCAAACCTGTGCTTTATCCATTCAGGGAAAAGCAAAAGACTTGATTCAGTCCTTTACCCCTTTCTGGCATAAAAAATACTTACTGTATATATAAGTAAACTTCCATGGAATGTTTTTACCTATTCGTAAGCCTATAATAAGGTGCACCACTTAGGAGACACTTACTGTATATGCCGCGATGATGTAATCGGCGCATGCACTCTGAAGGAACGGTCACCCGTACCGTTTCTTCAGAGCCCTGTGCCTTGACAGCCGGAGTCCGCGGACCCAAAAGGAAGACGAGTGAAGATGGATGCAGCCTCCAGTGGTGACAAAGAGGGCTTTGTTTGCAGGTAAATTTCACATAATGTGCTAGTATGCGATGCATACTAGCACTTTATGCCTTTACTTTGCAGGTCAGGAAAAAGACAAAAACGGAGGCAGCGATTACTTCCTCTTTAAGTGCCAGAAATTGTTAAGCAGCATGTGATTCACTCAGTATGATAGCACTGAGCCAATCACTACTTTCTGATGGGGAGTCTATAGCCTTGGCCTGTATAAACTACAACTCTGTAGCTCACATACTTATATAGGATTTATATAGTGCCAACAGTTTGCGCAGCGCTTTACAATAGAAAGGGAGACCGTTACAATATAGTAAAATACAAGAGGGTTAAGAAGGCTCTGCTTATAAGAGCTTACAATCTAATAGAGTGGGGGCAAATGATACAAAAGGTTTGAACTAGGGAAGATAAGATGATGGAAGTAATACAATTCAGTTGGAGGCATAATAGGCTTCCCTGGAGAGATGAGTTTTCAGGGAGCACCTAAAGATATGGGTCAGTGGGGAAATGAAAGGAAAGTGAGTATTTGCTGCTGGTTAGGGCTAAAATAAAGTAAACCTGTTGCTTTGCTCTGTATGACAAAGCAAGGTTTCAATTTTAAAGTGCACCTCTCCTTTATTTAAAGGGGGTATTCTGGTTTCCTCCCTTACTCCAGACATGCTTGTAGGTTAATCAGACCCTGTCTAAATTGGCCCTACTATGTGTATGTATGCATATGACATAGGGACTTTTGATTGTAATCTCCTTGAGGGCAGGGGCCAAGTTGAATGTACAATAAGTAAAGCACTGTGTAAATTGCCGCCATTATATAAACACTTGTAATAAATAAACCCAGATGTTACCAGGTACAATAATTCTGAGCAACCAATTATAATGAATTCACTTGAGTCTGTGTGTTCAAAATGGGATTCTGATTTGTTGCTATGGGTACTTTGCACTTTGTTCTATATACTGTTTTACTGAAAAAGCTTTAGAGCTGTGTATAGTATACTTTTGGATATTTATATGCCAAGTGTAATTTAAGTGTAATGTAAGCATGACCTTTTTATTTTAAATTTTTTCAGCTTGCCCGTGTAAGCACGGGATTTGTAAAAATGGAATTACTGGAGATGGAAGCTGTATCTGTGAAGCAGGTTACATGGGTTCAACATGTGAGCTAGGTAAACTGATCTTTATTATTATGTGTTGGACAGACTCTGACATAAATGACTTGTATTAGCTGTTGTCCTCTTGTTCACTTTTGTGCTCTGTCTCCTTTCAGAATCCTTATCCTGCAAAGCACTAAACTGTGGTGCAAACACCCGCTGTGTACAGTCAGGTAGAGACCTTAAATGTGAATGTATGCCAGGCTACAGCAAACAAGACGGCGTCTGCAAACGTAAGTGCTTGGCATCCAGTTTCTTAAAAAAGCTGGCATGCATTCAGCATTCCTTAATTTCTCTTTTACAGATAGTTTGACTTTAAATATGATTGCATATGAGCAACAGGTATTTGTTCTATTAAATAGCACCCCGATATGCACGTGCACATCTGTAGGTAGTAGTATGATAAGAAGTGAGGGGTTATATTTCGAATTTAGACTTTAACATCAATAAGACTTAACCACTTTACCACCGGAGGATTTTGCTGTCTTACGTCCAGGCCACTTTTTGCGATTCGGCACTGTGCACTGACAATTGCGCGGTCATGCAACGCCATACCCGAAATTTACGTCCTTTTTTTCCCACAAACAGAGCTTTCTTTTGGTGGTATTTGATCACCTGTGCGATTTTTACTTTTTGCGCTATAAACAAAAAAAGAGCGTAAATTTTGAAAAAACAATATTTTTCACATTTTTTTTTATATGAAATTCCCCCCCAAAAAAATGTAAAAATCAAAATTTTTTAAAATTTTTGGCCAATTTGTTTTCTGCTACCTATGTTTGGTAAAAAAAAATCACAATAAGTGTATTTTGATTGGTTTGCGCAAAAGTTATTGTGTTTACTAACTAAGGGAAAGATTTCTGTCATTTTTGGTGTTTTTTTTTTTTTTTAACGAGTAATGGCGGCGATCTGCAATTTTTTTTTTTTTGCGGGACTGCGACATTGGGACGGACAGATCGGACCCTTGACTGACATTTTTGACACTTTTGGGGGTACCAGTGACATTACTACAGTAATCAGTGCTATAAATATGCACTGTTACTGTAAAAATGACACTGGCAGGGAAGGGGTTAATTTTATTGGAGAGGGAGGGGTTAATGTATGCTTGGTGCTTACTGACTGATGACGCAGTTGCCTGCGAAACATGTAGGCGGAGCTTCAGCACGGTTCGACGTCACAAGCTGGAAGTGCTTTACTGCTACAGTGGTTTTATTGATTCAAGGCTGTTTTATTGATTCAAGGCTGTTTTATTGATTCAAGGCTGTTTTATTGATTCAAGGCTGTTTTATTGATTCAAGGCTGTTTTATGATTGTGTATCTGGTGAGTGCATTTTACTTTCAAGAAATATACACCTGTAAAAACGTACTTCACCATGGTCTTCCCCCTGTTTTTTAACTTTTGGGAGTGACTGTGCCTGGCTACTTCTACTTTGGGATCCGACATTTGAATTGGGAGCACCTATTGCAGTGGTTCTTAACCTTGTTGGAGGTACTGAACCCCACCAGTTTCATATGCGCATTCACCGAACCCTTCTTAATTGAAAAAATAAAATATGATTTTTTTCAAATTCAAAACATAGGTATATATTTAGGTATATATTTATACATAGGTGCACAAAATGAACAAAACCATTAAAAAACAAAACCATAAAAAAAAAAAAAAAAAAAAAAAAAGGCTCCATAGCTCAGGGGTTAGAGCACTGGTCTTGTAAATCAGGGGTCGCGAGTTCAAATCTCGCTGGGGCCTCCCTGCAAGTGTTGGCGACTGTATCTCAAAAAACAAAACCATTAAGAACAAAGAACAAAACCATTAAAACATGGGGTGTCAGGAGAGAACACACTGAGGGGGGAGGTGTTGGGAGGGCATACTATGGGGTATCAGGAGGGCACACACTGGGGGGGCTGGAAGACATACCATGGGGTGTCAGGAAGGAACACACTGGGGGGAGGTGTTGGGAGGGCATTCCATGGGGTATCAGGAGGACATACACTGGGGGGGGGGGGGGTTGGTGGGAGGGCATACCATGGGGTATCAGGAGGGCACACACTGGGGGGGTTGGGAGGACATAGCATGGGGTGTCAAGAGGGAACACACACTTTGGGGAGGTGTTTGGAGGGCATACCATGGGCTGTTAGGAGGGCACACATTGGGGGGAGGTGTTGGGAGAGCATTCCATGGGGTATCAGGAGGGCACACACCAGGGGGTATTCACAATGCTTTATTGAGCTAAATGAAAAGGACATGCATTTCCATCTGTCAGCTAACAGCACCTCTATGCTAAGCTGCATTAACTCAGCAGACGTAGCATAGAGGTCCTTGTAAACTAATCCACCATGTACAGCTAGCTGAGCCTACCTCCAGGAACATTCACTCGGCTCCCTCTGCTCAGCTGCTCACACTTCCCTCTTCCAGGCGGGCGCGATCTCCGTGGTCAGGTACATCCCCATCCCGCCCACTCACGCAGCAAGCAGCCTGCAGGAGATAGGCTGGAAACCTGCTGGGGGAGGTACAGGGGGCGGAGTGTCAAGTGTCTATGTGTAATGGCTGTGAGTTGTCCCGACTGCAGCTCTGATTTCCCGGGGTGCGCTCGGCCTCACAATCAGTAATATTTTCTTGGGGGGAGCAATTGCCCCTTTGTCCCCCCCGCCGAACCCCGGAGACTGAGTCACCGAACCCCTGGGGTTCGATCGAACCCAGGTTAAAGCGGAGTTCCACCCGAAATTTATACTTACCTCCATCTTCTCGCTCCCGGTCACCTGAAAAACAAATGGATAATCGCAATTTTTTTTTATTTTTCACTTACCTTTTAGAGAAAATATACTCACCTTACTTCCTTCTTCCTCCCCTCGGCGGCCACGGCGATTCGTCACTTCCTGGCTTTTGCAATGATTCCTGGGAGCTGAACGTCATAGCTCCCAGGAATCATTGCGCCTGCACCGGCCCCGACGTCAGTTCCGGGGCGCGCGCGTCATCCCCTTCTAAACAGCTTCTGGGCATGCCCAGAAGCTGTGGAGGGATGACGCGCGCGACCCGGAAGTGACGTCGGGGCCGGTGCAGTGCATCGTGGGACCGAAGAAGGAGGAAGAGGACCGAAGAGGACGCGGAAGAGGATCGTGCTGGCTTCAAGCTGCCCACACCTGAGATGGCAGCGCTGGAGAAGACAATTTCAAGGTAAGTATATCTCCTGAAAGGTAAGTGCAACCCGGGACAGATCAGAGGCTAGCCATTGTGGAATGTGCTAGCCCTGACTGTCCCGGGGGTATTTTTGTAAAAAAATGTATAACCAGGGTGGAACTCCGCTTTAAGAACCACTGACCTATTGGAAGGCTTTCAGGGTCGATTATAAAGCTTTATAACAACAAGCGTTGTGTGACCATTGTGAGAGCGGTGGTCATACCCATCTGGTAAGAGGCCAGCAGGCTACTTTGTGTGTGGTGGAGGTCTTCACTGTCCCTGTGATTTCATAGACGGATTGTCACACATTAAGGGTGTTGTCGGTGGACTATACAACTCATTTCAACAGCTTGAAGTGGACTTTCATATATTCATTTACACCATATGTTATTCTATGAGCGCTGCATTTTTTGTCTATAGTTTTTTATCACATTGTGGTTAATGTTGGCTGCTAATCTTTGAGAGCGCGGATATTCAACAATTTTGTAACACTTGATGACTCTATCCAAAATCAAACAAAAATGTTTTGTTTGTATTTGGGCTTTAAGGCTGCATTCACGCCTGGGCGTTTTGAATTGCAGGCAGATTTCAAAACGCAGGCCAATTTCAAAATGTCCAGGCGTGAATAACAACTCACACAACGCACATTTCAGATGCCATTCATTTGAAAAATCGCGGTGCGGTTCTGCCGTGAATGTCATGCAATAAATTGCGGCAAACCGCATTGTGTGAAGCATGTATCCCAAAAGAAGCTCCTGAAATTTTTGGGGCAACAAGCTTTATGTGATGCAGCTTGCTGGGCATTTTGAAATCGCGGGTAGATTTGCGGCAAATCTTCCCGCGATTCAAAACGCTCAAGTTTTAATGCAGCCTAAAGAGGAGCTTCAGACAGGTTTCCAATAATTAAAAGTCGGCAGCTACAAAATTGTGTAGCTGCTGACATTTATTAAACACACACTCACCAGTCCAGCGATCCAGCACCCTGCCCACCTAGGCAAATTCTTCACCGATCTTCGGGTTCCCAGCAACAGCATGTTAACTGTGGGAATCTGACTATGACTCCTTGTGGCTTTACAGCCGGCTCCCCACTGCGCAAATGCGAGCCGTGCTGCGCCTTTGTGAATGAACCTGCAGCCTCCTGGGATCTGTGATGTGTCCCTCAAGGTTACGGTCAGGAACAATGGGGTGAACTTCCACTCCAATTGCCTAGGCAGTCAGAGCAGAAGTGGGAGCGGGTACCTCACAAACAAAAAATATTTATTCCAAATATGGCAGTGGAGGGGAGGAGGAACAAAAGCGGAACTTTCCCTTTTTGGTGAAGTTCTGCTTTAAAATGCGGCTCCCCTTCTTTTTTTTTTATATTCTTTATTTAGAGGTATGCCATGAAAGATAAAGAACAACAACACTACAAACAAACACATGATAGTAAAAGAAATGCAGTCTATGTAGTACAGGGAACAACCCTGTGTAAAACAGACTATCACGGATCAACAACAAATAATGTAATCTGGGTTCGTATGTTGTCTTTTCGACCATTTTTATGCATTCATATGCAGTATTGCCGTAAACAATAGTTCGTGTGGAGGGTGGTCCTGCGCCACCCACCCGAGTGGAGGGGGACAGAAATCCCCGCCGGCATCTACCACATGGCCGGCAAGGGGGCCCACCAAAACTCCACCCGAAGCGGGGAGGACTCCGGGACCAACCCCCCACCTTTTGTCCGGAGCACACCTTGTGACATTTTATAATTTACTAGAATGGAAAGGGCAAACACAATGCCCTAAGGCAGGGAGGAAGGGGAAGAGGTAGAAAAGAGAGAAAGGGAGGAGGGAAGGAAAGGTAGACAGAAAAGTGAAAAACAAAAAGTGGGGGTCCGCTCCGCCCCACTCGCAGGCATGGCAAGCCGGTTAAGAGTAGGATAAGTAATCGTCGGACAAGTGAAAAAGGTCCCAGTGAATCCAACGTGTCTTGTGTTCCTCCACCTTCTCGCGGCTCCCCTTCTTGGTGGGGATGAGTCCTGTGCCCAAAATCATGGCTGCATTTATTAGTATAGGAAAACAGCAAAGGGATGCAGGTAAGTTTAGTACCCTATCTCATGCTACCCATAGAGGGCTCCACCTGAGAAAAAAAAAAACTCACATTCCCTTATTCCTATATTCTCCTTTCTTCAGTATGGTGCAGAGAAGACAGACTGGTTACAATCCTCTCTTGAAGAGCACTTTTAATTTCCAGCTAAGTGGACGTGCAGCTAAACCTAGTGTTTTACCTAGTGCAATATTGAACTCTTTTTTTTTTAAGCACTTTCAGCAGTTGATTTAATGACTTGGGGCCCCCTTTCACACGGGCCTTTTCCACTCAGTTCAGCAGGGGACCTGTTAGTAGATCCCCTGCTGATCTGGAGACGGACGTCCGTTTTTTTGCATGTGTGCTTGTTCAGTTTGTGTCCACATTTAAGCAGAGGATGCTTTAGGTCCAAAAAAACAGAAAAGGATGCAGTACTTTTCATTTTTTTTTTTTTTTTTTTTACCCCCAGACTTGGACAGACTCAGAGGTAGGCAGGTGTAAATAGACACAAGACCATATATATTAGACTGCACATAGACCCACATGGAGGCGGGCCTGACCAGAAAGCTCACATGAAAGGGCTTCTCTATTTTTAATCCTTGGCTATGTTACAGTTTATGCTGGTAAAATGAACTTTGCCCCAGGTTTCCTGTTTCCTCCTTTCCCTTGAAGCAAACTATGGAGCCATCCTTTCATGCAGGGACTTGAGTTACCTCCCCCTACACTTTGTGCATCAATAGAAACACACAGTCCCATACTTTAGCATGGCAAGGCACTGCCCTGCTCCTCTCTCATCCTCCTCCCCTCTCCAAGTTAACAGAACGAGACTGCACTGTCCACTGTTAACTTTTTAGGTGACAAAATAAACAAATAGTTTATTTTATTGTGCTCAATGTGTTAAGTTAAAAAATGTGTAAGCAGGTTGAAATGCATATAGTTTGTTTCTTGCAGCCGGTCCAGGCTGAAGAAAGGGTTAAGCATTTTTTGGACTTGTTCTCTGGCTTTTTGATTTTAGAGGGCCCACCTGTGATATATAAAGAGGAGTGCCACTAAGATCAAAGGGAGTTGTAGTAGTAGTCACCCCTCGGAGAGTGCTGTAAAGTTCTGCCGTCAAGCCGGGGAGCAGACATGGAGATACCCAGAGTTGCAGACAACATCCAAGTCTTGGACAGTTCCTATATGGACTCTCACCTCACGGAAGTATGCCTGAGCCACTACATCTTGTTAGTTAGAAAACTTTAGGGAAAGGACATTGTTCATGCTCCATTATCGTGCTGCATTTCCACAGTAAAGTTTGTTAACTGTTCTAAGCCTGGTCTGAAGTTCTTCAAAGGGGTGCATGTTGGTTCTGGCATATTTCAAAAACCTGGGTCTGTAATTGCACATGTGGGATATGGAGTAACACTACTACAAAAGGTTACTATGGGTAACCAAGTGAAGGAACAACATACATCAACCAGTCATTAAGCATGGTACTTGGTAAGGTTGACAGGTCCCCTGGTAGCAGGGGGGGGGGGGCTCAGTGTTCTGGCTCCCTCTCTAGCAGCCCATCTCCCATGGTAACCAGGAGCAGACTAGGGTTGCAGGTATATATGGTCTAGTCATGAGGTCACATGAGGTTTGCATGAGGTGCTTGGTTGGGACCCTTTTCTGTTATTGGGAATGAGGGAACAGAGATTCACTGGACTGGTGGAGTGGGTGAAGGCTCAGCAAGTCCCTCCTAATGCAACCCTTCAAGTTACAGTGTGTAGTGACATGGGACAAGTCGCTTTTCAGAGGAACTCTGCATTATTACTGCACACAGTAAAAGCTCCTCTTTAAGTCAGGAACTGTCTTAATGTTAGATTTTTCACATGACTGCAGCCTCCGCCTGGTACCGGGTATTAATAAGCACACGTGTTATCCCACGTGCATGGGTGCAGTAGACCCTGCAAGGTTAATACTAATTTAAGGCCTCATGCACATTTTACATTTTTGCAGCTGCTTCTAGGGGCGTCTGGTGTTTCCTTTTTTTCGAGCCTGTAAACTCCCCTGCATGTTAGCCTACGTGTCGAGCATTTAGTGGCAGGGGCTTTTAGAAGCAGAAAAAAACCCATTGCCAGTGCGTCCAGCAACAGCAGCGTTTTGACAGAAGAAAATTAATGTTCTTTGTAAATGCATGTTAGCATGTGCTAACGCTAGCCACATTTAGAGCTTGAACATTAATGAATTTCAATGGCCAGAATAAATTATTTATTCTGACCAATGAAATGAATTACCACCCAAGCACTTGACGCCTGCAAATGCGCCTAAATGCGCCCTAATGCATCAATCACTTTTACAAGCATCAGACGTTTTTTCTGCCAAACCGCTGCTGCAAGAAGTAAAGGCTTTTAGGAGAGTTTGTAAAATGTCCTGTGTGCATGAGCCCTTAAAGCGGAGTTCCACCCAGTAAACGTTTTTTTTAATAAAAATACCCCCGGGACAGTCAGGGCTAGTGCATTCCACAATGGCTAGCCTCTGATCTGTCCTGGGTTGCACTTACCTGCAAGAAGAAATACTTACCTTGAAAATGTGTTCTCCAGCGCTGCCATCTCAGGTGTGGGCAGCTTGAAGCCAGCGCAATCCTCTTCTGTGTCCTCTTCCGTCTTCTTCGGTCCCACGATGCACTGCGCCAGCCCCGCTGTCACTTCCGGTGCTGCAGAGTCATCCCTGCACAGCTTCTGGGCATGCCCAGAAGCTGTTTTGCAAGGTATGACGCGCCTACACCGGAACTGACGTTGGGGCCGGTGCAGGCGCATTGATTCCTGGGAGCGATGACGTTAAGCTCCCAGGAATCATTGCAAAGCGGAAGTGACGGCGCGGGCCGCGGCCGAGGAAGGAGGAAGTAGATGGTAAGGTAAGTATATTTTCTTCTAAACAAGGTAAGTAAAAAAAAAAAAAAAAATTGCGATTATCCATTTGTTTTTTCAGGTGACCCGGAGCGAGAAGATGGAGGTAAGTATAATTTTAGGGTGGAACTCCACTTTAAGCTCAAAAGGCAGATATAAAAGACACAAATTAATGCAGCTCTGGAATCATCAATACATATATTTTTTTAATGCAAGCAGTATAAGTACCTAAATTTGATTTGGTCTCAGCCTCTTTTGGCCTGTGTAGAGCAGAGTTGAGAGGGAGATTAGAAACAGCACAAGGAGCCAATCAGATGTGCTGCAGTGCAAGGATTATGCTAATTATGCTAAGAGACAGCGAGAGAGAGTTTATCAATCTGCTGTTTCTCTTTTAATTGTCCAATCATAGAATGGAGTTGAGGAAGAGACCTGTTAGTGCTCCTAAACTGAAGCTTAACCACTTTATGACCGGAAGGATTTGCCCACGTCCTGACCAGGCCCTATTTTGCGATTCGGCACTGCGTTACTTTAACGGACAATTACGCGGTCGTGCGACGCTGTACCCAAATATAATTGATGTCCTTTTTTTACCACAAATAGAGCTTTCTTTTGGTGGTATTTAATCACCTGTGTGATTTTTATTTTTTGCGCTATAAACAAAAAAATTGCGACAATTTTGAAACAATATTTTTCACATTCTGCTATATAACATTCTCAAAAAAAAATAAAAAAAAATAAAAATAAAAATTTTTAACATTTTAGGCCAATTTGTTTTCTGCTACATATTTTTGGTAAAAAAAAAATCGCAATAAGCGTATTTTGATTGGTTTGCGCAAAAGTTATCGCGTCTACTAACTACGGAAATATTTATGTAATTTTTATTGTTTTTTTTTTTTATCTAGTAATGGCGGCAATCTGCGATTCTTTTGCAGGACTGCAACATTGCGGCGGACAGATCGGATCCCTAACTGACATTTTTGACACTTTTGGGGGGACGCAGTGCAAAATAGGGCCTGCAAAAAATATGCACTGTTACTGTAATAATGACACTGGCAGAGAAGGGGTTAACATTATGGGTAATCAAGGGGTTAAATGTAAGCCTAGGGCAGTGATTCGAACTGTGGGGGGGGGGCTTCTGAAATGACCATAGAGACATGTGATCCTATATAGAATGATCACATGGGCTCTATGATCATTCCAGGGAGAAGAACGGTCAGCTGTGTTTACAACAGCTGACCGTTGTTCTCTCTCAGCGGGGAACGATCGCGGGTGTCAGGCGGCAATCTGAGCCGCCTCCCCGCTGCAACGGCTTCCCCGCTGTACATGTACGGTGATTCGCCCGGTCGTTAACCGGTTAAAAAAAATGAGGCATCATGTCCTGCCAGACAGGACTGTGCTTTGTTGCAGAGATTTGTATATTTAAGGACTGGATAGACAGAAATACAATTATTGTGGCAGGTTAAACAACTTATCATATACAGTATACATTTTATCTCTGTATGCCTAGAGTTCAGATTTAACAATAAAAGCAAACAGTCTTATTAAAGTGTAGGTCCAGCCAAAACTTTTTCTTGTGTTTGTGTGGCTGTTGGACAGTTAAACCCAGTACACACTATAAGAAAATCCGATAAACTATTGTCCAGTTTTCCTCGATGTTTCACATCAAGTCGAAACCGAGGATGGTACTAGTTGTATGAAAATTCTCAGACAAATGCTATTTTTTAGTTTGACTTATTGTTGTTTATTGTTTCTGATCATGTGCAGTCTTTCATATCTGATTTTTCTTGTATGAAAACTGTACACATTAAACAAAAATCGTTAGTTCTGTTCACGTATGAGAAAAATTATGGAGTTTGTCCCTTCGTAAATTTTCGGCAGGGAAGTCTGAATCGGATGTCGATAGTTTTGTATACCCTATGCGAAAATCAAATGATCATTCCTCGTAAAGAACTTATCTTCCGATTTTCTTAGAGTGTGTACCGCACTTAACACTCACGTCCTATCTGGTATGAAACTGTTACCCACAAATCAAAAGTTCAGCACCCGGGTATGCAATGCACATAAAATCTTCTTTATTCCATACATATACAGTAAACCCCCGCTCCATCGCGGTTCAGTTTTTGCGGTCCCCGTATATTGCGTTTTTTTTTGTAATGTTATTTTACTATATAAATCATTAAAAATGAAATATTTTTGTGTTTTCCATAGCTCTTGCTATGTCTCCCAGTATCTATTTATTTATTTATGTGTTTAAAGCGGAGTTCCGGGCACAAAATCGATATTTTTTTTTGTGCCCCTCCGCTAGGTAGATATCACCTGAAAAGGAATTGGATAGTTAGGTTTTTTTTTTTTTGTTTACTCACCTTGTAATTGAAGATCGTAAATACTCACCTCAGAGTACTTCCTCCCTCAGCGCCGCGGCTCACCCGTCACTTCCTGTCTCGCGATGATTCCTGGGAGCTGAACGTCATCGCTCCCAGCAATCAATGCGACGGCACCGGCCCCGCTCGTCACTTCCAGGCGACGCCGCATTCCCCTGCTAAACAGCTTCTGGGCATGCCCAGAAGCTGTGGAAGAATGCGGCGCCGCGCCGGAAGTGACGAGAGGGGCCGGTGCAGGCGCATTCTGGGACAAGAAGACGATGAGGAAGAAGACACAGAAGAGGACCGCGCCGGCTTCAGCTGCCCACAAGAGAGATGGAAACGCTGTGGAAGAAATTTTATAAGTAAGTATTTCTTCTAAAAGGTAAGTGCGAACCAGGACAGATCAGAGGCTAGCCATTGTGGAATGTACTAGCCCTGACTGTCCCGGGGGTATGTTCATTGGAAAATGACTTCTGTGCCTGGAACTCCGCTTTAAATGAGTTTCTATTGTTTTAAAAGTGTGTTTAAGACCTTAAAATGCTTTTACACGTACAGTGACAGTAAAAAGAACATGCCTACAATGCATTTTAATAGGGTTTTTCTATTTCGCGAATTTTCACTTTTCGCGGCTGGGTCCGGAACGTAACCCCCGCAATGGAGGGGGGTTTACTGTACACAAACATATGCTGACGTGTTTACATCCTTACAGGCATTTGTACTGCTTGCATATAAAAATATATTTAAGGCCGTTTTAGTGAATAAAGAGCTGCAATAATTTGAGAATTGTTTATCTGCCTGAGGTTCAGCTTTGACAAATTAATATCATTTAAAAAGCAATTTTCTCTATTTTAAAATCGGCATCTTTTTTAATATAACAGCTGGTAATTCACAAAGGTCCTTGTTCAAGCACTTTTTTCTATAGGCATCACTGTCTCACACGTGTGCATTTTCACCTTGTCATTTGGGCACCTATGGAGACTTTAAGTTACTATTTCAGCACATATTGCATAGGCATGGTCCACTGGTGTCAGGAAACCCATTCTGAGAAATGCCATGCAATCTTTGCTGCAATATATGCATGTGGATTGCAATTGGCTTCATAGAAGCTTCAGAAGATCAGCAACACTGAGATCCAGCAATGAATAAAAAAAAGTGAAAGCAAGCATTTTATCACAATTGTTTAAGATATTAATTATGATACACCAATTTTAGAAAATTAGATATAATCCAATAAGGATTTCTACCTATGTTGAGTTTAGAATACACTTTGTTATGTTTATTCTGAAATGTAACTTTTGTTTGTTATAAAGTTTTACATATGTTTTCTTTTACAGCCAAGGACCCCTGTAAGCCCTCACCCTGCAGTAACTTTGCAAAATGCGATAAACAGGGGCCGCGTCAGTACAAATGTACCTGTAAATCGGACTACTATGGGGATGGAAAGACATGCTTACCCTTTAATCCATGTTCAGTTGACAATGGAGGATGTTTAGATAATTCTACTAAATGTGTATATCGCAGTCCAGGAAAGGTAAGCAATACTAATCTAATGACACTGATTTTTCAAATGCAGAAAGCAGCAACCTTTTTTTTGTTTAATGAACATGTTATTGACTTTAAAGCAGATCTCCAAGTAGGGTCATAACTACAGGGATTGCAGGGGTTGCAAATGCAACCGGGCCCTTTGCTCCAGGGGGCCTGTGCGGCTCCCCTGTACACTTGGATATGAGGGGGCGGGGGCAGCATGTAGAGAAATCACTGTTCTCCTTTTTCCTCCTATAGCTGCAGGAGGAAAATGGAGGAGATTGGTTCCTTTGTATGCTGCCCCCGCCACGCCTCCTATCCAGTTCCCTTGTGTTCTGCTGTCTCTGGGCCCCTGTGTGGTGTGCTCCCCCGGTCCCCCCCCCAACTGTACTCCCTTCCCTCTCCTGCCAGCTGCTGCAGGGGATGTGTCACAATAGAGAAAAAATAATACAATTAAAATACCAAAAAATAAAAACTACTGACACCAGAGGGTGAACTTCCAGGATCGCAAAGGGGCCCTGGCATTCCACCAACATGGGGGGGGCCCCAAGATGGCAGAAAGGGGGCCCACTGCAGAACTTGTGAAAGGGTCCCGCTGCGGCACTGTAATAAAGGGCCCCAGGATCAGTGAGAAGAGCCCCAGGCTTGAAGGGAAGGGGTCCAGGGGGCCCTTAACAGTTTCTTGCACCAGGGTCCTGAAGGTTCTAGTTATGATTCTGTCTCCAAGCAAGGTCTGTGTATTTAGCCTGGCCCCCTTCCCCTTGCCGACATGCTACATTAAAACTAAGAATAAAAACCTGTGGGGAGAAAAGGCCTAGTTAATATACAGTACTTTTCCTTCAGATGTAATAGAGGGGTGACATCAGCGTACTGCCAACATGATCCTGGGAATGCTGAGTACTCCAGATCTTGCAAGAAGATGCTGTAGCACAGGATTGCCTTCTCGCAAGATTCGAGTTACTTAACACTTTCTTGGGATTTCCCTAGAATGATGGGGACATTACTCCTAATGCAAGCAAAAGCTGGGAGGGGGAAGGAGCTGTATTATCTTACTTTTTTTGCCCATTTTTTTTGCAGTTGGTTGTAGCATTTGAGCAAGGGGGAGGGGGCACACTAAATAAGTGGGCCGTGGTATTGCGATGTAAGGTCCGCTTTAAGAAATTACCTATTCTTATTTGTCTTATAGCAGACATATAAATGTGCCTTAACTTACCTTTGTTCACTGTTAAATTGATCAGAGCTCAGACACTTGCTGTATGCAAAGTCTGGTGCTTCGTCCCCCTTCTCCTAGGCCTTTTGATAATTCAGAGTATGAGTAGAGAAACTGCTTCTTCCATATACACAGCCCTCCCTTCAAGCACTCCTCTGTACACATACTACACAAAAATTCGGGCATTTGGATTTTTTAGGACTGTTAGGCTGAACTCTGGCCTAATTTTTTTTGGCCTTATGCACTGTAAAAATGAATGAACACCAATTTAGTGTATTCAATGTGTAACCACTGCTTTGTTAAGCAATACTACTAAGTTTTATTCCCCCCCAGTACAGTACCATCAACATCGTTGGCACCAGGGCCGGCCCTACCATGGGTCCCACTGGGTCCATTGGACCCAGGCGGAAATTTAGGCAGGGGCGGCCGCGCCGTCATCTCTATGTCCCGGCCAGAAATGCAGTGTAATATATTTTGCTAAATTGCTGGCAATTCAGTTAGCTCAGTGTTGCAGGTGCGCTGCCCGCCAGGAACAGCAATATTCAATATACTGACGTCTCTCTCTGCCTCCCTCCAGCATTCAGTGTCACCTCCTGGCTTCTGTGTACATTGTATAGCTGCGGAGGAGAGCAGCCGAGCAGGACGAGTCATTGGTTGTGGAGCGATGTGGGGAGGGCATGGCAACAGCACAAGGTCCAAGGCTAGGTTCACATCTCTGGGGCATGCACAGGGAAGTGTCCCTGATGGCTGGGTCCACAGGACCCAGTCCAACACAGATTGGGATAAAGGGCCAAGGACAGTGGGCTCTTACCACCTGATCACTCCAACCACCGAAGGAGCGATCACTTCTCAACAAACCGTCGTCATTGCCAGTTCAGCTCGCGCTGCTGCCATGTCTCTCTCTCCTCTACTCACATGCTGTATCGGTGTGAGGAGAGAAGAGAGAAACACCGCAGCAGCACGAGCTGGCATGCTCCTGTGTGCTCCTACAGTACCGTCAGTATGATCACAGTGCCCCGTCTGTGCCATCACAGTGCACCATCAGTGTCAATACAGTGCCCCATCAGTGCAATCACAGTGCCATCAATGCAATCACAGCGCCCATCAGTGCCATTACAGTGCATTATCAGTGAAATCACAGTGCCATCACAGTGCCAATACAGTGCCCCATCAGTGCAATCACAGTGCCCCATCAGTGACATCATAATACCCCATAGTGTCAATACAGTGCCCCACATCAGTGCCATCACAGTGCCCATCAATGCCATAACATTGCCCCATCAGTGTCAATACAGTGCCATTACAGTGTCCCATCAGTGTCAATACAGTACCCCACCCCATCAGTGTCAATACAGTGCCATCACAGTGCCCCATCAGTGCCATCACAGTGGCATAACAGTGCCCCATCAGTGTTAATACAGTGCCCCATCAGTGCCATAACAGTGCCCCATCAGTGTCAATACAGTCACATCACAGTGCCCCATCTTTGCCATCAGTGTCAATACAGTGCCCCATTAGTGCCATTACAGTGCCTCATTAGTGCCATTACAGTGCCCCATTAGTGCCATTACAGTGCCCCATCAGTGACATCACAGTGCCCATCGGTGTCCATACAGTTCCCCATCAGTGCAATCACAGTGCCCCATCAGTGTCAATATAGTGCGCAATCAGTGCCATCACAGTGCCCCATCAGTGCCAACAATACTTCATCAGTGTCAATACAGTGCCACAGTACTTAGTGGTTTGGTGCAGTGTGTTTTCAACCACTTGCCGACCGCCGCCCGACTATATACGGCGGCGGTCAGCCCCTCCCAGGCAAAGTGACGTACCGGTACGTCACTAGCCTGGGAGCCAATAGGCTCCCGCCCCCGCTCGTTCACTAGGAAGCCCGCGCGTGTGACCGGCGGACCCGATGTCCGACGGTCACTCGCGATCGTCGGGTGGAGAGGGAGAAAGACAGGCGGCTAATGTAAACAAAGCCGCCTGTCATTCTTCCCTGTGTAAAAGCACAGATCATACGGTCCTGCTATGTAGGACCGTTGATCTGTGCTGTTACACACACACACACAGCCACATCCAATCACAGTAAGAATCACGCCCCTAGGGACACACTTAACCCCTTCCCTCCCAGTGTAATGTCACTGGCACCCCCAAAAGTGTAAAAAATGTCAGTCAAGGGTCCGATCTGTCCGCCGCAATGTCGCAGTCCCGCAAAAAAAATTGCAGATCGCCGCCATTACTCGTTAAAAAAAAAAAAAACAATAAAAATGACAAAAATCGTTCCCTTAGTTAGTAAACGCAATAACTTTTGCGCAAACCAATCAAAATACGCTTTTTGCAATTTTTTTTCACCAAACATATGTAGCAGAAAACAAATTGGCCTAAAATGTTAAAAAAATTTGATTTTTACATTTTTTTTGGGGAATTTCATATAAAAAAATGTGAAAAATATTGTTATTTTTGCAAAATTGTCGCTCTTTTATTGTTTATAGCGCATGATCAAAAAATCGCACAGGTGATCAAATACCACCAAAAGAAAGCTCTGTTTGTGGGGAAAAAAAGGATGTCAATTTCATTTGAGTACAGCGTCGCACGACCGCGCAATTGTCCATTAAAGTCACGCAGTGCCGAATCGCAAAATAGGCCCTGGTCAGGAAGGGGGTAAAATCTTCCGGGGCTTAAGTGCTTAAAAGTAGTGCAAACACTATTTTTTTCCGTAGTCTGTTTTCCCATGGGAAAGCTTGTGTTCCCATGTGATTCTGGTATGAACTGCTCCTTAATCTAGGTTCACACTTCTGTGTTTCGTGCAGGCCATGTTTGTGTAGGCACAGCAGCCCATTCAAATGAATGGGCTTATGTACCTGCGTTTTCACAAAAAAAAAAAAAAAGTGCATACATTGTTTCAAAAATGTGGCTGCTATGTCATATAATGTTTGCATATAGACAAGGTGCTGTTGCATGTACATCTGACTTCCTAATCCATTTTACTTTTATTATCATAATATGAAATATTGTGTGTGTGGGGGGGGGGGTGGGGGCCTTTTGGTGGACGTGAGTTTGTTTTTTGTTTTTTTTTTGGGGGGGGAGCATTTCATTCTTGGACTCAGGCAGCACAATGTCTTGGGCCAGCCCTGGTTGGCACTGAGTGTTTGGCACTGAAACTTTCAGTTCCATGTTGGAGTACACAGATCACAGAGGGTCATTCTATAGCTTCTCTATCCTGAAAATGTCTTACATTCTTTTCAGTGATTGCAAGACATTCTGTACAAGATGTTTTCAGAATTGACAAGCTGTAGATTAAGCAGTCTGCTGTGATCTGTGTACTCCAGCTGTATTTGTAGGCTACAGCGCCAGATGTTCAGGGCTTGTAGGCAGGTGTAGTGCTGCAATATGTCTGCCAGCTTGAAGATGGCACTCTGCTGCTTCTTCAGGCTAGTAGGAACTCGTTGGGGACTAAGTGGTCCCCTATTGTGGACTCCACGCAGCCATCTTGGGGCGGCCAATGTCTTCTATTGAATGCCTAAATCCTGGGAGATTTGGGTGGCCATCTTTGACAGAAGTGATTAAATGGCACTTTCTGCGTTTAGTTGAATCTGTAGTGATAAAGTCATGCTTGGTAGGAATAGAATGTGAAGGGTACCTGATGATGAGCTAAAGCACAGGATTCCCTTTACAGGGCATCTCTGTCTGTCAGCTTACTGGAGTTTGCCTCCCCCCCCCCCCCCCCCACCTCCAACTGAACAATCTGCAGAGACTTCAAGAGACTCAGTGTAAAGTAGAAACATTGGTACTTCCTGTAAAGGAAGAGCTCCTTGTGCGTTCAATGGACTGTAAGCCTGCGCCATGTTGCTTATCAGAAAAGTGCCTTTTTGACAGCCATTACCTTTCTGCCTGAACAAATCGTGTAAGCTAGAACTCATCCTGTGCCTTTTCTGCAATCTACCACGTTCCCATATTTCCAATCCAACCTTTAAAACTATGTGTAAGTATGGTTGTTGACTCCTCACATTTCTTAGGTCCCCGCTCAAACCCAACTTTACCATGCGGGGAAATTCTAGTAGGAGTATTACATAATGCAGCAGTGACTGTGCATTGCAAATACCTGATTAGTGTTCATTTATGTTTACTGTGCAAATGGCCATAAAATGATTTTTTTGGACAGAGGTCGCCTTTTAATGCCACACCCCTCCCCTCCCAAATTTATGCCACAGCTTGAACAATACAACTCATAAGAAGGAGACACACATTAAAATGACCGATGGGACCTCGCCTTAATCTGATAGGGATTTCCATGCATTCCACAACAAAGTGTTTTGTGTATAATCTAACTTGTATCTTGCTGCCTGTTGACATTTTTGAGCTGTTTGTACTGACTATCGTTAACTTCCAGTCTTATTGCAGTTGTCTCCCGGGATTGATAAGTCGAGGTGTGCCTTCAAAATGCACTATGCCTAACCTATGTAACGCATTTACTTGCGGAAAGAGTGCACACTGTGAAGTAGTGCCTTCTGGAGCATACAAGTAAGCTTTTGCTGTCTTTGGTCAGTTTTGAATCAGCCATCAGTTTGATCCTGTCAAGTCAAAGCCTATATTTGCTTTGTCTTCTGAATTTTGTCTATTTTATGGATATTCTGTTGCTCCTGGTTACAACTTGGGTTGTTTGTCTTCTCTATGTTCCTGTCTGTCTGTATGCAGTTGCCCAGTTAATAGTTCCCTTATTCCTACCATCAATAGTTAGTAGTTTCAGCATTGATTCAGGAAAAATTGTTCTTGCCAAACCAATCTGTAACGGACCGTTTCCGCAGACAAGGGGTTAAAATCCGTTTAGGCGATATGCCCCTTTCTGAGACACAGGCACGGCTACTGCAGAACACCAAACTCCCGAACTGGATACAAAATAGCACTCCAAACTAGAACCTCAAGAATAGCTGCTAGCAGACGAACAGGAAAAGCATACATCAGCTTACACTCCTAGCAATCAGTCTCCAACAGCATACAGTGAATCCCCCCAAGAACGAGACAAAGCTCCGAGTTGAGGGTCAAACAGGAACAACAACAACATTTATTGGAAGAACACAGCACACTTTTATACAGAAATTGGAACATCCTTCCCCCAACAACCATTTTCCCATTGGTCAATTGTAAAGTACTTGCAGTTCCCAATAAGGTCCTCTCCAGCCCATGCAAATGAGGGCTTGAAAACAAGTCAGCAGTGATTGGTCAGATAGCTTGACCAGGAGGACTGCTATGCAAATGAGGACTTGAAAATGAGTCAACAGGGATTGGTCAGATAGCTTTGACCAATGCAAGGAGACAGAAGCCCCAGGGGGCAATCAATGTAAACTATAGTCAGACACAGAACAATGGTTCCCTAACGAGCCCTCAATACACATTACTCTAAATGTCAATACCTCCCTTAGCAGACAACAGGTGAGGTCATTAGCACACCTGACAAAAGGTGAATGGGGAGCCACCTTAGACAGCCCGTCTCCTCAGAACTTCCTGTAATGACCATATTAGGAGTTGACTTCCTGTTCAGAGAGCCCATGGCAAATGGGAACAAAAATCTTCATATTACAAGGGAGACATTATTCTTGAATATGACTGTCCCATTTGTAGTAGTCCAAACCATAGTGTCAGTGTTCACCACCCTCCTGGTCACCCTGCATCCATAACAGATGCAGGGTGACTTAAACATAAGAAAGCCACACAAGGCTGGACATAGTGCCTCCCAACCTCTTTAAAGGAATTTGGGGTCCACAACCCCCATGCCCAAAGTCACTCCTGTCACATTTCTCCCCTTTTCCAAACAGACTAACAGGGTATCTGACCTTCTGCCGGTCAGTGCCCTTGTTAGTCCAGCAGCCCACCCACAAAACAGAAACAGCAGTACAGCCTACCCAAAATAACTGGTTACTACACCTGGGTAGAAGAGAAATTTGTCCATGTCCAGGTGCCTCACCTTGGCTGTGTGGGGGGCTGGTAGACTGCCTTGGTGGGTTGCTGAGTGGGCAGAGACCAGCGGTACTCTGCCCTGGTGCCAGCGCTACCACAGAAGTAGCCTGGTTGGAGACGGGTTGTTGGAGGGGGAGACCGCCTGTCTCCCCTTTAGATACACCACCATGCTGCTGTGGGGAAGACCAACTGTCTTCCCTTTGGCTAAACAGCCCTGTTGCTGGGGGTCAGGACCGACTGTCCCTACCCCTTGTGCTGTGAGTGCAGAGACCACGGTCCCACCTGCACTGTTGGGGGGCTTACTGTCTCCCCCTGGTACGTTAAGCTGCTGCTGTGGGATGGAGACTGGGCTCCCAATTCCCAATAGCTCAATCTGCCGCTGGGGGACAGGACCAACTGTGTCTGCCCCCTGTAACTCAATCTGCCGCTGAGGGATGGAGACTGGGCTCCCAATTCCCTGCACTTCACTCGGCTGCTGTGGGATGGAGACTGGGCTCCCAATTCCCAACAAATCAAACTGTCCATGGGGAGAAGGGGTAACAAGCTCCTCTCCCAAATATACTTCCAGCCCCTGGGGAGGGAGACCGACTGTCTCTGCTCCCAATACAGTGTCCTGTTGCTGGGGAAAGGAGACTAGGCTCTCTGTTTCCTGCAGGACACTCTGCTGCTGTGGGATGGAGACTGGGCTCACAATTCCCAACAAATCAAACTGTCCATGGGGAGAGGGGGTAACAAGCTCCTCTCCCAAATATACTTCCAGCCCCTGGGGAGGGAGACCGACTTTCTCTGCTCCCAATACAGTGTCCTGTTGCTGGGGAAAGGAGACTAGGCTCTCTGTTTCCTGCAGGACACTCTGCTGCTGTGGGATGGAGACTGGACTCCCAATTCCCAACAAATCAATCTGCTGCTGGGCGACAGGACCGACTGTCTCTGCCCCCTGTAACTCAGCCTGCCGCTGGAGAATGGAGACTGGGCTCCCAATTCCCAATAAATCAGGCTGCCGCTGGGGAATGGAGACTGGGTTCTCCTCTTCCCTTAACTGTACCTGCCGCTGGAGTTCCTCCCAACGTGCTAGCTGGCCGTCTCTCTCTGCCCTGTCTAGCAGAGTCCCGAACACTAAGTTCTTCACGAACCGCTTGGATCTCTCCAGTGGATTGGGTCCGAAGAAGCTCAGCCGTAACCACACCATACGGTCATATTCTTTCAGAGAATATCTGTACTCCACTGCTGTTTCCATCCTGTTGCTTTAAGGGTTGCTGTACTGAGACATGCGTTGCCCCCAACTTGTAAATCCACGGAATGGTGCCTCCTGTAGCTTTCCTTCTGGCTGTGAGAACGATCCCGCCGCTTGCCACCAATTGTTACGGAACAGGGCACCCCTGAGCAGGTACCTCCGTTGACAGATGCTCCTAGTGCTTCCCGAGGGCTCCAAGCACTCCACCAGACTCCGTAAGCACTTTAGACTCCACGAACCGCCACAGCTTGGTTAGGGTCTTGGCATCTCCTACCCACCCTGGACCAACGACAAGGCTCCAGGTTCCTGTGGGTGAATCTCTCTTTCCCCAGAGAGTGCAGCAGAACAAGCTCTTACACAAGCTCTTACAAGAGCTTAGTGATTCTCTAAGGGAGTATGGAAGACCATAGCAGATTCCCCCAATAACGAGACAAAGCTCAGAGTTGAGGTTAAAACAGGAACAACATCAACATTTATTGGAAGAACACAGCACACTTTTATACAGAAATTGGAACATCCTTCCCCCCAACAACCGTTTTCCCATTGGTCAATTGTAAAGTACTTGCAGTTCCCAATAAGGTCCTCTCCAGCCCATGCAAATGAGGGCTTGAAAACAAGTCAGCAGTGATTGGTCAGATAGCTTGACCAGGAGGACTGCTATGCAAATGAGGACTTGAAAATGAGTCAACAGGGATTGGTCAGATAGCTTTGACCAATGCAAGGAGACAGAAGCCCCAGCGGGGCAATCAATGTAAACTATAGTCAGACACAGAACAATGGTTCCCTAACGAGCCCTCAATACACATTACTCTGAGTGTCAATACCTCCCTTAGCAGACAACAGGTGAGGTCATTAGCACACCTGAGAAAAGGTAAATGGGGAGCCACCTTAGACAGCCCGTCTCCTCAGAACTTCCTGTAATGACCATATTAGGAGTTGACTTTCTGTTCAGAGAGCTCATGGCAAATGGGAACAAAAATCTTCATATTACAAGGGAGACATTATTCTTGAATATGACTGTCCCATTTGTAGTAGTCCAAACCATAGTGTCAGTGTTCACCACCCTCCTGGTCACCCTGCATCCATAACAGATGCAGGGTGACTTAAACATTAGAAAGCCACACAAGGCTGGACATAGTGCCTCCCAACCTCTTTAAAGGAATTTGGGGTCCACAACCCCCATGCCCAAAGTGACTCCTGTCACACAATCTATTAACCTTTTACGATGAAGTGAACTGCCACCTAGATAAAGGAAAGCCTGTGGATGTGGTGTACCTGGACTTTGCAAATGCCTTTGACACCATTCCCCACAAATGTTTACTGTGCAAACTAAGGAATGTAGGTATGGACCATAGGGTGAGTACCTGGATAGAGAACTGGCTCCAGGGGAGATTCCAGTGGGTGGTGATAAATGGGTAGTACTCGGATTGGGCGGGTGTGGAAAGTGGGGTCCCCCAAGGTTTTTTCCTGGGACCAGTCCTGTTTAATTTATTCATAAATGATCTAGAGAAGGGGATATCTAGTACAATCTCAGTATTTGCGGATGATACTAAACTAAGCATGCCAATATATCTTCAAAGCAGGATGTGGAAACCTTACAAGCGGACCTGAACAAAATAATGGGGTAGGCAACTACATGGCAGATGAGGCTTAATGTTGAAAATGTAAAGTAATGCACTTGGGCATCAGAAACACGAAAGCAAGCTACTCACTAGGGGGGAAACCTCTGGGTGAGTCTAGGATGGAAAAGGACCTGGGGGTACTGGTGGACAACGGGCTTGGCAGTGGCATGCAATGCCAAGCGGCTGCAAGCAACGCCAACAGAATACTGGTATGTATAAAAAAAGGGGATTCACTCCAGAAATAAAGAGATTATTCTCCCTCTCTACAAGACTCTGGTCTGGCCACATCTGGAGTATGCTAATTAGGGGAATGGAGGACATCAGCTATGAGGAAAGACTACAAGCACTGAACTTATTCTCTCTGAAGAAGAGACAATTGAGGGGGGATATGATATCAATGTACAAATACTGTACTGGTGATGACCCTAGCATAAAGAACAAACTTTTTAGGGAAAAGGAATACAATAAGACACGTGGCCACTCACTAAAACTAGAGGAAAAACGGTTTAACCTTAAAATACGTAAGGGGTTCTTCACGGTCAGAGCAGTAAGGATGTGGAATTCTCTTCCACAAGCAGTCGTTTCAGCAGGGAGCATCGATAGTTTCAAAAAACGATTAGATGGGCACCTTAAAGACCACAAAATACAGGGGTATTCAATGTACGGTTAACAGCAAACACACACACACATCATAGGTTGAACTGGATGGACTGATGTCTTTTTTTCAACCTCACAAACTATGTAATAGCTATGGTAAAGACCAGATACTCCTGATGCTTGTATCCCAGTGTTACCCATCAGTCTGCAATGTGGTTTACTGCTGTATTTGTTGTGATCCTGAATGCTGCACTGTGGTCACACTTGTGGTCTATCTCAGCTATCCTCTTTTTATAAGGTTACTTTGGCACAAAAACACTTAAAGTGGTAGTATACTCCACTTTTTACCTTTTACCTACAGATAAGCCTATAATAAGGCTTACCTGTAGGTATAATTATTATCTCCTAAACCTGCAAGGTTTAGAAAATATTCTTCGTGCATGCAGCCGCTGAAACCAGCGGCACATGTGCTCTGAAGGTCCGGCAGACCTTCAGAGCTCCTTGCCAGATCCTTGCCGGAAAGTAACTTCCGCGCGCATGCGCGGGAGTGACGTCATTTCGGCTCCGGCCACTCACAGCGCCGGAGCCGCCGAACCAGGAAGAGACACCAAGGGAACATGACGGCTCCCTCAGCGGTGATCGGGTGACCATGTCGGGGCTTCGTTTTAGGGTAAGTATTTCATAATGAGCTAGAATGCGATACATACTAGCTCATTATGCCTTTCTCCTGCAGGGTTTTTTTTTTTTTTTTTTTAGGGGAGTATACAACCGCTTTAAATACAGCAAAGCAATCCTCTGCTGCTCTTGAAAGTACAACTAAACATGTCAGTAAAATGTGATCAGTAAAATGAGCCTGTATAATTACTGCATGGATAGAATGCATGACTTTGTTCTAAGTTTAAATTCTGTGCCTCACAAGACCATATTTATTGTGCTGTCCCCATGTTCAACAGTTTGTGGTCATTCTATTGGTGCACATCCATGTGTAATATAGAAACCATTCTAAACACGTAGTGGGATGTTTTTTTGACTAATCCTTACTCCAGCAAACCTTTAGAGGTATATGGTACATAAGCTTAGCTTTCGAGGAATGTGATAAAAACCATGATAAATCAATGAAGCCCTCAGCCATGCTGGATAAAGGGCAGTATGGCCACTTTAAGGGGATGTAAACCCTCACATAATATACAATAAATGATCAGCGCAACCAACTAGTGAAAACCCAAAAATAAATGGATGATAAAAATCAAAACAACAAAATAATTGAAACAGCAAATCAATGCTGGTGCAAATAAGTGTACAATCAATAGTGCAATAATCCGGCAGCAAACACAAATGTGTAACACCTCACAAATAATATGCAAATACCCATAAAAGTGCTGCGCCAGAAATACTTAATCAATATGTAACCAGGTGATATTAATGGTGCAATAAATATCAAAAGTGTCTAAAATAAAGTCCATAAGTGTCCAATTAGCAGTGATAAGATGAAGCTCCCAACAAAATGGTGAAGAAATCCTAGGAAGAAATACTTCGCAAACACCGCTGTGCATATATCCCACCACTGGCTAGATTGGTCTCTCACCTCAACCACAGACCCATAAAGGGTCAAAGATCGCATGTATCAACTGCAGCAGCCTTGAGATATCCTCTCATAGCTCTCTCGGTCTGCCCAATATAGATCAGTCAAGTGGGGATGGATGAACTTCAATCAAAACTCTTTTATATTACTTTACCTTTCCCTTTAGACTGTAAGCTTTAACGAGCAGGACCCTCTAATTCCTCCAGACTTAAGATATATCTGAGCTTCAATTATTCAGTGGTTTATCAACTAATAGCCGGTAGGGATGTATGAGTCAGCAGAGCCTTTTTCCAACAGTCCTCCAGCCTCTATGTAAAGTCCCCCCTCGATCAGATACTTGAGTCACGTAGAATGGGTATGTCAATTGGCAGCATAAAGCATACAGGGTAAGATGTTTTTCTTTTTCTTTCTCAATCTGCCGCTCGGTATTCCGCTACAGACCCGGAGCCTCCGCCACCTCCGAGTCCAACAGCTCCGTCACTCGCACTGCGCGTCACTGAACCGACACTGAAGGTAGCAGAAAGACACGGGACTTAGGGCTTTGGAGAGAGATAAGTAAACACTACAAATGCATCTCACACAATTAGAATATCGTCAAAAAGTTAATTTGTTTCAGTAACTCAATTCAAAAAGTGAAACTCCTATATTTTATATAGATGTGTTACACACAGTGATTTATTTCAAGCATTTCTTTCTTTTAATTTTGATGATTTTTGCTTACAGCTACTGAAAACCCAAAATTCAGTATCTCCTAAAATTAGAATATTACATAAGACCAATAAAATAAAAAAAAATAATTTTTAATACAGAAATGTTGGCTTACTGAAAAGTATGTCCATGTACAGTATAGTATGCACTCAATACTTGGTTGGGGCTGCTTTTGCATGAATTACTGCATCAATGCAGCGTGGCACGGAGGCGATCAGCCTGTGGCACTGCTGAGATGTTACGGAATCCCAGGTTTATTTGATAGTGGCTTTCAGCTTATCTGCATTGTTGGACCTGGTATCTTATCTTCCTCTTGACAATACCCCACAGAATCTCTGGAGGTTTAGGTCAGGCAAGTTTGCCGATCTGCATGACTGCATACATGTAAGAAAGAACCAGCTTTACAACACCCGCAGATCTTTGTTTTTTTAAAGCATAGGGTTTTTTGGTCTCCTTGTACGCACGTGCTTATGGTCTTCTTTTCACCCTGTTATATCCACATATAATTCATGCCTATTAGTGAGCCCCTTATGTACTATGCTTCAAAACCACGCACAACACATAGGCCTAAGTACACTTTTGGCCCACTTAACCCTTCCTAACCCCCTCCACTACAACATCAGAATCCCCAAAATCTTCACTGTGAAGCCTACTTGGTGCCATACAGTCTCTGTCTGAAATCTTTTAATATATATTATTGCATGGCCCACACTCTCTCACTTTAGTGAGAAGCCTGTCCACTGTCTGGCAGGCTAGCTACATCTTGTCGATATTTGCATAGAAGGTTTAATAGACTGTGGCAATACTTTGGGGACTCTTTAACGAAAGTACATTGTTCTATGTTTTGAAATGTTAAAAACTTGTAAATCCTTACATACAGTGGGGCCCACTTATAAAGAAGTTAAGGATCTATAATTTTTATCACAGGTGTGTTTTAAATGATAGAGACAGAATATCAACCAAATATTCAGAAAAAACACATGATAAAACGTTATAAATTGAGTTGCAGTTCAGTGAGTAAAATAAGTATTTGATCCCCTACCAACCAACAATATTTCTGACTCCCACAGACTGGATACAGATTGATCCTGTCAATTTAAGAAGGTGCTCCTAACGACAACTCGTTATATGTATAAAAGACACCTGTCCACAAAGGAATGGACCAAAATCCATCCTGAGATGTGTGCAAACCTGGTAACCAACTACAAGAAACGTCTTACCTCTGTGCTTGCCAACAAGGGTTTCTCCACCAAGTACTAACTCATGTTTTGCTTGGTGATCAAATCCTTATTTTACTCACTGAACTGCAACTCAATTTAATACATTTGTATCATGTTTTTCTGGATTTTTGGGTTATATTCTGTCTCTATCATTTAAAATACATCTATGATAAAAATGGTAGACCCTTTATTTCTTTGCAAGTGGGCAAACTTACAAAATCTTCAGGGGATCACATAATTATTTTCCCCACTGTATACCCAGTAAAGTGACTAGCTTCAGGGGATATACAAAGATGAAACAATTTCTATTACATAAGTTGTACCTGTTTATCTGCTGCCCTTTCTCCTCCACACCCTACTAAAGCACACATTTTACACAACATTTCTTAGCTCGAGAAGATGGGGCAGGGATCTGATGTTACACACATCACAGCACCGAGAGGATAGTTGAGTGTAATTTGAGATCTGAGTGGAGGGAATGGACATGCACCCTCTGCACAGTCTCATAGAGAAATCAGCACAACCAAGGCTTCAATTACATGCTGGGTACTGGAGGGGGTGAGACCATCTCTTGGGATTACTTAATGTTGGCATAAACTGCCAGAATATACTCAGACAGAAATCAAAGTAGGTGCTTCGGATCAAGGTAAGTACACTCTATAGACAGATATGGTTTGTTCATTTTTTATTTCAGTGGTTTACAACTACTTTAAGGTACTTGCAAAGTCGCAGTAATGTTAATTTACATGTTTTAAACTGAGCACTGGTTTATAGTTAAATTCATTTGTGGTATTGTGGTATAGTTTTAGAAAAAGATTCAGTTGTTATCTCTCTGTCCTCTAGGTGTGTTTGCGTAGAAGGAGAAGTCGGGGATGGCAAAAATTGTTATGGTAGCCTTTTGCATGCGATTCAGACAATTACCATTGAGAGTGTGGACATGAGGAAACAACCTGGGGCATTGAGGGCATTTGGTGAGTCATGGTTATAAATTTGTATTTTTACCTGTTTGGCAAAATTATGTAGTAAGCCTTAATGAAGACGAGAACTGCTAGGGTTCTATTCATTTAAATTTCCTAAACCACTAAGGGCGGCAAAGGGTAGGTAGGTTAGGTTAGATAAGGGGAAGGGGACAAAAAGGATGAGCGCACTGTGCTTCAGCATGCACTTCTGTTTTGAAATAATATGGCTCCCTGTTGTTGACCTACAATGCATGTTATGACTCTTATCAGATCCATATTTAGATATTGTGTTGCTTCAGGCACACCTGAATGAGGATTCCTATTTGTACAAGCTCACACCTTGTATTATAAGACTTAATTAGTTTAAAGTGATGCTAGAATGTGCTGCTGGAGAAAGTATGGTGTTTGTTTTAGATGTCTGCTTTAACTGTACAGACTATAGAACACGAGAAGGCAAAGATGGTTTCATCTCCTGAAACATAAACTTCTACTAACCATTTTCAACCCAGAGCCCTCCTTCCCCTACAACTTGTTTGCTGGATTTAGTTACAAAGGTCCAGGGATGGAGGGAGGAGGAAACAATGTAAGGAACAAATTATAAGAAATGTGTACATTTTGTGGTTTAGTGCTTCCCTATTAACTGGCCCACTAGTGCTGTTGTGACCTCTACAACCTAGAATCTTTTCAGTAGCATAGTATGTTCATACCTGCAGTTCTGTTGCTAGATTTGCCCAATGTCTAGAAGAAAGCCAAGCATGGCAAAAATAACAAAAGAATAAGAAAAGAGCTTAACATAAAAGGCACTGTAAATGCTTTAACCACTTAAGCCCCGGAAGATTTTAGCCCCTTCCTGACCAGGGGGTATTTTGCGATTCGGCACTGCGTGACTTTAACGGACAATTGAGCGGTCGTGCGACGCTGTACCTAAACGAATTTGATGTCCTTTTTTTCCCACAAACAGAGCTTTCTTTTGGTGGTATTTGATCACCTGTGCGATTTTTTTTGATCATGCGCTATAAACAAAAAAAGCGCGTCAATTTTGAAAAAATAACAATATTTTTCACATTTTTTATATGAAATTCCCCCCCAAAAAAATGTAAAAATCTAAATTTTTTAACATTTTTGGCCAATTTGTTTTATGCTACATATGTTTGGGAAAAAAAAATAGCAAAAAGCGTATTTTGATTGGTTTGCGCAAAAGTTATCGCGTTTACTAACAAAGGGAAAGATTTTTGTAATTTTTGTTGTTTTTTTTTTTAACGCGTAATGGCGGCGATCTGCGATTTTTTTGCGGTACTGCGACATTGCGGTGGACAGATCGGACCCTTGACTGACATTTTTGACACTTTTGGGGTACCAGTGACATTTCTACAGTAATCAGTGCTATACATATGCACGGTTACTGTAAACTGACACTGGTAGTGAAGGGGTTAACTTTTTTTGAGAGGGAGGGGTGGTGTGTGTCCCTAGGGGCTTGATTCTAACTGTAATTGGCTGTGGCTTGAGCTGTAGGAACAGTGATCAACGGTCCTACATAGTAGAACCGTATGATCACTATTTCTACACAGGGAAGAATGACAGGCGGCTTGTTTACATCAGCCGCCTGCCTTTCTCCCTCTCCACCCGACGCTCGCGAGTGACCGGCGGACATCGGGTGACCGTGACCGCGCGGGAGCGCGCCTCCGGCGGCGCACGCTCGCTCCCCCCCCAGAGCCTCACAGGCTAGTGACGTACCGGAACGTCACTTTGCCTGTGAGGGGCTGACCGCCGCAGTATATGTACTTGCGGTGGTCGGCAAGTGGTTAATGAAGTTCTGTTTGACCCGATTAATCTAAAAATATGTTAGAGGTTAAAAGGTTATCTCGCGCTATGGATCTAGAAGATTATATGCTAGGTGTGTGCATCCGGCTGCTGCCCTCACTATGAACAGCCACCTGATGGTGGTGTCCCAGTAAATAAATGAAAAGTGCTGATGTGCAAATTAGTAGTGGCACTGCCAGGGTAAAATTAATAAACCTATATGAGTGATAGCATGGAATAAAAACGGTATAAAAATTCCTTAATGCGTTGATATCAAACCATATGTGCAATTTAAAATCAGTGGTAAACCTGTGCTAGTTTATCAATAAACCATAGGATTGAAAATGTCAGTAGTGAAATCTGTGCTTAATTTTTCCATAAACTGACTGTGATAAGTGTCACTAAATTGTAGCATATAATTAATAAAAATATAAAAAAAAATTTAATAAATAGGATATGCATGCTATTCACATCGAAAAACTAAAAGTGACTATGTGCTATAAATTGATCCTTTCAAATAAGTGCGTGTGCAATAAAAGTGCAAGTGCCAATACACAGTGAAGTATAGCAGCAAGGAACCCCTTAGTAGGGGGGGTAACCCTTTCCATATAGTATGAGTGAACAATGGTACACCTGTATTCAATATCTTATTTAGAGTCAGTTCAAGATCGCCACTGTCCCTTTAAGAATGCCACACAATATGCAATGTTTTTTTTGTGTTGAGACAGCCACTCTAGAGCAAAAAACGGTCTCTTGTTATATGACTCCAAATCCAGGAACACACCCCCGATGTGCGGTAGTTCACAGTGCTCTCACTCTTGCTCCCCATTTGGGGTTACACTCACCAGATTTAAAGCCCCTGTTATGGAGTAACCAGCTATTGTGTAGGTATCTTTCACACAAGCGGCTCCTCTCCCTGCGCTGTCATCCAATAGGGGTTGTTTCTCATGTGTACAAAAATAAAATTCCCATAGTGCAGTATCTTAAAATTATATTTTATTAAATAAAAATCACTTACATATAAGTAAAAGGCTGTCACCGTTGATCAGATTACACAACGGAAGTCTGGGATTGTCTCTGCGTTCTACGGACAGAAAATGGAAATGACGCTTGGCTCCGCCCTATGCGCTTCGTCATATTGACGTCTTCTAGAGCGGCTGCTATATATGAGTGATATGACTATCACTCATATATATTTATTAATTTTACACAGGCAGTGCTACTACTAATTTGAGCATCTATATGCATACATACACAAACTCAGGAGTGTTAGCATCTTCACTGTCACCGGGCAAGGATGCGTCACGTGATGGTGCACATTCTTTTATCTGACAGGGGTAAGTCACTGTCAGCTGATTCATACTGTGGGGACAGATTTACCCTCTGCAAAAGGCCCATCACATGCTTGCTCTGGATATAGCCTAGCTTGCTCTGGTTCATTCCTGGCTCCCTTTAGTTAAGTCTCTGGGCTCGCTCATGTTTGGTGCTCATAGCTGCCACACTTTCTCTGGTTGGTCCCTGTAATTTGCTCACTTGCCTTAGTTTTAGTCCATGTAACTGGCTGACTCCGGCGTAGACCCAGTAATTGGCCTGTCTTGTACCTCAGTTGAGTTGATATTTGTGTGATCATCAATTAGTCTTTTCTCTCTTGGAAAAAAAAGTGCTACCATCACTTTGCATCAATGCAAATAATTGCTCTAATGATTGAGCCCCTAGCAGCAAATTATATCACCTGTGATGTATTTCAGTTATCTTGCAAACCTGGCTTGTTAGTGGGTCCTGAGGACAGGAGTTGAGAACCACTGCTCTAGATGTTCCCAGGTATTCCTTGTCATCAGAAGAGTTTAAAAAAAAAAAGAAAAAAATTTAAAAACACACTTGCTAAAGGTGTAAGCTTTAAAGCGGTAGTATACTCAGACAACCTTACTCCAAATCTGCAATATGTAACGTCACGTTGCTCTTTATAATCATTGTGCTGCATACAGTATGCAAATAAAACGTTTTTACTTGCTCCAATAAACTTTTTCTGAACACTCCAGCTTGTATGCAGCTGTCATTATAAGTCCTGTCTTCCGCATCCCAACAGTAATGTATTTAGGCCCTCACTCTTTCTCCGTGTCCGTAATCCCGCACATGTGCATCATTCCCCGAAGCCAAGCCTAGTTTCCGATTCCGGTTACTTTGGAAACTATGTCCAGCGAATAGGAGCCAATCCTGTTGTTCGCCAGCTTCTCAATGGGGAAGGAGTGTCGCATTATCTCGGGGCTGACGCCTACATTAGGAAATTACGCAGCCCTGGCATATACACAGCATTTTCCCAAGAGCACAAGCTTGCTGGAAAAATAGGGCTAACAGCGCATGTCATTGAAAAGGAACAGAAGGATTACACCAAAAGCAAGCAGGTAAGAAGCAATAAAGACAAAGCACACAGTACTATAGGCTGCACTAATTAATTTTAAAGAAACTGGTTTGGATGGGTATACTACCGCTTTAACAGGCACAAGAAAGAGCCTATGTGAATTCAGGAAAGTATATTGTTTGCTGAATGACAGTTGTGAATGGGAAAGGGAGACAGGAAGGTCAATCAAGTATGTTTTGTACTGGGTAAGAGTGGTTTGTCCTCTGGTAAAACCCCAAATTAATATTTGGTGCTTTTAAGTCGTTACTATTTTATTTAATACCCAATAGAATATTTTGCAGTTCACATTGTAATTGGTGGGCTACATATCTCTGTCCTCAGGACTAGCCGTCTACTGGTTATAATGAAAAATAAAAATAAAAAGGGGGGGGATATGCTTTTTTACAACAAAATTAAAACTACATCTTACCTATTCAGTGAAAGTGTTTGCATCATGTAATTAAGATTTTCATATTAACAGAGGAAGGGTGTGCACTGACGCTACGGAAATTTGGTCCTTTCACAGTATTTCTTCCTTCTATGAAAGCAAGAAAATTCAATGTAAGTGGTAACTTTTTAAAAAGTAAGTTATTAGATGATCATTTCTGAATCATACTTATTTTCTAGTGCAACATTTACACAATCTTTTTGAATGTTTTCCAAGGTATCTCCAGTGCCATAGATTTAGGCCTTCAGGCACATATTTCTTTTGAATTCATACCTAAAAGGCTTTGAAAGGGAGAGAACATTTTGATCCCTAGAAAGCGCCCAAGTTAAAGTTTGGCCACATTAAGTGGGTGTGTCATGCCAGCCTATGTTTGCATTCAAAGTTTGGATTTATCTAGCCATTAAGGTAAACCACTTGGCCTGCCAAAAAGGCAGGGAGCCCTCACCTTAGTTAACAGCATTCTGTATTTAGCTACCCTAATAGGCTAGAACAGAAAATCCATATATTTTTTAAGTGTTTCTATATACTGTATGTAATGTAATGTACAGTAAATATATATAATAATATAACCCAATAATTGGGACTGTCTACTGAGGATGTACGGTACATGGAGAGCTTTACACACCCACATGAATACTAATTGTTACCCTATTCCTCTAGTCTAGTATAATTTATAGTGATTTTAAACACATTCCCTTGAATTCATAAAGACTGGTGGAGACAGATTTTGCAGCATGCGCCAAATCTATGTACCTGTCTAGAACTTTCTGCGCCATATTTAGAATGCACGCAAGACACTTTTGCAAAATCTGTTTGCGCCAGTTTCTCTCTCTGTACATCTAAAGAGAGTTGGTCTTACTTAGCTCAATGTTAGGAAGATACAAACTGTTGGAATGTTATTTTGCAATTGCAGCATTCAGTGCGCCACAATGTAAAAGCAGTGCATTGTACAACTACCTAAATTTGGTGCATGAGTCGCTGTCAGACCCAAAAGTGTCACATATGCTTCATTCAATTTGGCGCAATACATTAGCAAGAGGGATTAATGCCAGAAAAGTGGCACGGCTGCTTTATTGAATTACCCCCTATTGTTTTTAATTATGAAAAAGGAGGCGCAGACTAACCTAAAAGTTCAGAGAACGTTCGTAATTTCCAAGCTTTTTTTTTTTTTAGCTGTTTGTTGAACGTTCCTTAAAACGAAATCAAGGCAAGGTTCATCACTATTAGTGACCACATAATAAATAGAGGAAATACATGAAAACCACTAAATATGCCCTTTACCTTAAACCTGTCACATATTTACGGTAAGTAATTATCCAAAATAGCATAAACGGAGGCAACCATTGTGCATTTGTGTACATGTAAATGCATTCAAACTAGGGATGGCCTGTGTGTTCGTGTCGAGCTGCGCTCTTGCAGTGCATTATTTGCTGGTGATTGGCCAAAGCTTGCACCTGGCCTGTCTGCTTTGGCCAACCACAGAAAAATGTACTGTGAGAGCCATTTGCAGAGTGCCTTTGGCCAATCATGGCTCAGGGGCTAAGTCCACGCCCCACACTATATTAGGCTGCTGCTTACATGTCAGCCATGTATAGTGTGTGACAATAGTGATAAGGCAGGTAGTTAGTGGATAGTGTATGATCATGGAGATTAGGCAGGTAGTTAGTGGATAGTGTATGATCATGGAGATTAGGCAGGTAATTAGTGGATAGTGTGTTCAGTCAGTTTAGTGCAGTCAGTGTAGTGTACAGGCATACCCCACTTTTAGTACACAATGTGACCAGAGCATGTATGTAAAAAGAAAATATACTTAAAGTGAAGCAGTACCCTTTTTTACTTCTCAATGCATGTCCTGAATAGCAATAGACATTTACAGGCATAACTGATTATCTAGTCAAGCTGGCCGACCCTAAAATCAGATATGTTGTAGTCCTAGGTCCCCTCTCGATGCTCCCCAAGTTTGGTGTCCCTGTCACTTATGCCATGTCAAGCTGACCAAGATTTCCCATAGACGCCAATGAGCACTGAAAGCTGAAAATTGGTCTGGGCAGGAAGGGGGTGAAAGTGCCCTGTATTTAAGTGGTTAAGGGGAAGCCTATGACCGAATAAAAAAAAAAAAAAATGACGTGGGCCCTTTGGTTCTGGTACATATTTTAAGGTGAACTCCACGCCAAAATTAAAAAAAAAAAAAAAACTGTGTGGGTTCCCCATTAAGATTCATACCAGACCCTTATCCAAGCATTCAGCCTGGCAGGCCAGGAAAAGGGGGGGGGGGGGAAATGAGTGAGTACCCCCCTCATTAACTATACCAAGCTGCTTGCCCTCAACATGGGGAGGGTGCTTTGGGGTGCCCCGCAAAGCACCTTGTCCCCATGTTGATGGGGACCAGGTTGGGGGGGTCTATGGGCAAGGGGCTTATCGGAATCTGGAAGCCCCATTTAACAAGGGGGCCCCCAGATCCCAGCTCCCCCCCATGTGAATGGGTATGGGGTACATATGACCGTTACCCATTCACCCAAAAAAGTGTAAAAAAGTAAGAAACATAGGAAACAGTTTTTGACAAGTTCTTTTTTAAAAAAATAAAAATTATAAAAATAATGTCCCTCAATGTAAATCCATTGTCAATCACGACACCCGCCGAACCCAAAAAATAGAAAATATAAAAAACAATTCCGCCTCTTGGGAGGCCTCCCGCCGTCTGCCCGATCTGCGCTTTTACAGCTCTTAAATAGGCAAGAGGCGGGGTCACCTGGTGGCACCACCCCCTTCTGACGTCACACAGAGCAGTGCCTCCGGGTGACATAGACGGGTGGCTCCCAAGAGGCGTAAGTTTTTTTATCTTTTAAGTGTTTTTTTTTTTCTATTTTGCAGGTCCAACGGGCGTTGTGATTGACAATGGATTCACATTGAGGGACACTATTTATTTATTTATTTATTTTTTTAATAAGGGACTTGTCAAAAACCGTTTCCTCTGTTTTACACTTTTTTGGTGAATGGGTAGGGGTCAGGGGCGTAGATAAGGGGGGGTCAGGGGGGTCCAAACCCCCCCCCCCCCCCCGAGCATCGGTCAATTTTCGAAACCAGCTAGGCTAGTGTAGCCTATCAGCTGCGGGAGCCGCACTGCCATTGGGAAGACCACCTGTCTCATCCACGAGGCTGGCAGGCTGGGCCCGACTGACATTGAAGCCATGTTTACTATTTGCATCACTAACAGATGTGCCTGCTGGAGACGCTGTATATACTGTATATATAAACACACCACAATTTGTCACAGCGTGGCAGGCGTGCTAATTATTGTTATCTAGGCACTCAAGGCTGAACCCCCCCCAAGGAAAATAAATGATCTACGGCCCTGGTATGTACCCTTAACAGGGCCATAGATCATTTATTTTTTGATAATTTTTTTCCTATGTACTCGATACCCATTCACATGGGGGGGCTGGGATGTGGGCCCCCCCCCACCTTTCCTGACCTGCCAGGCTGCATGCTCGGATAAGGGTCTGGTATGGATTTTGGGGGGACCCTACGCCTTTTTTTTGGCATGGGGTTTCCCTTAAAATCCATACCAGACCTGAAGGCCCAATTTTTTCTGAAATGTCAGTATTGCTTCAGCAGGCTCTATATGTTGTACAGATGCGTCACTTTACAGGCAGACTAAGGGGACCCCCCCCCCCCCCAGGCACGATGTTTAAAGGAATTTCTTATTTTTATTGTTTTACTTTAAGCATCATTAAAATCACTGCTCCTTTAAAAAAACTATTTTTTTTTTAAATGTTTGCATTGATACATGTCCCCCAGGGCAGTTCCCAGATCCCCATACACTTTTGTATGGCAATAACTTGCATATAAGCCTTTAAAGTGTGGACTTTTGATTTTTCATGTTCGTGTCTCATAGACTTTAATTGAGTTTGCATGTTCGCTAGAACTTTTTCCTTGTTCGAGATGTTCTGGTGCGAACCGAACAGGAGGGTGTTCGGCCCATCACTATTTCAAACCAGATGGTAAATGGCGGTCAGCTGAAGTTATTTGCAAATTTTATCCTTTCTTATGCAAAAAATATTTTTTTCCAATTAGAATATTGACATACGGTAATATGATGTTCAACCTTTATTAACTTATTTTACTCACAAAGCAACAACATATTTCTCACTACTCTACAGAGAGCACTGATCCATTCAAATAAGTATCTAAGTAAATTTACAGTGTACTGTGAGTTAAATATAATATTTGTCATGACAAATCTGTTGTGTCTTTAAGATTGCTTTATTGCTGGTTGGATTAAGAACAGGATTAGAGCAAGGTTAGATGGTTAAGGTTAATTTTTGTCCTTTTTGGTAACATTTTGTTTTTATGGTTTAATCTTTATGATTTAATCTAAACACAATTTGTTTTCAGTTTTAGCAAGAGTGTAGGAGGATTTTTTGTATGCTGAATTCCACACTCAGTATTAGGTATACATTGTACCCTGTACGTGAATTGTCGATGTACCGACATACACGCATGTCCTTTGGTAAAGCAGCCCCTATGAATCTGCTAACTCACTGAAAACAATACACTCCCTGTGTTGATATCTTATAAGTAAAAAGGCTAATAAAATGCAGGAAAACACTGAGTCACTTCTATTAAAAAAAATAAAAAATAATGAAAATTATGGAATATCAAGCTTGATAAATGTGAAAGTAACATCAAAATGACTAACAATAATAAAAACACAAACATATGGAATTTTACAATATAGTCCTTTTAAACATTGTCTTAAGGCCACACAATTATGACAAGAGGGGATAACTAATAAAAATAATTAAAAAACACTTTGAAGAGGAAGCAAACTCTAAAAGTTTTGCCCCAAAAAGATGACAGGCCCAGGACTAGTGGCCAGAATTGTCCGTAGTCTCCCTGCACCTGATTATTTCCTATTACTCACTTAGGGTCCTTTCACACGGTCCGCCTCCGTCGGCGGATTTCGTGCTCCTCAGCGAGTATCGATCCGCCAATCCCTGCTGAGCAGGCGGATGACAGCTCCGTCTCCGCTTACTGTGCGGAGAGGGAGGTGTCAGATCCCCGCTGTTCTCTATGGGGGAATTGGATGAGACCGCCTGTCCGTTGTCATCCGATCCCTTCCAATCCTCTAGACGGATGGAAAATAAGGTTTCCATCTGTCCGGATTTCACGGACAGGATCGGAATCGGATAGCAGCGGGTGTCAGCGGAGATGTCTCCGCTGACATCCGCTGCCCCATAGGGATGCATGGAGGATCCGATCAGGTCCACGTAAAAAACTGACCGGCGAATCTGATCGGATCGTTCATGTGAAAGGGGCCTTACAATGCTCTGTTTTGCACGGTGTCTTTATATTAGGGCAGCCATCTTGGTAGAGGGAGGACGCTCCCTCCTCATGACTCTAGCAAGGACAGTGATCAGTACAGTAAATACATCACCAAATCTCACTCCAGATTTCCTAAAACTAGCAGTCAGAGGCATTAGTGACTTAGATCTCACGCTGCAGATTTACAGCTCTTTGTCTTTAGGCACTAAAGTGGCTAGGCAGTAGGCACACTCACACACCAAGAAGTGCATTGCTACTTTTCAGGAGGCATTCAAACTAAAAAGAGTACGGCTTAGGCACAAAAAAGTATGTTTTTCAGAGTACTGCTTAGGCACAATCAACAGTACTAGATGTCCCTTATATCACAGCATATCTTAATTTTTTCTTTTTTTTTTTTTTTTCTCAACTTCAGGCCTACTTTACCCTTTTAATTCATCAGTTCAAATGTTTGGAAAGAAAATGATCCTGAATGCCGGTTCACGCTATAGCGATGTCAGACATCGCATGTGATTTGCACCGCACTGCTCTGCAAATCTCTTGCGATGTCTGTGCGATGCAAATTCAGCCATACAGATTGTACAGATTTGGTGGCTGAATTCGCATCAAATTCGGACCAAAGTCATGCAGGACCCTTTTTTTGGTCCGCACCAGAATCGGATCGCATGGGTGTTCACACCTATGCGATCTGATTCAGGTCCGAATTGACAGTTCGCACTGCGATATGCAAACTAATCTGGGGGTGTCATTAACTTTGTATTGACACTCCCAGCAGTTTGCATATGGCAGTGTGAACTGCCTGCGAGTCACCAATGTGAACCGGCACTAATAGTTCTGCAAGTGGACTGTTCTTGTTAAAAATTATGCATAAACATCATATCTATCCCTTACAACTCTAAAATCTTCCTAGAACAGCAAGTCTTTGTCTGATATACTTTTATTTATGTCTTTAGGAAACTACAGCTAAACTATTTTGCAAAGCTCACATTATTGCTGGCCAGTACATGGCTAATGATTTGAAGAAAATTGGTAAATTGTGGACGATAGGTGGGGATATCCTGGAATTTTCAACGAAGGTAAGAACCTGTATTTTTTCTTTTGTAAAGTCCACTTTAAAATATTTTTTTTCTTTACACAACACATCTCGAATAGCCACTGCCCCACCACCCTCCTCCCCTCTTCCTTCCTTTTTCCCCTCTTTCCTTTCCTCCCACACCCCTCTGACCCTTATTCTCTTCCCCTCCACTCTCCTTCCCTCTCCTCCTCCTTTTTACTATTCCCTTATGCAGGAGTCTATGTGTTACTAGTCCAAAATTTCATAAAGTGCATTTCCACTTTTGCAGCCAAGTTAGGATAACATCTTCTTTGCAATTGTTACATGCAGTGTCGGTCATGTAACCTAAAAAAAGTAATTTGTTATAGTTACTAGTTACTTCTCCCAAAAAGTAACTGAGTTAGTGACTGAGTTACATCAGTAAAAAAGTAACCAATTACCAGGGAAAGTAACTATTGCGTCACTTTGGTGGTGGCTGGCTGCTGCTGGTGGTGGTGGTGGTGGCTGGCTGCTGGTGGTGGTGGCTGCTGGTGGTGGCTGGCTGCTGGTGGTGGCTGGCTGCTGGTGGTGGTGGTGGTGGTGTGTGGCCTGCCCAGGCACACTGGGGTCCGTCTGGCTCCGTCCTCCTCCTCCAGGCCTGTGCTGCTGCCTCTCTCTCTCATCGACTGAGACCAGTACCGCGGATAGCGCTGGCCTCAGTCATAGAGGAGAGGAGAAATTACACTACTGCCATCTAGTGGCGGTAGATGTAATTGCGGTAACGCGGCCAAAGTCATTTCAATGGCATTACCTTGAGGGGACGAGTAATCAGTTAGATATATTTATATTTAGTAGAGGGTGCATGATGTTTACCATTAATAACTCTGTCTGTACTGTGTTTCCAGTTCTTCATTATCAGCTGTAAACTAGGTTTGAACACTGTCTGTCCTAACAAAGAGTAAAAAATTTAGAAACCACCTTCATGCATTGTATGTTATTGAGGAAAAGAATAGTTTGTGAGGAGACAAAGACATTGTTTAGAAATTCTTAGAATCTGCCATGACACAATCTTACAAACTAATAGGTAAGAAATATTTACATTTTTCGAGGTATGCTTAATGCAGAGAGAGAGACACATAAGAAATATTTAGTGGGGTTTGTCTCAAATTGGAATGCAAGAGTGGAAAAAGACTTTAAGGGCCCTTTTCACACAGTGAGTCCGTCTCAGCGGGGGATCGATCCGCCGATCCCCCGCTGAGCAGGGGGGTGGCAGCTGTGTTTCCGCGCTGTGTGCAGAGACACAGGTGCCAGGTCCTTTGTTCTCTATGGGGGAATCGAATGGGAGCGGACCGTCTTTCCATTCTCATCCAATCCCATCCGATCTGATCTGCTGGACGGATGGAAAATAGGGTTTCCATCCATCCAGATTTGACGGATCGGATCGGTTGTCAGCGGACATGTTTTTGCTGACATCCGATGCATTAATGCAAATTGATATAGATGTCCCTACTTTTGGTTAAGCAGGATAACATTATAATCCCTGCTGTTATTCCTTCTAAATTTATGATATGTCTTAAAAGGAAAATGTTCACAAAATGTCAATAAAAATGTATTGAATCAGAAATCAAAACCGCTTAGAAAGGCTTCTAGGCTGGTCATTTACAGGCCAGTTCTACCTGGATCCAACAGCCCAATGTATTGATCAGGTGAGGGTACTTTTATGAGGTGTCGGGAGGTTTTTGGTGCCTCAAGTCAAGGTGTGGGACTTTAGGGGCTAGTATATAAACAAGTATCTCTTGAATATAGTAAAATGATATTTATTCATAATAACATATAGAGTAAATATTGTACGTTTGGTTTACAGTAATTATAGTAGGTATAGTGTATGGGTTAGAGACCCATAAGTGAAAGTGAAGAAAAGTATGAAGGAAGTGACATGGTGGTATGGTGACATTAGTCTCTCTCTTTTGATCCGAACGTCTTTTGGGTGGCGTTGGATCTTGGTATGAGAGAGTGTTCAGATTTCCTACGCGTTTCGGCGGGGGAGCCTTTATCAAGGAAATATGTCAATCATCTCTGTGGGTATATTAAAATGATAATCAGGTATTTATTTTGTTTTTGACCATTTTGAGACATTTGTTTCTCATTTGGTCATATAGTACATACTTTAGAGGTTAGTACCGTGTTGTGCCTGGGCCTGCTTATAGTCCTCGGGTCCTCATAGGAATCAACTGGGTGTCGCTACTGGGATATATATAAAATGTAAAATCAGGTTGTTGATATTAACTTTATATTGATACATGTGCCAGTTTTATTTTATATGTACTTACTGGTTACATGTATGTTTGGGCCAGTTTGGGAGTAGAAAAAACATTAAATCTTCCCGTGTCTGGTCAAATCTGTATATACAAGGAAAATGTTTGGTATAGAGTTTGGAGCATAATTTTTGCTTTCCTGTAATCTATACTTGTTTTACATTTAATTTGCAAAGTATACTTTGGCATGTGTTTCCAGTATCATCCATCCATCCATTGGTCCACAGTGAGTTTAAACCCAAAAAAGATCATTGCCAAATTAAGGGCACCTTTCCGTGTGGATCATGCGCACAATGCTCAGTCATCAAAAAATCCACCGATAAAATATTACCCAATGGAGAACACTTCACTCCAAAACACTTTGCTAACTGCAATACTAAAGGGGTAGTCTACCTTATGGAGTGCGAATGCGGCAGCTTTTACGTAGGAAAGACACGACAGGAATTTGGCACAAGAGTTAATCAACACTTGCAGAGCATGTCAATAAGCAATTTTTTTGTACCGCTAGGTCGTCATGTGGCCAATTACCACAAAAATCGCACGCCACAAGTCCAATTCTCCATACTGGATAGGATACATGTCCCCACCAGAGGGGGGGACTGGAACAAAGTACTCCTCCAGTTAGAACTACGTTGGATAAAGAAATTAAATGCAGCCCAACCCCCAGGCTTAAACGAAAATGTCAGCTACCGCCCCTTCTTGGAGTGCTTTGTATCTGGAAAAACGGACTGAGGATACAAACAGACACCTTAATATATAACGGAGAACATTATTTACTTATTTATTTACTTTTTTACAAACCTCCTCATATAAATAACAAGGTAGAGGGTAACCTCCCCAGGACCATCGAAAACAACCCTCCCTTCATGGACCCCCCACCCCCCTTTTTTTGGCCCACCCAACTTCCTGCCCGGGTTGAACACCCCTTGCCCAAATCGAGACTTCTATGCCTTACTCATATCACACATGTACAGATAATATTGAATTGCTGCTAATTGCATCTATCTTATATCTATTATATGTATCAATACTACGCCCATATTATATATAGTCCAAAACGACTCCTCCCTTGGATTAACAGCCCCAAGCGGCCTCCAAAATGGAATGTTATTCAAGGATAAATATTGTTCTGTATACACATTTTTAATTGCCTGGAGGAATAATTAAAGCCTGTCTATGTCCCCAAAAAAATCCTCATCCGGCACAGGTAGCCCCGGTGGAACAACCCGGGGATTAAGGAGTTAAGCAGACTTGTTCCATCGTCTGCCAACAGGACCCAACATCGGGATCCGAGCTCCGCCCCCTGTGTCGGCGGCCGCTATTGAAAACACCGCCGCAACAATGACAGGATGCGCGCGCACCCACGCTGCGTCATCCGGCAAAGGTCATTTGTTTATGCAATCGCGCCTCTATTGCGCATGCGCGAACGGTATAAAAAGGCCGGGAATAAGAACAGAGCGCCACTTCCCTCAAGCTGAGGGATCGTGAGGACGCTCGGACCACGCTACCAGGATCTCTTCATCTCCTCAAAACCTATGGACCATAGGAAACTGTAAGTATACCACAATGCAAATAGATGCATTGATGGTATCTTAACCTATTGGATATACATTAACAAGGCTCCTCCTGTCCACTATTACTAGAAACAGGAACAGCCGGACCAGCACCCCCTAGTGGAGACCACTGGAACTGTCTATGACTACAGGACCAGCTGGAGCAATACTCCCCCTAGTGGATGATACTGGAAACACATACCAAAGTATACTTTGCAAAGTAAGTGTAAAACAAGTATAGATTACAGGAAAGCAAAAATTATGCTCCAAACTCTATACCAAACATTTTCCTTGTATATACAGATTTGACCAGACACGGGAAGATTTAATGTTTTTTCTACTCCCAAACTGGCCCAAACATACATGTAACCAGTAAGTACATATAAAATAAAACTGGCACATGTATCAATATAAAGTTAATATCAACAACCTGATTTTACATTTTATATATATCCCAGTAGCGACACCCAATTGATTCCTATGAGGACCCGAGGACTATAAGCAGGCCCAGGCACAACACGGTACTAACCTCTAAAGTATGTACTATATGACCAAATGAGAAACAAATGTCTCAAAATGGTCAAAAACAAAATAAATACCTGATTATCATTTTAATATACCCACAGAGATGATTGACATATTTCCTTGATAAAGGCTCCCCCGCCGAAACGCGTAGGAAATCTGAACACTCTCTCATACCAAGATCCAACGCCACCTAAAAGACGTTCGGATCAAAAGAGAGAGACTAATGTCACTATACCACCATGTCACTTCCTTCATACTTTTCTTCACTTTCACTTATGGGTCTCTAACCCATACACTATACCTACTATAATTACTGTAAACCAAACATACAATATTTACTCTATATGTTATTATGAATAAATATAATTTTACTATATTCAAGAGATACTTGTTTATATACTAGCCCCTAAAGTCCCACACCTTGACTTGAGGCACCAAAAACCTCCCGACTCTAAATACTTTGGGATGACAGCTAAAACCGAACTGAAAACTTCTTAGGGAATCACACACCTATAAACTTTTATGAGGTGATTATACAAATGCTTGTTATTGCCACTGAGATTTTTCAATTTGAATATCTCCATGCCACCTTTGGAAGAGTAGAGAAATGTTAGAACCTTTTTCAAGTTTTTATTGCATTTTATGTCCCCTACAATTCTCCTCACGTTTTGCTTGATCATTGAGAAGTGAAAGAAAAATCTTTTCAGTGGAGACTAGGTTTGCCACCTCATCCCTTTAAAACCGAAAACCTATAAATTACACAGGTCCTGTGGCTGATTAAGGTGGTAATTAAACTCCTTTTTCTACATTAAATTAGCCTCAGAACCTGTGTAATTAATATGCGTTTGGTTTTAAAGGGATGAGGGGGCTACTCTAACGCAGCCGGCCATAAAAACCTTGAAGACTTTATAACCCTTCCTTGCGCTATCCAAAAATAAAATGTGTTTGCTGTAGTTTATTTATTTTTTATTTAAGGTACTTTTATAGCGCTGTCAATTTACGCAGTCAATTTACATTGTACATTCACATCAGTCCCTGCCCTCAAGGAGCTTACAATCTAAGGCCCCTAACTCACATACATACACATAGTAGGGCCAATTTTTTTTATACAGGATCCAATTAACCTACCAGCATGTCTTTGGAGTGTGGGAGGAGACCGGAGTACCCGGAGGAAACCCACACAGGCACAGGGAGAACATGCAAACTCCAGGCAGGTAGTGTCGTGGTTGGGATTCGAAGCAGCGACCCGCTTGCTGCTAGGTGAAAGTGCTAACCACTACACCACTATGCCGTTCAATTGATAAACATGTCTAGGAAGTAGTGAAAAGAGTAAAACCAAACCCAGCGCCCAAATCTTTCAAACAAAAATTGAATACAAATGGAAATTATATCTAGACGTCAGCTGCTACTATCAATGCACAGATAGTCAAAACAAACGTTGCTGAAAATGAGTTTCACTAGCACTAGCAGCGCTCAAAGTCTGTGCATCGAATCAGGTGTCCGAATAATAAATAGTTCACAAAAAGAATCCACCACGTGATCAGTGATATTCATGATTTTGGTGACATCGCTAAAATTGTCTGGAGGTGATCAGGCTATCCAAGCAAATGACCCATCCAACACAAAACTCACCAGAATGGCATAGACATTTCACCTTGTAATAGCCTTTGAATGATGACCCGATAACTCAATTCTCCATCCATGGGTAAATGCCCATAAATAAAAATGAAACACATAGCGTAATCCTATTATGGTTTTTTTCTTCCCTAAATACCCCCTTTAAAATACACTCACATAATATAAAACAAAGTCAGCATGAAACAATATCAGAAAGATATTTCGGGGTGTGACCACGCGGCCTCTGTGAGTGAGCGTCAACCACTTCGGAATCACCTGGAAATCACCCCAGCTCGAGGGTTACCAGAGTGCGGTGGGAGAGACTGAATCTCTTTCGGATATTGTTTCATGCTAACTTTGTTTTATATTATGTGAGTGTATTTTAAAGGAGGTATTTGGGGAATAAAATACCTTTAATAGGATTATGCTCTGTGCTTAATTTTTATTTATGAGCATTTACCCATGGATAGAAGATTGAGTTATCGGGTCATCATTTAAAGGCTATTACAAGGCAAAATGTCTATGCCAATCTGGTGAGTTTATTATCTGAAAGTAAGAGGAGCGCACGTGGTGATAGCCTGGTCACCTCCAGAAAATTTTAGCGGTGTCACCAAATCATGAATATCACTGATCACATGGTGGATTCTTCTTGTGAACTGTTTATTTATTATTTGGACATCTGATTAGATGCACAGACTTTGAGCGCTTCTAGTGCTGGTGAAATTATTTTCAGCAGCGTTTGTTTTGAATGTCTAGGACAGTGATGGCGAATATTGGCACCCCAGATGTTTTGGAACTACATCTCCCATGATGCTCATGAACTCTGCAGTGTAGTGGAACATCATGGGAAATGTAGTTCCAAAACATCTGGGGTTCCAAGGTTTGTCATCACTGGTCTAGGAGGTAACCCTAGGGTGTAGTAAGAGTTAATGTTGCCCCACACCTGTGAATTACAAAACCAATCGTACACTATCATTACTGCTAGAGATGGGCTTGGGCATGTTCAAGTTCCCACGTGGCTGATCGCTACAGGAAGCCAACACTGCACACCGCTAATCACAGGCAGTAAAACATTTCCAGATCCACAGCTGCACAGATCTGGAAATGTGCGTGTGATTAGCAGTGTATAGTGTCAGCTTCCTGGCGGGATCGGGTACGTGGGAACTCAAACACGCCCGAGCCCATCTCGAATTACTGCTTTGGTATACAGCTTGCTGCAAGGAAAGTACTTATCATTTGATAGATCATAGAGTTTGACAGCAGGACTAGACGGTGTGCCTGTGCCCTCCAGCCACAGCTAATAGCCAGAGCCTCATGCATCCGGGCTAAATGCACAGTGTGAATGAAGTCTGTGCTTTCAGGACAAATACCCAGCCTGTATTATACGTGAATATGACTCTCCCAATGTACAAACATTTACAAACTTGTTTTAAAGCATTAACAACTACTATTAAGATTATTTATGCCAAGCTGATCTATTACATGGATATTTAAAAAAAACATTGCAGGTAAAATTACAAAAATTGGGTGATTTTAAATACTTGTTTGCATTGTTTTTTTTCTCCTGTTTTTTTCTCCTGGTTTTTTTTGTATTCACTTCCAAAGTAGTTTCACTACAAAATGAAACTACTTCAGGAGAGTCCATTTCCTAGCACATCCTCCTGCCTTCTTGCAATTCACACCCCTGGGAGTGTCTAGTTACTCTCTGTGCTGGCCCAACTCCCCTCCCCCTCACCTCACCTCCCCTCACCTCCCCTCACCTCCCCTCCCCTCACCTCCCCTCCCCTCCCCTCCGCACCTCACCTCACCTCACCTCCCCTCCCCCTCATCTCCCCCTCACCTCCCCCTCACCTCCCCCTCACCTCCCCACCTCCCCCCCCTCGCCTCCCTCCCCCCCCTCGCCTCCCTCCCCCTCACCTCACCTCCCCTCACCTCCCCTCCCCTCACCTCCCCTCCCCTCACCTCCCCTCACCTCACCTCACCTACCCTCCCCTCACCTCCCTTCCCCTCTCCTCACCTCCCTTCCCCTCTCCTCACCTCCCTTCCCCTCTCCTCACCTCCCCTCACCTCACCTCACCTCCCCTTACCTCCCCTCCCCTCACCTCACCTCACCTCCCCTCACCTCACCTACCCTCCCCTCACCTCCCTTCCCCTCACCTCCCTTCCCCTCCCCTCACCTCCCTTCCCCTCACCTCCCTTCCCCTCACCTCCCTTCCCCTCACCTCCCCTCCCCTCCCCTCACCTCCCCTCCCCTCACCTCCCCTCCCCTCACCTCACCTCCCCTCACCTCACCTACCCTCCCCTCACCTCCCTTCCCCTCTCCTCACCTCCCTTCCCCTCTCCTCACCTTCCCTCCCCTCACCTCACCTCACCTACCCTCACCTACCCTCCCCTCACCTCCCTTCCCCTCACCTCACCTTCCCTCCCCTCACCTCCCCTCAGCTCACCTCACCTACCCTCCCCTCACCTCCCTTCCCCTCACCTCCCTTCCCCTCACCTCCCTTCCCCTCTCCTCACCTCCCCTCACCTCACCTCCCCTCACCTCAACTCCTTTCCCCTCACCTCCCCTCACCTCCCCTCCCTACTTAACCATTTATATAGCTGCTGGGGGAGGCACAAAGGGGAATAATATAGAGTGTCACTTGAATGACAGCTCTGAGCCTGCTGAGGCTGCTAACATCACATCCAAGATGGCGGTGTCCAGCAGCAGCCTTAGGCCTTTGAAATATCTACACAATGGAGACTTTTACAGGTAATTAACATTGTTAAAATCAATGTTCTGACAATCGAGTGTCTTTAAATAGTGTCATTGCATATACTGTATATTTCTTATTAGTATATAATACATGATTTGCTACACTTGACCCACAGGAGTTCACTAAATCCTCCAACCCTAGTGAAACTTACAGAATTACAAGATCAGACCTACCAGCAGCCAACGGCGTTTTTCATGTTATCAACAAATTCATTACATATGACAACACAGAAATTATTGAAAAACTACAGGTATCCATTGTTGTTGTATTATTCCATTTTTGTACTAATATGAATGTGTAACTGCAGCCTATAGGTCTGTTACACCTTTATCATTTCTTTTTCAGTCCTGTCCACAAATGTCAGTTTTTCCAATGATCATTCTTTGACTTTGCTGTTTGTATGATACTAAAACCAAGTTTGAAATGTATTGTGCGGGGGTCGGGTACTGTATGAGGCTATTTTGCCTAATGTTGAATGTAGTGCTGGTCGCAGTAAGGCTGATGTTTCACCAACAATTCTGTCACTGAAGAGAGCAGCCTAGCGTCAGGATAGCTATGCAGAACACAGCAGGGCATTAAAATAGTTACTTTTTGTACATGTCACTCCTTCACAAAATGGATGAGCAGTGCATTGTAATCTGACTGTCGACTTAACTACTCCAGCTCCGGAAGGTTTTACCCCTAATGGCCATTTTTTGTCATATGGCACTGTGTTGCTTTAAACTGACAATTGCGACGTTGTACCCAAATAAAATTGATGTCCTTATTTTCCCCAGAAATAGAGCTTTCTTGTTTTGGTGGTATTTGATAACCTCTGCAGTTTTTATTTTTGCGCTATAAACAAACAAAGACAAACAATTTTGAAAAAGAAAAAAACAATATTTTTTACTTTCTGCTATAAAACACATCCCATAAAAAAATTAGAAAAAAAAGGTCTTTATCAGTTTAGGCCAAATTGTGATCTGCTACATGTTTTTGGTAAAAACAAAATCCCAAAAAGCATATATTGATTGGTTTGTGCAAAAGTTATAGCGCTTACAAACTATGGGATAGATTTATGGACTTTTTATTTTTTTTATTGTTTTTATTAGTAATGGTGACGATCAACGATTTGAAGCGGGAGTGCGACATTGCGGCGGACAAATCTGACACTAAGTGACACTTTTTGGGGACCAGTGACACCAATACAGTGATCAGTGCTAAAAATTAGGCACTGTTACTGTATAAATGACACTGGCAGGGAAGGGGTTAACATCAGGGGAGATCAGATCAAAAAGTAAAGTGTTCTCCTAGGGAATGCTTTCTAACTGTGGGGGGAATGGACTGACTGCAGGAAGAGAGAGATCTGTGTTCCTAATTAGTAGGAACACAACATCTCTCTCTTCCTGTCTGACAGAATGGTGGTCTTAACTTGTTTACCTAGGCAGACCACCTTTCTGTCATTCTCCTGAATGATCGCGGGTGGCCGGCGGCCATCGCGGGCCCCCGGACCCACTGATTGCCTCCCGATGTGTCCAATCACAGCGGGAGCATGGCTCTGGTGGCGCACACGCGTGCGCCCCTAGAGCCCATCTGCAATCACGTACAGGAATGTGATTTTGCACTTAAGGGCTGCCCTGTCGCAGTAAATGTACATGGGGCGGTCCTTAAGTGGTTAAAGTAGAACTATAGCCAAAACTTTTTTACATTAATTTTGGATAGAGCAAGGAAGGGTCAATACCCCTGTCAGATTTTTTTTCGCCATCTGTGACCCATTGGGGAGATTTGAGATTTCCCTTTATTTCCTGTCCCATAGCCAAACAGGAAGGGAGAGGAAATCCCTGCAAATTAAGGGAATTTCTTGGGGTCCCCCAAGTCACCAGAACTAGTGTCCCCATTGTAAGATTTCCCCCCTATTACTTTTCTGGGGAAAACAAAAAATGTGGGATTTTCTTTTCCTTTCACTTTCAATGATAATGGTAAACAGGACAAATAGAGAGGTTGAACCTCTCTGAGGGCACAGACAGCAATAAAAAACGGACAGGTGTTCTAATCCCTATTCACTCTATCCAAAACTAGAAAAAAAAATGTTTTTCCTTTAGTTATACTTTAAGCTGGCCATATACGGGATCAGTAGCTGTTGTCAATCAGGGGATTTTTCAACACAATAGAATGAAAATTAAAAAAAGAAAAATACTGATTTTCCAGGATATTGTTCACAGTGCCTCACGTCCTGGGAGTAGCCACTACTATCATTTCTTTAAGCTGCAGGCTGTGCAGGGTACCTGAAACATATATCATGACAAATGTAAGCTATCATGCTATATGTAACAGTATTGTAACACTTGTTTAACTTTTTTAAGATGACCATCGGTGACATACTTGCCACAGACAACAGATTCAGCCGATTTGAAACATTGTTGGAGGTAAGAAATGAAAAAACGATATTATTCTGAAAACATGATCACATACAACAGATGAAATCAGTTAAAGTGCTAATGTTGGCCTGGAACCATAACCACAGTGCCACAGCAAGAAAGTTTCTACTTTATCCTGAGTTCTATGCAATCCATTGCCGCCATATTTCACAGAGCTCCTCACATGTGCAGAGGGTTTATAACCTGTACCAAGACATATTTCAAGTCAAATAATTGATTGCTGATTAATCAGTTTCATACTTCAGCAGTGAAAGTTTGGGAGGGGGTGGAGAGGTTCTGTGGTTATCATGGGCAGCTAATATTGATTGATAACTAAAGCCAGCAAATGTATTTAACCACTTAAGCCCCGGAAGATTTTACCCCCATTCCGACCAGGGGGTATTTTGCGATTCGGCACTGCGTGAATTTAACGCACAATTGCGCGGTCGTGCGACGCTGTACCTAAACGAATTTGACGTCCTTTTTTTCCCACAAACAGAGCTTTCTTTTGGTGGTATTTGATCACCTGTGCGATTTTTTGATCACGCGCTATAAACAAAAAAAGAGCGTCAATTTTGCAAAAATAGCAATATTTTTCACATTTTTTTATATGAAATTCCCCCAAAAAAAAATGTAAAAATCAAAATTTTTTAAAATTTTCGGCCAATTTGTTTTATGCTACCTATGTTTGGTAAAAAAAATCGCAAAAGGCGTATTTTGATTGGTTTGCGCAAAAGTTATCGCGTTTACTAACAAAGGGAAAGATTTTTGTCATTTTTGTTGTTTTTTTTTTTAACGCGTAATGGCGGCGATCTGCGATTTTTTTTGCGGTACTGCGACATTGCGGCGGACAGATCGGACCCTTGACTGACATTTTTGACACTTTTGGGGTTACCAGTGACATTTCTACAGTAATCAGTGCTATACATATGCACTGTTACTGTAAAAATACACTGGTAGTGAAGGGGTTAACTTTATTTGGAAGGGAGGGGCTGTGTGTGTCCCTAGGGGCGTGGTTTCTACTGTGATTGGCTGTGGCTCTAGCTGTAAGGACACTGAGCAACGGATCTACATACCAGATCCGTTTTATCAGTGTCTTTGCAGCGAGGAGAATGACAGGCAGTTTGTTTACACAAGCTGCCTGACATTCTCCCTCTCCCCCGCCGATCGCCGAGTGACCGGCGGACATCGGGTCCGCTGGTCACACGCGCGGGGGGGTCCGTGACCACGCGGGAGCGGGAGCGTGCCCCCGGGGGCGCGCGCTCGCTCCCTAGACCCTCACAAGCAAGCAACGTAGCCCTACGTTAGTTTGCCTGTGAGGGGCTGACCGCCGACGTAGATAGTCGTGCGGCGGTCGGCAAGTGGTTAAAGCAAGCAAATGTATTTGAACATGGATAGTACCATATGCAAGTTTATCATTCATTGATGGGAATATGTATAAATGAATGGTAAGTGGTATCCATGGTATTCTCCATAGTTCTGATCTAGTGTTTTATTCAGCACTTGTTTAGAACTGGGTTTAATCTTTTATTTTTTGTTCTAAACTCATACTTTAAACCAGTCCAGTGTGCTCCTTTTTCACCCTGTTCTGGGCTCACTTTTCCCCCATCCCCTAACCATTGTAAAGCCTCGTACACACGCAACGAATTTCCGCCGACCGGTCGTCCGTCTTTTGTCCAGAGTGGTATCTGTTGGTTGGAATGCGCTCTAGACTGCACACGAATTTTCCCGCACGAAAGAATTCTACTTCAGAAGTGATGTCATGTGTTGGATTGCTTTGTATGTGTTCTTTCATCTCTGAGCATGCCTAGTCTTGCGCATAAGATTTTTTCCCATCGAAATCTGTACTAATTAGACGAAAATCGGACGTGTTTTGACGGTCGACAAAAATTATATAGCCTGCACACCAGGATTTTTTCGGCCGAAAAGTCGGAGTCGGTTGTCGGAAGCACCATACTAACAAGCCGAAAATCGGCAGATCGGGTGTCGGACGAAATTTCCCGGCCAAATTTCTACTCGTGTGTACGGGGCTTAAGGAAACAGAAGGGTTACACTCTCTCCACTTACACTTCCCAATGTCTGGCTGATTAGTGAGGAAGATCTGAGCAGGTGAAAAATGTTAGCAAGTAGAGAACACTGGATATGTTATTCTCCAGGTTCCCTGCTAACATCATCACTAGGTATAACACCTCATTTTTCTTTCTGTATACATTACAGTAGTTTCTTTTCCAGGACTGGTCTACATGTACAATACTGAGTATAATACTTGCAGTAGGAGGTTTGGTTTACCATACCATCCATTAGGTGTCCAGGAACAAAGCTGAACCTGATTGAGTTCTGATAGTGGGCCATAGTTAAAGTAAACCTGACATATACCTGGTTAATTTAAACTAAACATCTGGAGAGCGTGGTTTTTGTAATATATAACATATGACAAGAACAAGTAGTAATCAGAGATAAATAGGTCAGGCACAACCTGGAGCAGCGGACACTTCCTTTATAAAAGTTACAGATCAATTTAGTTGATAGTTATTTGAAGGGGACTGGTGAAATATCATCTCCAGTGTTGCCAAATCCACTAAACTGTTTAGAAAGCGTAATGATGGTGATGCATACTTCAGATGAATTATGCATAATGTGGAATCGGGGAAAATAACTGGCAAGAACATGTGTGAGAGTGTTAACGATGCTTCTTTTTTGTGGTTGCACTCTATTTAGGTTTTCAGGCTTTGTTACAGTAAGTACAATAAGTACAAATGACTCAGGAGTAATCCAAAATTCTGAAGCAGTCAATTATTCTAAGGAAATATTCCTAATGCTGTACCAGCTTTTCTTTCCTTAGTGTTTAGTAGTAAGAGTTTAGGAATACCATTTACACATCTAAAAATAACTTTAAATGTAGATTTCTTTATCTCCAGTTAGGAATAAATGTCTTCAAAACATTAGGCTGTATCAGTGCGATAAACCAGCTGCACTGGACATACAGAACACACCCAGGGCTATAAATGAAGGATTTGTATGGCTCCACTCGCTATCCTAAATGAGAAATGAACCCCTTATTTTGGATTGTGATGGAAGTGAGATGCAAGGCCTCATGCACACTGGGTTTAAAAATTGCTACTTTTATGGGCATTTGACGATTTTTTTTTGTTTTTTCATCCTGTAAAAGCACCTCTATGTTAGCTATGTGTCCATAAACACATAACCATTTACAGGCGTATTTGAAAAAGAAAATTTGCAGGTTGAAAAAAGCACCCATCACTTGTGCATTCAGGACAGAAAAATTGCTTGATGTGACTAAACACTTGTACAGATGTCTAAGGGCACTTGAATGCCATGCCTGCTTAGCGATGCACTTGAGTGTTCATTCAGTCCAATAGCTAGAATAAATGAACGTTTTAGCTAGTGGAATGGATAAATGCTCAAACTCTTGACACGCCTAAACACATGTGTAAAGCACAGCTTTAGGCGTGTTTTTAAAGTGGAAATAAACCCATTGATTTAACAGTTTCAAAAACCAGTTACATTTCCGGCACGTGACGGGCTGCCATATTAGTTGTGTTCTCAACCAAATTGTCAAACCATCCAATGGCTGGTGTCATAACTGATCACATGCGCAGCGTCATGGCAGTTGAAGATCAAACTGAGGCCAAGATGGCAGCTTCTTTGGCTTAAAACAATAGGAGGTTTTACTTCCACTTTAAAGAAGTTTAAGGGTGGTTTTTAAAAGATCTTAATTTCCCGGTGCTTGAAATAATGTTCAATAAATCAAAACTTCCGCCACCACACCGCTTGTGCGCCCCCCCACAGGTAGTGGGCACCCACATGATATTAATGGGAAACAGCACCTTGTATATACATTAAAACTGCTCTCCTCTCCACACCAATCGACATCTGCGTCTTATGAGCCAAATAGCTTTCACATGGACTTATCAATAACATCCTTGAACATCATTTCAATTATGAACTTTTAAAAACCGCCCTTAATGAGGACACTTGCACCAATAAGATAAATTGAGAGACTATATTTATTGTGCAATAAGTTATGGTATTAACATAATTTTTGTATGCTATTTTGTACATATTTTGTACCCGCTTTTTTTTACAAACCCCACCCGGGAGGGGGTTATTTATATGCGTCTAGAAACACGACAGCACTGCTGAGTGTGATTGACCTGGGTGCTACATATATATTGCATATTACCTGTCCTTTGATGAGGTGGTTGCATTGTTTGTATTTTTTTTTTCTCGCTAATCCTATGAATAACACTTCCTGTCATTGTATGTATTTAACACCAAAAAACACCAATAATTCAGCTCTCAGGCCACACTCAGGCTAATTCTTCATGTTTAAAGTATTTAACTTTTTAAAGCTCTACCTCTCTCTACACTAAGGGGGTCATTTATCGTTATCCACTCTCTGTTACACTGTGCATGGCTACTGCATACCACAGCTAACTCATTCATGAAAAATTGGGCTGCACTATGCCAACCTCAGTATCTTACAGAGCTCTCTTTACCTAAAATAGTAGATAGAACTTTCACCTAAAATAGTAGATGTAACTAGAGAAAGGCTATGTCACTATTGGCACTTTTCCACTGCAAGTACTGGCTAAGCTACACTCGGCACTGCTTGGCCCAGCTCAGCTCAGTTTGCTTTTCCACTGCGTGGTACAAGTCGGCGCGTTTCAGCACTGTATAGGCTCTACTCGGCTCAGTTTGCTTTTCCACTAAAGTAGTAAATGGGTGGGATTACAACGATTCTCTGACCAATCAGTGGCTAGTAGTGACAAACAATCAAGGCTGCATGCAAAGGATTGTGGCATATGGTATAGGTACGGCCCGCTTGGAACCCCAACCAAGGTGGTTCTGTTTAAGCGAACCGTACCGAGCCTTACCATGTAGTGGAAAAGTGCCGCTGTACCAAACCGTACCTAACCGTTCTAACACGTACCATGCAGTGGAAAAGCACCAAACCGAGCCGTACCATGCAGTGGAAAAGAGCCATATGATGGATTACACGACCTACCTCTCCTCCTGGAATTATTTTTTTTTCTTAAACAGCTGCCCATTGATTACTATTGGGCTCTGGCAGCTTTGGACTCCTGAATGTGACAGAGTATAAAGCGCATTTGCTTAATACATTTGCAGAGCTTATTTTTACTCTACGCTTCTATCAAACAGGTGCTGGCACCCCCATATACTGTGCAGGCTGCCTTTGTTTTTGTGTGCGAATCTGCCTCAAGCTATGTGCAGGCAGCCTATAAAAGTGGATGCAGATGCAGCAGCTTCATGGTCACACCTGCATGTCAAACTTTGACAACCGTGCAGGAGTAGCTGCATGACCTCCAACTCTGATAGTGTGCATTCGGGGTCATGCAGCCGCACCTGCATGGCTGTCAGATTTTGACAAGTGGCTGTGTCTGTGCAGTGACTGAGTCTACATTCACCTCTATAAGCTGCCTGCATGCAGCTTGGGGTGAATGAAGGTGCCAAAACAAAGGCAGCGTGCATGCAGGACGGGTACCAGTGCCTGCTTGAATGAAACTTTAAGGCACAGCCATATCTCTGCTTTTTAAATCAACAAAATTAGGCTGATTTACTAAATGAATTGACAATCTGCATTCAAAAATTGTGTGAATAATAACCTAAATTGTACCAATTGCTCATGCATGTCAATAAAACAAAAAACCCTGGATAAATGTATATAGTCCAACAGATACAGCTGGCTCTTTAAGGGCAACCATAATGTTGATGCAGGCTGCAATTAAAGCCCCATACACACGCACAGATTGTTGGCCAACTGATTGGCCAACTTTTGTCCAGTGTTGTTTGTTGGTTGAAATGTGCTCTAGACTTGCACTGGACTTTTGTTGGCCAACAAAAACCAACTTCAGAAGTGATGGCATGTGATGGTTGACTTTCAGTGTGTTTTTTCTTCTCTGAGCATGCCCAGTCTTGCTCATCTGATTTTTGTCTGCCGAAATCTGTACTGACTGACGAACAATCGGCCGTTCTTTGTTGGCCAACAAAAATTTTATAGCATGCACACCACATTTTTTTCAGCCGAAAATTCGCAGTTGGTTGTCGGAAGCATCATACTAACAAGCCTACAATCGGCAGATCGGACGTTGGCCAACAATTTACGGCCAACAATCTGTGCGTGTGTACGGGGCTTAAGTTGAGTTTGACATCCCTGGTCTAGGTTATTACCATCTACCTCTACCTTATCCTTTATTTTCTGTTTCAATATTGTAAAAGTTAGCTGCATAGACAAAACATATCTCTGTGTTTGCAGAACTGTGATCTTCCCCCAATATTAAATGGACATGGCTCCTTCACTGTTTTTGTCCCAAGTAACAAGGCTGTGGATTCTTTAAGAGATGGAAGATTGATATATCTTTTGACCCAGGTAGGAATCCTTTTTTAAATGTATTTATTTTTATTGCTATATAAAAAATTCAACCACTTGACTTCTGGAAGGTTTTACCTCCATTATAAGCAGGGCATTTTTTTTGCTATTCAGCACTGTGCTGCTTTAATTGGCAAATGTTGTTGCCAGCAGTTTACACATTAATGGCTGTGTGTTGAGTTATTTTGAGGGGACAGCAAATTTACACTGTTATACAAGCTGTACACTCACTACTTTACATTGTACCAAAGTGTAATTTCTTCAGTGTTGTCACATGAAAAGATATAATAAAATATTTACAAAAATGTAAAGGGATGTACTTAATTTTGTGAGATACTGTATTGAAAATTGTTCAATTCTGATGTGCTCATTTTTTGAGGCCTTAAAACGCCTCGACAGTACAAATACACCCCGAATTAACCCTTTTTGGAAAGTAGACAGTGCAAGGTATTTAGTAAGAGGCAGGGCGAGTTTTTTGAAGATGTAAGTTTTTGTCACAATTTTTTTCGGGGAAAAAGAGAAAAGTAGGAAAATGTTTTTTTTTTTTTTTTTTTTAACATACTGTCACCAGTGCAGTACGGCGTTATCAAATGACTTTTGCGTAAGTTTTTGTCACAATTTATTGAAAATGAATAAATAACAAATATAAAATATAAATTAATATAATAGATATATAAAGACATTTTACATTTTTTTTTTTCGCTTTTTTTTTTATTTTTACATACTGTCACCAGTGCAGTACAGCGATATCATGACTGGTGTGGTAGTGATCAGGGATATTGACTGGTGACAGTATGTTGAAAAAAAAAAAAAAAAACTTTTTATTCAATTTTCCTTAAACTTTTTTTTTTTTTTGTAAATCCCAAAATCTTTTTTGGGATTTATTTTTTTACACTGCTATTGCTTAGAATAGTGATGAGAATTGTTATAAGCAACAATTTTAGCTGTCAAGAACATCTTTCATTCATGACAACTTGCATACTATTGTGATTTGTGTTTGGCTACAGCTAATCACATGGTACAGGGTGTTGTGTTTGGCCCAGGTACTTTGTGATAGCTGTGGGACAATCACACAGTAAGCAATGTCATGAATGGAAGCTATTTTTAATCCTTATGCTGCTAGCACTAGTAAATGGGTAGAAAAATGTATCATATTTGCTTGTTTTAAACCTTTTTATTCAAATTTCTTTAGTTACTTCCTGGTTTCTATGCCTAGGCAAATAATGTCAGACATCCTAGGAGTCTTCAGGTGGGGAGGAGGGGTTTTCTCATCTAAGCACACCCTCCTACCTGCATGCCTGAGCTAAGGGCAGATGGATCCCATGAAGTAAATGCTACATGAATCATCTACCCTTACTCAAGATGGTCGCTGCCAGAAAAGCTAGGGGGTGTTTTTAAAAGTAATTGATCAGCAAAATAAAGCATGGAGACATGTATGGATGGGTGAGTTTGCCTTGAATATTAAAAAATGAATTAATTTAGCATTTTAGGTTTGTGATACTTATATGCAGTGTAGTTCTACTTATAATGCCCTGATTAACAATGTCACCTGGACTAAAAGTGAGGTTAAATACAACATTTCCAGTTGCCACTAAAAACAAGAAAAGACAGGAAATCTTACAATGGAGACAATTATGACAACATTCTATGAGGGTATTTCCCCTTACTTTTAGATATATTTTAAATTTACACAATTCTGTGTTCCATTTTTCAACCAGGGTGCCTTGAGGTTTCTTCAGGGTTGCCTTGGCAAAATGCCTAAAAATTGCCCAAAAATGTATACAAGCCAACAGGCGAATCAAAACTGCCTTTTAGTGACACAAAGCCACAGGTTTTTATTGTGCACCATTTCAACCTTAGAGGCCACCAGCGTCCTAACAACCAATGATGTCATCAGTATTGATAAGAAGGGTGTTAATCGCCTGCACAGCATCCTTGTTTGACCCTCCCCTGCCCCCCTCCGTCAACACTGGGGTCACATTAGCTGATAGGAGAGAAACTGAGGGAGAGGAGAAACACTGGAATACCAGTCGGTACTAGTGTGGAAAAGTGTATTTGCTTTGGAAGAATAAATTGCCTCTAATGTTGGGTGTCGTACATGTGTCAATGCTGCCGCATTATGTAAAACAATTCAAATAGTTTTTTACATTTTAGAATGGAATGCCTTGGGACTGTCCATAATTTTAAATGGTGCCTTGATTGAAAAAAGGTTGAAAAACACTGGCATAGACAAAAGTAGGATGCACATGCTAGAATTCTGTTGTTGTAGATATATACCTACGTACATTATAGGGAAAATTGTAAAAATCTTTTCATTATTTCTATGCTACTGGCCCACAAAGCCTTTTCTCTTAGGCGTTTCATCCATCAGTCACACTTTGACTTCATCACGTACAATGCAGGACCAGCAGTCCTGCAATGTATGTGAGGACAGCAGAGGCCTGCCCATTTCCTAGAAAAGAAGTGATCACCGGCTGCCGGGGGAGCAAGTAATAAGGATAAGTAAAACCCCACTCTTATGGTAGTTTAGATCTTTCCCTTGAGTTCAGTGCTTTAATGCAGTAGTCCTCAACCCTGGCCTACAGGGCCCACTAACAGGCCAGATTTGCAAGATAACTGAAATACATCCCAGGTGATATAATTTGCTGCTCAGTGATTGCAGTATTCTAGTCTGAATCTCCCCAAGGTAATACTTAAAATCTGGCCTGTTAGTGGGCCCTGAGGACCGGAGTTGAGGACCACTGCTTTAATGTATAGTATAGTATAATATAGTATATCATTATGGAGCTGGTATAGGAGTAAAGAAAAACGATTTAGAGCTCTACAGGCCCAGAAAACAAACGGGAGTAAATACAGTGTTCCTAAGATAAGTATACAATTATACTCTATTCCTATAGCGCAGCTTGACTGCTGTTGAAGGAAGAGAAAAGCACAGCACCTTTAAGTGCAGCAGTAAGGCAACTTTAATGTGGGTATAATAAAAACGTACTCACAAGGGTTTGCTTGATAAAAGCATGTAAAATCAATGGGACATCTGAACATCGCAGTCCTGGGGGTCCTGGGTGGTGATATCCCCGCTGGCTTACACAGTGGAGGGATTCCTGGGTGGTTTCCGTGGTTTCCCTGGTCTGTGAAACGCATGGGAGCAGCCCCGACAGGACGTGACGTCACTTCCTGGTCACGATGTAAAGACATAATCGGCTTTATTTTGCGCCAATTATTTTGTTTTTGACTGCTGTATAGACTTCTGCTTGACCAAAAAAATAAACAATATATTTCCTAGGATTTCTTATTGGCCTTCCATTAATTGGAAACTGGCTACACTGGCACTTTTGCGACTATTTAAATATGAACACCGCCTGGGCTCACTGTAGCCTTAACAGAATACAGTTCTGTGTGTGTTCATCGACCATGCAGCATACAACTTGTGTTTATATGCCCTTACAAAATATACTATGAGAGTGACAGCTTTAAATGGTAAAGATTATTTTAGTTTTTAGTAGATGGTGCAGAGTTAAACGACTTGATAATGTATTTAAATTTTGGGGGATTCAATTTATAAGACATTCATACTTATGTTTCTGGGTTTATACCATTGTTGTGGTCATTATGAGGACTTTCCACTCATCCAGTTTTATTTTCTGCTTTCAAATATGGAGATCATAATAGGAGAAGATGGAGAAAAGAAAAAAACAAACACTTAAATATTTCAGGTGAAGAGAGAATTATGACAGGGAGGTGTCACTGTTGGAATATCCAAAACCTATAAATGGCCAGGGGCTGACTCAGCCAACAAGGCTCCACCTATATCTAAAATATCACTTAGAATAAACTTGACAATTCTTATGTCACTAGCAGTTCAAAGGTCGCAGATGAAATGGATGTTAAAAATGTGTTCAGTTTTTATGTATCTGTACTTGTAAAACTTATTGTTACTCTTTCAGGCTAAACACAAACTGTTGGAATTGGTTAAGTATCACATCTCTTCTGTAGCCTCCGTAAGTATATTAGTATCTCATTAATTTTATAGACTTGTGTTTTAGAAAACATTTAAAAAAAAAGTTTATACTAGGGATCGACCGATTATCGGCAAAGCCGATATGCACTTTCCCCGAAAAATCGTAATCGGCCTTTTGATTTACCAATATTGCCTATATTTCGGGAAAGTGCATGTACCGGGTGATGCCTGCAGCTAGAGGCATCACCCTGGTACCAGTGTCCATAACCGACGGTCGGCTGTCTTGTAATGACAACCAATGCAGCTGAGTAGCCGCTCGGCTGTCATTTACAGGAGCGGGAGGGGACGTCCCCCCCCCCCCTCCCGCCACCTTTCGTGGCTTGCCCCACCACCGCCGTCTGACCGGGTCTTCATCTGCACCGCCTCCATCTGACCGAGTCTCCATTTCTTTGAATTTGGCGCCGCCGAGTACCCGGAAGTGATGTCATGTGAAAATGTGAAAACATCTTGTTTTCCCATTTTCTAAAACATATCAGGTGGATAACAGCTTTGGGTGTAAGGTCCTTCAAGCAGGCCTTTTGAGCTGCAGGTTGTCTCCCTATTTATTGCGTTTGTTTGTGGACTTGTTAGTGTTTTGTTTGCTGTGTTGCCCACCCCTCAGTGGGACTGCTTTTAAACGTCCCAGTCTATCAAAATAACTGAATCCTGTGTCTCCTGTTGTATAATAATGAAAACAGGATTTTATTCTTCCTTTAACATTAGTTTCTTGAAGCTCATTAAGGAATACAGGTCCGCCGGTTCACACTTTTGTGAGTGCACCGATCGCATGTAATTCAGATCGCACTGCTCCTTCATTACATACAATCGGAGGTGCGGATGCGAATTCAGCCATACACTTTGTATGGCTGAATTCACACTGTATCCGACCAAACATGACCCTTTTCTCTTACGTCCTCCGACAGTCGCCGCCTCTTCATATTCGTCACATATGGGTATTAGACTTTGCTCCGAAGGAGTAGCTAGGCAACAGAATATGTTAACAATAAAGCTTTTAACATATCCCACCCTCAAGGGGTGGTCCCCTCAGTCAATACCCTCCTACTTCCTGCAACCATATCTCAGTTTTAATGTCTAGCTTGTCAGGAGTGGCTGGCTCTCTCTGTGCTGGGACTTTCTGCCCCAGACTCTTTCTTCTTTTTAAAATTTTGTTTGAGTTTTCTCTCTACCTTTACTTAGCTGTTATTTTGTCAGCGTTAGTTAGTTCTTCGGATGAAGAGGATCATGCGGACTGGGTCTCGGGCTGATCCCCCTGGTCGCAGGTCGTGGGTCAGTGGCTTCCCAGTCTGCCATCGAGCGTTCAGCCAGGTAACGCTCCTGGCACAGTGAACGACCCATCCCTGTTCGGTGCAGGGATGATTGGTGAGGTGGCTACCTCACTGGACGCTGTGCGGTTTCTTAACCTCCATTGTGTGCGTCTTGAATGCGACTCTCCCTGCCATCATGTGCAGCGGCTTGTTCGCCTGTGCGGGTCCCCCACGCCATGTGAGGTAAGTGTATTTATGTGGGGACCTGTCTGTCTGGGGGGGTGTCAGTCTGGGACTGTGTAACCTGCCTCTATTCACACTGCTTGTCTCCCTATCTCTCGGCTGCATGCTGTGGGCTGCAAGGGGGGGGGGGGAGCTGTATGACACTGTGTGTGTCAGGCTGGTCAGTGTGAGAAGCTGTGTGCTGTGGGGCATGTTTTTTTGGCATGTTTGGGCATATACAGCGATCGCTGCGGCGATCTGACATGTATTCTGATTTTGGAATGTAATGTGTGTTTTAATGCACTGTGGAGCGGCGGTTTCGGCGCCAAACGACGCCATTTTGCCTACACTCGCTCCGGCCGCATGTTTTACATGCATGGCGGCCATTTTCTTGTAGCCTCCATAGGCTTACATAGAGCGCCCTGGCAGCATCACTTCCTCTTTCCAGGAACACCGATCGAGGCAGCAGCAGCGGCGAGGGTCTCCTCAGGTTTTATCCCTCTGTTCTTGCTATCCATTGCCTGTGTTCAGTTTGCATATTCCCTGTGGGGGTCTTATTGTGCTTGAGTGTGGTGCGGTGGGCTGCGCTTGCCGCGCTTGCTTAAAAGGTTGTCTGGCATTACAGGGGCAATGGATTCTCAGGAGGGCAAATTTCCTACAGCATTGGTGGAAAGCCAGGGGACCGCTGTTTCCCCCCCAGGGGGGGATTTAGCCACTATTGTGGCTGGCCTTGCTGCTCAGGTGCAGATGCTGGTGGCTGCTCAATCTACTAAAAGGCCCAGAGTTGCTCTTTCCTCTGATTCTGAGGGTGAAGGTGATGGGGCTGTTATGGCGGGGGCCTCCTTATCGGGGTCCCGCTCCTCTCTTGATCTAGTGGGGTCTGAGGTGGAGGCTGAAGTTGAGGGGGTTGATAATTCTCCCCCTGGCTCGCCTGAAGAGCTTGAAATCATGGATGAGTTGATTGCTTCCATTAAGCAAACGCTGCGTTTGCAGGACGAAGTGTGTCCCCCCGCTGCCTTGGCGGCTTATGGGACGCAGAGAAAACGCAGGACGCCGCAGGTTTTTCCCTGCAATGATGATTTTCAGCGCGCTGTTAAGGACCAATGGCGCAATCTGCGCAAACCTTTTGCGGTACCAAGTAGATTCAAGCTGCGTTATCCTTTTTCGCCTTCCACTGATGAAAGGTGGTGTGTGCCTCCCCCAGTGGATCACGCAATTGCGGTTTTGAACAAAGCCACTGCGATTCCTGCAGAGGATTCCCCTGTGTTCCGTGATGCCACGGATAGGAGACTGGAGTCTCTTGCCCGTCATACTTATTCTGTTACGGGTTCTATGCTTAAGGCTCTGTTTGCTTCTCTCATGGCGGCCCAGGCGATCGCAAGTTGGACGCAGATGCTTAGGCGCGTCCTAGTGGCCGACTCGGCCTCGCCGACGACCCTGGATATGGTGGATCAAATCCACCAGGGTGTCATGTATCTGTATGTATGCGGACCTGGACCTGGTTCCGTTGGCTGCACGTGTGCACAGCGTGGCGGTGTTGTCTCGCCGCCTGGTTTGGTTAAAATGTTGGTCGGTGGACCAATCTTCACGTAAGACCTTAGCCAATCTACCTTATGATGGGTCTCGCCTTTTTGGGGAGTCCCTGGATGTGTTGATTAAGGGGATCACCGGGGGTAAGAGCACTCTCTTGCCCCATTTCCCCAAGGCTAAGGGGGCTTCTGGGAAGAAGCATGCTAATTTTCGGCCCCCTCAGGGGTCCTTTCGTGCCTTTCGGCCGCACTACAAGGGCAAACCGTTCAAAGGTCAAGGCTCTCAGAAGAAGCCCTGGTCTGGTAAACAGAAGTCCGGCCAATCCGGATCTGCAGCCCATAACAGTTCGGCCTGAAGGGGCGCCCTCACCCAGTTTTGGGGTGGGGGGACGCTTGCTCGGTTTTCTTCAGCCCTGGTTGGCCCGTGTGCGGGACAGATGGGTTCAGGAAATCGTTCGATCTGGTTACAAGATCGAGTTTCTCTCTCGGCCGGAGAGCAGATTTTTTCCCTCAAATCTTCAACTGTCTCCAGAGCGCTTGAGGGACCTGCACCTGGCGGTGCGGGACCTGAGGGCTCAGGGAGTGGTGGTTCCGGTGCCTCATCGGGACAGGTTTCGGGGGTTTTATTCCAATCTGTTCACCGTGCCCAGAAAGGAGGGCAAGGTCCGTCCAATTCTGGACTTGAAGGCTCTGAACCGCTCTGTGCGGGTTCGCAAGTTCCACATGGAATCCCTGCGGTCGGTGGTGGCTGCCCTGGTTCCGGGGGAATTCATGGCCTCCATCGATTTGAAGGATGCGTATCTTCACATCCCCATTTTCGAGGGTCACCAGAGATACCTTTGATTTGCCATTGCGGAGGATCACTACCAGTTCGTGGCGTTGCCCTTTGGTCTCGCCTCGGCTCCGCGGGTCTTCACCAAGGTGCTTGCACCGGTTCTGGCATTATTGAGGGCCCAGGGCGTTTCTGTCCTGGGGTATCTGGACGACATTCTGGTTCGGTCTGCGACCAGCCAGGGTCTGGAGAAGGACCTGTCTGTCACGATGCAAACTCTGCAGGAGTTTGGTTGGACGATAAATTTTCCAAAGTCGACACTGAGTCCGTCGGTTCGTCTTCCCTATCTGGGAATGATTCTGGACTCAGTGCAGGCGAAGGTCTTCCTGCCGGAAGACAAACTCAGGACTCTCCAGGAGGAAGTCAGGTCCCTTAGGGACGTTCCGCACTCGTCTCTGCGGACGTGTATGAGATGTCTGGGATTGATGGTCTCGGCCTTCGAGGCGATTCCATTCGCCCAGTTTCACACGCGGGGTCTCCAAGAGGAGATCCTGTCCAGGTGGGACGGGCGAACTCAATCTCTGGATCTTCAAATCTCGTTGAGTCATCGCACCAGAGGAAACCTTCTGTGGTGGCTCCAGTCCCCGTTGGTGTCCGGGGGCAAGTCGTTTCGTCCGATCTCGTGGACGGTAATCACCACGGATGCCAGCCTGTCGGGCTGGGGTGGAGTTCTGGGCGTTCTGTCCGCCCAGGGGACTTGGTCGGAGGGGGAGTCTTCCCTTCCGATCAACATTCTGGAATTGCGTGCGATAAGTCTCTGTCTTCATCGCTGGACGGACCGGCTGCAGGGCTGCCCGGTTCGGGTGCAGACGGACAATGCCACGGCGGTGGCCTACGTCAACCACCAAGGGGGCACCAGGAGTGCCCGTGCGGCTCGGGAAGTGGCCGACATTCTGTCTTGGGCCGAGACTCATGTCCCGGCGATAACGGCGGTTCACATTCCGGGGGTGGAGAACTGGCAGGCGGACTATCTGAGTCGCCAGACCCTGGATCAGGGGGAATGGTCTCTCCACCCGGCTGTCTTCCAGATGTTGTGCGCGAAGTGGGGTCTTCCAGATGTGGACCTGTTCGCGTCTCGTCTCAACAACAAGGTGAAGAGGTTCGTGGCAAGGACGCGCGACCCTCGGGCAGACGCGTCGGACGCGTTAGTGGCCCCGTGGCATCAGTACAGGCTGATGTACGCGTTTCCACCGATTCAGTTGCTGTCCAGGTTCCTTCGCAGGTTACACTCGGAACGCAGCACGGTGATTCTTGTGGCACCGGACTGGCCTCGCCGGTCCTGGTACGCAGACCTCGTGAATCTGGCGGTCGACGCCCCGTGGCGTCTGCCTCTTCGAGACGATCTACTGTCTCAAGGACCGATATACCATCCTGCTTTACAGTCGCTGACTTTGACGGCCTGGCTGTTGGGACCGAGGTCCTGAAGGAGAGGGGTCTCTCTCCAGAGGTCGTTCATACTTTAATCAACGCGAGGAAGTCTTCCTCAGGGAAGGTTTATTACCGTACTTGGAAGGCCTATTTTGCCTGGTGTGAGTCCAGGGGGTTTTCACCCCGCACGTACTCGGTTTCCCGTGTGCTGTCTTTCCTTCAAACGGGTGTTGATCAGCGTTTGGCGCTGGCTACGATAAAGGGTCAGGTGTCTGCACTGGCCGTTCTGTTTCAACGTCCCGTGGCTTCCAACTCCTTGGTTGGCACTTTTGTTCAGGGTGTGCGGCATCTGGTCCCCCCTAGGCGGGATCCTCTGCCCCCTTGGGACTTGAATCTCGTTCTATCTGTGTTACAACGTGCTCCTTTTGAACAGATCAGGGAGATCTCGTTGTCTATGTTGTCCAAAAAGGTCGCCTTTTTGGTGGCGATCACTTCGGCTCGCAGAGTGTCGGAGCTGGCGGCTTTGTCCTGCAAGTCTCCGTACCTGGTTATTCATTTGGATAAGGTGGTCTTGCGACCTAATCCTTCGTTTCTTCCGAAACGAGTTTCGGAATTCCATCTTAATGAGGATATTGTCTTGCCTTCGTTGTGCGCGAAGCCTAAACATCCAAAGGAGGTGAGATTGCATTCTCTGGATGTTGTTCGGGCGATAAGGGTTTACCTTAAATCGACTGAGTCTTTTCGAAGGACGGACTCCTTGTTTGTTCTTCCAGAGGGTCCTCGGAAGGGCATGGCGGCTTCGGCCTCTACCATCGCCAAATGGATCAGGCAGACCATTGAACAGGCCTATGCTTTGCAGGGGAAGGTTCGCCCTGTACCTGTGAAGGCGCACTCTACTAGATCTCTGAGTACGTCTTGGGCCTGTCGTCATGGGGCTTCTGTAGCCCAGGTGTGTAAGGCGGCGACTTGGTCGACCGTGCACACTTTCACAAAATTCTACAAAGTAGATGTTCAGGCATCGGCGGATGCTTCCTTTGGCCGCAAGGTTCTTAGTGCGGCTGTTCCCTAGGGTCCCTTGTTGGGGACTCCTGGCTGTTGGGATAAGTTTTGTATCCCCTGGTTTTTTGTCTTTTCCTGGGTTGTTGCTCCTGTTGAGCACTTGTTTTTTGCTGTTGCCCAGCTGGTTTCCTTCCTTTGGTAAGGTTCCTTTCTTTGATGCGGAGACTGCGTTGGCTTTCGGCGCGGATGCGTTTCCCACCCCTCATGTTTGCACTGCTTTGGGACGTCCCCATATGTGACGAATATGAAGAGGCGGCGACTGTCGGAGGACGTAAGAGAAAACGGAATTTTTGTAAAATCTTACCTGTAAAATTCCTTTCTCTGAGTCCTCCGACAGTCGCCGCCCCCGCCCCTCTTTTGGGGTTTGGTTGTATACTCTACTGCTATTCCACTAAAACTGAGATATGGTTGCAGGAAGTAGGAGGGTATTGACTGAGGGGACCACCCCTTGAGGGTGGGATATGTTAAAAGCTTTATTGTTAACATATTCTGTTGCCTAGCTACTCCTTCGGAGCAAAGTCTAATACCCATATGTGACGAATATGAAGAGGCGGCGACTGTCGGAGGACTCAGAGAAAGGAATTTTACAGGTAAGATTTTACAAAAATTCAGTTTTTTCCAGCCGCATCAGGATCAGATCGCACAGTGGTTCACACTTGTGCGATCTGATCCTGTGCGAACTGTCAGATCGCACTGCGATATGCGATCAAACTGGGGGTGTCGTTAACAATTCAATGACACCCCCGCGTATCGCATATGGCAGTGTGAACTGCCAGGGGTGCGTTTGCGATGCGGGAACAGGCTGCGAATTCGCAGCCTTCCCGCATCGCACAAGTGTGAACCGGGACTTACTCCTAAGTACTGCTTTTCTAACTAAAGCATGCTGAATGTGTCAGAAGTTATTGGAACTGTTAGATCTGGGCTATTGTTTCCTAACACTACTGTCAATTGCTGTAAACATATCGCTAAAGATTTTAGTGTATAAGAAATAAAAGGTATAAAGGGCTCTAAACTTCTATTTAACCCCTTGTACATATAATTAATCAAAACCACCCAAACACTGTTATACTAAAATTCATAAATACTACTACTACAAAAATCTATACATTCATTAGATAGCAAATATAGTATAAATGTAAAAACAAATAAATGCCAATCTGTGTCGGATAATTGCAGATGCATGCACAGCAGGTTGTTAAAGTGCATATATCTTTCCTGTATACAAAAACCTATACTGGTTATAGTCTCAGTGTTGAACAATAAAGCCCATAAAATGCTAAGTCCATATAAAGTGCAACAAGACATGTATCCAAAGAACTTCACCACCACCAACCAACCTTAGGGGAGCAACTGACTGAGCCAAACTGACCCTCAAATCAGGTCACAGCAAGCAAAGGATATTTCCAGTGGATGTCAGCTTTAGCAATATACATATGTTATTTTGACATAATATAAAAAAAAGAAACTACAATAGTGCTAGGCTTTATTAAAATGTATATAAAAAAAAACAAAATAAAATTCACATGCATTAGGTGGTATTTTACATGAGCATCATCGGTTGTCATGAAAACTGAATCCTTTCGCATCAGTTTACACATACAACTTTAGTTAAGTTTAGATCAGTATACATGTTTTTCACATTTCCACATTTTTAGTTGTTGAAGAAAATAGTCATAGGTGACCAAAAAAAAAAAACACAAAAAATAAAGTTCTTTAACCAAAAACAGGTGTGGACATCCAGTATCGGTCAACATCCGCTTAAATCTTTTTATGTCTACAAAAAAAGAATGGGGACCTTTCTGTTTTTTTTTTGCAGACATAAACTGACTGATGTAAGTGAATATAAATTGATGTTTGTTTACATCCTTTCCCATAGACCTACATAGTGGTTCAGTCTATATCAGTCTGAAAAACTGACTGACAGATCCAGACTGAACACTTGTGTGGAAGGACCCTTAAAGGGGTTTTAAAGTCAGAAAGTTTTTTATCTTAATGCATTAAGATAAAAAAACTGTGTGCAGCAGCCCCCCTAATACTAACCTGAGCCCCATCTTGTTCCAGCGATGTCCACAAGTGCCTCAGCCATCCAGGACTCTCTTTCCTAAATGGCTGAGACACAGAAGTGGCACCATTGGCTCCTGCTGTTGTCAATCAAACTCAGTTAGCCAATCAGGAGAGAGAGGGGGGCAGGGCCGAAAGGCAGCTCCATGTCTGAATAGATACACGGAGCTGCAGCTCAGCTCAGGTGCATGCTACCTGCTGTGTGGGCACTCAACAGGAGTGAGGGGCCAGGAGCTCGAGCCAGGAGGGACACGACAAGAGGAAGATCGGGGCTGCTCTGTGCAAAACCACTGCACAGAGGAGGTGAGTATATTATATTGGTTATTTTAATAGAAAAAAAACAGACTCTAGAGGTCTCTGCACGCCACACTTACAAAGCTGCGTACATGCCCATGTGTAATGTCATCACTAAGCTGTTACTCTTCTTGACATATTTCGTCATAGATTGACTTCCTCAAGTGCAGAGGGGGAAGTCATTCTATGATGAAATGCATTGGGCGGAGTAATGGCATAGTGATGTCATTATGCATGGGGGGACACAGCTTTTTGTGAGTGTGGCCTGGAGAGACCCCTACAGGACTATGTTATTATTCATTAGTTCTGGGCAAGCACCTACTGCATGCGAGTTGTAATTTGTTATGGTACAAGTCTCAATAGGGAAAGTTTAGTGATACGATATTCCCCCTCTTCTATTACATTATATGTTAAAATAACATATGCACATCACTGGAGCTGACAAGATTAGAGTTGGAGGGGGGGGCTGGAGGTGGAGCTTGCTGATTGTCATCCACTGTGGAAATATACTATGCTTGCTGTGACCTACTTATACAATTAGGGGGTCAATTTGGTTTAGTAGTTGAATTTGGCTTAATGTCAAGAAAAATGCTTTAACTTTGACTGTGAGGTAATGGTAATTTATTCATTGTGCAATTATGGTTTGCTTTTTCTAGGTCACTTTGGATAGATTAATTATAATGCCACATATTCTAACTACCTCAAATGAGATTATAAAGATAAATGTGACTCACGAGGTAAGTACCTAGTGTCTTATTTTACTCCGTCCTTTTTCATTCTCCGTTTGCTATAGTTTTTTACTTTCTTGGAATTTGAAACATTGATATTCTAGGCAGTGGTGGAACAAGGTAATTCAGTGCTGAAATGCCCCCTGCAGAACAGGGGACAGAGTTAGTAGAAGCATTTACAGCACACAAAAACATATGTGATAGTTGCGGAGTACACCAGTATTACTATTTACATTTGTGATTGGTCATCACAATTATCACAAAGCACACAGCCAATTACATTGCTTTGATGACAGCTTGGTTCGCTGCCAATAATGAATAACCTGGCTGCCCAAGGGTGATTTCTGAACACTGTAAATGGTGCTGTAGAACCAGCTGAAGCTGATCATGGCTTCTGGCAAACGGTCCTGCTCGATAACCTCCTTCAATCAGCGGGCTGCAGCACTGATCTTTTTATTCTGACAGTGGAGGAATCCTGCTGTCAGAGTACAACAGCAGAGAGGATTTCTCCATCCAACTTTGTTTAAGTGGATGCAGAGATCTGTTTAGCCTGCTGGAAAAAAAATAATAGCGTGTAGTAGGGTTGCACTGATACAGATATCAGTCCGAAGCATTTGCATGAGTACTTGTACATCCAATACTTTCTACTAATTAATTTTGTATGTCATAGTGACTTCAGCCTGGGTTCACACAGGAGCGGTGCGGGAAACCGCATGTGCTTCGGACAGGAATCACACCACATTCCTGTTCAAACCACATGTGATTCTTTGCAGTGCGATTTGAGCACAGGTATTGGTGCAACCTGAGCGATTTGAGCTCATTAATTTTGTATGGGCTCTAAATGTAGCATAAACGTATCAGTAACTGGTATCAGAGAGTACTAGAGCACAAGTATCGGTGCTCATACTCGCCGGTACAACACAGGTATTGGTGCAACCTTAGTGAGTACCCAGCTTTAGACAATTTGTCAGGTGTGTTTAATGGACTCAAACACAAAGCCCCTGGGCAAACAAATCTGCATAGATGAGAATAAAAATAACAGGGAAAACATTTGTCATTGTTTGTACTCATGCACAAGAACACTAAAGTACAATCTGATTGTACAATTTCTGCACAATCTCTTTTAGATTTACCAAAACTTTGTAATATATGGACAAACCTAAACAATTCATTTAAGTTGTATCCAATCAGGCAGACCTTTGACAGACCGAGGATGTGTCCATGCAGCCTCATGTCCCAGGAGAAATGAATGGGTTGCTGGCATGGGGATGCGCACAACACCTATGTACCCCCTGCTGAGAAAAGACAGCCCTGCATGGGAGACACATTTTCTGCACCTCTATTGAATGTGCACTTACTAAAAGTAGAATCTGAAATAACAGTTGTCTGCACAGCTATATCAGTGATATCAAGTGTTACCTGTTAGCTTATTAGTAAGTGGCAGCCTCAGCAGCACAGAGACTGAGGAGAGAGCACCACTCACTTTGGCAGTAGGGTTGTAAAGGATGGGACACGAGGGAAAGGGCACAGGAGGAGGGGTCACTGTACAGAGGAGGAGTGAGCTCCACATCGTCTAGAGCAGGAAGGGAAAAAAACAGGAGGTTAGGGGGCAGAGCTGGCAATGTCACACAGACATTGGGACACTAAAAGATGGAGTGATAAAAAAAACTAAAACATTGCGCCCAGGGCATCATCCCCCCTTGCACCGGGCCTGGTTCTACGGTTTTAGTATACATTGTGGAAAATTTGATTGTACTTAGTTCTGTGGACTTTATGTACTTTATACAAAAATTTATACAAAAATTATTTTTCAAGCACATCTGAGACTTACAGCAGAGATTCAGAAGTTTTGATGTGTTTTCTTTCACTTGAATTTTGTAAAAGAACTAACATTGCACAATTCAAAACGCATAATGAATGCTATATTTTGTGCATTTTTTTTTAAATCATCTCATTTATGACTGTAAACTGGACATTTGTAGAAGATTAATAAAAGAAAGAGAATTAGGGTTCATGTACACCCCGCCACTGACACAGGAAAATGCTAAAGGATTTACGTTTTCGCCACAGGCAGAGGTCAAAATATTTCTATCCTGAACGCGATTCTTCTTCATTCAGGAGAGGGAGGTTAAGGGAGGTTAACACTTCCCTAACTGCAGCAGCTTCTAAACTCTACTAAAAGCCTATGTGTACATTGACACATAGGCTTTTATGGAGTTGAGTTCAGGAGCTCAGGAGCTTTGGCAAAAAAAAAAACTCCAAAACCTCCTAAACTCAAGATTAGAGGCTGCTACTGTACATGAAGCCTTAAAATAACTCATCCGTTTTAGTGATTTATGCCTATTGAATTTTATACAGAGAATATACATTTGTGATGTTAGGTGACATGCCAGGGGAATGTAATGTGATATGTGATTATTTCATGTAACTGATACTTCACCCTTTGCTCTTCTGTGCCTCAGGTATATCATTAATGTAAACGTATCTTTTTCATCTTTTCTTAGGGGAGAATTCTATTTGGAGACCCAGGAATCCCTCTCAGCATTAGCGACATAATTGCTTCTAATGGTGTGATCCATGTTCTTGATGGCATTTTATTACCTTCTGGCATTTTGCCAATTCTGCCATCTAAATGCAATGAGACACTGGAAGAAGTAATACAGGTAATTAAGTCATTCAAATTGTCATTACCCAGGTTTATCCAAAAAGACAATGTATAGTGTAGTGATAATTAAATTTACTTTTCCTACTGCATACTGATTTGCTTTACAGTATACGCCTGGGGTTATGTGCTAGGTCTTAAGATGGTGAACAAGGCCAAAGCCCCTAATTAAAACACATCCAATAAAAATGTGCTAGTTCCTAGGTACACACTAATTGTTTTTTAATGGCCAACCAGCGGTTGGCTTCTGGTTTTCCAGCATGCTCATCTGACAGAAGCCAGCCAAATGGCCGGCTTCTGTTGAACTGGCTGCCATAAACACACTTCATAATCACCAATAGTACAACTTGAAAGTTGAAACAATTTCTACTAAATATGCTTTATGAACACATGCCAAAGAGCATAATGCATGTCCCATTACTGGCAGTGCCATCTGTTGGTTCCAGCCTGGAGATAAAGAGGTCCAGGAACACATTAGGGCCTGAATTATTTTGCCACTACTAGTCATTAAATTAACTAGTGATCGACCGATATAGTTTTTTCGTTGCCGATACCGATATTTTGGCGATCACATATCGGTATCGGCCGAAATTGGCCAATATTTTAACATGTAAAAGTTTGCAAAAAAAAGACAGATTTCGACACAAATCCCTTAATAAGTTCATCTTTATTTATTAACATTTTTAACATTGTTCACACCTTAACTGCATGAAAACTGATAGGAAAAGTGCACTTGCAGGGACATTTGACTTTTGCATAGTTATGCATAATAAAGTGCTGCAGTAGTGGATTCACTCACTGCAATATTTTTAATTCACTACTGCAGTGCAGTCAATGCAAAACTGCTAGAAAAAAAGCTAGGCAACAACAACAGCTACACAATACACATACATACACAGTGGATTGGACTGGAGTCAGTGGAGGACTACCTCAGCAGTAAGTATCACTGCAACTACTGCAGTCAGTGAAAAACTGCTAGAAGAGCAAGGCAAGAGCTACACAAACATGTCACAGTGGATCATTGGAGTGGAGTCAGGGGAGGACTACCTCTGCAGTAAGGCACTCACTGCAACTACTGCAGTGCAGTCAGTGCAAAACTGCTAGAAAAAGAGCAAAGCAACAGCTACATATGTCACAGTGGATTGGACTGGAGTCAGTGGAGGACTACCTCTGCAGGAAGGCACTCACTGCAACTACTGCAGTCAGTGCAAAACTGCTAGAAAAAGAGCAAGGCAACAGCTACACAAACATGTCACAGTGAATCATTGGACTGGGGTCAGTGGAGGACTACCTCTGCAGTAAGGCACTCACTGCAACTACAGCAGTCAGTGCAAAACTGCTAGAAAAAAGCTAGGCAACAGCTAGACAGTGGATTGGATTGGAGTCAGTGGACTACCCCTGCAGTGGGGCACTCACTGCAACTACAGCAGTCTGTACAAAACTGCTAGAATAAAAAGCTAGGCAACAGCTAGACATTGGATTGGATTGGACTCTTAGCAGTAGGGCACTCACTGCAACTACAGCAGTCAATGCAAAACAGCTAGAAAAAAAGCTAGACAACAACAACACAGTGGATTGGAGTTGGACTGGAGTCAGGGGACTACTGCTGCAGTAGTGAACTCACTGCAAGGATTTACTGCAGTCAGTGCAAAACTGCTAGAAAAAAGCTAGGCAACAGCTACAAAGTGGATTTGAGTGGACACTACTCTTTTCAATACTCCCAGTTAAGTAGAACAATATTATAATGCAGAAAGCAGAACATTTCAGCATGTCCATGGTCACCTGTTAAAGGTCTTCTGTTTTGTTCATACAATGCTGCCACTTCATAAACATGCTCAGGAGGAGTGGAGGACAGAGGAGCAGAGAGAGAGAGAGGTATCTTCTAGCATGGGAAGCAAGTCTTTTGTAGCGTGCCTCCTTTTCTCTCCACCACTGAAGAGGATGACTTCTTCTGTCAATTACTGCTTCTTTCAAATAGAGATGAAGTTCATCATCCAGGCTCATAGTTCCAGATTCAGAAGAAAGTGAATCCTCCACATGAGGACCCAATAAAACACTGAAAATGTTCTGATAAATTTGACCGCGATGAAGAAAATTGTCTTCTGTCCGTTGACATATTTTTGGGCATTTGTCTGTTTTTGCAGCATGCTGCTCTTCATAAAAATAGTGTTCTGGACTTGTCTTTTCGGCAGGAACCTCCTGCATCTCCTATTGAATATCTTCTGTCAGCCATTGTTTCGCCTTAGCTAATACATCATCAGAATAGAAAGCATGGTTCTTGTATCGAGGATTCAAAAGACTTGCAAGCACAACATTTTTAATCTCTTCATGCTTCTCAAAACATATATCAATCAAAGCTCTTTGGCTTGGCAGGCCATCATTTGAAAGTTGGAGGGTGTTGTGTGCCATGACACAGAGGTCTGACTCTGACATATCAGCAAGCCTCATTTCTTTCCGCATGTTTGCTCCACTGTCTCGAAGTTGCACAAGCATCACTCGGTCGTTGTTGATTCCCCATTCTTCAAGCTTGCCTAGAAACATTTCTCTACTATACTCAGTGTGGGATCCTTGCATCACTTTTGTATTCAACACCAATTGCCTTTTTGTACATGCTGTCAATGAAGTGGCATGTAAGAATGATAAGTGACTGTTTGTGACCAGCAGTTCGTTGTAAATGAGAGTGAGTTGCCAGCATTCTCTGGTTGCAGCATAGCCTTTACTTTGTCAACGACCTTTTGATGAAGCATTGCCAGCATTTCGGTTCGATAATACTTCTCACTCTTCAGTGTGTACCTTGGCTCAAGTATGGACATCAACTGCTGAAATCCTGAGTCAGACTTCATTGTAAATGGCTGGTTATCAGTGACAATCATCTCTGTGATTACTCTGTCCAGCAGTTGGGATCTTCCATCTGAATCTAGACAGTGACATCTGTTTTTTTTCACAAACATATCTGTTATTGTTGACTAGGATAGTGGAGGAGGTATTGAATCAAAATCATATTGATATATTTATTTTGTTTTTTCTGTGCTGCATGATACAATTCAATATGATGAACTCTTAGATGGGCCCAAGAGTCTTTTGAAAGCAACTATACATCCCGCGGAAACTACCTCTTGTGGTAGAGAATTCCACAATCCTGCAGCACTAACAGTAAAGAACCCCCTGCGTTGGTTAAAACGCTTCTCCTCTAATAGCATTGTATGCCCTCGAGTCCTCATGCAATCCTTTCGACTGAATAGCTTTTTTTCTATGCTGAGATCCCCATTGAGGTATTTATGAATTGCTATCATGTCCCCTCTCATGCGTCTCTTCTCCAGGGAGAATAAATCAAGCGATTGCAGACGCTCTTCATAATTAAGGTCCTCCAATCCCCTAATTAGTTTAGTTGCCCTTCTCTGGACTCTCTCCAGCTCCAACACATCCCTCCTGAGGACTGGCGACCAGAACTGGACAGACCAGAGTTTTATAAAGTGGTAGGATTATAGTTTTATCTCTGGAATACATACCTTTCTTTATGCATAGTCATATGCTTGTCCAAGCCTGTGACTTCTCCACATTAAACCTCATTTGCCATGTCCTTGCCCACTCTGTTATTTTGTCCAGGTCATTCTGTAGGATATCTGCTTCATGCCGTGCAGTTATTGCCCTGCCCAATTTTGTGTCATCTGCAAAAACTGATATAGAACTACTGATCCCGTCCTCAATGCTGTTTATGAATAAATGAAACAGGGTTGGTCCCAGGACTGAGCCTTGGGGGACCCCACTTACCACCTCAGACCAGTCTGAGTATGCGCTATTTATTACCACCCTTTGGACACGCCCATTTAGCCAGTTCCGTATCCAAGAGCAAACCTTGCGGTCGATGCCTGCAGACCTTATTTTTTAAATTAAGTGCTTGTGGGGAACTGTATCAAACGCCTTAGCGAAATCCAGGTACACCACATCCACTGGTCTCCCCCTATCTTGCTCACAGCTCACCTCCTCATAGAATGTTAAGAGATTGGTTTGACAAGAACGCCCATTTGTAAACCCGTGCTGATTACTGCTGATGATGTTGTTGTCTTTAGCAAACTCTACGATATAGTCCCTTATCATCCCCTCCAGAAGTTTACATACTATCGATGTCAGACTGACAGGCCTATAATTTCCCGGGACATGCCTCTGCCCTTTTTTGAATATCGGTATCACGTTAGCTTTCCTCCAATCCCCTGGTACATTTTTCCCCTGGTACAGGTGTCACCCTGCTATGGGTGTTTGGCTTGCAAGAACACTGTGGTGGCTGGCTGGCTGGCTTGGTGTCACCCTGTTATGGGTGTTCGTCTGTGGTGGGTGAGTGGCTGGCTTAAGGTCACCCTGTTATGGGTGGCTGACTTGCAGGAACACTGTGGTGGCTGGCTGGCTTGGTGTCACCCTGTTATGGATGGTTGGCTTGCAGGAACAGTCTGTGGTGGGTGGCTGGCTGACTTGGTGTCACCCTGTTATGGGTGGCTGGCTTGCAGGAACAGTCTGCAGTGGGTGGGTGGCTTGCTTGGTGTCACCCTGTTATGGGTGGCTGGCTTGCAGGAACAGTCTGTGGTGGGTGGCTGGCTGGCTTGGTGTCACCCTGTTATGGGTTGCTGGCTTTCAGGAACAGTCTGTGGTGGGTGGCTGGCTGGCTTGGGGGTCACCCTGTTGTGTGGGTGGCTGGCTTGTTGTCACTCACTCATCCTGGCCTGTTGTGGGTAGCTGGCTTGCTGGAACACTGTGTGGTCACTAGTCATGGTGACGGATGGCTGCTTTGCTCGCTGGAACCCTGTTGTGGAGTGGGTGGCTGGATGCTGGCCTGCTGGCACCCTGTTCTGTTGGGGGTCGGATGGCTGGCGGCTGGCAACCTGTGGTGGGTGGGTGGCTGAGGCCAGGGCCTGTGGGTGGATGGATGGCTGGCACAGAGACCAGACTGGACTGCAGCTGGCTTTAACACGAGGCTGTGTGAGGCGTGGGAAGCAGTCTTAAGGCAGAGAACGTGTGCAACGCGCTGTGAAATGGCGTCCCATATGGGCCACGCAGGCGTGGGAGGCGGTGTTAGAAGGCAGAACGTGTGCGTGCAACATACACGATGACGTCCCAAAAATATCAGCAATATCAGTAAATCCAAAGGCCGATACAGATATATATCGGGGAAAGTGCATATCGGCCCCCGATATATCGGTGTTGCCGATAATAGGTCAATCTCTAAAATGAACCCACCATCGCCCTGACGCAATAATTCAAAATGGTTGTACACAGTTTAGATCTCCACTATAAGGGAAGTGTCTCCTTATTGCTCTCTTAAAGCTGCAGGCTTTACTTTTGTACTTGGTTCTGATTTTGATGAAGCTAGGGCGTAAGTGTAAACCAGGTTGCCTTTTGTTGACTTTACACTTTACAATCTGATTATACAATCTTTGTACAAGCTAATTTAAATTTAAAACTAAGTAATAGGAGAACAAACTGAAACAATCTACTTTATTTTGTTTGTATCCATTGGGCAGTCCCTTACACCACAGTTGCTGGTAAATCTAACAGAGATGGTGCTCTTGTTAGGAATCCATGTTAAATATGAAGCACTTTATTTTTAGGTTCATATATAGTTTGATGTATTTGTTTGCAAATCTGCTGAATAATATGTTGTTTGTTTCCAGGGTTCGTGCTCCAGCTGTGATTCCATTGCTCCATGTCCAGAGGGTACCAGAGACTTGGTAATTGAAAAAAAAAAAAATGTTGTTTATGTCTTACTTAACTACTTCAATACAGTGCCCTTTCACCCTCTTCCTGCCCAGGTCAATTTTCAGCTTTCAGCGTTGTCACACTTTGAATGACAATTGCGCGGTCATGCTACACTGTACCCATATGACATTTTTATCTTTTTTTTTTTTCCACACAATAGAGCTTTCTTTTGGTGGTATTTAATCACCGCTGGGTTTTTTATTTCTTACTAAAAAAAAAAGGAAAAGGACAGAAAATTTTGAAAAAATGTTTTTCTTATTTTCGGTCAGTAAATTTTGAAAATAAGTAATTTTTCTCCTTCACTGATGTGCGCTGATGAGGTGGCACTGATAGGCTGCACTGATGGGCACTGATGAGGAGGTACTAATATGCCGCACTGATAGGCGGCACTGATGAGCACTGATAGGCGGCACTGATAGATGGCACTGATGGGCAGCACAGATGAGCAGGCACTGACTGGCAGCACTATGGGCACTGATTGTGGGCACTGTGGACACTGATGTTGGGCACTGATGGTGGGCACTGTGGGCCCTGTTTTTTACTTTTCTGTAATCAGGGCAGTGATGATCAGTGCCCTGATTACCTGTCCTAGACTCCCCTTTGAGGAGGAGCCGCTGATCGGCTCTCCTCGCTACACACTCTGACAGTGTGAGGCGAGGAGAGCCAATAAACGGCACTTCCTCATTTACATGTGACTGGCTGTGATTAGACACAGCCGATCACATGGGTAAAGAGCCAAGTCATTGGCTCTTTACCAAGACCGCGGGCCCATGAGAGAGGCCTTTCTGGGGAGCCGTCATATGACGTCGTCCCAGAACGAGAGCTGCACCCCTCCGCCGTCATTTGACGGTGGGCGGGCGGTAAGTAGTTAATAAAGGGTTAGTTCACCTTTCCTTTTTTTTTTTTTTTTTGCTAAAATGAGCAGGTTGTGGATGCGTGGGAAGAAAACGAAAGCCAAGTGCTAGTTGTCAGGTTTTCAGGGCCTCCGCATCAAGCACTTGGTATGTCCTGCTATTAGTAGGATGGACGGGTAGAAGGGGGATGGTTTATGTAATAAGCATCTAAAAAAGTCAGCAGCCTTTTACAAAACAGGGACCTGCACGTTAATGTATTAAGGACACTGCAGTGCATAAGGAGGTTTTGGGCAAAAGTCATAAAGGGGATCAAACTCTTTAAAAGTACATTAATCGACATTCCATCATCAAATCGGGTGCCAGCAAAAATGCAGTTTTTGTCCTTTGCATGTGATTAGGTATTCTCTGCAAAGTGATGCTTTATATCATTTACTAAGCTCTGGAGCAACTACACTAGCAGAGTGAAACCACATTTACAAAGTGCAGTCAATTTGCCTTTAGTAAATCAACCCCATAGACTTTGAAATTGTATAAAGGGGCAGTAAATCCCACCGGTGGGTAGCACTGCAGGTGTTTTTTTGTGAGAAAAAATGTTATATTTTATTACAAATGAGTGCACTTGTGCACAAACTATGATCAATAAACTAGTTACATACTCTTATAATAGCTTTAAAACACACCATCCCTAAATTTTCTAGTAGCATGTAATGCAAAGTTTTAAGCACGGTTTGCACTCAGCACTTTATGTATGTATTCATCACTTATATGGCCATTTATTTGAATATATATTTATTTATATATATTGAAAGAATTTTTTTGCACTTTGAGCAGCGCAGACTCTCACATTTTCACATTTAAAGGCACATACACCTTATTAATCAGCAGCAGCCACCATTTACCCATACTAATAGACCCATAAGCGCTAGGACCTTACATTTATGTAATGCAAAGTCATTTATTCTCAAACATCAAAACAAATACTCGAAAATCGGGTTTTCGTTGGTTTCTAATAGCTTAGAAACACCTGACGTATGCTTACATTTTAGAGACTGCCAAGATTTTCCTTCCAATTTTTCGGCATTTAGCCAAGGCACCCCTGAAGAAACTTCAAGGCATCCCAGCCAGGGTGCCTGGGCACCCTGGTTGAAAAAGGCTGTATTAGACCCACCAGATGTATCATATGGTATTAGCTTCAGGAGCTGCATAAGAATGTGAAGTGTCAGCACATCAACCAGACAGAGAAGTGTAAACTTCTTCTTTCACAAGTTATTGCTGCTCAAGGTTTTCTCAACCCTTGACAGCATTACTTTAAGCAGTGTCCTAAATACCAGTTAACAGCCACATGTGATGCTACAAAGGGGAAAAAGGGCCGGTTCACATTAGTGCGATCACAGAGATCGCATGTAATTCGGAGTGCACTGCTCCTAAATTACATGCGATCTCTGTGCGGTGCAAATTTCAGCCATACAGTTTTTATGGCTGAATTCGCACCGCAATCGCACTAAACACGCACATGACCCTTTTTTTTTTATCCGCAGAAGAATCGGATCGCATGGTGGTTCACACTAGTGCGATCCGATTCTGTGCAAACTTGCAGATCGCACTGCGATATGCAATATTAACTGGGGATGTCGATAACTTTTAATTGACACCCCCTGCGTATCGCATATGGCAGTGTGAACTGCCAGGGGTGCGGATGCGATGCGGGAACACGCTGCATATTCGCAGCGTTCCCGCATTGCAGAAGTGTGAACCGGGACTAAAGAAGCCCAACACTGGTATGTGTTTACGACCTCTCCCAGAGATGTAGTGTACTTGAATCAATTCGCTAACATCTTGTTTTTCTTGTGTAAAAATGACACAGCAGATAGAGATGAGTTAGAGAATTGTGGTTATTTCCATAAGGAACCAGATTGCACATCTTACACAACTTCTTTCTGGTGTAAGCCTTAAAATAATCTTACACAACTTTCTGGTGTAAAACTTAAAATAAATATGTGGTCGTCTGATACCAAGGTCACGGGGTGGGTAAAAATCCCTTTTATGTGACTGGAACAGCTGCAGCTATGGGGGTGGGGGGTACTGTTAAGGCTGTTACCTCATAACTCTTCATGTTTAATTTATGTATTTATTAGTTGATATCAAGCTGTATATTTTTTATTACTATATTTGTTGAATCTTTCCTAGGACTTGTAGTATTGTTGCTTGCTTTGTCTTTCACTGTTGTGAATACCACAAACTATTTAACTCTTATTTTATTATGTTTTTATTTTCTTATCCTCCTTGCAGTAAGAGTGTTCTTTTATTATTAATCAGAACATATTTTAGGAGACCCAAACCAGCTATTACCATGTGCCAAGTATGCCAGCTGAGATGCCCAGTAATGTGTACAATCCAGTGCTTTAAAGTCTTGAATCATCTCAAGTGAAAGTTGTATGGGGTACAGAGCTTGCAAAAATGTGAATCTTAAAGGAAACCTGTCAACAGAGAAACACTGAGACAACCATTGCTGACCTCCTTCAGAAAATGCTAGTTGCTGACTCTCGTGTTTCAAAACTGTGAATCACTGACACTGAGTTGGTATGCAAATGATGACTTACGAGTTTGGTACAACTTTTCTATAGTGCAATCTTATTCCAGGTAAATTAATTAGAAAATTCTGAAGCTGTTGGGTCAGTCAAATAACATTTATAGGAAGGAGGTCAGCAATGGCAGTCCTCTCATGACAGGTCTTCTTTAAGGACACATATCAATAAAATAAATTGTTTGCTTCTCCATGACAAAGAGAAAATGCACATAAAGCTTTCAAGGGGCACTAGTTGAATATTAAGGCCCCATGCACACGGGGCGTTAGAAAAAATGTGCGTAAAAGCTAGTTCTAAAGCCGGAAAAAGAAGCTGTAAAAACTTGCTTTCAGTAGCTTTTTCCATTTGCGTCATTGCACGTTTTGCCACGTCGCTTTTAGCAGCCTATTCATTTGAATGGAAGTCGCACCGCAAGTCGGATCAGGATGATCCGACTTGCGGGGCGACTTGCGCTGTGAGAATCTTGAGGGGGAACTCCACGCCAAAATGGGAAAAAACGGCGTGGGGGTCCCCCAGGTTCCAAACCAGGCCCTTCGGGTCTGGTATGGAATTTGAGGGTAGCCCCACGCCGAAAAAATGCGTTGGGGTCCCCCCAAAATCCATACCAGTTCCTTATCCGAGCATGCAGCCCGTCAGGCCAGGAAAGGGGAGGGGACGAGCGAGCGGCCCCACCCCCCCTGGACCACACCAGGCCACATGCCCTCAACATGGGGGGGTGTGGGTGCTTTGGGGCAGGGGGATCTCTTCACCCCCCACCCCAAAGCACCTTGCCCCCATGTTGATGAGGACAAGGGCCTCATCCCCACAACCCTGGCCGGTGGTTGTGGGGGTCTGCGGGCAGGGGGCTCATCGGAATCTGGAAGCCCCCTTTAACAAGGGGGCCCCCCCAGATCCCGGACCCCCTCCCTATGTGAATGGGTATGGGGTACACTGTACCCCTACCCCTTCACCCCATAAAAGGCAGTGTATGTGAATAACGACAGGAGACCTTTTGGAAAGTTTATTTAAAATCTTCATCCGGTCTTCTCCACTCCGGTCTTCTCCACTCTGCTCTTCTCCCCCTCCGCTCTTCTGCTCTTTTGCTGTCCGCTCTTCTGCTCTTTTGCCCTTGGCTCTTCTTCTTCCTCCGGTCCTCCTCAGACGATGTCTCCGATTATGCCGGTCTCCGCATCTTAATATATAGCTATTAGGGGTGTGGCCTCTCGATGACGTCACCGGGAGGCCCCGCCCACCTGTGTCACAGACGTCATCATCTGTGACATAAGGGGGCGGGGTCTCCCAATTACATCATCGAGAGGCCACGCCCCCAATGGCTATATATTAGGCTGCAGAGACCGGAGACCGGCATAATCACCGGAGACATCGTCTGAGGAGGACCGGAGGAAGAAGAAGAGCCAAGGGCAAAAGAGCAGAAGAGCGGACAGCAAAAGAGCAGAAGACCAGAAGAGCGTAGGGGGAGAAGACCGGAGTGGAGAAGACCGGATGAAGATTTTAAATAAACTTTCCAAAACGTCCGCTGTCGTTATTTACATACACTGCCTTTTATGGGGTGAATGGGTAGGGGTACAGTGTACCCCATAGCCATTCACATAGGTAGGGGGTCCAGGATCTGGGGGGCCCCCTTGTTAAAGGGGGCTTCCAGATTCCGATGAGCCCCCTGCCCACAGACCCCCACAACCACCGGCCAGGGTTGTGAGGATGAGGCCCTTGTCCTCATCAACATGGGGGCAAGGTGCTTTGGGGTGGGGGGTGCAGAGCTCCCCCTGCCCCAAAGCACCAACACCATGTTGAGGGCATGTGGCCTGGTGTGGTCCAGGGGGGGTGAGGCCGCTCGCTCGTCCCCTCCATTTTCCTGGCCTGCCAGGCTGCATGCTCGGATAAGGGTCTGGTATGGATTTTGGGGGGGACCCCACGCCGTTTTTTCGGCGTGGGGCTACCCTCAAATTCCCTACCAGACCCGAAGGGCCTGGTTTGGAACCTGGGGGGACCCCCACGCCGTTTTTTCCCATTTTGGCGTGGAGTTCCCCCTCAAGATTCTCACAGCGCAAGTCGGATCATCCTGATCCGACTTGCGGTGCAACTTCCATTCAAATCAATAGGCTGCCATAGGGATCCATTGATTTTGAATGGAAGAAAAAAAAAACGTATAACGTGGCTTAACACGTTATTCAGCCTTTAGCAGCGTCAGACGTTTTTACAGCTGTAACGCTGGTCCTCAGAACGCGCAGGCCGTGGGTTCTTGTTGCAGCTTAAAAATGCCTAGGCCACTTACAGCTCAAAAATGTCTGTGTGTGCATGAGGCCATAGAATAATATGGAGGTGCGTTTTTAGGTTGCAAAAAGAAAACCCCTGACGCTACTTACAGCGGCGTTAAAAACGCCCCGTGTGCATGGGGCCAAATGATTATATAGATTGTTGGGTTTGTTTTGTTTGTTTCTATACATTTCCTAAGCTTAACATTTTTTTCTTTACTTAATATGCAGGCCATAATTAACAAGGAATGCAGCTTTACTGATAATGGTACTAGTAGAATTGGGTGTTCCAGAAACTGCAGTCGCCCAGTTGTTGTAAGTACCGATAAAAAGGATGTGCGATTATTTTTTTAAAAATGTTTTTTTTTATAGGCAACAACATTGCTGCTTAAATGGCCCTTGGGAAGAAGGGCTATCTGCAGTTAATCTAGGTAGTCATGAATGAGACATGTAGGGGTTAAGCAACAATTAAATTAACGTTTTTTTCAGATCTGTCTGTCATTTGTAGCCCCGTTGAAATGGAAAACTTTTCTGTGTCTGGAAATTAGAATTTTTCAATATTGAAAATGCTATGTTAGACACTTTTATAAATTTGTGCTAAGCCTTGAAGTTGAACTCCAGCCAAACAGCTTAATACACCATCAACATACATACTATATATATGGGTTTTACCAGACAGAGGATTTGTATTTATGTCTATCCAGTGCTGCCACACAGCGCAGCCCACCTGGTGATCTCACTTAAATGCAATTAAAGTGTATGTAAACCCTCACCTTGTAAAAGAATCCATCCGTTTAAAATAGAAATCAAAGGCAAAACATTTGTGTGTATACATTTAAAAAGATTATAAATACCTTCTTTTCCCTTTTTTATAAGTGATCACATATTCTCAGCTGCATAATAATTGGGGGAGGAGAAGCAACTGACACTGATCTTCCCAGTGAAAGGCAGTGCGGGGTGGGGGGGGGGGTTGTCAGGACAAGTCTGATCATTGGAAGAAAGCAGGTTGAGTTCCCAGCATAGCTAGAGAACTGACCACGCTGTGTTCTCCTGCTTAGTGTGGTCCGCTTTTAATAGGAAAGCAGAGGGACTGGCTGGAACACCAGGGAATTTTACACAAAGGAAGCAATACAAAGAGAACAGAATCATTTTTCATACAAGTACATGGTACAGCAGGCACATATCAGGAATATGAAATGTTGGGTTTACGTACTTTTTAAGACTAGGGCTTCACCTATGATTACATTTTTAAAATCTAAATGGCACTCTGAATAACATTGTAAATGACAATGCAGATCAAATATACAGTAGAATTAAATGCACCTGCACTATAGCACTCCAATGTGCGAATTTACCCTGAATCTGGCCATTTAGTTGGCCATAGTAGAATTTTTTTTGAAAATGTTTAATTTTTCTAATAGTGGGGCTCAAATCGACATTAATTTTCAGATGTTAGGATGAAAAATGTTTCTCAAACAAATTTCTAATAGTGAGTGTGGTTTTTATTTTGTAAATTCAATTCATTTCAAAATCGGATGTTTAAAAACAAACTTTTTTTTTTAAAACTAGTTTCATTAAACTTTTATCATGTCATTGAATATACTGATGGGAATTTTCATAGGAATGTTCTTACAAATGTTTGAAAATCTACTAGTAGATGGCCAAATTTTTTCTGTTTTTGGAGACCCATCCACTTGGTACCCATCTTGAAATATTTTAGCAATTTCACTGACACAGGGTGGGCTTCATATTTACAGAACCAAAGTAGGTAGCATTCTGCAAAAAAATTGCTATTAATCTATTGAATATATTTATTGGAGTATCTTTGTTCATTCATAACAAAGCGGCATTTAGCTTAAAGCTTAAAGTTGTTGTAAACCTCAGTAATGAAATCTGAACCATGCACATATTTCTTTAGTGTTTACTTGCCTGTCTCTAAAACACGAGCATTAATACCTTGTGACAAGTTTTCCTGACACCAAGTGAAAACAAGGTAACCCAAGGGAGATCACCAGCACACAGCCTGTGATTGGCAGCGTCAGCTCTGTTGCTGTGTGTTGTGTGAGGGGTGTGTATCCCTTCCCTCTATCAGCTCTCATAGCTCTTGTACAGTGTGTAACTGCAGCTCCCCTCCACTTTGTGAGTCTGTGAAAAATCTTTTTAAATCTCTGAGCTTTTCAAAGATATGCAGGACACAAGGCTGCAGATAAACAGGTACAACTTATGTAGGAGGATTTGTTTCACCTATTGTGTCATCTGTTACTTCACTGGGTATAGGTAAGAGTTTACAACCACTTTACATTCACCTTTAGAAATAATGAAAAGGTGAACTAACAGATGACACCCTCCACACCCCCTGGTCCCCGTTGTACTTATATCTGTGAGTAATGAGCAGTCAGTTCCTACACAGCTGGTGTATCGGTTCCTGCTTTTTTCCCCACTTCTTTATATAAGGCTTCTAGGACAAATTACAGCAATTCTGATTGGTCAAAGTGGTTATGAGCCAGCGCTGACCAATCAGAATTGCTCTGATCCATCCCCCGAAGCTCTACAGAAAGAAGGGGAAGACGAGTGGGGATTGCAGATCCCCAAACGGCTATTCTGGCTTCATGGACACTAACAGCCCATCACTCACAGGGACCAGGGGGAGGGGGTGGAAAGTGTTTTTAACCTTTTCGGAAAAGGTGAAATAACCCTTTAACAGTTTATAGCCACTGGCTTGCTGAAAATAAAATATGTTTTATTTTTTAGGTGTCTGGATGTTGCCAGGGTTTCTATGGTCCAGACTGCAAACCATGTCCTTCGGGATTCTCTAACCCATGCTATGGACGCGGTCATGTAAGTGTGGAGATGTTTTGTTTTTTTTTCTTCATATTGGTACAGCTGAGTTGAAAAAAACACAATTAGTAATGGAAGAATGTTGGAGATAATAGTACAAAATATTTTTTGTTTCTTTTTTTAAGTGATTCTAAAGGCAAACTTTTAATTTCTTCAAAAAAAAAAAAAAAATAAATTAATGTTATATTTGCCTGCTCTGTGCAATAAATTTGCACAGAGCAGCCCCAATCCTCCTCTTCTCGGTTCCTCTGCTGATGCTCCTGTCGCACTGGACCCCCTGCTGCAAGCCACTCCGAATTCAGTGTGAACCCAGCCTTACAAGGTTACTCGCAGCCACACATCAGATTCAGACCAGCCCTGGCTTTTGAATACGGTATACCAATCAGAGAATGTAAACTGGCTGACATGAGATGCCCTGTGAAATCTCTATACCTGTGAGTCATCCCATCGTTGCTCTATCTCTGTTTTCTAGCTGATCACCTGTGTAGCCACCCAGTTGTATATACTTTCTGTGGAGATGCTGGGCCAACGCTCACTATGAAGGCATGTTTTGCCATTGTCACCATTAGTTTGGTCCACTCTGAGAAATAACATGCTGGAGAGAGTACATGTAGACAGGAAGGGGTTGATTTACTAAAATCTGGTGCAGCTGTGCATGGTAGTCAATCAGCTTCCAACTTCAGCCTAAATCAATAATCGGTTTAGTTGTATTGCTCAACATCACATCCTGGATAAGTATATAGAGAACAAAGCATTAACAAAAAATTTTAAATTTTTTAGGTGTTGAGTTCTTCTCTCAGAATAAACTTACAAACACATGTATAAATAAAAGCAATTTTTTTATTACAACATTATGTTAAAATTCATTGGGGTACAAACCACATAAAAACCAATGAGATGGTAAATAGCAACCACACACAACTTTAAAGCCCCCCAGAGAGGCACCCCCGTATGTGGTAAATAGATACATTTGGACATTAAGTTGAGAGACCTATGAAGAATGGAGTCTAATGGTTGTCAATGCATTATTAAGCACTGAGTAGAGACAACCAAGGGGACTTGTAATATTAAAGACATATGCACAAGTATCAGAGAGGGGTACCCAACACATTTCACATTATTGGCTTTTTCAGGGGTACATGGTGTGCCGTTGGATATGGTTGCTGAAAGAGGAAAACATTGTATAACAGTTTAAAGTATATACCAAAGAGACAAATAAATCATAATGAATGAAAAAAAATAGGTAATATCAAGGAAAAACGTACACAAATCACAGAGAAGACCCCCGAAAAAAACGGGCGGGTGAAAGCCAGTCTGGTAAATGACCTCTCGAAGTGTAGACTTAGGCGTGGAAGCCACCAAATGGAAAATGTGGGAAATGGTGTCCAAGAGTATGGCCAGGGGATCCAAAAAAGCATGCCCAAGAGGGAGGCTGCATTCATCCAGCAATATGCAGGAACCTGTGTCGAATAGTATGGGGCAATGATACTATAGGGATCCTCAAACTACGGCCCTCCAGCTGTTGCGAAACTACACATCCTATGAGGCATTGTAAAACTCTGACGTTCACAGACATGACTAGGCATGATGGGAATTGTAGTTCCTGAACAACTGGAGGGCCATAGTTTGAAGACCCCTGCTACAGGGGAGTCCCAAATGGGCAGGGAAGGCGGCAAATAATGTGCATATAAATGTATGTTTATTTAACTACCTGCACAATTGAAGCACTGAAGATCCAGACTACAAAAGTCCCTCATCAAAGTACTATCGCCTCACCTAAATATGAGAGTACCCATGAAACAAAACAATACAAATACAAAAGGTAAGAGCACCATCAAGTCCCTAATTGTCCCATAGGATTTTTACTAAATGAGTACAGGTAGTCTAAACATACCTTTAACAGAGGTGATACAGGATTCCAAAAGCGCTGCTTAGGGAAAACCAGCCTCTGGATATGCAGACGCCTGGCGTTATATAGGGAAGATGGTCGGCTCGGCTCCTCTCACTGCGCTGCCCACAGTGTATTGACTCTAGGAATCAGCGACGTAGATGGATGTGTCACTGTGCATATGCCGGTGATGGCGGGGACAAAGACGGGAAACTGCTCACTCACTGCCGCTGCCCGGGGATGGCTGAGCGCCAGAGATAATGCACCAGCTTGAATGGTCCTGTTTCTCAGAGAGGGACAGGGGGAGCTGCCCAGCCTTGCCTTGAACCAAACCATATAGGCAATCTAACCATAGGGTGGAACCTATTACCAGCTAGTGGCAGAGAAATATATATATATATATATATATATATATATATATATATAGTGCCTTGCGAAAGTATTCGGCCCCCTTGAACTTTGCGACCTTTTGCCACATTTCAGGCTTCAGACATAAAGATATAAAACTGTAATTTTTTGTGAAGAATCAACAAGTGGGACACAATCATGAAGTGGAACGAAATTTATTGGATATTTCAAACTTTGTTAACAAATAAAAAACTGAAAAATTGGGCGTGCAAAATTATTCAGCCCCTTTACTTTCAGTGCAGCAAACTCTCTCCAGAAGTTCAGTGAGGATCTCTGAATGATCCAATGTTGACCTAAATTACGAATGATGATAAATAGATTCCACCTGTGTGTAATCAAGTCTCCCTATAAATGCACCTGCACTGTGATAGTCTCAGAGGTCCGTTTAACCAGTTGCCGACCGCCGCACGACTATATACTGCGGCGGTCAGCCCCGGCCAGGCAGAGTGACGTATGGATACGTCACTCGCCTGTCACTGACTTGCGAGCCTATTGCGGGCGACGCGCGCCTGCCGAGGCGCGCGCCCGCTGCGGCTCGTTCACAGACAAGTCAGTGCGTGTGACCGGCGGACTCAATGTCCGCCAGTCACACAACGATCGCTCCTGTGAAGGGAGAAAGACAGAGCGGCTTGTGTAAACAAGCTGCCTGTCAGTTCTCCCTGTGTAAAAGTGAAGATCTGACCGTTCTACTATGTAGAACTGTTGATCTTTGCTTTTACACCAATAGCAATGTCCCTGCACAGTTAGAATCACGCCCCTAGGACACACTTAACCCCTCCCTGTCCAATAAAGTTAACCCCTTCCCTGCCAGTGTCATTTTTGCAGTAACAGTGCATATATATAGCACTGATTACTGCAGTAATGTCACTGGTACCCCCAAAAGTGTAAAAAATGTCAGTCAAGGGTCCGATCTGTCCGCCGCAATGTCGCAGTACCGAAAAAAAATCGCAGATCGCCGCCATTACGCGTTAAAAAAAAAACACCAAAAATGACAAAAATCTTTCCCTTTGTTAGTAAACGCGATAACTTTTGCGCAAACCAATCAAAATACGCTTTTTGCGATTTTTTTTACCAAACATAGGTAGCATAAAACAAATTGGCCGAAAAATGTTAAAAAGTTTTGATTTTTACATTTTTTTTTGGGGAATTTCATGTAAAAAAATGTGAAAAATATTGTTATTTTTACAAAATTTACGCTCTTTTTTTGTTTATAGCGCGTGATCAAAAAATCGCACAGGTGATCAAATACCACCAAAAGAAAGCTCTGTTTGTGGGAAAAAAAGGACGTCAAATTCATTTAGGTACAGCGTCGCACAACCGCGCAATTGTCCGTTAAAGTCACGCAGTAAAAAATCGCAAAAAAACCCCTGGTCCTTTAGCAGCCAAATCCTCCGGGGCTTAAGTGGTTAAAGCGCAGAGAGCATCATGAAGAACAAGGAACACACCAGGCAGGTCCGAGATACTGTTGTGGAGAAGTTTAAAGCCGGATTTGAATACAAAAAGATTTCCCAAGCTTTAAACATCCCAAGGAGCACTGTGCAAGCGTTAATATTGAAATGGAAGGAGTATCAGACCACTGCAAATCTACGAGGACCTGGCTGTCCCTCTAAACTTTCAGCTCATACAAGGAGAAGACTGATCAGAGATGCAGCCAAGAGGCCCATAATCACTCATGATGAACTGCAGAGATCTACAGCTGAGGTGGGAGACTCTGTCCATAGGACAACAATCAGTCGTATACTGCACAAATCTGCCCTTTATGGAAGAGTGGCAAGAAGAAAGCCATTTCTTAAAGATATCTATAAAAAGTGCTGTTTAAAGTTTGCCACAAGCCACCTGGGAGACACACCAAACATGTGGAAGAAGGTGCTCTGGTCAGATGAAACAAAAATTGAACTTTTTGGCAACAATGCAAAACGTTATGTTTGGCGTAAAAGCAACACAGCTCATCACCCTGAACACACCATCCCCACTGTCAAACATGGTATTGGCAGCATCATGGTTTGGGCCTGCTTTTCTTCAGCAGGGACAGGGAAGATGGTTAAAATTGATGGGAAGATGGATGGAGCCAAATACAGGACCATTCTGGAAGAAAACCTGATGGAGTCTGCAAAAGACCTGAGACTGGGATGGAGATTTGTCTTCCAACAAGACAATGATCCAAAACATAAAGCAAAATCTACAATGGAATGGTTCACAAATAAACATATCCAGGTGTTAGAATGGCCAAGTCAAAGTCCAGACCTGAACTGAAAACTGCTGTTCACAAACGCTCTCCATCCAACCTCACTGAGCTTGAGCTGTTTTGCAAGGAGGAATGGGCAAAAATTTCAGTCTCTCAATGTGCAAAACTGATAGAAACATACCCCAAGCGACTTACAGCTGTAATCGCAGCAAAAGGTGGCGCTGCAAAGTGTAAACTTAAGGGGGCTGAATAATTTTGCACGCTCAGTTTTTCAGTTTTTTATTTGTTAAAAAAGTTTGAAATATCCAATAAATTTAGTTCCACTTCATGATTGTGTCCCACTTGTTGTTGATTCTTCACAAAAAATTAGTTTTATATCTTTATGTTTGAAGCCTGAAATGTGGCAAAGGGTCGCAAAGTTCAAGGGGGGGGGGGGTGGGGCGAATACTTTCGCAAGGCACTGTATATATATATATATATATATATATATATATATATATATATATATATATAAATATATATATAGATATATAGACTGCAAAAATACAAAGCTAAAAATGAAAAATATTATATTGATTACTGGGGTTAGTTCACACATCCTAACGGGCGAGTATAGATGGATATCTTCTGGTCAGGGCCCAGGCACCAATCCACTTGGATGTGCCACATAACAACCCAGAGGAAACCAGGCCAGATTTTTACAATAAGCTTGTCACTTAACCAAAAATAGACAAAAAAATGGATCAGAAAGCTAGTTTTACTATAGGAAGGGTTTCAAACTAATAGAATCTGAGTTAAAGCTATGATATAGGTCAACATGGTAACTTATTAGAGTCACTGTACATGATCTCTAATATGTTTCCAGAACCGCCTCTTGATTTTACCTACATAGAATGCCTTGCAAGAACACATTATGTAGTAGACTACTCCTACTGTCTGACAGTTTATGGCATAACGTGGGGTCCAGGACCGTCCATTAGGAAGGGAAGTGCTTCTTCCCGTGTGGATCCAATTATAAAATGTATCTCCCACATGCAAAAGTGCCTCTTTGTTGGTGAATATGAGAACCTAGACTGAAGATGGCTATAGGTCAAACAATCCCCTAAAACTTAACCTGAGGCATATGGTCTATATACTTGGCAAATACTGGATCATCTCTCAACAAATGCCAATGTTGTTGCAAAACTTTGGTCATTTGTGTATGGTGCTGGGAAAATCAAGTAATGAAGCGGGTGGTATGGTCAGTATCAGGTTTTTTGTGCGCATAAGTGAGAGAGTCTCGAGATTTCAATTTCCTTTTACTGAATGATTTTTTGAGGCATTTCTTACTATACCCTCTCTGTAATTGTGTTTTAATCTCAAATATTGGCCATATGGTATGCTTTTTTTTCAAGGATTTCGAATGGCCGCTCGTAGCAAGTAGAATAGTGTTGGCGGCAGACAGGTTCCGATACAAATCAGATATCAAATGGCCATCGGGACTGATTAGGATCTGGATGTCCAGGAAAGTTATCTTGGATTGGTCGCACACCATAGTGAATTTAAGATTAAATGTGTTCCGACCTAGATACTTTATATCAGGCAAACTACCCCCTCTAAATAGGAAGATGATGGCAGATCTTCAATGATGGGATAGCAATCCCCATCATGGTTCGGTAGACTGTATACGATAAAGATGAATCTTTTGCCAAGATTACTATAGTTATTCAGAACACTTCCTATCTCAATTTGTATGCCCGATCTACATAAGTTCCAGAATAGGGTTTTGACATTTATATGGGGGAATAAGAGACCTCGGGTCAACAAATGCACTTTATACAGACACAAATTTAGGGGCGGTCTTTGAGTTACAGACCTTGCCAAATATTTCTATGCAGCACAATCGGCACAGCTAATTCACTACCATTCTTTGTCCTCTCAACCTCTTTGGATTAAAATAGAATCTTCCTTGCATCCCACAAGATGAATAGTCACTTAATGTGGCTGAGACCCAAAGATAGGCTGACTATGATGGGTCCCACATTATCATTCTCCTTGAATCTATGGGATAGATTAACGAAGCCCTATAGCCTTAAATCCCCACATACTCCCATGGCTTCCCTGGTCTGTAATTCATATTTCTCCCCAGGTCTCAATCCACAAACTTTCGCCTGGTGGACACACAAGGGCTTGATACGTATTGCTGACTTCTGGGACCATAGAGGTATCTAATCAAAACAAACCCTACTAGAAAAACACCTTCTTCCAAATTGGGAAATCTTTCATTATGTTCAGATTGCATATCTCCTGACGTCCCTACAGCGTACGTCTGATCTCACCACCTCTACTTCAATGGAGTATTTTTGCAGGTCCTATGATAAACATACTGATCATATCTCAAATATTTATAACATACTGACTTCCAAGTCAGAAAAATTGTTTTATATGACGAAATGGGAACAAGAACTGGGAGAGATGTTTGAAGTAGAGGAGTGGTTTAAAATGTCAGTGTGCCTTGAAATTGTGCATAAATACCTCATTGATTGAAGCTAACTATAAAGTTTTGATGAGATGGTACATAGTACCCCTGAGAGTGGCTGCGTACACCCCAGGGTCTACCTCCTCTTGCTTTGGAAGTTGTGGCATGAAAGGCACAGTACTACACACATGGTGGTCTTGTCCAAAAATAAAGTGCTTATGAAACCGCATCTATAATTTTATTTACTCACTAACACAGGTGAACCTAATTAAATCACAACAGCAAGCACTTCTGGGACGTCCAGCTGTTGAGACACGCAGACATGCAAGGAAACTCATAGCATTTATCTTCACAGCAGCTAGGATAGCAATAACTAGGTCCTGGAGAACCCCCACAATCTCCTTTCACTTGGTGAAAACCAAGCTGTTGTGGATCATGGTAAACGAGTGCCTTTCGGCAATCTTACTTGACAAACAAGCCATATTCGTTAAAGTCTGGGAACCCTGCATCAAATACTTGTCTGAACCCTTGTGAAGCTTCAGAGATCAGACATCTTCATATTATGGAGTGCACTAACTTTTCTTTCCGTACTCTTTCCTACTTTTTTTTCCTCGCTCTCCTCTTCTTTTGGTTACTTCCTTTCCTATATTCTCCCTGCAGTACCAGGGAGATAGACAATAGGAGATCTCTAGTAATACATGAGGTATTGAAGAAAGGCTATAGCACCCCCCTTCAATGTTCTAATTTTATGGACTGGATTTCTCGATCTCACTGATTACATAACAAATGGGAAAGAGGATACCGGCCTTACAGCCATGCTGACTTGGTTTACCTCTTCCTCCCTCATACTGTTCTTGGAGGAGCGATGGGGAAAACAAAATGTACCTGTTTTTGTTTTTCCAAAGTTACATGAATGTTTTTTTTTTTTTTAAAGGTAACTTTATTGTGCACAAGCATTAATGTACACGGCATTTATGCAAATGTAACAGAAAAGTCAGTACAGAACAAAAATGGAATGAGCTAACAATGCTCAAGTATCACAAAAATACATGAATGTTACTTTGTGGTTTACCCTGATGTGGCTTGTCGAGAAATGAGCAGTAGCAGATTTGCACCACCCCTCTGTCATCACGTGACGTCATGTGGCGTCAGAAGGGGGCAAAGTATACATACTTTGTCCAGAAGAACCTCCATGACATCAAACATTTTCCTGATGATCCACTGAGCAGTGCCAACTTAACTACCTCTCAGCAACAGGCTTTGGAAAATCTTAAAAACAACCCTAATATAGACATTAACCCTCTGGCAAGTGGGGTAATGTGGTGTTAATAGACCAACCAAAATATGTACAGATGTGTATGACTATACTTAAAAACTCAGCTTGGTATAAATGGATTCCTGAAAGTAGGCTAAAAATCTTTTATGGGGATTTTAAGTCTTATTGCCAAAGCATTTAACAATGGAATTATTGAGAAAGGGACATATACATTTTTTGATATTCAGTTCCTGGTTACACAAACATTTTATTTCTTACCTAAGGTACACAAGGTTCAAACAAGTGAGTTAGTGTGCTATAGTGTGCTATTTGTGATTCTATTGTGAGTGTAGAGTATTAGTGGAGTGTGAATATAGTGATAGTGCACCATCAGTGTAGTGTGACCTTCCTTTTTTACTTTAGTGTCAGTGGAGTGAGTCAGGGCAATTTTACTTTAGTATATTAAGGCGTGTCAGTGTAGTGTGTCAGGGCAGTTTTACGGCAGTATATTGAAGTGCATCAGTGCAGTTCTACAGCAGTATATTGTAGTACACCAGTGTATTTTTACTGCATTACATTGTAGTGCATCAGTGCACTTTTACTGCATTACATTGTAGTGCGTCAGTGCACTTTTACTTCAGTATATTGTAGTGTGCTAGTGGATTGTGTCTGTGTAATGCAGTGTTTTACACTGCATTACATAACATTTAGTGCTGTATACAATGCTGTACATCCCCACTTTTTTCTTGGTTGCTGTGTGTTCTCTGACAGCGGCAGTCCTCAAGTTAAAGTCCACCAAACACTACTTTCCATTAAATAAAGTGCATCCAAATACACATTTCCCCATCCCTATTACATTTCGGTAATGAGCCCCCCCCCCTAACATCTAGGTGGCCACTGGCCAACAATAAGAGGCAGACGTTCCCGTGAGAGTGTGAGGGGCCAGCAACATATGTGTCTACGGGCAAAGGTGAACTTGGTCTGTCCTCAGGCCGGGCAACATTTTCTCTGTTTAGTGCTGTTGCCAGTGCTATCCATCCACAGCATGCAGAGGAGGTGGTGGACTGGCTTACTAAACCATTCTCATTCTCTATCACCCAAGTAGAGACTAGTGCACAGTAGGGATAATCGAACTTTTGAAAAGTTCGGTTCGACCAGAACACCCGAATTTCCCAAAAGTTTGGTTCGGATTCCAGAAATCCATTGAAATCAATGGGACCCGAACTTCTGGAATCAAAAAACACCATTTTGAAGCCCTAAAACCCAATAAATGCCCCTAAAAAGTGCCTAGGGTTCTGGGTCATGCCCCAGGGACTATGAATCAGGCAAAAAAAGTTCTTAAAAATTGTCGTTTTTGATATATATATGTATACCCCTAACCCAGAATCTGCATAGTGGGGTCACCCTGACATGGCAGAGTTCGGTCACCCTTAACTACACTACGGTCACCCTGACATGGCAGCGTCAGTTCACCCTTAACTACACTACGGTCACCCTGACATGGCATAGTTCGGTCACCCTGCCATGGCAGAGTCAGTTCACACTAAACTACACTACGGTCACCCTGACATGGCAGAGTCAGTTCACCCTAAACTACACTACGGTCACCCTGACATGGCAGCGTCAGTTCACCCTTAACTACACTACAGTCACCCTGCCATGGCAGAGTCAGTTCACCCTAAACTACACTACGGTCACCCTAACACGTAAAGCTATCCCTACAAAAACTAGATTTTTGAATCTAACTATAGTGGTATATAGTACCCTAACTACACTGCATATCCCTTTCCTCACACTAATAATTTCAAAATGACACTGGAGCAACACAAATGCTTACACTCTCTTCCACAGCCCCTGTATTACAGTGCTAGAGTTTTGGCGGGGCTATGTTATATACTGGGGGGCGTATGGGGGGCGTATTCACTCCTCATTGGGCTCTTGACCCCGTAGTCACTCCAATCACATTTTACTGATGTTTCTGGGCCAATCATGGGCTTTCAAAGCCCAGTTCCTGTCCCATTGCATTTCGGGCGGTTCTGGTGGCCGAATTCCGAACTTTTACCGCAAAAAGTTCGGAATTCGGCCGAATTTCGAACACCCAATGTTCGGGTCGAACCGATGGTCGACCCGACCCGTTCGATCATCCCTAGTGCACAAACTACTGCAGCTGCCAGAGCGTCTTATTCTGCCTCCTTGTCCACAACTACTCCTGCCATAGCCCTGGCATCATGCATGGAGGAGTCAGCTGAGTTATTTGAACACAGCAACAGCCACTTGCTCCTTGACGATGCACAGAAATGACATGATTCAGATTTTGGTTCTGACTAGGAGGTTGAAGGAAGGTAGGAACATGAGCCTACAGAGAGAGGAGAATACTTATACAAGAAACAAGAAATTGTCAGTCATGTTCCACCAGCAGCAGTGTAATGCCAGGTTGGCTCTAGTGATGATGAGGATGGAGGGGATGATGATGATGAGGTCACTGAGGTGACTTGGGTGCCAGATAGAGCAGAGGAGGAAAGTGAGGGTGAGACAATGTCTCCAGAGGCAGCCATCATGGTAGAGTAAAGGGCAGCCTATTCCATCAGATTGTGGAGCTGTAATCTCCTAGGCCAACTTACCACAGCTCAACTGACTAGGCCTTTTTTAGCACATGTGCAGGCGATTGCACTGTTGCAGTTTGCAAACTTTGCCTCAAGCAGATCAAACGTGATAAAAACACCAGCCATTTGGGTACCACATGCTTGACAAGGCATTTAACCTTCTACCACTAAGCCCATAGGCAAAAGCCCCTGAAAGCCACACAAAAGGGTTTCAGTTTTTCTCCTCCTCACTTGCCTTTCAGGTCTACCCCCTGCTATATCTCATCATGACCTCTCAGCAGCCTCCACTCATAGGGAGGATGGTATAGCGAAGGGTGTCACAGGTTCTTGCAGCATGTCTGCCAACAGCACACTACCAGCTGTAGAGTACAGCAGGCACATTTCTCTGCACCAGCTGCTGCAACAAGAAAAAATACAGTTCCTGCCACCCACATGCCCAGCGTCTAAATTCCAGCTTGTGCAAATTGCTGGCTTTACAATTCCTGCCTTTCTGTCTGGTGGATTCTGCCCCCTTCTGTGAATTTTCAGAATGTGCTGTACCACAATGGCAGGTTCCCAGTTGCAATTTATTTGCACGTAAGACCTTCCAGCTTTGTACCATCACGTGGAAGGCAATGTTGTGGCATCGTTGGGCAAGGCAATCAGCAAGGTCCACGTTAACTGCTGACACATGGTTCAGCAAGCATGGTCAGGGATGCTATATTTAGTTCACAGCACATGGGTACTAATTGACCGCCCTCTGCTGCATGTGCAGCTGCTGCAGCATTGCCAAAGTTGAGTTCGACCTGGTGGGCATGTCACATATCAGGTGGTTTACGGGAAGGTGGAATTCCCGCTGAATTTCAGCCAACCGAACACTGGCTGTGTATGACTGCCTAAAATGGCCACAGACTCTTATGGCCTGCTTTAGAAGATCTTACAACCCTGGGTACTTGGTTCACGCCACACCAGCTTGATCAAGAAATGGTGATGTGCGATAATGGCACTAACCTCCTCTCCGCCCTTAAACAGGGAAAGTTGACACGTGCCATACTTCAAATTGGTGGTTCAGCATTTCTTAAACAGGTACCCAGGGTTGTAAGATCTTCTAAAGCAGGCCATAAGAGTCTGTGGCCATTTTAGGCAGTCATACACAGCCAGTGTTCGGTTGGCTGAAATTCAGCGGGAATTCCACCGTCCCGTAAACCGCCTGATATGTGACATGCCCACCAGGTCGAACTCAACTTTGGCAATGCTGCAGCAGCTGCACATGCAGCAGAGGGCCATCAATGAGTACCCGTGTGAGTATGGCACAACGACAGGCTCAGGGCGGCTCAGTTTGTTTTTCCCACGGCAATGGCTGCTGATAAAGGATGCATGCACTGTTCTGTCACCATTTGAGGAGGCGACAAGGATGGCGAGCGTGACAATGCATACATCAGTGACACAATCTATGTTGTGTTCCTGCTGGAGCATACTCTGCAAACCATTGCAGTCACAGAAAAAACACTCCTCATAGGGTCAGTAGATTACCAGTAGCAGTATACATCCTCAGGCCTATACTGTTATTCATCCCTTCCTTCCTTCCAATTTGATGGGTTTCTGTGAGAAATGTCTGTCTACTGACACTTTTTACTGCAATCTTTCAATGAGAATGCTGCAGCATTAAAAGAGGTGTGTTCCGAAATATCCAGATTACCTACAAAAAGGACTTCTGTAAATTGGTCTGTACACTGTAGCAACACCTGTAAAAAAAAAAAAAAAACCTTTGTGTTAAAATCAATATCGAAATGAACATGCCACACTTCTTAAATCGGCAATATAAACACTATACATTTTACTTAACTTAAAAGTAAACCAAAATGATTGGTGCTTTTGTCATCATTTAGACTGTGTTTACAGGTGCGGCTGTAACTGCTGTGCCTTTGAAAAGTGATCCTCGGTTGGATCTCGATTCAGAGACATTTGCCAGGCGGTGAGGAGGCAATAAGTCACCTCCTCACCATCTGTTTCAACTGTGTAAATGCCCCATCATTGTGCCACAGCCATGTGTGATCAGTTTGCAGGGCTGCCCCATTTGCTTGAAGAAGTCACACATGGAGCACACCAGGAAAGATTTTTGCAATATTTTTGGCACAGATGCAGCATATGTACAACTGTGCCCAAATGTTTTGAGAATGGCACAAATATTTTCACAAACTCTGCTGAAAATGATCTTAATCCAAAAAAAAAAAATCATTTTCACTGCATTTGTGAAGAAGGCTTCAGGGTGACCAAGAAAGTCCAGCAAGTGTCAGGACAGTCTCCTACAGTTGATTCAGCTGCGGGATCTGGGCTCCACCAGTGCAGAGCTTGCTCAGGAATGGCAGCAGGCAGGTGTGAGTGCATCTGCAGGCACATTGAGGCGAAGACTTTTGGAGGATAGCCTGGTGTCATAGAAAGGCAGAAAATAAGCCACTTCTGTCCAGGAAAAACATCAGGGACAGACTGATATTCTGCAAAAGGTACTGGGATTGGACTGCTAAAGACTGGGGTAAAGTTATTTTCTCTGATGAATCCCCCTTCTGATTGTTTGGGGCATCCAGAAAAACCTTGTCCGGAGAGAAAAGGTGAGCGCTACCATCAGTCCACTGTCATGCCAATAGTAAAGCAACCTGAGACTATTCATGTGTGGGGTTGCTTCTCAGCCAAGGGAGTGGGCTCACTTACAATTTTGCCTAAGAACACAGCCATGAATAAACAATGGTCCAAAAACATCCTCCGAGAGCAACTTCTCCCAACCATCCAAGAACAGTTTGATGGCAAACAATGCCTTTTCCAGCATGATGGAGCACATTGCCCAAAGGCAGAAGTAATAACTAAGTGGCTTGAAGAACAAAACATCAAAAGTTTGGGTTCATGGCCAGGAAACTCCCTAGACCTTATCCTATTGAGAACTTGTGGTCAATCCCCAAGAGGCGAGTGAACAAAAAAACCCCCCATAAATTCAGACAAACTCCAAGCATTGATTATGCAAGAATGGGCTGCCATCAGTCGGAATGTGGCCCAGAAGTTGATTGACAGCATGTCAGGGAGAATTCCAGAGGTCTTGAAAAAGAAGGGTCAACACTGCAAAAATTGATTCTTTACATAAACTTAATGTAATTGTCAATAAAAGCCTTTGACACTTATGAAATGCTTGTAATTATACTTCAGCATACCATAGTAACATCTGACAAAATGGCCTAAAAACACTGAAGCAGCAGACTTTGTGAAAATGAATGTTTGTACCATTCTCAAAACTTTTGGCTACGGCTGTACACACCTGTCTGCTGCCTCAACCACATGTTTTTTCTACCCACCAAATGTAAGTGACTGTCCAGGCTTTTATGCAGCAGTGAGTACACAGGAAGTACTCCCCTGTGCTCTACATTTCCAGTATTCAATGCACCTGATGAAACTTACTCCCACCAACCTGTGAGTTGACTGGTGGACATGCATGTGGAAAGAATGTATATCATGTACAGTATATTGCTGATTTAATAGAGGTTCTACTGTAAGCTCATTACAATATTTAACACAAAGATGCAGTTGTCCTTTGAGGCTTGTACAGGTATGGTGTGCTCTCTGCTTACACCTCAATGCCTCACCTCGAGCAGCAGAAAAACATTACTCTTGCTGTGGCCCCCACTCACACTGCGTTAACTAACTAAGAGTTAACTAATCATTAAAGTAGAACTAAAGGGATTAATACTCACCTTTTCCACTGTCCCACGCATCTTCTCTGGTGTGCCAATTTATTGGCATCTTCATTGGCTGGCGCAGGATGATGTCACTCCTGCGTATGCACAGGAACTAGTTATTCCAGAACACAGAAATCAGGCCTGCTGCTGTAAGCTAAGCTGCACATTTCCAGCTCGGTTTACATTCAGGGATCACTGTGAGCAAGTATGTAGATGTAGTTTATTGCAGAAGAGACATTGCATGTAAAAAACCTGCCAAATCCCAGTATGAGGTAGAGGCATAAACTGTAATTACTTGCTTTAAACTCAGTCTGGCAGGGTCTGTAGAACCCTTCCTCTAAAGGGGGTTGTCTTTGGTGCTCTGGCTGGTAGTCGCAACCAAATGCCATCATGGCCAATGTAGAACCAACCATCCTGTACTGTATATGAGGACAGAACCTGAACGTCGGAGAGAGGACATTGGAGCCTGCTGGAATGAGAAGTAAGATAAGTATTACAGCTTGTTCCTCTACCCCTAGGCTTAACAAACATTTAACTCTTGCGGTGTAAGGGGGGGGGGGGCCCAAGGGTAAAAATATAAAAAAAAAAAGTTCAGCTTTAAAGTGGTAGCAAAATGCTAAAGTTTTTTTTTATATCTCAATGCATTCTCTGCATTAGGGTAAAAAATGCTTTAGGAGCAGTGCTCCCCCCCAGCCCCTCCTAAATACTCACCTGAGCCCGATCTTAGTTTCTCCATCCACCGCTGTGCCTGAGAGCAGCTGATCTCTCTGCTCTCTCCCTCCTCACCAGGCAGATTGATAGCAGCGGAAGCCAATATGTCCTGCTGCTGTCCATCAAATACAGTGATAAGGGAGCAAGGGATGGGGCCTGAGCTACACTGTTTGTGTCTATAGATGCACACAGTGAGACTCGGGAGCAAGCCTGCAGGAGTAACCCCTAACAAGCAGCTTACTGGGGGACAGGGGACATGAAGGCAGGAGGAGTCAGAAGGGCCAGCGGGGGCCACAGAAGAGTTGGATTTGAGCAGCTTTGTGCGAAACCATTGCACGCAGTAGATAAGTATCACATGTCTGTTATAAAAAAAAAATTAAAAAAAGGTTTAGGATTAATTTTCAATTTTGGAGATTAAGTAGATTTCTAAGATGTTTCTATGAAACTCCTCAGAATTCCTATGAACTGCACCACTGCTTTTATAATGATGTTCTGTTAAATCTGGAGAACACTACTCCACACAGTGCCCATTACATTGAGTTCTGCTTGATATCCCATACAGTGCAGTGATGGCATTCGCGGGAGCGGGAAGTGTATATGCTTTGAGAAATATAAAGGAATTGCTTGCCACATCTGTTCTGATCCCAAAAAGCATGGAGATGAATGTGAAGAAGGTAAGAGAAATGTGACGCTAAAAGTTTTTTGAGCTGTTTGTTATTTTGAACAAATACAAAGTGTGTTTAAAAAAGTTTTTTGGTTGTACCGCTCCTTGTGAGCCAATACAAATCACTCCTCTGCAGACGCTTGGTGTTGTTCAGACCATTTCCCCAAAGTAGTATAAAAAAACAGAATAATGAGTTACCTCATCACTGGACTGTATTACTTCTTTATTGTATCAGGGCCAGCAGGAATACATGGCCATATTCATTTAGCGCTGATCATAGTGCATTTCTAAAAAGTATAGTACTTGACAAACAAATTTACATAGGAATCCTGATAAATACCACTAAATCAACCTCTTAAATTCCAATTCTTTATTCTGCTATATACCAACTAGGTCTAACAACAAAAAATAGGAACAAGATCATAACAACCTTTCAGTCTTTGCTGATGATATGATTCAGAATGAGGATATTATGTTTATATTAATATTTGGGTTATTACATTTTATGTTAGCTACTCGGTAGGATGGGGAACTAAAATTTCTCAAATCTGAGTTTCTTGTATAATGTGCACGTTTTCATGGTGCTCCATACTCTTCCAAAAATAAGGACTGTGAAGGCATAAAATATTCCTGCTCATTGTAATACGTTTGTTCTGGGTTCAAACTATTGCCAGTGTGTCAGGAGATTGGGACCTGCTCTCTATGGAGCCGGTTCACATATCTCTGAAGCAGCTCCGGCACAAATTGCACAGTTCTGTTCATCTTCTGGTCTGTTTCAGATCTGAATTTAGCCAAAAATTCAGACTGAAATTAGACCTGAAACGGTGAACAGGGACACACCAGACCCCTGCTGTGATCCTATCCTAGATATAAGAAGTTTTCCTACAGTCCACTAATGCAATAATTCCTTTGCTGTGTTACATGACGAGCATAAATATATGGCTAAATCACACCTTTGTGGTGCATTGTGGTAACATGGTACAATGCCTTAATGCACGTTAACACATGTTGCAGTGCCTTTTATTTTAAATGGCATCCCATCGCACTAAGGTAGCACAGCTCTAAAGCACATGCAACGCATTGCTTCAGAACAAACAGTAATGCACTGCTATGCATAGTGGTGGGCTACATCAGAAAAAACGCTGCATGTGCATTTTATTTTTCTGCATATGTGTTGACAGCACTATCAAAATGAAAAAAGTGATACAATGAATGTCAACTTAAAGTCGAGTTCCACCCAAATGTGGAAGTTCCGCTTTAAGGACTCTTGACCCTCTGACATGCTACATTTGGCGTGTCATTTTTTTGGGGAGAAGAGGGTACCTAAATTTGACAGGTACCTGCTCCCACTTATGCCCCCCTCCCTCCCGGCAATCTTCTGGGACAAGTCACAGGTCCCAGAAGATTGCCCGGCCATTCAGGACGTGCAGCGCGACTCGCACATGCGCAGTGCACACCCGGCTGTGAAGCCGCAAGCTGTCACAGCCGGGTGCCCTCATTAGTGATGCCGGGGCCAGGGAGAGCCGAGGAAGAGAACCGAGGCTTCGGGTGGCCGCATCGCTGGATCATGGGACAGGTGAGTGTGCGTGTTTATTAAAAGTCAGCAGCTACACTTTTTGTAGTTGCTGCCTTTTAATAAACACAGAAATGGCTTTTAGGGGATGTCTGCCTCAGGAGAACACATATAGAAATAAACACTTACAAGGGTTCTATACCTTTCTCACAGTATTAGTACATTTGTTTTTTGCTTCCCTAACTCCTTTCTCAATCACCTAAGTTGCCTTGTGGTTACACAAGTGCAAATAAAATCTTGACAGGGGTTGTAGACCTTCCACTTATTACTATAATGTTTGGTTTTATTGCAGTCTTCTTTACTTCCTATTATCTCTGATACCCATTTATTAGGAAATTGGTAGAAAGTGATTTCCGTCACATCCTTTTCTATCTGCTAGTGGTCACATAGACAGGAAGTGAAATGGCCCACAGGTGGCAATTAAAATGTTGACAGATAATCTAACCCTTACAGCACTTTTTACAATGAAAATAATTTATTCTGGAGTTGAAATGTAATGTCCATATTGTTTGTTACTACCTAATACCTTCTTTTCTCAAACAGACTGCAGGTGCGTGCACGGAACGTGTGATAACCGTCCGGGAAGTAGAGGGGTGTGTCAGGGTGGACGATGCAAAGATGGTTATGTGGGAGAATTCTGTGACCAGCATTCAGCGCCATGCACATCATTAAATGCAACACAATTTTGCCATTTAGATGCAGTCTGTGTATCTACTGATAACATCACCAGGTAATAAGTGTATTTTCATTGGGGTGGAAGTAGCACAAATCTAAACATTTTCTATTATTTTATGGTCTCCTAACATGCAAAGGACCTTTGGACTGCAGATGTTAAAGGACAAAGTTATTTACCACTTTGTTTTGACAGCAGTATGCAGCCCCTAAAACCTGGGAGTTGGACTTACCAGCGTTTGAAATAAGAACTGTCTCTGTTGCCTCCTTCAACCTCAACTCTGCTTTAAAAAAACAACTGAAACATACCAGTTGCCAAAGCCATGACAGACCGTCCCTATTTCAAACATTTTGATGAATGATGCCTATAATATAAAATGTCTTTGAAAATATGTTTCATGACTAGTTGTGTGTAGTTATTTTAGTCATAACCCTGCAAATGATTGCTTGATAAAATATTTCTGTCCTCCTCAGATCCTTTTTTCAGCACCCTACAAAATGCTTCTGTCTTCCGTAACCTTTTACACCTGTAGCACTCCTCCTCTTGGATCAGTGGGGAATGACCCCCACAGTAGTTCAGTATGCTAACATTTAATATCTTAGGATGGATCATTGACGTAGTATGTAAAACTAATACTATACATGTTTATGGTATATTCACTCAATAAAGTCACTAAGAGGGGGTTAGAGACACAGGATACCCAAAAATAGCAAAATATCTAAGGGCTTCAGGTAGCAGCAAAATGGTTGGCTTCCTTTCAATATCAGACTCCCAATAGTAATTGGCTTTTTGAGAGCAGCCTTCTAATTGTATTTGACCCATTAAGAGTGGCCTTCTTATAGTATTTGGCCTTTTGAGAGACATTTTCTAATAGTAATTGGCCCTTGACCCTACACAAGCATTCACAGGTATACTAAAGGCACAGTTTCTTGTTGAAAAGTTGTACATGAGCAATCTCTTCCCCCACCCCAGCAAAGCTGAGCTCAGCAGCTGCTGGAGTAGGTGAAGAGAGAGGGCGCCGCACATGCACAGTTTAACAGCAAGGAAGCACACTTTTTTCTGTAATGCTGGGGGTAAGTGTCCAATGTTTGGCGTAGGACTGTAATCAGTATGGGAGTATTTCTGCCAGGCTTCAAGGGGTGCAGAGCAGGCCTACAGTTATGACAATTACAGTAAAGTGGTTCTAAAGTCTAAACATTTAATACCTTAATGCATTCCCTGCATTAAAGTAAAAAATGTTTATTTAAAAGTGTCGCCCCTCAACACCCCCCCCCCCTATATTTACCTGAGTCCTCACTCAACCAAGTTACGCTGTCTGTGTCTTTGGTGTGCCATTAAAGGGAGTGGCTTCCTATGGTGAAGAGGTCAGGGACCTGAGAAGAAGGGGATTGGGGCTGCTCTGTGCAATTCCAGGTAAGTATATCATGTTTATTTAAAAAAAAAAATATATATATATACTTTACAATCACTTTAAACAATACCTTGAAAAATTGCACAGTTCATTTTACCCAGCTAGGGCCCCTTGTCTACATGGGCCATGTTAAGCAAAAGATGAGTCTAGCCTTTAAATGTTAGGCAGTAAAATGTAGAGCAACTTCTCCCAAGCTCTCCAGGACACTCTTCAACATAGCAGAACTCTTCTGGGGCTTCAAGGTGCTTCATACACACATTCCAGACTTTTTTACAGTTGCTCCATATAGGTAACCACCTCTCAGTCTAGCTTAGATATATTAGGCCTTAGCACATGCTCCCAGCTTTAGCAAGGCCCAACAAGAAAAGATTTCTTCACAGTGATATCCTCTCCCAGCAGCAGCCCACGAGGAAAGGACCCTTCTTAAAAGTTTCTCCATATATTTATCCCTTTTCCTCAGCCCACACCACTGAACCAAAACCTTTAGTGATGAGGCAGATAAATATTCATAACTCAAACATTGTTTACCTCTCAGGCTCCATTCACACTTGTGCAAATTGTCATGTGACTTTGGACATCAAAGTCACATGGCAAGTTGCAGCCTATTCTTTTCAAGGGCACCCGTTCAAATCGGTGCAACTGAGTGGCAGTGACTTTGAAAAGGTGCTTGCACTACTTTGCTGTGACTTTTGATTTGTCTTTGGTCCAGAAAATGTAAAGTCCGATCAAAGTTGCACCAAAAGTCACACCAAAGTCATGCTCCAAAGTCATACTGGAAATCGTGCGACTTTGGAGTTGCGCTAATGTAAATGGAGCCTTACACGAACTACTGAAGACAATTCGAAATAACCAATGTCCTGAGCTTAGAAGAAACCTACATAGCACAGAACATTATAAAAAGCTTTGACTGGCTGCGGCCCTATGCAAAATACACTAAATTTAGCTTGGGATACTCCAGTTTAAGGAAGGATTCTTACACACCTTTCTTGCAGTGAACATTTTGTAGTATTATAGAACGTACCTAAGTGCAGCATTATAAACAATTACCTTCCTATAAATGATAAAAAGTCACCTATTAAATTTGATTACCCACAATACTAAATACAAAGTGCCAGTGCTTTATTTGCTCAAGGTGAGAATCTGTCCACTGTGCGGGGAGTTTTGACCGACGCAGAAGGGTGTTTTTTCACACAAAACAATCCACACACATTGTGAAGGGGATTGTGCAGCTGGAACATATTGTGGACAACCTTGTAACCTCATGGAATTTTATATGGATTATAGGTAGGTAGCGGTTTGTAGTGCTGTGCTTGGTTACATTATATAATTGAAGTAGTGTGTGCAACACATTGGGGGAGATTTACTAAAATTGGAGCACTTAGAATCTGGTGCAGCTGTGCATGGTGACCAACTTCTAACTTTAGCTTCAATAAGGCTTTGATAATAAAACCTGGAAGCTGATTGGTTTCTGTGCAGAACTGCACCAGATTTTGCATAATCCAGTTTTTGCAAATCAACCCCCATTGAACTGTTGGCATTGGCAAGCTTAAATAGAGAAAATAAACACTGTAAGCGCAGAAGTTTATGAAACAATTGTATGTTTTGTAGTAACTGTGAGAATAGCATGTTCATGTGTGTCTATTGTGTTTTTAGGCAGTTTGAAAGATTCAGTTATACTGCTTAAAATAAACTGTTATTCTAGTGGATATCACAATAAAGGCTGCATTTCAACATTTAATTACTATCATTTTACTCTTATTTATAAAGCACCATTTTTTCATTGTTTGTTAGATAAAGAAACCTTGACTCTCTTCTATTATGTCTTCTAGCTGTCAGTGTAAGAATGGATATGAAGGAGATGGAACTTTCTGTCAACCCATAGATGAATGCAAAAAGCCAGAACGAGGTGGATGTTCAGAAAATGTGAGTAAATATTTTTGGACATGCAAAACCAAAATTTTATGTTTAGGACTTGGATCCCTAAGTGTTGACCAATGAGCCCTATATCTTATGTGATATTACTCCCTGTCAGCTTTGTTTTAAGCTGGGCAAGCCATCATACTGTGTCTTTTAGCAGTATCATTTCTACAGGCGTGCATTTATATGAATGCAAACTTCTTTGCAGTGAAAACAATCCACATAGCCAAACCCTAACGTCATACCAGTGCCAAATCTGTCCTGGTTCACACTATTGCGGGTGCTTGCAGGTGTGGGAATCGCGGCCATTTCTGCACTTGCAGGCAAAATGCACTGCTGTTTAATAATGTGCAGGGCAATGGCACCCCCATGCATCTAAAAATGCAGTGTGTTTGCGGGTGTGGGAACAACTTTTGCACCATTTGATTTCCTGACCGCTGTAATTTTAAAATGCTGCAGGAAGCTTTTTCCATTCATTTGAATGGGCTGCCGTGCCTGCGCAAACCCACAATAGTGTGAACCAGGCCTTAGGAAAAATGTGGCAGTCATGGAAAAAATACTCACTAAGTATATTTTTATCCAAAGCAGTCATTTCAGTTATGGGAGGACAGATTAGATCAGATTGATGTGCCCCCTTAGGTTAATGTTGCCAGAGGTTGTTCCAGGAACATTGCCATATCTACCCATTGGATAAACATAAAACAGCCATAAAAGTAAAGTGACAATAAACTCTGGTTTAAAAATATATTTTATTTAAGTATGTGTTAGGTGTCCTCCAAGTCCTCCAGAGTTTTTTTTTTTCCCGTTGTGATCCGACTTCCTGTTAGAGTGGCAACGTTCCTTTTCCTTGATCCCGCTGTACGTAGAAGCATAGCCACCATCTGTTCCTCACTCCCAAGATGGACTATGAACTTTGGATTATAAGTTTTGTAGTATGTATAGGGCCGTGCTCATGACTACAACTGACATGCACTGCGTGGTCCAATTAAAGGAAGTGAGTTGGAAAACGAGAGGTTTGGGAGTTCATGGAGGATGACCAACACAGGCGGAAAAACACAGTAAGAAATGATTGAATGAAATATAGAATTACAGGGCTATTAATTAGTGGAGGTGTATATATAATTTTTAGAAAAAAAATATATAATTTAGTGTTTGGGGTCTGTTCACATCAGAATCCAGTGCAGGAAAAGCGCATTCTGTGTGCGTTTCTAACACCACAGGTGAACGTGCTGCCTTTTCAACCTGCCCACACATGCCAATGTATTGTTAATGGCATCCAGAACACAGAACGTCAACACAGTGTGTTTTCAGGCACCAAATCTAATAGTACCACGGTACCAGGCGGTTTGGTGTTGTGTGCTTTGAAAAAGTAGTGCAAGCACTGCTATTTCTGCGGTCCAGTGCATTTTACAGCCCAATGGGCTGTCAGAACGCACTGCACAATGCAATCCCAGTATGAACTGGCCCTTATTGGCCCATTAAAGCTGGCTTTGTGCTCTGTAGTGTTGCAGCAACAAGTGTATATGTTCACACAGGTTTAAGCCCGGGGAATATGTAAACTCTTTATAGTTTAGTGAGAGTTAAGAGCAAAGTTGAGAGATGTGTTTTTTCTAAAGAAAAATAAAGGAAAATATCCAACATAATCTATGATACCATTTTCTTAGGGCCGCACTGGGTGGAGCGGAGTACTCCAGTGCAGATATCTGATCACCAGAGTAGTCAATAATAAAGCATGGTGGGCAATCTGAATCTGTAATTCAAATGTAAATTTTTTACATTCTTATAGACTTTCACTACTTATTGGCCCAACATAGACCACACAGAACTTTGTTTAGTGGCATTTGTGATCACTCTTATTGTGTGAATGATATCATCAGGGCCGCTGATAAGGCAGGACAGCCAGCCCTCCTGTACTGGGCTCAGGCTTCATCAGTTCAAAAGGGGGCCCGGGCACCTGCCCAGTAGGAGGGCCTTACTGCTGACACTTGTGACTCTTGTGCAGTGCTGCCAGCTAATGCTTTTCTTTTCTCCCTCCGGTTGTGCTACAGGGGGATTGGTTCTAACCTCTGCACTCCCTGCGGTCTGTGAACCCTGGGTACCCCTTTCCCAGCAGTACTGCTGGTTTCACTCCTCTCCCGTCGGCAGCTGCTGACGGCCCACAGGAGGGTTATTTCAGAATGGTGAATGGGGGGCTCACCATCCTGATGGGACACACCATCCTGAATGAACACAGTGAGTGATTGGTACTGATTGCTCACTGTAGAGGGGCAGATATTGCCTCCTTGCCCCTATTCACTTGAGTGGTCTTGTTAGATGGGGGTATAGTTTCTTCCATGGCTGCAAACATTGCATTTTAGCAAAAATATAATTTGATATTTTCAGAGGAATGGGGCCCTGTCAGGCTGTTCGGGGCCCGTGATTTCTATCAGTAGCCCTGGATACCATCTCTGATAGGGTATTCTGTTGCGCTATGTACACTGCCTGGCCAAAAAAAAAGTCGCCACCAAAAAAAAAAAAAAAAAGGTCACACAGGTTGAACAGCCTTTAGCTTTGATTACGGCACACATTTGTTGTGGCATTGTTTCAATAAGCTTCTGCAATGTCACAAGATTTATTTCCGTCTAGTGTTGCATTCATTTTTTACCAAAATCTTGTATTGATGATGGAGGAGTCGGAACACCGCGCAAAGCCTTCTACAGCGCATCCCAAAGATTCTCAATGGGGTTAAGTTCTGGACTGTGTGGTGGCCAATCCATGCGTGAAAATGATGTCTCATGCTCCCTGAACCACTCCTTCACAATTTGAGCCCGATTAATGCTGTCTTTGTCACCTTGGAATATGCCCGTGCCATCAGGGAAGAAAAAAATAATTGATGGAATACCCTGATTATTCAGTATATTCAGGTAAAAAGATGACCTCATTTTTTGGGCACATGCAGTAACTATCCAATAGGATAGTTACTGTATGCTTAGTTTAGTTAGTTGCTTAGTAATTCCAGGTGACAGCTTTTTTTTTGGCCAGGCAGTGTATTATCGCAAGGTTTTGAAAGGTTAGGAATGGGGCCTGCAGTTCATTAAAGTCTGTCTCAGCACTTTACTCTTATCACGTTTCATGATACAGAAGTGTATAGATTTTCTAGTCCGATCAATCCTGTACAAAAAACAGATTAAAGTATGACTTTTTTGAAAACAAGCTTTGTTAATGTGGAAACAGTATAATATGAAAGCTCTGATTTGTTATTATAACATGATTCTTGCAGGCCGTTTGCATCAGTTACTCTACAGGGTTCTTGTGTCAATGTAATCCTGGCTGGAGTGGTGATGGGATAGAATGTATACCTATTGACAACTGTGCCTTGGGAGATAGAGGAGGCTGCAATGTTAATGCTGACTGCCTCTTTACCCAGCCTGGCAAGGTAAGCAGTGCGCGTTTTAAAAACTAGTGAATATTCTGAAGAAATACACTTGTATCAGTGTTTACCTGGTTGTCTAGCTGCGCAGCTATTAAAACACAGTGTTAATATTCCATGTGGCTCTTTAAAAAGGACCTTCACCCTCTCCTACCACTTGCTTTGTTTTTTCGAGCCTCCTTCTGTTACACAGTTGGATAGTAAAATTTCTCAACTAGGAAAGAATTATGTCACCAGAACCTGCCCCCTCCCGTAGCCAGTAAGCTAACTGTGAAACAGGCGTAACATATCCCAGGAATATTTGCGGTAATATGCGATGCACTGCACATGACCCAAGAACTTACTGCCACATGTCATGAAGGGAACAGAAGAGACAGTCGGCACCCTGATGACATCAGGTGAGAAGATGGTGGTGTAGAAGCCAAAGTTCTGACACAGAATGTCAGCTTACCTCAGACAATGCTGGGTTTACTGGGTATGCTAATATGTTTTTTATGGACAACCCAGTTTTCAAAGTAAGCGGGTGAAAAACAACATTTTACTGGTGATTATAGGGAAGCTCCTCTTTAAGAACTGGTTTACCAATGCAAAAGACCCACAATCCTCTAATAGCTGACACAATATTTTGCAGAAATGCACTTTGCTGTACCAGAGAATATATTCTTGGTTGCTGACTTTATCCACATTGGAAAGATTTCACATCATATTTTATCCATCTGACCTCCTGTCAATAGGGACTCAGACAGCATTAAATACCTAAAGGTCCTAATTCTTCATTAATCCAATAAATAAAACTGAGCCAGAATTATTTAATAATGTATGTCCAACTGTGTTGTTCTATGCATTAAAGATACCCTGTCACCAACAAAAGTTGCATTTAAAATCCACAGAAAAATCAAGCAGTTTAAATGCTTACTTGCGCTTTTCTTTTTCATAAATTATTTTAATTTTATTTGCAATGTACGTCTAAATCTGCTAGTAAGTTTGACACATCAGTTCCCTAGCATTGCCCTCTCCCTCCTTACATGTCACAGCCCTCTCCTCTTCTAGGAATGTCTAATTACTACCTGTGCTGAACCAACTCCTCTGCCCCTCCCTTCATATGTTTTAATGCAGTAGCTGGGAAAATAGGGCACGGAGAATACTGTAAAGTTTCACTTGAGCTACTTTTTAATGGAATGAGTAAGGAGAATGCCAATAGAATAATTAATGGGTTTACATCCAACTTGGAATCTCTTGGCAGAATAGCCTAATATGGGATTTTTAAACAAGAGAATGTATGTTAGTCCCTTTACTGCTAATTTCTTAATTCCAAATATGTTAAAATACTTCCCAGAAAAATGTTCTGGTATATTCAGTTTCAGTACAGAGTCTATAAAATCATTGTATTTTACCATTTTGACTTTTGTTTTTTGTTTTTTTGCTTCCCAGAATGACTGCATTTGCAAAAAAGGCTATGCTGGTGATGGGTACTCCTGTGACCCAGTTAACATATGTTTACAAAACAATGGTGGCTGTGACGAAATGGTTGGTATTGTCAACAGTGAAAACTGTAGCTGGGGGCAGGCAAAATGTAAGCAGATTAATTTTAGATTTAAAGCTGAAGTTCAGTCTGTTTATGTGTTGCCTTTCCTGGTTCCTACTCCCCTCTCACCCCCATAAATATGCTAACCTAATTTCTAAATAAATTTTTATTTTAATACCTTATTTTAGACCCAGTAAGATCAACACTAGGTGCCTGTGCTGTGTTCTGAGGCGAGGGGAACGGTGTGGGGGGGGGGGGGCCCTTTTCATTCATAGTTCACGTTTCATTCATAGAAACTGTAGTAATGGCTTCTATGAATGAGATAGCTGGGCGGTAAACTTGGCCTTTACCCATGAAATTTTTAGGTCACTGTGATTGCAATGTAAGGTATATATTTAATGTTTATTTTTAATTTAAAAACTGGCCAAAAATATATATAATGCATCATATTATAATGAGATAATGCAAATGCATATTTTAGATTTACATTATTTAGGCCAGTAGGCTGATTTCTAGGCTCCTTTTCAAATGTTTACCAGTCTAACTATTCCTACTTTGAAAATGAATGTAATATATAGAACTCCTTAGTTCAACTGAATCGATTCGGAGGACTGACCTTCTCTAATTTGCAGGGTCCCCTGCTGATTTTCATTTAGACACTGAAAATACAAAGCAAAAGAAGGGCGCACCAGCCTAGCGCATTATCCTCAGCAAGTTTATTTGGATAAAATTGTTTAAAATCAAATACTCACAAACAAACAAGAAGTTCAGGCACATCAATTCCATACACCTGCCTCCTACCAGAGGATCAACGTCTTTACTGGAAGCAGAGGGCTGACGCGTTTCGAGGCTGTGCCTCTTCCTCAGAGCCTGGAGGCCATGGTCAAGTCCATAGTTTAAATATAATATGTAGGGCCAGGCCTCCACATGACCCCTGGGGGATGTGGGAGGAGATATCGCCCAAATGGGCGTGGCTACACAGCCAATTACCCAAAAGCTGTTGCAAGTCACAAATGTAGTTACATTTTAATTGGCTAGCCCCACGCGACTATTTATTCCATTGGTGAGCTATCCAAAAAACTTCCCAGCTCATCGTGGACTCCATTTCACAAAAAATAAGATTAAAACTGATGTGGTAAACTGACCTGTGCATGTCGTGGTCCTAAACCAAATAGGGCATCGAGCTGAAACCATCGTGTAGGTCGATAATCCAGTATCTCATACTGGGCATATTGGGCATATTCCCTGGTGGTCCAATGGTGTTCGCTGTAAAGTCGGCTACCCGGATATTCAGGATGGTATACTATAACAGCAGGGCGGCAGTGGAACGCACGCCGCTCATCCCGGAACTAGCGTGCGCACCACCGCATAGCGTCACTTCCGCCCATCCAGGTCGTGACGACTTCCAGCTTCCGTATACATTGGCGGCGGGACAGCGGTGGAACGCACGCCGCTCGTCCCGGAACTGGCGTGCGCATCACCGCATAACGTCACTTCCGCCCATCCAGGCAATGACAACTTCCGTCCCCGGCAAGCTGTTCCTATAGAAACCGCAAAAGGGAGGACACAAGTATGCCCCGCTGATGTATCATGTACACCGTACCATATGGACCAAATCTAGGGGAACTATATTTAGATGCACCATACAGAATCGACTCTGGTGGGAGTTGATTGGAGAGCCCACCAAGATTGGAAAATGGTGGTCGCACATATTTAAAATAGCAGTGAAGATATTATACATCAGATAAAATAACCTGAACCAATAAAGTTAAAATTAACATTAACATTAATAATATTAGATGATGGGTACCTGTGTACTAATAATGTAACTTGCTAAGCCAGAATAAGAATCACATGTATAAGAGAGTGAATCAATAGATAAAAAATTATTCAATATCCAATTAAATTATACAACTGTGAATAAAAAATATATACATATATATAATTATATATACCATACACACATATATAAATATACATGTATATACAGATACATACACCTATATATACATGCTGAACCATAATGATTCATTATATAAAATCTATATTAAAACCATCTAAATATATGTGTACATATAGTGTGACTCGTTAAATATGGCATGTAGAGCTTCAGACACGAATTTACGCGTGCCATACCTCCTCTATAAACAAACCTTGACTTGCAACAGCTTTTGGGTAATTGGCTGTGTAGCCACGCCCATTTGGGCGATATCTCCTCCCACATCCCCCAGGGGTCATGGGACCTACATATTATATTTAAACTATGGACTTGACCATGGCCTCCAGGCTCTGAGGAAGAGGCACAGCCTCGAAACGCGTCAGCCCTCTGCTTCCAGTAAAGACGTTGATCCTCTGGTAGGAGGCAGGTGTATGGAATTGATGTGCCTGAACTTCTTGTTTGTTTGTGAGTATTTGATTTTAAACAATTTTATCCAAATAAACTTGCTGAGGATAATGCGCTAGGCTGGTGCGCCCTTCTTTTGCTTTGTATTTTCAGTGTCTGGTCGACCACCCTGGTCGTAAGGGGCAGCAAAGCCTAGCCATCATGGATGCCTAATACCAGTACGAGTTCCAGGATTGAAACAGCCTGAGGACCAGGTTCCGAGCGCAGGAAAGGGGGTGCTGTCCAGCACTTATCTTTTTTGATTTTCATTTAGAGACAGAGTCTAAAAGCAAGCAGTGTCTGCTATGCTTACCTTTTAGAAACCTCATAAAGGTTTGTAACACCAGTGTTGTGGCTACACACTATCCACTGATCAAGTAACTCTTTCTTCTTACTGTTCCCCATGTTGTCAGCCCTGCTTTCGCACTTTAAGCATTCGTAACCTGAGTACAGACTGGTAAATCACTCCCTCTCTTATGTCCTCCAAAGTGCATGCTCCACCTGTCTTCAGTGCACAACCTACCTTACCCCAGCAGAACAGGGAACTAGCGATCTGTGGCAGGGAGCAAGTGTCAAAGAAGGGGTTTTGTAAATGGTTGACCACACTGGTCTATTTACATCTATCAGGGTATGTTGCACTGCTTACTAGCAGTGGATTAAGTTGAAAAACTGAGTCATTAGTACCACTTTAATGTTAAATAAAATTTTGTAATAATAAATAGTAAGATAGAAAATCATACAATATAATATTAGTTTTAAATGTGTAACACAGTTCAAGATTTTTTTTAAATGTAATTATTTAATTACATCTAAATAATGACAGCATTTATACAGTAAATTCCATTGCTTCCTTAGGCAACGTGTAAGCCAACCTCAGGAGGAGAGAGGACATGTACATGCCCTGAAGGATTTGCAGGGAATGGCCTAGATTGTTATGGAGACATATTATTGGTTTGTATATGTTAATTTCTTTAAAACTATACTATACCTATTCATTCATTTAATTTTTTTTTTAAACTTCTAGAGCAAATTTCCTAGCTCCAGTTGTTTGGTAAAGTAATATGAGGGGGTCTCAGTCTTGCTGCTAGGAGAGCTGGAAATGTTGTTGGTAAAATGTTAGCACTGGAATACTTGAGACATATAGGTACCTATTGAACACTACCAATGACCATCTGAAACAGAAAGTTGACCTGTAGTGTAGAGTAAATTATTTACTGTAAACAACTGAGCATACTATTTTATAGATACAAAATAGACCTCTATTATACAAACCCAATTCCAAAAAAGTTGAGAAACTGTACAAATTGTGAGTAAAAAAGAAGTGGACTAATTTACAAATCTCATAAACTTATATTTTATTCCCAATATAATATAGATAACATATCAAATGTTGAAAGTGAAACATTTTGAAATGTAATGCCATATATTGGCTCATTTTGGATTTCATGAGGGCTACACATTCCAAAAAAGTTGGGACAGGTAGCAATAAGAGGCCGGAAAAGTTAAAAGTACATAAAAGGAACAGCTGGAGGACCAATTTGCAACTTATTAGGTCAACTGGCAACATGATTGGGTATAAAAAGAGCCTCTCAGAGTGGCAGTGTCTCTCAGAAGTCAAGATAAGCAGAGGATCACCAATTCGCCCAATGCTGCGGCAAAAAATAATGGAGCAATATCAGAAAGGAGTTTCTCAGAGAAAAATTGCAAAGAGTTTGAAGTTATCATCATCTACAGTGCATAATATCCAAAGATTCAGAGAATCTGGAACAATCTCTGTGCGTCAAGGCCGGAAAACCATACTGGATGCCTGTGATCTTCGGGCCCTTAGATAGCACTGCATCACATACAGGAATGCTACTGTAATGGAAATCACAACATGGGCTCAGGAATATTTCCAGAAAACATTGTCGGTGAACACAATCCACCGTGCCATTCGCCGTTGCAGGCTAAAACTCTATAGGCCAAAAAATAAGCCATATCTAAACATGGTCCAGAAGCGCAGGCGTTTTCTCTGGGCCAAGGCTCATTTAAAATGGACTGTGGCAAAGTGGAAAACTGTTCTGTGGTCAGACGAATCAAAATATGAAGTTCTTTTAGGAAAACTGGGACGCCGTGTCACCCGGACTAAAGAGGACAAGGACAACCCAAGTTGTTATTAGCGCTCAGTTCAGAAGCCTGCATCTCTGATGGTATGGGGTTGCATGAGTGCCTGTGGTTTGGGTAGCTTACACATATGGAAAGGCACCATCAATGCTGAAAGGCATATCCAAGTTCTAGAACAATATATGCTCCCATCAAGATGTTGTCTCTTTCAGGGAAGACCTTGCATTTTCCAACATGACAATGCCAGACCACATACTGCATCAATTACAACATCATGGCTGCGTAGAAGAAGGATCCAGGTACTGAAATGGCCAACCTGCAGTCCAGATCTTTCACCCATAGAAAACATTTGGCACATCATAAAGAGGAAGATGCGACAAAGAAGACCTAAGACAGTTGAGCAACTAGAAGAAGCCTTATCTAATATGCACTCATGCATATTAGATAAGAATGGGACAACATTCCTATTCCTAAATTTGAGCAACTTGTCTCCTCAGTCCCCAGATGTTTGCAGACTGTTATAAAAAGAAGAGGGGATGCCACACAGTGGTAACCATGGCCTTGTCCCAACTTTTTTGAGATGTGTTGATGCAATGAAATTTAAAATCAACATATTTTTCCCTTAAAATGATACATTTTCTCAGTTTAAACATTTGATATGTCATCTATGTTGTATTCTGAATAAAATATTGAAATTTGAAACTTCCACATCATTGCATTCTGTTTTTATTCACAATTTGTCCCAACTTTTTTGGAATCGGGTTTGTATAATCACATGTAAGAGTGAAAACCTCAATTTATATATCCATTAAGACAGAAAGTCGCACCTGTTGTATAAATCAACTATCAAACCCAAATCTCCCAGATGGGAGCTTTATAATCATAACACTGAATTATAATCACAGTCTGTTTTAACTGGGGCACAGAGAGCCCCCACAGGATTTTCATGCTTGAGTAGAGGAGAGGAAAGAAAAAAGAGAAGGGGATTGGGATACATGTTAGAGAGAAGAAAAGGGTAAGGTGTGCCAGTTGCAGTGTTTAGGCTACATCCACTGAGCCCAACTCCTGGGGATGGAACCCAAGACCCTCCTTATAAATAGCTTGTAATTTTAATTTTACCTGATAGAACCATGTCTTCTGAAACCTTTCCCTTTGTTGGCTAAGGTACAGGGTAAGGTCTTCTATTTACATTATGTGATTTATCACCATGCCCAGGTAACCCACTGTAGGAGGAGTGATATTGTTTAATAAATGAATGAACAGGGATTGCCTGTAGTTCTTTTTGGAAAGCGAACTTAGATGAAGAGGCAGACTGCCTGGTTGTTCCTTAGGGACAGCCAAGTGAGTTCCTGTGGTGTGTCAACCATAGTTTGTATTTCTGCCACTGATTTCCAACCTCCCATAATCAAATATTATGGTAGTGGACTGACTTATTTCTTTCAACTTATAATATTTCTTTCAGAATTTTAATAGCACCCCTGGCGCTCTCAAAATGTTACATTTCTGAAAGTCAGTAAATTTACAGGTACATTTTCCAGCCCCCACCTGACAGTGGCTTGTCTGGTGATAGTTCAGTGAGAGCACATGAGCGTAATGTGGAATAGGAAAGGGGTGTGCCAATTCTCCCCATACTCCAGAAGTCAGTACTTCTGAAGTCTTTGCTGGCACTGCCAGAAAAGCAGCATAAAAAATGTTGTGCATAGATGTCCCCGTCCATGTAAATGCTATCTAAACATATGTGTCCTAAATTCTGTATGGGGCCACTCTCCTACAAGTGAAAAAGCTTAGCTTCCTTAATGTAGCATTACTTTCTCCTTCTCCACACTGTGTAAGCTCTGGTAATCTTGTTTAAAATATTGTCCAGCGGGGTCAGAATAGTCCCTCCTAGAGCTTCTTCTTTGGGTAGATTTTTGTCCCCTAGTGATTTTCAGTCTCAAGGTTTTCAAGACACAGAGAAGAACTTGGTTAGATTTTACAAGCAATTATAAGTGTGGGGTTGACAAGTGTCTGTGTTGCCCCTGTATTCTAAAGGGTGACAAATTGAAATCCACCATGAACATTAGAGAATTTACCATTAAGAAATGTATAAATTGTAACACTAGGAATGTTATATACTTAATCACCTGTAAAGAGAAGACTGAGAGATCCCGTCAATGACCACTTATATAATATTGAGAAGGAGCATGGTACAAATGTGGCAAGGGATTATAATTTTGCTCATGGGAACAATATCTCTATTAAAAAAGAATAGCGCACACATGCAAAAAGAAATGACTATCAAATATGAAGACAATCCATAAATAAAAATGGGGATTTGGTCCCACCATATGGCCATATCGTGCTCAAGCCCACCACTATGTCAAAGTACCCCTTTGTCAGTGGGTCCTACACTATCCATAAAAAAAGGATTCATCCAGCCTCTCTAACCCTTGGAGACAGCAATGCTTGCTGGGAGAGATGTGCAACTGCACTACAAGGGACTCCTCCTATATCTACTTGATAGTGGACACTGATAGGTGTGTGTGGGGGGTGGGGTGCTCAACCCCAGAAGTCTGGTAAGACCGAATACATAATAAACAAGCAAAAAGTTGGGGGAGCACACCCTGAACATGTATTTCTAAAGCTGGTGCAGCTATGAACCAAGCGACATGCGTATTAAAAAATAATAGCGCACACATGCAAAAGTAATGACTATCCAATATGAAGACAATCCATAAATAAAAATGGGGATTTATATCTCTGCCTTATAAATACAGGGCATTGAAAAAAATGTATGGTCCTCAGAAGGGGTGGGGATTTGTTCAGAACTCTTTGCAAGTGCTAGGTGTTCTGGATATTTCATGTCCAGACTAGAATCCCATCAGGATTAAATTTTGAATGGGATCTCACGCATTACTTTGATGGATTATATGCACTGTGATCTAATTGTTAAATATTCAGTTGGAGGCTCTGCAATGGTCTCACCTGTGCTATTAGCTTTTTTTTTTCTTACCCTTGGGTTTTTGAACCTATGTTGATGGATGATATAATTGAAAAATTCCTAGATGTAATACAGTTAAATTAACTCATCATTTGGGTCCGGCTGTACTATCTCACATGTTTTTTTATCTTTATTTTTGCAAAATTTCAATTTTTAGTAACACCTCTTATTTTTGTTTTTTGATACATCACATAGCAGTGATGGAAAGATGGTATTGAATTTGTCAATTAGCTGAACACCATCATGTAGGGCAGTTCGTCCTGATATAAATGACCAGTTCACAGATCGAACAATTGGGCTGCAATAAAGCACCCCCAGCTTGTACAGGATTTTAAACTAATAAAGGCGTTTTGAATCTCAGCTTGGTGTGCAGCCATCCGGACTTATCTTTCTCTAATTGTCATAGCTGTGACTGGGCGAGCACCATACATGGGGGAGATCATGCCACTGGAGCCAGCTCACCTGTGAATCTTTGTGGGTTATTTGCTGTGTTGACAACTACATAAGAGATTTCCCTTCCTGTGGAGAGATTTCCTGTAACATTTTGTTTTGAGTACTGAACAAGGAGCGTTAGTAAATCACGCCAGTAAAACACAGAGGTAAAAAACAAAACAAAAAAAACTTACCGTTTTAACAATTCCACTCCATTCAAGAGCCATTGGTGTAAGGTTGTTTGCGGAATGCCGCTGCCTAGCTTTAAAGTACTCACAAGGTCATTTAAATGAAGAAACCAGTGGCAGATACTGGGAAAAGAGGGATGGGAAATGAAGAGAAGAGAGATGGGGAGAGGAAGAGGCAACTGTTGTCTCACCGGGAGGAAATAATAGTAATCAGAAAAGGTTTTGAGAACAGACGACCAGCTCTAGTATGAACCAGAGAAACCCACACGCAAGAGACTACATTCAGCCTGGCTGAACACAGCTGGATCAAACTGCTGTCCTCCCATATCAGAATGTTCTTAAAATTATTTTTGTTTACCTAATAATTATTAATAGCATTTTGCTTAATAAATTTATATAGTCTTATTTTTTTCTGCTTTTAGGAGCTGCACAGAATCCCAGAAGTGTCAGTTTTCAGGCAATGGTTGACGGTATTTTTATATTTCTATTTTTGTTACATTATGATGGCAGTTTCTATGGGTCTGGGAGTTGTTCTTGGAAAAATGTTCGCAGTATTTTTATTTCATTTTGCCAAGCATCAATTTCTGACAGATGTTGGCTACTTCTGGACCTCCTTACAAAATGTATTAAGCCCCTCAACATCTCTCATCCCTTTATCAATATCATCTCTGCTTACACATGAAAATAAAGCCTTAGATGTATACAGGGGGTATAGCCTTCTAGCACAGGACTTCAGTTTCCTTTTTCTAGGCTTCATTTATTGCAAGAAGTCTACATCATCTGACTTTTGCCTCGATCTAATAACCCCTTCTTTTGAATAAGGATTGCTATTCTCAAACACACCCACTTCAATGCCCTTGTTGTCTGTTAGATACAATAAGCCATGTGGGGAAAAAAACATAAGCATTAAGAAGTTTCAGATTCAAGCCTGCAAATTGCTGCTTCCTGCTTGTCCCATCTCAATGTCTGCCAGCAAAGGCATACACAGGGTTTTTTTCAGCGGGAAGGCAATTCTAGCACCTCCAGCAATGAATGTATGTCATGGAAAGGGGTGAAGGGGTGTGCAGGAGCGTATATTGTTGCTGGCTGCTGGGGGATCTATTGTTGATTTGGGGGGTGGTCAGTTGTTGCTGGGAGGCATCTACTGTTACGGGAGGGATCTATTGCTGCTGGCAAATATATTGTTGCTGAGGGGTCTACTGTTGCTGGCTGCAGCGGATTTATTATGTTGCTTTTCTTGTTATAAATAACACATTTTATACAAATTACAGCACAAAATGACATTTTGCTCTGTATTCTCTAAAAGGGCCATACTGGTAGGTGGGTAGGTGGTGGAACCGAGGGATAGTGCTTTGAGGTGGAGACAAGGAGTGACCGATCTCCTATATGCCTTTTATCAGTTTGGTTGCTCTTCTCTGCACTTTCTTCAGTTCCCCGATATTCATTTTGTTAACTAGTGCCCAAAACCAAACTGCATATTCCAGATGAGGTCTTACAGATGATTTGTACAGGGGTACAATTATATCTCTCTCTCTGCAGTCTATACCTCTTTTAATACAAGAAAGGATTTTCCTCACTTTTAAAACCACAGCTTGGCATTGCATGGTCTACCAGAACACCCAGATCCTTCCCTACCATTGACTCTCCCAGTTGTACTCCATGCTCAATACCCTTAGAAGGATCTCTCTAGTGGCTTTTTACCCCTCTTTTTATCCTTATCTCTGCTCATCTGGAGCATTTGTACAGGGGTACAATTATATCTCTCTCTCTGTAGTCTATACCTCTTTTAATACAAGAAAGGATTTTCCTCACTTTTAAAACCACAGCTTGGCATTGCATGGTCTACCAGAACCAGATGAGGTCTTACAGATGATTTGTACAGGGGTACAATTATATCTCTCTCTCTGCAGTCATCTCTGCTCATCTGGAGCATCACTGACTCATCAGCATTTGTATACCTCAGCAGTGTTGCCAACCTACCAGATTGAAATTTATTGACATGACACCCAAAATTTACTGGCATTTCCAAAAGTTACAAAATTACAGTTTTAAGTGCAAACTGCATATTCCAGATGAGGTCTTACAGATGATTTGTACAGGGGTACAATTATATCTCTCTCTCTGCAGTCTATACCTCTTTTAATACAAGAAAGGATTTTCCTCACTTTTAAAACCACAGCTTGGCATTGCATGGTCTACCAGAACACCCAGATCCTTCCCTACCATTGACTCTCCCAGTTGTACTCCATGCTCACTACCCTTAGAAGGATCTCTCTAGTGGCTTTTTACCCCTCTTTTTCTCCTTATCTCGGCTCATCTGGAGCATCACTGACTCATCAGCATTTGTATACCTCAGCAGTGTTGCCAACCTACCAGATTGAAATTTATTGACATGACACTCAAAATTTACTGGCATTTCCAAAAGTTACAAAATTACAGTTTTAAGTGCAAGTTTCAGTATTTAGGCTTCCATCAAGTTAATATGCAATTAGGTAGATATTAAGGCAAAAAAACACATTTCTTATTTTATTTTCAATATAGTAAGTAGGTAGCTCACGGACAGGACATGGCAGCCTTTTCCTGGCTTTGCCATTTAGGCCCCTTTCACACTTGTGCGACCTAAAAGTTGCGCAATTTTACCATGATTTTGCCGCGATTTTGACTTGACTTGAAGCAATACCTATGTCTATGGACCTCAAAACGCAATAAAATTGGGCCAAAGTAGTGCAGAGACTACTTTTAAGTCGTTCAGATATGAATTGTAATCATTGGAAATCATAAAGTACGACTTGTCTTGGGACTTTGAGGTCCCAAATCACAAGACAAGTCGCACAAGTATGAAAGAGGCCTTACTGCCAGGAGAAAAGTGCCCATTTTTTTTACTAGCTGCCAGTAAAAATACTGACGGTTGGCAACACTGTACGTCAGTTAACTTTTTATTTGCGATTGACAGCGGAACTATAAGTAATCCAGTGCTTGATAGCGGGTCTATGAACTAGGAACACACAGTTGCACACTTAAGGTTTATTAACAATCTCATGGCAATATGGCATTTTGAATTTTGACTTATAGTGCCGGTTCACACTATTGCGATGCGGGAACGCTGCAAATCTACTGTGTGTTCCCGCATCGCATTCGCAGCACAGGCAGTTCACACTGCCATATGCAAATCTCTGGGGGTGTCAATTCAAAGGTAATGACACCCCCAGATCAGCTCGCATATCACAGTGCAAACTGACAATTTGCACATGAATCGGATCGCACTGGTGTGAGCCACCATGCAATCCGATTCTGCTGCGGACCAAAAAAAGGGTCCAAAACGATTCAGATGCGAATTCAGCCATACAATCTGTATGGCTGAATTCGCACCACACAGACATCGCATGTGATTTTAGGAGCAGTGCGCTCCGAATCACATGCAATGTCTGTCATCGCAATAGTGTGAATCGGCACTTAAGGGTGTATTGCACTCAAAGGGATTAAATTATATCTAAACCACAAAAACAAAAATGTAATATTTTTACAGCATTCCAGTGCTTGGAGGTGGTGGCTGCAATATTTTTTTTTTTAATTAGGTTAAGAACATTTTCATGAAATATAGAAAATGCATGCTGATCTTGCAAGAAATGCTGTGTCCTTATCACTTCCGGTGAGCTAAAAAGAAAGCATAGAGAAATGTATCTTTCTTGTGTAAACTACAAGTCCCATGAATCCACCAGGTATTTTGAAGAAATCTGAAGTCCATTCATGGTAACATCCTTGGCTCCTTCCAGGTACAGTAGAGAAAAGAGTGTAGACATGAATAAACATGAAGTAGATTTTCTGCAGGATCACCAGGTGAAAATGTAGGTAGAAAAGAAATGCAGTCACCACATCTAATGACTGGTAAACTTCAATAGATTACATTTTTGTTTTGGGGTTTAGATACACTCTAAAGGCGTAGTATACACAGAGCTTGTTTCTTGTGCAGGGCTTACCTCCAAAGGAGCTGCTTGATGTGTCCTCTGTTCTTGTACACACAACTCTGTGAACAGCTTTGTACTCTCGGACACACCTGGCTATGCTGAGGACATCGATGCAGACATCTGTGCGTATAATCACCATCAAACACAGCAACACACATAAACCAGAATATGACACAGATCTGTTTAGGTATATATTGCAATTGAATATACACTAAATACACCAAACCAAAAAATTAGTAAATTATTTAAAGAATTAAAAAAATGAAATGTTTAACGTAAAAAGTCTATGTTAAAATTGTTGCAGAAAAGGAAAAACAAATCCCTAAAAGACCTCTTCAATTGTGATCTACCACGAGTAGAGCGACTAATAACTGTTTACCAGACGGACATGACTCTAATATTATAAAGAGTCATATCACAGTGATTAGAAATCCATACAGGTCCTCATACACATTCCCTGGGGATCTCTCCCTCTTGAAATAATCTCTTGAATGCCAAGGAATATCTCCAATGTTCCCGCCAGGTGAGAAGCTCAAACAGTACATGCAAATAAGTCCCCAAAAGAGAGAATAGTATGCTCTACATAGTGCGAAAACCGTAAAACTTAAATAAAGTATAGATAGAATTACGCTCACAATAGTTTAAAACAACAGAATATCTGAATATACCTCCCTTCCAGTGGAACAGGTTGATGCCACAGCAGGCTCCATCCTATGCATTTTGTCATAGATGACACCTTCTAGGGCATAATGTTTTTAACAGCGCTGTCTTGCTTTACCTACTTGCTTACTGGGCCAATTCTGACACTTCTCTCATATATGTAAAATTCAACCCCAACCCCCCCCATATATATATATATATATATATATATATATATATATATATATATATATATATACACAGTATCTCACAAAAGTGAGTACACCCCTCACCTTTATGTATCATCAATATACTTTACATCAGTGTAAAGTAGTGAGTGTACAGCTTGTATAACAGTGTACACCCCTAAGTGGAAATGTTTAAATTGGGCCCAAAGTGTCAATATTTTGTGTGGCCACCATTATTTTCCAGCACTGCCTTAACCGACGACATCACAGAGCTGGTGGATGTTAGATACCTTGCGCTCCTCCACCTTCCATTTGAGGATGCCCCACAGATGCTCAATAGGGTTTAGGTCTGGAGACATGCTTGGCCAGTCCATCACCTTTACCCTCAGCTTCTTTAGCAAGGCAGTGGTTGTCTTGGAGGTGTGTTTGGGGTCGTTATCATGTTGGAATACTGCCCTGCGGCCCAGCCTCCCAAGGGAGGGGATCAGGCTCTGCTTCAGTATGTCACAGTACATGTTGGCATTCATAGTTCCCTCAATGAACTGTAGCTCCCCAGTGCCAGCAGCTCATGCAGTCCCAGACCATGACGCTCCCACCACCATGCTTGACTGTAGGCAATAGACACTTGTCTTTGTACTCCTCACCTGGTTGCCGCCACACTTGCTTGACACCATCTAAACTAAATAAGTTTATCTTGGTCTCATCAGACCTCAGGACATGGTTCCAGTAATCCATGTCCTTAGTCTACTTGTCTTCAGCAAACTGTTTGCAAGCTTTCTTGTGCATCAGCTTTAGAAGAGGCTTCCTTCTGGGACAACAGCCATGCAAACCAATTTGATGCAGAGTGCGGCGTATAGTCTGAGCACTGACAGGCTGACCCCCCACCCCTTCAACCTCTGCAGCAATGCTGGCAGCACTCATACGTCTATTTCCCAAAGACAACCTCTGGATATAAGGCTGAGCAGGTGCACTCAACTTCTTTGGTCGACCGTGGCGAGGCCTGTTCTGAGTGGAACCTGTCCTGTTAAACCACTGTTTTGGCCACCCTGCTGCAGCTCAGTTTTAAAGTCTTGGCAATCTTCTTATAGCCTATGCCATCTTTATGTAGAGCAACAATTCTTTTTTTCAGATCCTCAGAGAGTTCTTTGCCATGAGGTGCCATGTTGGCCAGTATGAGAGAGAGATAGCGACAACACCAAATTTAACACACCTGCTCGCCATTCACACCTGAGACCTTGTAACACTAACAAGTCACATGACACCGGGGAGGGAAAAGGGCTATTTGGGCCCAATTTGGACATTTTCACTTAGGGGTGTACTCACTTTTGTTGCCAGCGGTTTAGACATTAATGGCTGTGGGTTGGGGACAGCAAATTTACAGTTATACAAGCTGTACACTCACTACTTTACATTGTAGCAAAGTATAATTTCTTCAGTGTTGTCACATGAAAGGATATACAGTAATAAAATATTTACAAAAATGTGAGGGGTGTACTCACTTTTGTGAGCTACTGTGTGTATATATATATATATATATACATATATATATATATATTTTTTAGCAGAGGCCATAGAGAATAAAATAGCTGTCATTGCAATTTTTTACGTCACACGGTATTTGCGCAACAATTTTTCTGAAACATACTTTAATACATTTAAAAAAAAAAAAACACTATATATAAGATGATGTTACACCCAGTAAATAGATACCCAACATGTCATGATTTTAAATTGCAAATTACAGAGGGGAACTAGTGCTAGAATTATTGCTTTTGCTCTGACGTTCATGACAATGCCTTGCATGTGTGGTTTGAACACTGTTTACCTGTGGATGAGACCTACGCATGCGTTCACAACTCCGCAAAAGCAAGGGGGCGGGAGCACAGCAATAACAAAAAATTTGTTTTTCTATTTATTTTATGCATTATTGTGCTAGAAATAGGAGATCTGATGGTTAACTTGTCAAAAGTTACAACATCGCAGGTAACAGATCAAACATCAGCAAACCGTAATATCGTAGTAATTAACTGAGATAACTTATAATAGTCCACCTCTTTTGTTTTTTTAACCTACATGGGATAACCTAAGAGGGTGGAGACGACCTATAGTTGGTTGCCACAGCAACAGTCAGCAGTCAGTAGTCTGCATATCCACATAGTTGGGGCCCAGAACTTTCTGTTGTTGTTCTCTAGGTGTCCCTTTAAGAGGTTGTGCATGCGGAGGCTGGTTACACTGGAGCTGTGATTAGAGTGTAGACAGGTGCAGGTCCCCCTCTGTTCTATAGGTGGCCCTGTGCCATTATTACAGATGAAATGGAGTCTGTTATGGGAATTGTCGCTTTAGGGACTTCATGAGTTTCTCAGAGTAGCCAGCTGTTGGATTAGATGCTGCAACCTCTTGAGAGCTCCGGCAGCCATCTCAGTGTGGGACCTTATATAACAAGATATCCAAGACATTCGGATATGCCTGGAGCAAGTGGTGGTTCAGGGACAGAGACTCTGCTAGTGACGGAAAGTGCATAGTGAAGGGAAAGGTTCCTGGTAAGTAAAGAAAGCTCAGGGACAACACCTTTCTGGAGTAAACATGGGGTCCTTCCCAGCAGTATTATAGTGCCAATAGTGCCATTCTGGTATGCAACAAGCCACCATCCCTCCAGTTGAAGCTGTCCTCCAAGAATACAGGTCCAAGCCTGGTGACAGTGTATAAATAACAACTGCTATATTTCCCTTTATCAGTGCCTATAAATAACTGTCTTTTTCATTACTTTTAATCTCTATGCAATATACAAAATAAATTAGGACATCAAGAACTGTGTGTGGTCTATCCCTGATTGGGTACCCTAGGCCATGCCTACAAGTGTACTGCAGTTCTGTTATATATAATACCTCTAATGTGATGGGTTAAAGAGAACCTGTACAATGACCAGGTAATGCGAATATCGTCGGCCAGTCAGCTTCTTTAAACGAATGACAGGCTGACAGTGGCTGCCGCTATTTGCATATAGCCACACACCGCATGTTTACCTGTGGATGTCAGAGCCTGGAAGCAGTCAGCTGTTTCCAGGCTTAGATATGCATAGATAACGCTCGGAGCAGCTACATGTGAAAAGCAGCATGGTAGTTCACAGATTTGCTCTGTGATTGAAGAAGAGCTGGTTTTCCTCACAACCTTAGTCTAATAAATGGTCAAATGTATTTTTTATTAGAATAATATACATACAGTAGATAATAATATACATAGAACAGGATACATCAAACAAACTTCTCTGTAGAACAGAAATATAAATAGGTCTGTGCTGAAATCCAAATTCCTTTACATATACTGTATGCATAACCCATCATGTGCATCAACTCTCTGCACACTGCTATACCCTCTTACACATTTCTTGGAAACTTTGCATTGCAATTTATGTTTAAGCTGGCCAACAGCGTCAAAGTAATCCCTCTCTGGCCAGTCCTTACACTACTTTACTTTCTACTCTACTCTAATTTACTTGTAATAGAAATAAGATATGTCTCTGCCTATTCCAAATAGCTTTTACATACAGTATATACACCCATAAGGGTTATATACAAAGAGGTGTGACCACATGAAAACCAAAACATCTAAATTGGCTCTCTATACACTACTATACAAAATGTGAACTAATAGGTGGAAGTGAGAACAATAAGGCAAACCTAACTAACTAAACTATGTACAGATGGCATGGTAAAGAGGGCAGAGCAAGATCAGGCTAAGGAGCAAGGAATAAACCAGAATGGGGAGTCAAATGGAGGAAGGGACATGGGGCACAAGGCAGAATACTAAGACAATATAGAAAAGTAGAGGAGTGACTGTCTAGTTCCTGACAGTTTCCATCTCTAAGGAGTGGCCTCTAGATGCTCCAACCAGACTTCATTATACAAGTCCAATTGAGGGATCCACATTCCAGTTCAAAGACATAATCTCCAATGCTTAGCAGATGTACCAGATTCCCTTCTTCTGAAGTCTGGAGACTGGCAAGATGTCCTGTCTATAAGAAGCTAGATGCCCCACTGGTGGCGTCTGGCAACTGGCTAGATGCCCCACTGCCATTGTCAGGCAATTGGTTGAGTGTCCTGTCATCCAGATTCTCTGAGAGATACGAAACTCAATACATCACTCAAAGCAGTAGGTACCCCAAGCTGGGATACCGTGGGTTATCTTAAGACTTAGCACTGGGGCCATTTGACAGTATCAGAAGCCTGACATCAGGGTGTTTTGTTATAACCAAGTAGTTTGCCTGGTCCCCAGGATTTGTTCTGCATTTCAACTGCCACATAGGTCTTTCCAATGCACTGGTTACCAAGCAAAGGTTCCCCAGTCCACTTGAAGTTGCAGCAAGAGCACCTGGAACATGGCAATGTACATATGGTTCTCGACCACCCCCCAGAAGATTGCTACTTCCTGGGCTGTTATGGCAAATGCACAGCAATTTTATCTGGGTTGTGACAAAGTACATATGGTACTGGACCACTCACCAGAAGAGCACTACAATCTGCAATTGGATCTTGGTCATAGCAAGGTACATATGGTACTCGACCACTACCCAGAATAGCGCTATTGTCGGTGTTGTTATGGCAAATACAGCTACCGGTTACAGAGGAAATGTCTTGACCACACCAGGCTTTGACACATCAGGAGCAATATACTCCAAAAGGGAGTCCAGCTGGGTAGCAGGCAAGGAATCAGCAGATTTCAGCTAGGCAACAAGCAGGGAATCAGCATTGTCTAACTGGGCAGCAGGCATGGAATTAGCAGGGTTTGGCTGGGACAGTCTTTTATAAATGTTACATTTAACCATGCGCTAAGAAGTTTTTTTTAAAGTGTGTTTCCGGCATTGTATAATAAACACAAATAAAGAGGAAGATCAGAAGAAATCACTAGCTGATTTGTGCACATGCAGCTGAAACAGCAGTACGGCCGTTGGCTCACCTTTTCATTTTTTCTAAAAAGGTGAACTAACCCTTTAAGTGTGTTAAGTGCTTGAAAGTTTTCATTTGCCCCTTTTTCTTACAACACAGCATTTACTAGCATTCAATTTTACTGCTTAGGGTTGCAAAATTCATAATTATGAGTTTTTAGATCATTCCATAGTTGATGAGGAAGGTAAAAAAGCCTGATACGGCATGGTCTATTTTTCCTTCAAGAAGGAAAAAATTCCTTCCTGACCCCCCCAAAGGCGATCGGCTACTCCCTGGATCGACAATCAGTGGTGTTACACTAATAGAATGGGTTGTTGCTTGCTGGATGCAGAAATTGTCCCAGATGTGTTGGTTTAGAAGTTTGGATTGCAGAGCTTGGTGGTTTCTCTGTAGAACAGAGTACAATATGCTTGGTGGTTTCTATCAAAAGTCTCTACAGAGCAGAGCAGGGTAACAGGCTTGGTGGCTTCTATCAAACGTCTCTGTAGAACAAGGTACAAAACTTGAATGCTTCTTGCTCCTATTGAGCTAATAAATGATGGCATCTGCTGGAATGTCCTGGTGTGCCTGCAAAATATTAAATAAGTGTTAATCATGCTCGTTACCATGCATGCTGGTATGTGTTTTAATGGTTGCACTGTAATGCATTTTGTGCAGGCGTTCCAGTGCATTTTGTTACTCCTTTCTCTTTTTTGTAATGTATGCTATTATCCACCATGTCCTATTTTTATTAGCGCAAACCAATAGAGGGCATTGGTGTGGACTGAAACAATAGGAAACAAGGCTATTTTCCTTGTTCTTACATTTAAACTGTGCAGTGTCAACCCGATAGAACACATTTGGATTGCATTAAAGGGGTGACTGCGAACCAGGCCTTCTCGTCCACATCAGTGCCTAACCTCACAAATCGGCTTCCGGAAGAATGGTCAATCATTCCCATAGACACACTCCTAAACCTTGTGGACAGCCTTCCCTGAAGAGTTAAAGCTGTTATAGCTGCAAAGGGTGGGCCAACTCAATATTGAACCCTACAGACTGAGACTGGAATGCCATAAAAGTTCATGTGCGTGTAAAGGCAGGCGTCCTAATATTTTGGTAATATAGTGTGTATACTGTATGTATTTATTCAGGAATATTTTATACAATTTTATATATATATATATAATATTTTTTTTGTAAGTATTTTTTGAGTGATTTATTTTTCTCCTTACAACAGGATTCCAAGTTCAGGATTCACAGCGGAAGTAATGTAACTGCACTAATCCCATCTGATGCAGCAATAATGGCTCTAAGTCAGGAGAACAGAATGTTTTGGATGGATTCTTATATGATGCCTTTTCTAATCCGGTAAAAATTCTACTTTCCTAATATGTACTCTGAAAGGTGGTGGCCATTCCAGTTCCCATACATCCATAGGTGGATGGATGGAAATCCACAGGAGATAACTTTTATATGTTTGCCCAAACTCAAAATCAAAAAGTAGTATACTGCAGTTTACCAGTTCTTACATATGGTGATTAAATAAGTTTGCTTTTTTCAGACTAAGGACATTTTTGGCAAGTACACTAGGGCTCGATTCACATCTGTGCATGTTGCTTTAAGCATTTCTGCAGTGCTTTTGCGGGGTTTTTTTTTACCGCAATTTTACTGCGATTTGCATTTTTACGCTTTTTTTTTTTTTTTAATTTGTTGTTAATCAGATTAAAAAACTCAAATTGCGGCAAAAACGCACAACATGCTTTTCTGCAGCTTCTCTATTGAAAACTATTGAAACAAAAATGCAAAAAAAGCACCTTTTGCATTTAAAAAAAAGTCCCTGACCCTTTTTAAAAATGCAGGAGCACAAAAATGTATTGATGTGAACATGTGCCTGCGTTTCTGTGAAAATTATGAAAAAAACGCATTGGTGTTAATAGAGCCTAAACAGCTGTTGCTTTTGTCCTTGTCACATACTGTGAGCTGACGCAATAGCAAAAACAATGTTTTCTCACTTTTGTAAACTACTAGTCCCATCAATGGGCTGTGTAATGGAGATAAACAAAAGGCAGACAAGTCTGAAGTCCAGCCTGTGTGACAACCATGACTACTTCCATAGATACCATACCATAGGTATAAGACTTGAGTGTAGACATGAAGGGACAAGAAGTACCATATGTTATTCACAGGATTACCAGAAGTGAAAAAAGAAGGAAAAAGATAATGAATGCAGCCACCAAATCTATGGACTGGTAAGCTGCATTATTACATTTTGTTTTTGGGTTTAGGTAACTTTTAACCTAAATCTTATATGCAAAAGAGCTTTACATTATGCTTGGTTTTTACTAATGTCTATGACCACCATTAGAGATAGATAAATATATAACATTTTCATTATATTTAAATATAGTGCATGTCCTGACAAACTTTGTACCTAGGCATGCTATATCCTATTTCTCTTTCGTTCATCGACTGACACAGTGCTCAATAAATCATAAATAGTGGGTTATATTGCCTCCTCCAGGAGTAGGACTAGGTAGAACAAAAAACACCTGGCTACGCCCATGGGCCGTCCTCAGCTAGTATATAACCCCCCTCTCTGCTCTAGGTAATCAGTTTTTAATCTGTCTAGTCAGGAGTAGGGAAAAAGGACAAAAGAAAAAGGGGCGCACCGACCTAGTGCATCACCACTGGAAGCATTTATTAAAATATTAAAAAGTATACAGTATACTCACAAGACAGGTGTGATAATACACACATCAATATTGCACATAAAATCTCTCCAAGGTAGCCAAAGTCCCACGCAAAGCTGAATGGCATGCAGTGTGTCACATGGGGCTGCTATGGCTGGGCTGACGCGTTTCAGGAGCGAACCCCCTTCCTCAGAGCCAGAAAAATTGCTCTGGCTCTGAGGAAGGGGGTTCGCCCCTGAAACGCGTCAGCCCAGCCATAGCAGCCCCATGTGACACACTGCATGCCATTCAGCTTTGCGTGGGACTTTGGCTACCTTGGAGAGATTTTATGTGCAATATTGATGTGTGTATTATCACACCTGTCTTGTGAGTATACTGTATACTTTTTAATATTTTAATAAATGCTTCCAGTGGTGATGCACTAGGTCGGTGCGCCCCTTTTTCTTTTGTCTTTTTTCCCAGTTTTTTCTGGATACCCTTGATCCTGAGGGGGCAGCAAGACCACAGGCTTCTTCCTATTTGTGTCTGAAGTATCCCTTTTTCCTCCGTCATACTCAACTCGAGGGCAGGAGATTTGCTTTATTACTGATAGTCAGGAGTAAGGACCTGGGCTCCTGGCTGGGATCTCTATTCCTAGCAATTTTCTCCTTTCTTACATCTTTGTTTTTTTTTCTCTTGGGAGATCTACAATCAACTGCCAAACTGGGTGACAGGCTGGATAATCTAGATCCAGTGGTCCCCCCAGCCCAGCAAGTGAATGCAGACTGCAGCTACGCGCTAGGTCAGCCGCGACATAGCCTCACGGACAGAGGCTGGCCCACGAGTTAAACGTCTTTCAGGGTCGCATACGACCGGGCTTGGGTCTGAGTCGCAGCGGTCCCTTGGCCAACAGCTCCCCTACTTGAGTGGAGAGGAGTTCTGTCTGGAGTGTTACCGACACCTTGGAAGGGTAAGTACAGTCCTTCCTCTCCACTTTTGGTGGTTTTCTTTCGGGGGGATGTGGGTAACCTCCAGGGACGGTCTAATCTGCCTGCAGGTTCCCACCTCCCATCCCTAAATCCCTTACTGAGCTGGGCTTCCCCCACTCCCTTTCCACCCTGTCTGGACCTGGAGTCTGGTGGGGGTCCCAGGGCAGAGGATGCAGTAGAGACCCCCCGGGGTCTCCCCCACTATCCCCACTCTGTAAGGGTCCTGGGATAGTGTGTGTCCCGCCCTGGTAGTCTGGAGGGGTCCCATTGTAGGAGACCTCTAGGTGCATGCCCTGCTGTTTGCAGTGTGGGTATAGTGCAGGGGGGTCCCAATGCAGAGATTGGTGCAGAGTGCACAGCGGAGTCTCCCCTAAACGTGTGTCCTACCTTTGAGGGTGTCCCCTTGCAGAGGGGGCAGCATTGCAGAGGGTGCAGGAAAGATCCCGGCAGCATGCTTTAGTTTTGTAGCTGATGGTGGCCATTTTCCCTTAGTCTGGCTGGTCTCCGGTTGGCGGCCATGTTTGTGTAGCCGGATGATGTTACAAGGGCCATTTTCCCTTAGTCTGGCTGGTCTCCAAATGGCGGCCATGTTTGTGTAGCTAGATGATGTCACGGGCCATTTTTCCTTAGTCTGGGGGATGCTGGAGACAACTGAAGCCTCGTGGGGATGCCGAAGCTCCTCCTCTTCCTCTATCTCCTTAGTCTCCTCTTCCTGTGCCCGGGACATGTGAACAGGGATAGCGTCCATGATGATGCTGGGTTTGAATTCCTGGCGCTCCTCTGGTCGGTAGGGTGAGTCTTTGGGGGTCCCTGGTATCTCTCTCTCTGCTGATAGGTACCCTGAACATTGAGGGGATCCTTTAGTGGTGCCAAAAGATCATTTTTGTACTGCAAGGTATTTCTTTCCTTATAGAACCTCAGGGTCACATCTCCCTCACTGACTCCCTCATGAAGGTGGCAGGTTCCTCGGAACCCCAGTTTCCCAAGGTTGCACTGATGGCAGTCCTGCAGCTCTTAGTGTCCTGGGTGGAAGTGGCATGTGGACAAAGGCCCAGGAGTAAGCATCCCCCCACCTTCCCCTGATCAGTCTGTCTCATCTGATTCTGAGCCTGATGCCGCCGCGGATGCAGCCCGTCCAGGGGGACTTAATATCACACCCCCCTGATACATCCATTAGTGAGGATGATTCCTCCATGGTCACAGCAGCAAAAGAAAAAGGTGATAAACGCACTTATCACTGCAGTGCGTGAGAAGATGAAAATGGAGGATGCAGCTGATGTAGCCACAGACGTGGCTGTGTCGTTTGGTATGCACAAGTCGCATCGTACTCCAAAGGTGTTTCCTTATTTGTCTTATTTTGACAGGTTTTCCTGTAAGGAATGGGAACAACCAAAATAACCCTTGGTGGCCCCCAAATGTTTTGCTGTACGTTACCCTTTTGAGGAGTCACTTTTTAAAAAGGGGACTAGTCCACCAGTGGTGGACCCTCCTATTTACAGGTTGAATAAAGTAACCATGATCCCAGTAGACGAATCCCCGTCCTTTAAGTACCTGGCTCACAAGAGAGCGGAGGCTGTGGCACGCAGCATGTTTACTTTGGCTGGTTCAGCATTGCAGCCAGTCTTTGCCCCAGCCCTGGTGTCTCAGACCCTAACCGAATGGGCCAAGCTATTGCGCCAGGGCCTGGGGGGGTGAGCAGGTCCCCGCTGCTTATGTTGATTTAGCGGACCAGTTGGTCCATGGCCTGCATTTTGTTTGTGATGCAACTTTTGGATACAGCTCCTGTGCTGTCCAAACTTTCTGTTTTAGTAGTGGTGATTAGGCACGTGCTGTGGCTTAAGAATTTGTCCACAGACTAAGCCTCTAAGAAATCTTTCATTACTCTGCCCTTTCAAGGCGATCGCTTGTTTGGGGCTAACCTGGAGGACATCATTGGGGTATCAGGGAGGGGGGGGGGGGGGAGAGTACCTTCCTGCCACAGTCAGGGAAAGGGAAGGAGCCTTGCCGCAGACAGGTGCCCTCCTTCTCGGCCCATAGAAAATACTTTTGTGTTTCTGGGACAGAGAATAAGGGAAATAGATCTTTTAAATCTTTCCCCGGGAGGTTTCAAGCAACCTTGGTCTAGTAAGCCTAGAGCTAGCTTACCCGGGCTAGCAGACAAGATTTCCTCAGCATGAAGGTCTGCCCTCATCTATTATTAGGGTGGGGGGACATCTTTGCTGATTTCCGGTCCCGTGGACTTCTTTGGTGAGCGGGTTCCTCTGATAGACGCGGCAGATGTCCAAGGACCACGGTAAGGCCATTATCATCCTTGGCTCAGGCTTCCTGTGAGGAATCAAAAACGAGGATCTTCCAATCATCCTGGTGGCCGTAAATGTCCTTGGGGGCTTCCTCTCAGAGAAGACCAGTTGTCCCAAAGGCTGATCTACCATCCTGCTTTACACTCACTGGTTTTAATTGCTTAGTTATTGAAAGCCAGGTACTGAGGGATAGAGGTCTGCCTGGATCAGTAATCCCTACTATGGTGAAGGCGAGGAAGTCGTCTTCCAGCAAGATATACCATTGTATGTGGAAAGTGTACATTTCTTGGTGTCAGTCGATTGGCGCTCATCCTCGACCCTTTTCTGTGGCTCGGATCTTAACATTTCTTCAACGGGGTGTTGATCAGAAGTTGGCCCTGAGTACCATCAATGGCCAGGTGTCTGCCTTGGCAATCTTCTTTCAGCAACCCCTAGCTATGCACTCTTTAGTTTGTACCTTTGTTCAGGGGGTTCGACATGTGGCTCCACCTGTACGGTAACTTTTGCCGCCATGGGATTTAAATTTAGTGCTTTCAGTTCTCCAGAAACCTCCATTTGAGAATATTTGGGAGATTCCCTTGCCTACGTTATCCCAGAAGGTGACATTCTTGGTGGCTATTTCCTCAGCCGCAGGGTATCAGAATTGGTAGCATTATCCTGTCGCAGTCCTTATTTACTGGCCCATAGGGATAAAGTGGTTCTTCGTCCCTGTCCATCATTCCTGCTCAAAGTTGTCTCTGACTTCCATTTGAATGAGGACATTGTGCTGCCTTCCTTGTGTTCCAAGCTGGCTTATCCCAATAAATTTGATTTGAATACCTTGGATGTGGTTCGTGCGATTCAGGTGTATCTGGCAGTTACTGAGTCTTTTTGGAGGTCAGACTCGCTTTTTGGGATTACGGACAGACCAAGAAAAGGGCTAGCCGCTTCTTCAGCTACTATCTCCAGATGGATCAGACAGACGGTGACTCAGGCCTTTTCCATTAAATGTCAGATTTCACCTTTCCCTGCGCATTCTACTTGGGCGCTGATTGTTTCTCCGTCGTCAGGCCTCAATATCGCAAGGCCGTCTGTGCATACCTTCACAAAATTCTATAAGGTAGATACTTTGGCATCTGCAGATGCTTCTTTTGGCCACAAAGTTTAGCAGGCTGCTGTTTAAGAGGGCTGTTCCCTCTTGAGGGGTGTTTTTTCTTTAAACCTTTATTTTTCATATGGGGCTCCTGTGACCCAGTTAAGGCTCCTGTGTCCTGGTTAAGGGCTCTTATGTTTAGCTTTGGGTCATTTTCCCCACCCCTCATTTTCCTTTTGGCACTGCTTTTGGACGTTCCACTAGTTATGATTTATGGAGCGCTGTGTCCATTAATGAACGAAAGAGAAAATGGGATTTTTGTACTTACCGTAAAATACATTTCTCTGAGTTCATCGATGGACACAGCAATCACCCCTCCTATGGAGTTCTGATACTTCTAATACTGCTTGCTACTAAACTGATTGCCTAGAGCAGAGATGGGGGTTATATACCAGATGGGTATAGTCAGGTGTTTTTTGTTAAGCATATTCCTAATTCTGAAGGAGGCAATATAACCCACTAGTTATGATTTATGGAGTGCTGTGTCCATCGATCAACTCAGAGAAATGGATTTTACAGTAAGTACAAAAATCCCATTTTTCACACATGCATTTTTTTCATCTAATTATTGTAATTTATGTGCCCATTACAGAGCACACTTTCTCCAGGAAGCTTACATATCGGATCAGCTAAAACAACATGCAAACCGGGAGCTTGCCACCTTGGACCCCAGAACCAAATGGGAGATAAGAATTATTGAGGGGGTAACTACTTTGCCGTGTGTACACCATTTGTTTAATACTAGAAGGCACATAACAAAGTCTCAAGAACATTATCCCACAGAAACCAATCAGGGTTCAGCTGACTTGAGCAAACTGAAATCTGAATTAAAGCTGTATGCTACTGCACTTTGCACATTTTTAATCTTAATAAATATATGTAGCGCTACCCCCGTAGGTGCCGCTAGAATACTTTCGCTTTAACTCTTTAGCCAGGCACACAGTATTTTCCACAGCCAGGCACACACTTGGACTCGTTTCTTGAATAATCAGGCTAGGAAGTTTTGGTTGTTTTCAATGTTTTAATGAGAACTTGGATATGGAAGGAAATGTGGTGTGATACTCCAGATTCAACTAATTACAGGGAGGACAACTTCTTCAGCTTAAAGAGGAAGTAAACCCTCCTCTGACACTTTCACCTATAGGTAAGCCTATATTAAGGCTTACCTATAGGTACTGTAAATATCTCCTAAACATGTACCGTTTAGGAGATATTTACATTTGATGCAGCCAGTGACGTCACTGGCGCATGCGCTCTGAAGGAACGGCCGATCGTGCCGTTCCTTCAGAGCCCTGTGCCGTGACCGTCGGCTCCCGCGGCTCCGGCCAATCAGATGGCCGGATGCCGCGATCCCGGAAGACGGGCGACTTTACATGTCGCCCGTCATAGAGGTAAGAGAGCGGCGCGGTGAGGGCTCGTTCTAAGGTAAGTATTTGATAATGAGCTAGTATGCGATGCATACTAGCTCATTATGTCTATCTTTCAGGATGTAAAGAAAAAAAAAAAAGTTTTTCTCGGTTTACAGCCTCTTTAACTGTGGAATTCCTATTTGCAGCAACATGCACTCTTGAGCAAGTATTCTATGAGAAGGAATGACTATTGCTCTTCAGGACACTAGCCAGTACCCCTTTCTGCTGCACCCAGTAGCTGACTTTCCTAGCACAGAGGGGTAGCCTACAAAAAACAAACCCCTAGATTTTTGGTCTGAACTCACATGAGTCACATCCTGATCCTGTCAGGCATGGCTTCCCTCTTTTAGAACACATGGGTCAGCTCTCCAGCTTCCAGGCCTCCAGCCTGATGCCACATGGCAGCAAGTGCTTAGGAGGACAAGGCGTCCTCTCCTCAACTAGACTCTCCTTTCCAGGCAAATACCACTTCCTGTGTCTCCTCACTGAATATAAATACCCCTTCCTAGCATGCATAGGGGCCCCTATGCCTGTAATTGGCTAAGATGGCATCCATATTCATGCCACTGATCTGCATTAGTCACTCCTGTCCACCCAGCAATTTCCAAAACTGCCTGGATACAGATGAGTCAATGCAAATACAGTAAAACTTGTTAAACACACAGGACTCCCTGGCTGTGTTCAGTCTGCCTGTCTCTCTGTTAGGCAGGAAAATGACTTTAATGCTGTCTGCGTCCCCTCTGAAGAGCTTTGCTCTTTCTTTTTCACAGACCATTGACATTGAGACAGAAAGTTAGGGATAATATAAACTTACTGGAACCAAAATAGATTTAAAAAACCTTTCCCTGGGGACAACTGTCTGGGAGAGGATTTATCTTATTTCACTCCCTGTTGTGTCTTGTGACTGGCAGTAATGGTACACAGACATCAAAGAAATAAAATAAAAAAATCAGAAATGTTATCTATTCTCTAATCTATCCAAATTTAAAAAAAAAAGTTTTGGTTGTGGACATATTATTGTAAAATGGCTTTATTTTTCTGACACAGACCACATTACCCCCAACCTTATTGCTTGAATTTGAAGGACTTTCTTCTTTTATTTTTTTAGAATCTAACGGTTAATAATGCAAGTGTTATCGCCCAAGATATTCCAGCCTCAAATGGATTTATTTTCATTATTGGAAAGGTTAGTATTTAAATCTGGAATTGTAGCAGATTGCAGTACATTAAATGTTTCCATGTATTTGAGAATACATCGATTTAGTTATTTTACCTGTATCGGTTGTTCATTACCCTACCTTTCCAGGGGTCATTAATGCTTCAATGCCTAGGCCAATTTTAGCAGCATTTCTATGCGTTAGTTATGACTATAACTTTATTGCTAATTTGCCTACCTAAATAATTTTTTCCCTTCTTTTAAAGACATGGATTTTTGGTACTTTGTTTTAATAAATACCTGGTTTTGATTTTTTATTATAAGCTGACAATTGTACACAAATTTGAAAAAATGCAATTCATACTTCATTAGCATATAATTCACTTTTTCCTTTTTTTTTTTTAAATTAATGGTCTGCATTTCACTTGAACAACCACAGCAGGTTGACCTGCTTCTGCCAAAGTGCCTTTCCTTGTGCGAAACACAATAAGAGCCCATTCACACTAGGGCGACTTATGTCGCCCCAGGTCGCTTGACATAACAAAAGAAATGTTAATCAATCAGTGCCATCTTAATTGGCACTACTGAAGTCGCTCCGACTTCAGAAAAGGGTCCTGTACTACTTTGAGGCGACCTGTGATCCGACTTGTCCCATATACTTCAATGGGAGTCGCCTCCTTATCTTAATTGACTTGTGATCCGACTTTCCTTAAAAATGATATTGAACAAGAAAAAAACAGCATTTTTCTTATAATTTTTATTAAAACATGAATATGTCTTCTGTCCACCTGGCCGTTTTTCTTGCAGGCATTTATCGGGCATTTTTGGAGGCAGGCATGAAAGTGAAAGTGTACCTGTGAAGTTTCAGCTCTGTAGCATGTCCAGAACCCCCAAAAAATATAATTTTTCCTATAATTTTTATTAGAACATTAATACGGCTTCTCTCCACCTGGCTTTTTTTCTTGCAGGCATTTATCGGGCATTTTTTGAGGCAGGCATGACTTTTTTTGGATTTAGTGTCTGGGGGGTCTAAAAAGTGTCCCTGTGAAGTTTCAGCTCTGTAGCATGTCCAGAACCCACACTGAACCCACAATGCTGTATTAATAATTATAAGAAAAATGCTTTTTTTTCTGGTTCTGGACATGCTATAGAGATGAAACTTCACAGGGACACTTTTTTGGACACCCCAGACACTAAATCCAAAAAAGTCATGCCTGCCTCCAGAGACACCAAAAAAATGCCCGATAAATGCCAGCAATAAAAAATGCAAGGTGTAGAGAAGCCGCCACACTGCTGTATTAATAATTATAAGAAAAATGATATTTTTTGGGGGTTCTGGACATGCTACAGAGCTGAAACTTCACAGGGACACTTTTTAGACCCCCCAGACACTAATCCAAAAAAAGTCATGCCTGCCTCCAAAAATGCCCGATAAATGCCTGCAAGAAAAATGCCCAGGTGGAGAGAAGCCATATTCATGTGCTCATAAAAATTATAAGAAAAATGCTCTTTTTTTTCTGGTTCTGGACATGCTACAGAGATGAAACTTCACAGGTACACTTTTTAGACCCCCCAGACACTAAAGACATGCCTGCCTCCAAAGACGCCCAAAAAATGCCCGATAAATGCCAGCAAAAAAAAAGGAAAGGGAAATTAGGTCACAACACATCATATTCTGATTGGCCAAATACAAAGACTTACAAAGTCGTCTCGCATGAAGTCGCACCGAAGTCGCGATAAAAGTCGCGCTAGAAGTCGCCCCTTATGAGGCGACTTTAGTGGTCGCGGCAGTGTGAACCGGCTCTAACAGCTGGTTGTGGCTTGTTTGTAAATAATGACGTGATCACTATGGTTGTCTGTCATATGGATTACATGATCAAGATCATGCTGATTGGTTTCTGATTGCTGTATCTGACAGGGTTGCTGTGAGAGAACTAATGCCTGTTGTATCTGGCAGTATTGGCCACTAGTTTTTCCATGTACATATTATCAGTATGAGGCATTGTGATGAGGCATGTTCCAAAAAAGTGGTTAGAACCTCTGTCAGTTTTTTATTGCTGTCTGTGTCCTTAGTGGGGATGTTTTCTCTCACTTTGTGTCTCAGTAGGAGACTCAGAAAAACAGTAAGTGAAAGGAAGCAATTTCTCCAGCTGGACACCACCCTCATTTGTTATGCTGGTGTCACTAAGACAAATACGGAGATCTCCTCAATAGAATCAGACATTAATAAAAACCTCACAGATCTTCTAAGACTTCCCTAATCTATCACTCCTAAAAACAACCTGGCTTGATTTGGAAGTTAAGATCCGTGTTTCATTGTGTATTTACTAACTTTGAAAAATTACTCTGGAATATTTGTGCCTCTAACCAATTAGAGAAAAGTAAGTAATTTGGAACCTTTGCTATACAACTCTGTTATGCGCACTTAAGAACTGGGAAAAATGGGGAACATGTTTCAATCATATTACAAGGCAAAGCAATGCTAAATAGAATCAGTGAGATGCATTATGAGACAGATTTACAGTGGCTTGAAAAAGTTTTCAAGCCCCTTAAAATGTTTTCACATTTTGGCATGTTACAACCAGAAACGTAAATGTATTTTATTGGGATTTCATGTGATAGACCAACTCAAAGTGGTGGCACCAACACAAAGTGGCGGCACATAGTTGTAAAGTGTAAGGAAAATGATAAATGGTTTTCAATATTTTTTTACAAATAAATATCTGAAAAGGATGGCGTGCATTTGTATTTAGCCCCCTTTAGTCTGATATCCCTAACTAAAATCTAGTGGAACCAATTGCCTTCAGAAGTCACCTAATTAGTAATTGTAGTCGTCCTGTGTGTAATTTATTCTCAGTATAAATACAGCTGTTCTGTGAAGCCATTAGTGAACAAACAGCATCCCGAAGGCCAAGAAACACACCAGCCAGTTTAGGGATAAGGTTGTGGAGAAGTTTAAAGCAGGGTTATGTTATAAAAAAAAAACAATCCAAGCTTTGAACATCTCACAGAGCACTGTTCAATCCATCATCTGCAAATGTAAAGAGTATGGCACAACTGTAAACCTACCAAGACATGGCTCTCCACCTAAACTGACAGGCCTGGACAGGGAGTGCATTAATCAGAGAAGCAGCCAAGAGGCCCATGGTCTCTCTGGAGGAGCTACAGAGATCCACAGCTCAGGGGAGAGAATCTGTCCACAGGACAACTATTAAATGTGGCCTTTATGGAAGAGTGGCAAGAAGAAAGCCATTGTTGAAAGAAATCCATAAGTTATGTTTGCACTGCAGTTAGCAAAAAGCCATGTGGGGGACACAGAAAACAAGTGGAAGAAGGTAGTCTGATCAGATGAGACCAAAATTTAACTTTTTGGCCTAAAAGCAAAACGCTATGTGTGGTGGAAATCTAACACTGCACATCACCCTGAACACACCATTCCCACTGTGAAACATGATGGTGGCAGCATCATGTTGTGGAGATGCTTTTATTCAGCAGGGAAGCTGGTAAGAGTTGATGGTCTAAAAAAGGGCAATCTTATTAGGTTTACCTTCTTCGGAGGTTCACCTTATAGAAGGACAATGACCCTAAACATACAGTCAGAGCTACAATAGAATGTCTTAGATCAAAGCATAATCATGTGCGAGGATTGCCAAATAAAAGCCCAGACCTAAATCCAATTGAGAATATGAGGCAAAAATTGAAAATTGCTGTTCACAGACGCTCTCCACCCAATCTGACTGACCTTAAGGTAGTTTTCAAGGAAGAATGGGCAAACATTTCACTCGCTAGATGTTCAAAGCTGACATACTCAAAAAGACTTGCAGCTGTAATTGCAGTGAATGGTGGTTCTACAAAGTTTTGACTCAGGGGGCTGAATACAAATGCATGCAACACTTTTAAGATATCTATTTGTAAAAAATGTTGAAAACTATTTGTGGAAAATCTCAAGGGGTATGAATACTTTTTCAAGGCACTGTATTACAAGGTTACAGCCTGAGTTATAAATCCACCTTTGGCTGCTCTATAGTCATCTTTGTGGCTCAATGAAACCTGATCCTGATCACTACTTTATTATGTGTCTGATTAGAGAGAAAATCTGTCTTCTCTTTAGTAATAAATCTATCTTTGAGCTTTGCAAACTGTCACACATGGCTGCCCTGGAATACAAGTACATAGGTCTGTAAACCTGTCTTAGAGATTTTGCTGACAGAGATGCAGCCTGATGTGCGACTAATTGTTTTGCTAATTTGTTTTATAAATATCCCCAATGTGTATTAAAGCGGAGTTCCAGGCTAAAATAAAACTAGGTGTAATCCAATTTAAGACACCCCGCCCACCCCCCCCCCCCCCACACACACCAGTCCTTTTTTTTTGGGGCGTTTTTGTACCTTTTTTTGTTTCCCAGAAGGGCTTCCCTCCTACACTGCCACAACGAGGTACGTCATCTCCGCATTGCATTGGCCCCTGCTTCTGCCTGACCCCCCCCCCCCCCCGCTGCCTTCTGCTACCTATGTGTTTCACAGAAGACGACAGGGCCACTCACGCATGCACAGAAGGAATCCGGCTGTGAAGCCTGAAGGCTTTACTGCCAGTTTCCCTTAGCTGCAATGCCGACGCCTGTACCCGAGCCGAAGGACAAATTGGCTTCGGTGGGCCGACATCCCTGGATCCCTGGACAGGTAAGTGCCCTAAAATAAAAAGTCAGCAGCTACATTATTTTGTAGCTGCTGACTTTTAATTTTTTTTTTAAGAGGCTGGAACTCTGCTTTAAAAATGCAGGGTCAGGCATCAGGAGCAGTCATATATAGTCAGGCCTCACCTCACCATTCACTCTCTGCTATCCTCAAACAAATGAATTATAGCTAATTATGGGAACAAATATACATCTTACATATGTTAAAGTGCTTCTAAAGGCATAAAATCAATTAGGGTAAAACATATCCCAATAGTTGTATCACCCTCCCCCCCCCCATCTCCCTATATACTTACCTAACTTCTATCTCAATCCAGCGCTGTGCCCATCTACAGCAGCACTATTCTCTATCCCTCTCCTATCAGGACACAGAGGCAGCAGGGGGAGCCAATGACTCCTGCTGCTGTCAATTAAATCCTTTGAGGAGTGAGCAGGGGTTGTGGCCCAGCTGTGCGTGTCTATGGATGCCCACAGAAGGGCTCGGGAGCGCGCCTGCACATGTGCCCCCATAGCACACTATGGATTCAGATTTAGAGCTGTTCTGTTCAATACCATTGCACAGAGCAGGTAAGTATATCCTCTTAATTATTTTAGGGGGAACATTAAGCCTTTACAACCGCTTTAAGCTTGAGGAGTTATAATAATTTAGGATTTAAGCTGGCTATACACAGAATTAATTTTGGTTGTTTCCTGCTAAATCAGCTGGAATTTGATCCTTGGGTATTCCTGCTGGCAACACACAAATCAGCAAACTTTGATCTGAATATTAGAGGAGCTGGGCAGAAAATTGTTGGCCATACAGTGACTTCAGCCAATCACGTGCATTCTCTGTTTAGTTATTCGGACAGCCACAGTGCGCCGACACAATAGCTGGCAAGGGAGATTTGTCCATCTGCACTTGTGTAGCATGGACAGAGGAATTCCTGCAGACTGAATGAAAGAAATCTACGGTATGTGTGTATTGCCAGCTTAATATTCAAATTTTCCCATAAGCCCAATTATGACTATTTTTTCCTTAGTAAAGTAAAATAAAAAACCTGGTTGCCTAACTACAAGTGAAGTCCTTGTATTTGGCATGCCAGCCAAGAACATGGAAGTGAGGAAATTGGAATAATGGGCATGAATGTTTTACCATACCTGCTAAATACAGTGTTGTGATATATACAGTATTTTACTTTACCATCAGATCTATAAATTCATTATAGAAGGAGCCAAAATTCAAAAATGCAATCAAACTTTTTTTTAATACTTAAACAGCTTAAAGAGAACCTGTCACCCCTGACTCTGCTTTCCTTAGCAGAAATATCAGGCTGTATGGTTGTCCATTCTCCTGCCTGGGCTCAGTGCTTATAATAATCAGTAAAACTGAATTTCTCGAGCTATGACATTTAGGTGCCGGGAGGCGTGGGCTTAGGATCTGGGTCCCATCTCCTCTGAGGAGTGGACTGGCATACTGGAAAATATACTAAAAGTCTCTTTGTCCTCTTCGCAAAAGCTTACGCAGCTCTTTATCTTACACCGCACGTATAGGACTCCGCAGCGTTTGCATCGCTGGCAGAGGAGGGATTCCCCCCTTTGCCCTCGGTGCAAGGTACACATAGGCGACCTGTTGCATATGCTTTGGAAGTGCCCGAAATTGCATCGCTACTGGCATGCTGTTATGCGCTCAATCAATGACATATGGAAATTGTCTCTACCTGTAGAGCTGAAATTGTGTATTCTGGGATGGCTGGACGAAGAGCTCTACCCTCCTGCGGTACATACTGCGGTTCTCAGGGTTCTTTTCCTTGCCAGGAAACTGACGCGAAGGTGGATCTCCACCCTTGCACCTTCTCATACTGAATGGGTAGAGGAAGTTAAGGTGCTCCTGAATAGGGAGCATCTTACGTATAAACACAGAGGGAATGTGCTGAAATTCGATCGCATTTGGGGTCCCTGGCTTGATGTCCCAGGCCTGGCTACTCTTCATCTGGTCTCCAACAGGCTTATGGGTGGGGTAATCTCCTCAACGTAGTTTGGATCTGTGTCCTGCTCCTCTGCACGGACGGACTGGGGGAGGAACCTGCTCGATATTTTGTTTCATCCATTCGAGCTTAACAGCAGGACACCAACATCAGCGTTATTCATGTGGGTAGTTCACTGGAATTCACCTGTTTTGTTATTGGTGTCGGTCTGTATACACCAGATACTGTTAAGTACCAAATACTGTGGTGGGCAGTTTTTACTATTCAATATCCATTGGGTATGTATTTGTAACTTTATCCACTTGATTTTAGCTCATTTTGCTGTTTTCACTGTTTACCCTTGGATACACTGGCTATTGTTGTGTACTATCGATGCCTTATCGCCTGATTGTTGGTTTTGTTTTTATGTTATGTGCAAAAAATTTCAATAAAAATAATCTGATTTAAAAAAAAATAATCAGTAAAACTGATATACAACAAAGGTGTCAGGATTTTATGCAAGCAAATTACTTTGCAAATTGACAAATATACCCTCATCTGCAATCCTAGACAGTAATTTACCAGCCCTTAGCTCAGGCAAAGCACACATCAGCCTCCATAGAGGGTTTTACAGCCTCACACTGGGGTGACATGTCTGCTCTTGCAGGAAGAGAATACAATTGAATAACAGCACACACTCCTCTAAGGTAAGCCTGCACTATAATAACTGCATAAGAGGGTAGATTCATATTCTTCAATCTTTCCAATCCTAGAAGGTTCTCTTTCAGCTTCATATACTGTATTTTTTTTTCTCATGGATTCTCTTTATGGATTCTCTTTATGATACAGATTCCATTTCAAAATGCTGTGAGTGTTTTCTCTATTTCTGTTAAATTATACCTAATTTTGATAATTTGGTTACTCACCATTTCTGGATATATTTCATAGTTACTTAGCTAGGATAAAAAAAGACACACATGTTCATCCTGTACCCACAGCTTATACAGAGGAATGCAAAAATAAAAGCATGGTCCAAATTGCTCCATTGGGGAAAATACATTTTTTCCTGATCCCCCAGGAGGTAATCGGATATTCCCTGGATCAACAATCTCTGGTGTTAATACCTATACATTTTAATATCCAATTATGATTTGTTTATTTAGAAATGCATCCAGTTCTTTTTAAATGCTTCAGCTCCGGAGGTTTTACCCCCTCATGACCAGGCCATTTTTTGCGATAGGCACTGCGTTACTTTAGCTGACAATTGCACGTACACTGTACCCAAATAACATTTTTGTCATTTTTTCCCACAAATAGAGCTTACTTTTGGAGGTATTTGGTCACCTCTGCGGTTTTATTTTTTTTTTTACGCTAAAGACAAAAAAAAGACAATTTTGAAAAAAAAAAAAAAAAAAAATCAATATTTCTTACTTTATGCTATAAAACACATCCAATAAAAAAATTTTAAAAATCAAATTTTAACTAATCTAATTTTCTAAAAGGCCAATATGTATTCTGCTACATATTTTTGGCAACAAATCCCAATAAGTGTGTATTGATTGGTTTGCGCAAATTATAGTATCTACAAATGATGGGATATAATTATTGAATTTACTTATTTATTTTTTACTAGTAATGGCGGCGATCAGCGATTTATAGCGGGACTGCGATATTGCGGCAGACAATCAGACACTATCAAACACTTTTGACACTTTTTGGAACCAGTGACAGTAATACAGTGATCAGTGCTAAGAAAAATGCACCGTCACTGTACTAATGACACTGGCAGGGAAGGGGTTAACAGGGGCGATCAAAGGGTTAAATATGTTCCTAGGGAGTGCTTGCGAACTGTGGGAAGGCAGAGATTAGTGTTTCTGCTTAGCAGAAACCCAAGATTATTGCCTTCCCTTGTCCCTGTTTACATAGGCAGATCGCCGGTTTGCCTGTGCCTCGAACGATCGGCAGGTCCTAGTGGACATCGCGTCCGCTGGAACTGCTGATTGGCTCCTGCTGGAGCTGTGACCTGGAAGTGCAGAATCACATACCTGTACCTGATTCTGTGCACAGGAGCCGCTGGTTCGCAGTAAAAGTACGTGAGACCGTCGGAAAGAGAGTAAAACAATGGACTACTAGTTCTTGAGGGAGTCAGTTCTACATTTTCACAGCTCTTACTGTGAAGAAGCCTTTCTAATGTGAAGGTTACCTCTTTACCTCCAGATGTAAGGAGTGTCCCTTTGTCCTTTGTGATGACCTTTTAAAGTGATTATAAACCATATCCCTCTATAGCAGGGATACACAAACTGTGGCCCTCCAGTTGTTGCAGAACTACCCATGAGGCATAGCAAGACTCTTACAGCCACAAGCATGACACCCAGAGGCAGAGGCATGATGGGACTTGTAGTTTTGCAATGGCTGGAGGGCCACAGTTGTTGCAAAACTACATCCCTGCTCTATAGTGTGTACTTGTCTCAATTACTGTCTGCTGCTTTGCTTCTCTGATATCAACATGATTCACGTCTGACAAGTTTTCCTGACACCAAGAGAAAGGTGAAAGGTAGTTTACTTCACTGACAATTATCCCCATTATCTAGATAAACATTTTGAAATTAAAAAGTGTATTGTCAAGTAATATTTTTTACTGTAGCAGTATGGCAGCTGATGTGCAGAAATAATTACAGAAATCAGTGGTTTTGTTGGTAGAAAATGACAGCTGAAATTGAATTGCTTGTTAGGGGTACATTTCTGGAAAACATGTTTCTTGCTTCGGGATATCAGTGTGGCTGAGGCTGCACTTGCTGTATTAGCAGCCTTTATAAAGAGGCATGGGGAAATGTGCATGTGCTACACATGGGGAAATGTGCATGTGCTACACTATACTTTGAATGCACATATTAACATTTTTTTATTATAGATTTTGATGCCTAAGACCTTATAATGAAACAATTTTGTCCTCTCAGGTTTTAATACCACCATTAGGAAATATACCTCCAAGGCAACCGGGACTGTTGAAGAAATTAGAGCAAGTTCCAGCATGGGAAGGATTTAAACTAAAAATCCAGGTAAGTAAATTTCTAACCTGTGCAAAAAAAAAAAAAAAATGAATGCACAACCAAAAGCTAAAAAAAAAAAAAAAATTGCAAACGGCAGGTGACTTATTGCAAAAGAGACATGTAATGTTTCTTCTGCAATAAAATGCACTTATCTGCCAGTTTGTAATTCTCTGCAAAATGTACAAAGAGCTGCACAGCTTTATTTAAATCTCCTGCAAAGCGGAGTATTCTAGGTTGAAAGATTCCAAAGTATACGTGGGAGTGATGTAAACGTACACCAGCCAATAAAGATGGGCAAAGATCGGCACACAGAAGAAGCCAGGGAAAAGGTGTTAGCGCCGGTGAGGGACCGCATAGGTGTCGGACCATTGGGGAATAGGTCAATATTTCTAACTTTAGTTCCACTTTAAGTGTGTAAGGAGAATACAAAAAGAGGCCAAGGTTTTTAACAATTTATATACACAAGAAAGAAGACATAGGAAACAGATGATGGAATGATGGTAGAATTATTTCCCACATTTATATGTTGCAAACATATTACTACTTTTTCTATTGTATAATGTTAGAATTAAAAATAGTTAAATTTTACCAATATGCAAAGCATTTGGGAGCGATTCACATCACATGACTCACGCTAAAATGTAAAGATTATGCATGTACATTTCCATCCATTTTAATTGCGTTTTATCAAGTGCTGACGTCCATTGACATACACTTTTATGTCCGTTGACATCCATGGGCAGCATTATGGTGTAAATAGGACATATTGGAAATTATTGTTTTTTATTTGTCCTTTCATTGATCTGCATTTTACAGCTGTGCTAAAATGCAGATCAATGTGCTGGTGTGAATTGGCTCATATACTATAACTAAAGGCAAAACTTTTTTTTGCGTGGAGTGGCATTAACCGCTTCCATACAGAGCAGTTAGACCCCCTTCCTGCCCAGACCAATTTTCAGCTTTCAGCACTCTCACACTTTGAATGACAATTGCTCAGTCATGCTACACTGTAACCAAACAAAATTTTTATCATTTTTTTCACACAAATAGAGCTTTCTTTTGGTGGTATTTGATCACAACTGGGGTTTTTTTTTTTCGTGATATAAGCAAAAAAAGAGCAAAAATTTTGAAAAAAAAACACTTTTTTTTAGTTTCTATTATAAAATTTTGCAAAAAATTAATTTTTCTTCATACATTTGGGCCAAAATTTATACTGCTACATATCTCTGGTAAAATTAACCCAAATTAGTGTATATTATTTAGTCTGTGTGAAAGTTATTGAGTCTAGAAGCTATGGTACCAATTACTGAAAATTTATCACACCAGATGTACTGATGGCCTATCTCCTTTCTTGAGGCCCTGAAATGTCAGGACAGTACAAATACCCCCCAAATGACCCCTTTTTGTAAAGTAGACAGTCCAAGGTATTTAGTAAGAGGCATGGTGAGTTTTTTGAAGTTATAATTTTTTCCCACAATTCTTGGGAAAATGAAGAAAACATTTTTTTTTCTTTTTTTTTCCCAAAACGTTGTCAATTTATAAGCTATTTCTAACACATAGCATGTACACAGCAAAAATGACACCCCAAAATTCATTCTGCTACTCCTTCTGAGTATGGTGATACCACATGTGTGAGACTTTTACACAGCCTGGCCACAAAAAGAGACTCCACGTCCAAGTAGCACCATAAGGCGTTTTAGGAGCATAAATACACATAAAACTTTCTTACTACCTATCACACTTTTCAAGGCCCTAGAGCACCAATACAATGGAAAAGTCCACAAAATGACCCCATTTTGGAAAGCAAACACTCCAACGTATATTCTATGAGGCATTATGGGTCCTTTGAACATGTCATTTTTTTCCACAAGTTTTTGGAAAATGTGGGAAAAAAATGAAAAAAAAAATTTTTTTACACAAAGTTGTAAATTTATAGAATATTCCTAACACATAGCATGTACATAGCAAAAATGACACCCCAAAATACATTCTGCCACTCCTCCTGAGTATGGCAATACCACATGTGTGAGACTTTTTCACAGCCTAGCCATATAGAGCCTAAACATCCAAGGAGCATCATCATGCATCCTAGCCACTTGCCTAGGCCTATTTTTGACATTTGGTGTTTACAAGCTAAAATCAGTTGTTTTTGCTAGAAAACTACTTAGAACCCCAAAACATTATATATTTTTTTTTAGCAGAGACCCTAGAGAATAAAATGGAGATTATTGCAATATTTTTTATCACACCGTATTTGCGCAGCGGTCTTCCAAACGCATTTTTTTGGTAAAAAAATCACTTTTTTTAATTAAAAAATAAGAAACCAGTAAAGTTAGCCCAATTGTTTTCCATAATGTGAAAGATAATGTTACGCCGAGTAAATAGATACCCAACATGTCATGCTTCAAAATTGCGCACGCTCACAGAATGGTGAAAAACTTTGGTACTTAAAAATCCCCATAGGCGACATTTTAAAAATTTCTACAGGTTGCTATCTTAGAGTTACAGAGGAGGTCTAGGGCTCAAATTATTGCTCTTGCTCTAACGATCGCGGCGATACCTCACATGTGTAGTTTGAACACTGTTTACATATGTGGGCGGGGTTTCCGTATGCGTTCGCTTCTGCGCGCGAGCTCGCGGGGACAGGGCGCTTTAATTTTTTTTTTTTTTTTTTTACTATTTATTTTATTTATTATTTTTTATTTTTACACTGTTTTTTTAAAAAAAAAAATTGATCATTTTTATTTCTATTACAAGAAATGTAAACATTACTTGTAATAGAAATAGGCACGACAGGACCTCTTTTTTGTGAGATCTGGGGTCAAAAAGTCCTCAGATCTCACAAGTACACTAAAAGATAGAAAAAATAAAAAAAAAAAATTTAAAAAAAATTAAATAAAATGAAAAAAAAAAGGGACCTTTAAACTGGTTGCTAGGCAATGACGTTTGCCGTAGCTCCGGTCCTCCAAGACCATAGAGTCAAGTGAGGGCAAGCTTGCCCTCACTCGACATCCTGTCTGTGAGGATCTGGGACCGGATCGTTTTCCCCGCTGCCGGCGGGTCCGGTAAACGGGGAAAAGGACCAGAATGCAGCGGGAGGGGGGGGCACCTCTTTCGCCACCCCGGAAGGGTGATCCCGCGGCGAATCCGCTGCTGGGACCACCCTTATCGGAAAGCCAACCGTCCACCGTTTAAAATAATACCAGGGTTATGGCAGCTATCTGCTGCCATAACACCGGTATTTAGGTTTAAACGGACGACGTATATAAACCTTTTTGGACTTGGACATGGTGGCTGTATGAAGGGTGACAGGTACTCGGGTACTTTGCTGGGCAGGTGACAGGTACTCTGGTACTGATGAGCAAGTGGCAGGTACTCGAGTACTCCGATAGGCAGGTGACAGGTACTCGGGTACTCTTATGGGCAGGTGACAGGCAGGTGATAGGTACTGATGAGTAGTACTGATACTGATAGGTGATACTGATACTGTACTGATGATGGGTACTGATGATCAGTACTGATACTAATAGGTGATAGGTACTGATGAGTACTGATGAGTAGTGATGGGTAATGATGAGCAGGTGGCAAGTAATCGGGTACTTCAGGTGTCAGGTACTCTGATGAGCAGGTGGAAGGTACTCGGGTACTCTGTTGGGTAGGTGACAGGTACTTGGGTACTCTGATGGGTAGGTGACAGGTACTCGGGTACTCCGATGACGGGTACTCAAATTCCCCGAGTACCTGTCATCAGAGTACCCGAGTACCTGTCATCAGAGTACCCGAGTACCCATCATCAGAGTATCCGAGTACCCGTCATCAGCGTACCCGAGTACCTGTCATCAGAGTACCCGAGTACCTGTCATCAGAGTACCCGTCATCAGCGTACCCGAGTACCTGTCATCAGAGTACCCGAGTACCGGTCATCAGAGTACCCGAGTACCCATCATCAGAGTACCCGAGTACCCATCATCAGAGTACCCGAGTACCTGTCATCAGAGTACCCGAGTACCCATCATCAGAGTACCCGAGTACCTGTCACCAGCCCATCAGAGTACCTGTCATCAGAGTACCCGAGTACCTGTCATCAGCCCATCAGAGTACCCGAGTACCTGTCATCAGAGTACCTGATGGGCTGGTGACAGGTACTCGGGTACTTTGATGGGCTAGTGACAGGTGCTCTTTATTGGGGGGGGGGCAATCAGTGTGTTTGGGGTGCACTGTACTTGGTAACTAGCTGTTACCACAATCTCCTCCTCACACAGGATCAGTGTGTGAGGAGGAGAACACGGTGACAGCTAGTTACCGTGTTCTCTGATGACATTTGTGACCGGCTGTGATTGGACACAGCCGGTCACGTGGTAAAGAGCCAATTTCATTGGCTCTTTACCTAGATCGGGGATCGACTCTGTCCGAGGGACGAGCCTCGTCCCCAATCGCCGCGCTGCGCGCCCCCGGGGGCGCGCATTAAGGAAGGAACGAGCGGCTCGCGCTGGAGCCGCTCATGTGATCGGCTGTGATTGACACAGCCGATCACGTGGTAAACAGCCAATTTCATTGGCTGTTTACCTTGATCGGGGTTGGGCTCAGTCCGAGGGACGAGCCTCACCCCCGATCGCCGCGCTGCGCGCCGCCGGGGGCGCGCAGTAGCGGGGAGATCCGGGCGCCGTCATATGACGTCCGCCCGGATCGAGAAAGGATTTGTGCCGACGTCATTTGACATGACGCGGTACGGAAGGGGTTAAGACCCCTGACAGTTTTGAAAGTGAAAAAAAAGAAAATCCTAAAGTATGGGTTGACCCTAGAAAAGTAATAGAGGGGAAATCTTCCAATGGGGACACTAGTTCTGGTGACCTGGGGATGAGAGATCGACCGATTATCGGCAACACCGATATATCGGGGGCCGATATGCACTTTCCCCGATATATCGGAGTCGGCCCCTGAGGTTGCCGATATTTAGGGAAAGTGCATGTTCTGGGGTGATACCTGCAGCTAGAGGCATCACCCCGGTACCGGTGTCCATAGCCGACGGTCGGCTGACTTGTAATGACAATCGATGCAGCTGAGAAGCCGCTTGGCTATCATTACAAGGATCGGGAGGGGACGCCCCCCCCACCTCCTTCCACGGCTCACTCGGGTCTCCCGTCCTACCGGGAGACAAGGGCATCCTACCTCCACCGTGGCCGAAGAGAAGACCCGGTGTAGCATAAAGATGTGTCCCCGGGAATGCCGGTATCCCTGCCGCAAGTGTGCATGCGCCGGTCTCCATGTAAAAAAACCTGGACGTGATGTCATGACATCACTTCCAGGTACTCGGCGACAAATTAAAAAAACTGACAGCATTCAAAACAGCCAAACTTTTGAATGCTTTTCAGTGCGGAGGAGGGGTTTGGGGTCTTTTAGACCCCCAGATCCTTCCACAAGGAGTACCTTTAGAAAAAAATTTTTTTTTTACGTTTCCGAAAATATCGGGCGATACCGATAGCCGATGACCAAAATATAGGTATCGTTATCGGCATTAAAAAAACGATATCGGTCGATCACTACTGGGGACCCCTTAATTTGTAGGGATTTCCTCTCACTTATTTGGCTGTGGGACAGGAAGTGAAGGGAAATCTCTGAAATGGGACACAAATGAAAAAAAAAACAAAAAAAAAAAACAGAATCTGATAACCCACCCTAGCCCAATCCACAGTGAAAAAAAGGTTTTGTATATAGTTCTACTTTAACTTCAGAGCTGCAAACAGCCCATAGATGTAGATGCATAAGGAGCAGCTGCATGGACACAGTCACCTGTCAAAATTTTAAATGCGGACAGAAGCCAGTGCACAGATGCGAATGCAGACACTGTGAGGTTGATTTACTAAAACTGGAGAGTGCTAAATCTGGTGCAGCAGTGCACGGTAGCCAATCAGCTTCTAACTTCAACTTGTTAAATTAAGCTTTGACAAAAAAAAAATTGGTTTCTATGCAGCGCTGCAACAGATATTGCACTCTCCAGTTCCAGTAAATTAACCCTGCACATTTGGATCCATGCTCCCACTCCTGCTGGCATGTCAAATTTTGGAATTTTTCTCTATGCAGCCACTGTATCTGCACCCATTTGTATAAGCTGCCTGCACACAATTCAGAGGTACATGTACACATGGAAAAAAAAACGCACAGAGGAAAGGTAAGTTCCTCACTTTCCACTGCCAAAACCTTTTTCTGCCAAATATTTTAAAGTACCCCTAAATTTGCTGTCAAATGCCCCTGTGGGAACTCATATCCCAGTTTGGGAACCAGTGTTCTATCCAACACAAAATAAAATGTTTTCGCTGGGGTTGGTCTTAATACATGCTGAATACAGCCCAAATATCACATAGCTTTGACCAATCTAGTATTCATTGCAGACAAGTGTAACATTTCTTCTTTGTTTTGTGTACAGAAATCAGATCTTGTTAAGGAAATTGAAGCATCACAGCAGTATACGATTTTTGTCCCTGATAATTCTGCTATAAAGAGGTTTTATAATCAATCTGGATCGGACAACTTGGTAACCATATGTCAATATTAAATTTAAACTGTATTATTTAATGTGGTTTGTTAGTATTTTTGTTTATTTTTTATTTTGTATATGCCAGTAGAACGTTCAGCTGTCATGCTACTGCAAACTGCTCACAGCCTGTAGCCAGAAATCCTGGTGTTACTGCACATGTGTGAGCCCTGATTGCTACCCATCTCCCTTCTGGTTAAATCACCCTAGTGTCTGTAATGACTCATAGCAAATAATCATATTCCCAATCCCATCTGCAATAAAATAAATATCCAAAGGTTTCCCATATACAATTTTTAACAGATTTTTATATGTTTTTTTAAATGATATATACAATTAATGGTTTAAAAATAAACATATATTACATGGTGCATCCAGGACACCGGAATCCCAGGGAACTATGAGGTATATTTATAAAATGGTAAATGTGACATTCACTAAACACTGGCTGCAAGTCTATCTTTCTTCTGAAGTGAATATTTGGTGAACATCACAATCACTGCTTTATCACTATGTCCCATATAGTTTTTTTTTTATTGTTTTCAAATAATCATCTAATGCAGGGTGCACCCAGGATACAGGCATCGCAGAGCATTTAGAGTCCAATAAAGATAGAGAGCACAGCATAGATTGATTTTGTTTTAGACATTCTATCTTTGATTCAAGATGCTGATGAAGCTGACTGAAGGGAGGGGCAATGGGGGGGGGGGGCTGCTTCAACTCATTCACTGAGAAATTCACCTTGAGCTACTGAGCTCTGTACACTACAGGGTTTTTACAATAGGAGATGAGGAAATGCTGCAAAACACATGAAACAGAGCCTAAAGCTCCACCTGCTGTTTTTTTTTTTGTGTGCATATAATTATAATATAATGTCTCTTCATGGGAGATGGGGATTTAGTTACAGGACAAAGTGAATGAGCACTACAGAAAGCATGTATATGCATTTAAATGGCACATAAGATGCACTTAATACATTGAATGTCTCCTTATACCTGCATGCTTTATAAGAACAGTGTGATCACATTCAAGTGCTAAATCCAACTTTGTTTTTTAGGATAACAGCACAATAAAATATCACATCATTCTGGGTGAGAAGCTGTTGCCTACAGATTTACTGAATGGGATGCATAAATCCAGCATGCTGGGCTTATCTTACTGGCTGATGTTTTTCAAAAGGTACAACCAGGTACAGTACAATAGTCTACAAAAAAAGCCAAAAATATAATGTTATATACATTAGATACATTTTATGTATAGCCAGAAGTCTTCTTTTTAGTTTTGGATAGAGGCGACCAGGGTTTAAACAGTTGTTTTTTTGTTTTTTTTTTTTGCTGCCTGCGCCAATCCCTTCACTTTCTGTCCTGTGGAGGCAACAGGAAGTAAGAAGTAATCTCTTTAGGTTGGGGGGAAATCCCCTCTTAGACAGTTGTCACTACAACAGGGGGTCTATAGAAAAAACATTTGCTGTGTAAATGCTTGAGACGTTAAAAAATAATCCCCGTAATTTGTATAATTTGTTTGTTTTCTATGATTGTCAGCTCCTCAATTTTCCTGTTCGGTATTTATAGCTGGAGCTGACAATCAAAGGAATTAAACATATTAGACAAATTATGGGGATTATTTATGACAGCAGTGTGATTGCTGGAGACATTCACACAGCAATTTTTTTATAAATGGACCCCCAAGCATCCCCAAAAAAATATTTCCCCTCAGTTTTTGTTTTGGTGGCAACTCAGAATTTTGCTATCATGCCATCTCGCTGACACTGGTCAGAGAGAACACAGCGGGCACGCAGACAGCAATGAAAACTTGACATGTCTTCTAACTTTTAGGCAAGCCATAGATTATGAAGCAAAAGGTTGAAGAAAAGAAACATGCTCCATTCCTCCATCAACACAGTCAATGTTGATGGGGGAATCCCTCCCGCTATTCTATGGTATTATGGCGGCAGTGATCGCACAAAAAAATCAGACAGGCTGGGTATACTGACGTTGATTAACAGATCAACTTCCGTACAACAGCCTGCCCATGGATGGATTGATCGAAATCATAATTTGATGTGTCTATGGCCCGCCTCACTATCAAAAATAAAAAAAGCTTTGCCTATGCAAACAGTTTATGCAAATTGAAAATGACAAATGTGAACAACAAAGGAAATTTGTCTTATAAGGCTTACAAACTTTTTGCAAACCTGACTTTTTCTAGTTGTGTTTGCTGCTATCTGGTTGGATAAATAGGATAGATATAAACAATTTACTTGTTCTTTTTTTTTTTTTACAGACATTTGTTCATGATGTTCCACTGGATGGTAGCTTTTATGAAACAAATAATGGAATGCTTATGGGAATATCTGAAGTTTTAAAAGTCTTGAAAAACCGCTGTGATATTTCTGAAAAAATAGTGAAAAAGGTAAACTAGGCCTATTCTTAACTGGATCTTTTTCAGAAATCACCCATTCCTCTTTAACGCATCAAAGGTCTTCAAGCTGTTGTTAGTTTGTAAGACACATTCCAATATAAAAGTTGGCAGTAGGTGACCTAACGTGTGAAAACTAAACATTAGGATTTTGATACAGTAGATACATTTCTTATCTCTGGGGACAGAACAAAACAATAAATGAAGCATTGTTGATAAAACAAATAAATAAATAAATTACTTGAAAGTCTTAAGCTGGGTACACACTAGAAGTTTTTTTTTTTTTTTTTCGTTCAACCCAAGTGATGTTAGTGCGGCGATCTGATCTCACCCGCTGTACTATTGTATTCTGAGAGGGGGGCTGCCCCCCGGCCAGAACACTCACCACCATTGGCTGCCAGCACTGATTGGATGCTGGTTTTCCAGCATGCCCATTTGAAAGAAGCCGGCCGTGAGACTGGCTTTCATAGAACAGACAGCTGTACACACGGGAAGAAAGTTGTCCGGTTCCTGCCGAACCAACAGATTTTCAGCCCGTGTGTACAAGGTTTAATCCATCTTCTTTCCTTAACACCTTGCCGACCAGCCGCCGTATAACAGTTATACAGCAGCAGGTCGGCAGGTTCCCGCGAGCGAGGGACTCGCCAACAGGAAAGCCGATCCACGGTCCGGTGACCGCGATTGCCACCGGGCACCCACGACCGCTCCCCGTGAAGAGAGATCAACGGTCTGCTGTTGTAAACACAGAAGACCGTTGTTCCCCCAGTTATCAACACAGAGCTCCAATGTTCCTCCTATTTAGGAACACAGGTCTCTGTGTTAATTTCACAAGCCCATCCCCCGACAGTTAAAAAATACCCCCTAGGCTCACATTTAACCATTTGATCGCACCTGGGTTAACCCCTTCCCTGCCAGTGTCATTATTACAGTAACAGTGCATATTTTTAGCACTGATTACTTTAGTAATGTCGCTGGTCCCCCCAAAAGTGTAAAAAATGTCATTTAGGGGTCCGATCTGTCTGCCGGAATGTCGTAGTCCCGCTAAAAATCACTGATAGCTGCCATTACTAGAAAAAAATAAATAAATAAAAATTACATATCTTTCCCCTAGTTTGTAGATGCAATAACTTTTGCGCAAACCATTCAAAATACGCTTATTGGGATTTTTTTACCATGAATGTGTAGCTAAATACAAATTGGCCTAAAATGATGAAAAAACGGAAAATTGTTATCAAATACTTACCGTAATTTTCCTTTCCTGATGGACTCTATGGCAGCTTACGTGTGGGTTAGTCCCGCCTCCTCCTACCTCATAGGACCCTACTCCCATAAATTTTTACTCCGTGCCAGAGGCCGTGTTCCATAAATAGCCTACTCCAGCAGATGGGAGGGGACTCCAGCTGCCATGGAGTCCATCAGGAAAGGAAAATTACGGTAAGTATTTGATAACAATTTTCCGTTTTCCTGACAGACTCCATGGCAGCTTACGTGTGGGAAATAACTAGCCAAACACACAAGGGTGGGAAACTGCTGGCCAAAAGAAATTTAATTTGCACCATCAACAGACAGTACTTGCAAACCAAAGTTAACAGAAGACAATGAAGCTGGCTCAATACAATAATGAGTCATGAAAGTGTTAATGGAAGACCATGATGCCGCCTTGCATATTACTTCAGGGGCCACATGACAAGAAGCCGCCCAGGATGTGGACACCCCTCTTGTCGAATGCGCGGTCACCGCTTCTGGAGGAGCCAAGCCCTTAGCCTTATATGCCCATTGGATGGTCTGAACAATCCATGCCGCTATGGATCTTGAAGAGGCCCGCAAGCCCTTGTTCTTTCCATGGAGGAGAACAAATAGATAATCTGAACGCCTGAAGGAAGCTGTTGCATCCAGGTACAGTCTCAGAATTGCACCCACATTTAATGGATGTGTATTCGGATCATCTGACGATTTGAATGTTGGAAGGACAATCTCCTGGTTCTCGTGGAAAACAGAGACCACCTTGGGGTGTGATCCCAACATGGGGATAAGAACCACACGATCTGGGAAGAAGGTCAGGAATGGTTCTTTGCAACCCAGAGAACTGATCTCGGAGACTCTTTTAGCCGAGGTGACGGCAACCAAGAAGGCCAATATCAGAGACAGATCTTTAATGGAGAGTTGCTCTGTGTGACTTCTTATGACGTCAGAAAGGAAGTTCAAGACGAGTGGAAGATCCCATTTAAGGAACCTTGGCTTCCTCTGTGGCCTGAGTCTGGAAGCTCCCCGAAAGAATTGACGAACAAGGGGATGAGACGCCCAAGAAGTTCCTGTGAAGGCCGAAATAGCAGAAACTTGCACACGCAGTGAGCTAACGGATAATGGTAGGTCCAGTCCCGACTGCAGGAAACCAAGAATATGCTGGATATTCAGGTCATTGCATGACCTCCCTTTCTTGGTAACAAAATCCATGAACTTGGACCAGATCCTTGCGTAGACCTTGTTAGTGCCCGCTCTTCTGGCACTTAAGAGAGTAGAAATTGCCCCACTCGGGCAACCTAACGCCTCCAGCCTTTCCCTCTCAAAAACCATGCCTTCAGGTGCAGATGAGCCGCGCATGGGTGCAGAGTTGCTCCCTGGGACAGAAGGTCCGGCCTGATGGGTAGAGGAACTGGATCCCGAGAACTGAGGAGCATCAGCAGTGGAAACCATGGCCTGTTCGGCCAGTATGGGGCTATTGTTAGCACTTCCACATCTTCCATCCTGAGTCTCGCCAGGAACCGGAGAATGACAGGAACTGGGGGAAAGGCATATGCCCTGTGGAATCTCCAATGGTCTGTCAGAGCATCCGTCCCAAAGGCTTGGGGACAACGGAACCTCACATAATACTTCGGAAGCTTGTGATTGCATGGAGATGCAAATAGATCCACTTCTGGGTGAAATTCCAGAGAAGTGAGCCACTGGAAGACATCGTTGTGAAGGCTCCATTCGTTGTTGTCCAAGCGGACTCTTGAGAGGAAGTCCGCTTGAACATTCTGTACCCCTGGAAGAAACACTGCAGTGAGGTTGACCAGGTGTTTCTGGGCCCAATATAAAATTGGATCTACCTCCTTCAACAGGGAGTGCCTCCTTGTCGCTTCACATAGGAGAACGCGGTCGTATTGTCCATCCTCAGGATCACAGAAGTCCCTTCTATTAGGTGACGGAATGCTTTCAGAGCGCAGAACGCGGCTCGCAATTCTAGAGTATTTGACACTACCCTGTGAGCTTGGAAATCCCAGCTGCCCTGGGCTATCTCTGTCTGACAGAGGGCACCCCATCCGGTGTTGCTGGCATCCGTGGTAACTGTGATCCAAGAGATGGGCATGATGGAATGGCAATTGAGGAGATTTTTGCTCTGCAGCCACCATGGAAGGCTCTCCCGCATTGATGATGTTATGCGAATGAGGTGATTTTGATCTCCTGGACGCCACTGATGGAGAAACCCCACTTGGAAAGGCCGCATATTCCACTGTGCCCACTTCACCATTGGAGTCGTGGCTACCATGGTCCCAACCAATCTTAGACACTGAGATGCTCGAAGGTGAGTGGCCGTCATAGCTAGGCGTACCCTGTCCCTGACTACCGGGATCTTCTCGAGGGGCAAAGAAATTGTGCCTCGACTTGTGTCGAACTGAGCTCCCAGAAATATTAACGACTGGGTAGGCTCCAGATGGCTCTTCTCCATGTTCAGTAACCAGCCGAACTCGCAAAGAGTGGCTATTACCTGAGACCTGTGTACCAGAAGTTGTTCTCGGTCTTGTGACAGCAGGAGCAGGTCGTCCAGATAATGGTGTAGACAGACGCCTTTGGTCCTGATCAAAGCCACCATTGCTAGTAAGACCTTTAAGAATACCCGCGGCGATGTAGTAAGCCCAAACGGGAGACAGACAAACTGTAGATGATTCTGATCTACTGCGAATCGTAGGAACTTCTGGTAATCTGCTGCCACTGGCACATGGAAATAGGCGTCCTTGAGGTCGATTGACACAAGCCAGTCTGCCGGTTGTATTGCTTGACGGATGGTGAATAGCGTCTCCATCTTGAATTTCTCCTTCTTGATAAAAGAGTTCAGGTGCGTGAGGTCTATGACCGGTCTCCAAGCACCGCTCTTTTTCTGAACCAAGAAGAGAGGGGAGTATAGACCCTGGAACTTCTCGTTGGTTGGAACTGGAACCACTGCGCCTTGAGCCACCAACAGATCTATGTAAGACAGAAGGCCTTGTCTTTTCTCTTCTGACTGTGGCAATGAGGTTGGAATGAACCTCAGTCTGGGCGGACTGCAGAATTTCCAGGAATGGCCTGTTGATACTGTCTTGACGACCCAGAAGTCGTTTATCGAGGTTGCCCAGACGTGTTGGAAGCATAGTAGCCGAGCCCCGACTTGCTCCGCCTGGGCAGGCACAACGTCAAAAAGACTTCGTGGCCTCCCGACCACCAGAAGACCCTCCTCTGGGTGCTTTCTGTCCTGAAGGCTGCGGTCTTCTCCAGTTCTTTCGGAATTGACGGCCAGGCTTATATAGGCGAGCATCCTTTGATCGATCAGCCCCTTGCCTGGGCTGAGACCTCTTCTGGTCCAGCAAGCGCCTATCCTGGGGAAGGAACCGCGACTTACCACCTGTGGCATGGGAAACGGCGCTTTCTAACTTTTTGCTGAATAGGAAGGACCCCTCAAATGGAATTCGGCACCAGGCCTGTTTTGACGCAGGATCGGCTAACCAAGGACGTAACCAAAGAGCCCGTTTTGCAGTAACCGATGAAAGCATTACCCGTGCCGCAAGGCGGACCATGTCTAGGGAGGCCTCCCCCAAAAAAGCAGCCGCCAGCCTCAGCTCATGTATTGGCGAATTTCTTGCGACTTTTTCCGACACGCTTCTGAGTGTTGTGTCCACACTGTTTGTCCACACCTCCATTGCTTTAGACAGGGCTGCGAGAGCCAATGCTGGCTTGCATGCCATTCCTGCTGACACATAGATGCGCTTGAGGTCTGAATCAATGCGTCTCTCAAGGCCATCCTTAAAGGTCACTGTGTCTTCAAGCGGAAGGGTGACATGACGCACCAGACGCATCAGTGCTGCATCCACCAGAGGTGCAGATTCCAGGTGTTTAACCTCTTCCGTTTTAAACGGGTACATTTTGTTCACTTTGGAGAGTAGAGAGTTTTTTCTCTCTGTGCAGCCCCATTCGTCTGTAAGGATTTCGCCGACCTCCCCTAACAGGGGAAAGAAAGGGCGTTCCTTCTAGAGGTGCTTAAAATACCTCTTCTGTTTAGAGGGTGACTCTACCGGCTCATCCCACTTCAGGGCTTCCTTCACAGCTTTGACCAAGGAGAGAACCATGGCAAAGTCAAAACCCGCACCAGGGTCGTCTGCTTCAAGCTCACCCTCAGAGTAGTCAGATGAGGAGTGGCTGTGCTGGGAAGGCCCAGGGGATATCAATATTTTCACCAGCCGGAGTACTCGCCATCCTGGGGGAGGAAGTTCCAGCACGAGCAGGATCCGAGGTTTTTAAGGACTCCATAACTATTCGCCTGACCAGCGACTCCATCTGCTGGTTGCTGTCTTCCCTTTTGTTTGCAGCATGTGTAAAACAGGGCTCACAGACTTTCCATCAGGATGTTTTGTCAGAGTGGTGGTGTCCTGAAGTAGCTCCAGATTCTTCACCATGTCGCCTAGAGGACGACCGATGATGATTGATGATGAATGCCGCGTTTGCGACCTGGGAGGATCTTTATCTTCACGGGCTGAGTGACGTCTTTCAGACCTAGAAGGGCTTTAGGAAAGAAAATAAAGACTCAACAGAACAGCATAAAAAACCCCCCCCCAAACATTACAGGGAGAGGAATAAAACCAATCTTACCTGTAATGTAAGGGCTGTCCACCAGGGGGCGGTGAGACATCCATATCACTTTAGGAAACTGCAAGAGATTATGAATGAGTGACATGCAGAAAGCAGGCAGGAAGCCTATTCAGCATAATCACAGCCATCTCTCACCTTTAAAGATTCCTGCAGAGCACGGGGAAGCCGCTGGAAACATTGCTGAACAAACCCACAGATAGCTGAAACTAACAGCTATTTGAATTTGCTACTGGAATGATGTCACCGCCCCCATCCCCCCCACCTGTGCAAACCAAGCCTCGATTCAGATCGAGCCTGGAAGGCACCGCCCCCCCACCTGTGTGAACCAAGCCTCGATTCAGATCGAGCCTGGAAGACACCAGGAAGCAGTGGAGTGGAGGGGAAGGACGTGGAATGGAACGCCATGCATCCCACAGCCAAACTAGAACCCAGGGAGAGATAAGTAACAAACAACAGGAGAATATACAAAAACAAACTGCTGCCATAGAATGTAAAGCAGGGTACATCACCACTTCCACGACCAGACCTTGGACCATACGGACACCGCGGCTGCACACATGATGGGGCGTATTAATGGGCCTCCCGCTAATAGCTGGGACGATTGGCCAAATGTCGCTTTGCCTGCCATTGGCCAGGTTTGTAAGCTCTTCCGGCAACTGACTCCACGCCCGTGTCCTACCCCGCTAATAGCTAGGGCGTGCTGGACATGAAGGGGACACCACTCGATCCAACGTGCAGACCGCCAGGCCTGAATCGGGAATCTTCATGAGGTAAGATTTGACTATAATCCTTTCAGGAGGAGGACAAAAAAGGAACACGGCCTCTGGCACGGAGTAAAAATTTATGGGAGTAGGGTCCTATGAGGTAGGAGGAGGCGGGACTAACCCACACGTAAGCTGCCATGGAGTCTGTCAGGAAAATTAGATTTTTAAATCTTTATATTTTGGAATGTTATATAGCAGAAAGTGAAAAATCTTGTTTTTTTTTTTAGAATTTTTTTTTTTTTTGTTTTTTAGTGCATCAAAAAAAAATTGCAGCAGTGATCAAATACCACCCAAAGAAAGCTCTATTTGTGGGGAAAAAAGGTCATCAATTTTATTTGAGTACAGCATCGCACGACCGCGCAATTGCCAGTTAAAGTAACACAGTGCCAAATCGCAAAAAATGGCCTGGTCATTAACCACTTTACCACCGGAGGATTTTGCTGTCTTACGTCCAGGCCACTTTTTGCGATTCGGCACTGTGCGAGTTTAACTGACAATTGCGTGGTCGTGCAGCGCCGTACCCAAACAAAATGTACGTCCTTTTTTTCCCACAAACAGAACTTACTTTTGGTGGTATTTGATCACCTGTGCGATTTTTACTTTTTGCGCTATAAACAAAAAGAGCGACAATTTTGAAAAAATAACAATATTTTTCACATTTTTTTATATGAAATTCCCCCCCAAAAAAATGTAAAAATCTAAATTTTTTTAAATTTTTGGCCAATTTGTTTTCTGCTACCTATGTTTGGTAAAAAAAAATCACAATAAGTGTATTTTGATTGGTTTGCGCAAAAGTTATTGCGTTTACTAACTAAGGGAAAGATTTCTGTAATTTTTGTTGTTTTTTTTTAACGAGTAATGGTGGCGATCTGCGATTTTTTTTTTGCGGGACTGCGACATTGCGGCAGACAGATCGGACCCTTGACTGACATTTTTGACACTTTTGTGTGTACCAGTGACATTACTACAGTAATCAGTGCTATAAATATGCACTGTTACTGTAAAAATGACACTGGCAGGGAAGGGGTTAATTTTATTGGAGAGGGAGGGGTTAATGTATGCCTGGTGCTTACTGACGTGTGGGGGGAGGTGACTGAGTGACAGAGGGACAGATTGCAGGTTCAGCTACGCTGAACCCTGAAATCTGTCACTGTCTGTCACTTAGGAGATCCGCCCGCTTTGTTTACACAAGCGGGCGGATCTCCAAACTCGATTCCCCGACGATCGGGGAAGGGCAGCGGCGATCGCCGCTGCTCCTCCCCTGGCCCGACTCCCGCAGTGAATGAATACAGCGGGAGCGAGCCTCCGGCGGCGCACATGCGCCGCCCACAAGGGGAGGAGACCAGCGACGTAGGTCTACGTCGCTTGACGATAACTAACCACTTTGCCGCAGTAGAGCTCGAGTGAGCGGTCGGCAAGTGGTTAAGGGGGAAAATCATTAGGTTCAGAAGTGGTTAAAATACCCATTAACTGCCTAAATATCTACCTATTTTGGTTGCTTTTATCCTAATGTTTCCAAAAACTAGCTCAATACCTGCCAAGTTATCAAACTATTTTCCCAAGAAATGAACGAATTCCAGCCAAGTTAGTTTGCTTTTGTTCTCATTTTCCTACAACCTGCCAAGTATCAGCTAGTTAGATTGCTATAGGCCTTACTTGGTACTTTGGTACTCTGTCTAAATATGGTCAGGTCCACAGACAGATGCCTCCAATGTGTTGACAGGTACTCATTAGGAAGGGTCTTTTTTATATTAACACTGCAAAGGGTTATGTGTACAACATATCTCCCCACCTGTTTATGGTACTAACATTTTTTTTTTTAGCAATATAAGGACTTATAAAAGTGTTTTTTTTTCAAACATACAGTTCTCTAAACTCAATCATTTTGTTCTACAGACAAAATGCGGTGCCTGTGGCAAAGGCATTCAGTGTCCAGAGGGATCAGATCTTGAGGTGAGTGTGCAATTAATTGTCTAAACTATCCCCCAGTAAACATTATTAAACTACATTTCATTACAGTATGAATAAGCAGCACATTACTCCGATCAGCTATAACATTATGACCCCTGACAGGTAAAGTGACCAACAATGATTATCTTGTTACAATGGCATCTGAAAGTGGGTGGGATATATAATGCAGCAAGTAAACAGGATGTTTCTGAAGCCGATGTGTTGAAAGCAGAAAAATGGGCGCCTTTAACAACCCTAACAAGGGCCAAAGTGTAATGGTTGGACAAATGGGTCAGAGCAACTCCAGTCTGCACTGGTCAGCACCGACCTAAAAGTGGTCCAAGAAAGGAAAACGGGTAACAGGGTCTTGGGTGGCCAAAACTTATTGATGCACATGGGGAGCGAAGGCTGGCCCTTGTAGTTTAATTCAATAGAAGAGCCACTGTAGCTCAAATTGCTGAAAAAGTTCATGCTGCTCCCGACATAAAGGTGTCAGAACACACAGTGCATCGCAGTTTGTTGCATATGTGGCTGCGTAGAGGCAGACCTGTCAGGGTGCACATACGGACCCATGTCCACAGTTAAAAGCACCTACAATGGGCACGTAAGCATCAGAACTGGACCACAGAGCAATAGCAGAAGGTGGCCTGGTCTGAATTTAAGAATGTTTTGAGGATCACAACAACAAGTTTGAGGTGTTGGCTTGTCCCCCACATTGATAGGGGAAAGGGTGAAAACCAGCGCTACGGATCAGAACTACCAGGCTTTTGGGGAATTAGGTTGCAGCCACCAACTGACCCCTAAGAAAAAACTTAGGGGCTAGGATATATAGTGTGGGGGTGAAGGGTTGGAAACGGCGCTACCTAGCGCATGTGCAAAGATGCGGGTGAAAAATAGAGGAAGAAAGTGCTTAGTGCATAATATATAGTGCAAATATTGTGTGGGTGTATATGACAACCGGCAAGTCACTGGCTAAAAAGGCAATATAAAAAGACAAAATAAAACCAATCGCCTAAAAATGACTAAAATGTGGTGATTTTGAGTAAATGATAGTGAAATAAATACTGGTGAACGATGTAGTGAAAAAATAAATAAATAAGTTGCTAATTGCAAAGTAGAGAGAATACTACAAATGCCTTCTTACTGGTATATCTCCAAAGGAGCCACAAGAGGTCGCACTTACCCTATATAACTGATAGTGTGAATAGGAGCCGAATAGGGTGTAAAAAAATGCCTCAAACCTTTTCCCAGAGTGTCCTCACGGACCGATGGATTGCATCTGGGTATAAAGGGGAGAAGACACCAAACCTCTTAGTGCAGTAGTAAAGGAGGATATACCAAATGGGTTGTAGTAACTCACGCTATAGGCAGCATCAGATCAGCTCAGACTCGTGCAGGCGACGCTGTGGAAGCTTCCGCGTTCCAACTGGGGCGAGCTGCGGACCGGAAGTGACGTCAGGTTCCGCCCTACGTACGTTTCGTCACAGGACGTCTACGGGAGCGGTCTAGACCTCCTTTACTACTGCACTAAGAGGTTTGGTGTCTTCTCCCCTTTATACCCAGATGCAATCCATCGGTCCGTGAGGACACTCTGGGAAAAGGTTTGAGGCATTTTTTTACACCCTATTCGGCTCCTATTCACACTATCAGTTATATATTGTAAGTGCTACCTCTTGTGGCTCCTTTGGAGATATACCAGTAAGAAGGCATTTGTAGTATTCTCTCTACTTTGCAATTAGCAACTTATTTATTTATTTTTTCACTACATCGTTCACCAGTATTTATTTCACTGTCATTTACTCAAAATCACCACATTTTAGTCATTTTTAGGCGATTGGTTTTATTTTGTCTTTTTATATTGCCTTTTTAGCCAGTGACTTGCCGGTTGTCATATACACCCACACAATATTTGCACTATATATTATGCACTAAGCACTTTCTTCCTCTATTTTTCACCCGCATCTTTGCACATGCGCTAGGTAGCGCCGTTTCCAACCCTTCACCCCCACACTATATTGTCCCCCACATTGTCCAGGTTTCAATCCATTTTAGCATCTGTGGGACGTGCTGAAAAAAACAAGTTGTCCGATCCATGGAGGCCTCACCTTGCAACTTACAGGACTTAAAGGATCTGCTACCGAAGGCTTGGTGCCAGATACTACAGCATACCTTCAGTGGTCTAGTTGACCCAAAATCCATCAGCTCCTAAGGGGGTAGCACTACATACAGTACAGCCAGAAATTGAGGAATCCTCAAGTTTTCCTGTTCTACAGTTTCCAGGGGAACCCATGGTTCCTTGCCCTATCCCACTTTATCATTCCAATAAAAAACCCCAAAAGAACCCCTAAACTGTTTTCTGAGCCAGTGGAAGAATGAAGAAAATGTTGTGTGCCTGGCTGTGTGTGCTCAAAGGGCTCAAATTGGACTGTATTCATCAGCAGCTTCCGCTGGGTTGCACAACACACATATAGTGGAGAACTAAAGGTAACATTTTTCTTTTTGATAGTGTAAGGGAGGATTATAACCTCTGTTAGATTTTTTATTTTTGTTTTGTTTTTTATGTTCCTGTCCCATAGCTAAAACAGGAAAGTAAGAAGAAATCCCTCCTAAGTGAGGGAAACTCCAGTTGTCATCAGGACCATCAGAACCCATCTTTAGAGATGTATGGGGAACTGACAGCTGTGTCTCCGCACACAGCGCGGAGACACAGCTGTCGTCATCCTGCTCAGCGGCTCGATCCCCCACTGAGAAAAGCGGAGTCCGTTTGACGGACATAGTGTGTGAAAGGAGCCTTAAAGCCATGAGAAAAATATTATTTTGCATTGTAAAAAAACATTATCAACACATCTTTTTTTTTTTTTTTTTTTTTTTTTTCAATTTTTCCAGGAAAAAAATGAAAATGGCTTTGAGAAAGAGAAAAAAATAGAAAAAATGTTTTTTTTCCTAATTTTTGGGATTTTTTTTTTCCCAGGCCTTTCCATCTCTATCCAAAACAAAAGTTTTGCCTTTAGTTATACTTTAAAGTGTTACAGAAAAACAGTCTGTGTTGGGAACATGATAAAAAAGATCGAAGGAGGATGCAGATGAGATGACCAATGAATAAAAGCTTGGTTTATTGTTTAAAAAAGGACCACAATGTACATAACACCCTGGGTCCAGAGTCAGGCAGGGGCACTGTCAGGGATGAAGGACGGATGGCCAGTTGCCAAACACCGTGTGCTGGGATGGAGAGAAGCTTCGCTGGAGCCAGCCGACACGAGGATAAGCTGTCATTGCGACGCTCCAAGCCCTAGTGCGGTATCCGGAAGAGAATCACTAGCCTTGCAGGAATCAGGGTGAAACGCAAGTGTCCTCCGTTGCCATGAGCATTGTGGTCCTTTTTTAAACAATAAACCAAGCTTTTATTCATCAGTCATCTCATCTGCATCCTCCTTGGATCATTTTCATCATGTTCCCATGCGCCACCTACACGTTGCAAATTGTCCTAGCACCTCATCCCATGCTTTATTGGCTGGCAGCATATGAACATCGATTGTGGCCCATTGCACACCATCTATCCTCTACGCCTTAGGAGCGCCTGGATATTCCTTGTTTTTGTGTAAGCAGTAAAGTATGCTTGTTATCAGGGCAGCCATCAGAAATTGTGGGGCCCCTTACACAGCTTTATGCCTGTGCCCCCCTGGGCCTGACCACCAACATTCCCCAGGGCTCGCCCACTGGCTGTCCCACCTAATCCCCCCACGAACAATAATAGTGAGTCCTTCAGTGCACACTCTTGTTTTAACACTCTTAAAACGTGATATATGAAAATGAAAAGTGTATTCCAAGTCATCAGTGCTTTCAAGATTGAACAGTAAGCATATATATTTTGCCCAAAAATCAGCTGACTAAATCCATCAGCTGTACGCACTCAGTCCCCCCTCACACATGTACGCACTCAGCCCCCCTCACATATGTACGCACTCAGCCCCCCTCACATATGTACGCACTCAGCCCCCCTCACATATGTACGCACTCAGCCCCCCTCACATATGTACGCACTCAGCCCCCCTCACACATGTACACACTTAGCCCCCCTCACACCTGTACGCACTTAGCCCCCCTCACACCTGTACGCACTCAGCTCCTCCCCTCACACATGTACACACTCAGCCCCCCTCACACATGTACGCACTTAGCCCCCTCACACATGTATGCACTCAGCCCCCCTCACACCTGTATGCACTCAGCCCCCCTCACACACGTACGCACTCAGCCCCCCTCACACATGTACGCACTTAGCCCCCTTCACACATGTACACACTTAGCCTCCCTCACACATGTACCCACTTAGCCCCCCTCACACATGTACAGACTTAGCTCCCCTCACACCTGTACACACTCAGCCCCCCCTCACACCTGTACGCACTTAGCCCCCCTCACACCTGTACGCACTCAGCCCCCCCTCACACCTGTACACACTCAGCCCCCCTCACACCTGTACGCACTTAGCCCCCCTCACACCTGTACGCACTTAGCCCCCCTCACACCTGTACGCACTTAGCCCCCCTCACACCTGTACGCACTTAGCCCCCTCACACCTGTACGCACTCAGCCCCCCTCACACATGTACGCACTCAGCCCCCCTCACACATGTACGCACTCAGCCCCCCTCACACATGTACGCACTCAGCCCCCCTCACACATGTACGCACTCAGGCCCCCTCACACATGTACGCACTCAGGCCCCCTCACACATGTACGCACTTAGCCCCCCTCACACATGTATGCACTCATTCCCCCTAACACATGTACGCACTAAGCCCCCCTCACACCTCTATGCACTCTAGGGATAGCCTGATATGTTTTTTTCAGGACCGATACCGATACAGATATTTTGGTCACAACGTATCGGTATTGGCCAATATGGGCCGATAATTTGTACTTTTAAAGTTTTGAAAAATGAAGACAATTTTTGACACAAATCTGGTACTGAACATGTTCATTTTTGTTTAATGCTTAATGGCTGGCTGGCACCCTATGGTGGGTGGGTGGCTGGCTGGCTGGCACCCTGTGGTGGATGGCTGACACCCTGTGGTGAGTGGTTGGCTGGCACCCTGTGGTGGGTTGTTGGCTGGCAGCCTGTGGTGGATGGCTGGATGACACAGGGGCTGTGGGTGGCTGGCTGGTACAGGGCCTGTAGGGGGCTGGCTGGTACAGTGCCTGTGGCTGGCTGGTACAGGGCCTGTGGGTGGCTGGCGGTCTGGCACCCTGTCTGTGGGTGGCTGGCTGTCTGGCACCCTGTCTGTGGGTATCTGGATGTCTGGCACCCTGTGGTGGGTGGGTGGCTGGCTGGCTGGCACCCTGTGGTGGGTTTGTGGCTGGCACAGGGGCTGTGGGTAACTGGCCGGTACAGGGCCTGTGGGTGGCTGGCTGGCTCGCTGGTACAGTGCCTGTGGCTGGCTGGCTGGTAAAGGGCCTGTGGATGTGGGTGGCTGGCTGGCAACAGGCTGCTGTGGGTGGATGTATGGCTGTGATACACTCCCGCGGCAAGAAGGCAGAATGATGTCACAAAAATATCGGCAGTTCCGGGGCCGATACTGATATATCGGGGAAAGTGCATATTGGCCGCCTATATATCAGCCTTGCCGATAATCGGTCTATCCCTAATGCACTCTTTCCCCCTCACACCTGTATGCACTTAGCCCCCCTCACACATGTACACACTCAGCCTCCCTCACACCTGTATGCACTCATTCCCACTCACACATGTACGCACTCAGCCCCCCTCACACCTGTATGCACTCATTCCCCCTCACACATATACATATACAGACACAGACACACACACACACAGACAGACACACACAATCCCCCCCCTTTAACTTGTACAACAGCCCTTACTTGTAAGGTGGTCTTCCTAGTCCCAGGCGACTGGGTCCCTTACAAGTGTTTGGGCTGTACCCCCTTGATGGCGGCCCTGCTGGTTATACTCATTGTGGAACCTAAGGAGTAATCCTCTGCTTTGTGTAAAAAGGCTGTTTGATCCTGTCTTTACTGATCCTCCCCTCCTTTCACTGACCCCTGATAATTTCCTGATAACACAGTGTCTTTTAAGTCAGGCTGCACATCTTCAGTTTGGTGTGTTTTGCTAGAAGGGTTTTTTTTTTTCTTGGGAGGTTGCATCTGATCAGCACAGGGCCAATTGGAAACCATCCAGACAGAGGGTCAGGGGTCATGCAGTCTCATAGGACAGTCAGAAATCTCCTCCTACAAGCTTTAACCGGTGCTTGGCTGAACACTGATAGAAGTCACAAGACTACTATATACTGCTGATGAGAAAAGGTAACACTTTAATTAGCAGGGGAGGTAACAGGGAACCAAGCTTGTCTCTGAGTTATTTGTGATAAAGTAACATAAAAAGTCCAATGTACATGTGAGTAACCAGTATATATTTTCCACACAGGAACCTTTGGGTTCAGGAATATGTATCTACAAAAGGAGGAACAATCAGGTGGTGGGCTGCAGATTTAATTGTATCTTCACAAAAGTTGTAAGTACATTGTTTTCAGTTTGAGAATTAAATCTAAAAATGTATATTCAGCAAAAAACTTTGATTATCAAGATTGACTATTTACCATTTAAATGAGATGTTTTTTCATGTCTGAAACAGTCTGGCTAGTGACATTGCCCATCATAGTGATGGGCCAATATGAATGTGTGGAGGCAGGCCTAAGCAGCAAGCTCCCACAATACATAGAAGTGTTCGAACACTACCTGTCAGAATGGTCCAGTTTTTAGCCATCACAAGAAGGTTTTGTAGAGTGCTGCAAATAGGATGCAGGTACCTCTAAGTGCCTACCATTTGTATCTGTAGCAGTTTTCCTCTCTTTTCTCCTGTCTGTCTAAATGTATCAATAGACATAACTTGATAGTCACCTGATATGGCCAGATCTCATGTACACTATAAAAGTAATGGGGCGCCTGCCTTTCCACACACATCAACTTTAATGGTATCCCAGTCCTAATCTGTAGGGTTCAATATTGAGTTGGCCCACCCTTTGCAGCTATAAGAGCTTCTAATCTTCTGGGAAGGCCGTCCACAAGGTTTAGAAGTGTGACTATGGGAATGTTTGACTATTCTTTCAGAAGCGCATTTGTGAGGTCAGGCACTGGTGTGGGTGAGAAGGTATGGCTCGCAGTCTCCACTCTAATTCATCCCAAAGGTGTTCTTTCGGGTTGAGTTCAGGACTCTGTGTAGGGAAGTCAAGTTCCTCCACCTCAAACTCACTCATTCATGCCTTTATGGACCTTGCTTTGTGCACTGGTGCGCAGTCATGTTGGAACAGGAAGGGGCCATCCCAAACTGTTCCCACAAAGTTGGGAGCTTGAAATTGTCCAAAATGTCTTGGTATGCTGACACCTTAATAGTTCCCATCACTGGAACTAAAGGGCCAAGCCCAACCCCTGAAAAGCTACCCCAAACCATAATTCTCCCTCCACCAAATGATTTGGAGGGGTCCTGACCTTAACCCGATAAAATACCTTTGGGATGAATTAAAATGGAGACTATGAGCCAGGCCTTCTCGTCCACATCAGCGACTGACCTCACAAATGTGCTTCTGGATAAATTGCCAAACATTCCCATAGACACACTCCTAAACCTTGTGGACAGCCTTCCAGAAGAGATAAAGCTGTTATAGCTGCAAAGGCTGAGCCAACTTATTATTAAACTGGACTAAGACTGGGTTGCCATGAAAGTTCATGCGGGTGTAAAGGCAGGTGTACCAATACTTTTGGTTATATGGTGTATGTGGACCCTATACAACTCTGCAAGCTAACCACCTTAACACCTGTCCCATTTGCTCTTGTTACACCTGATAGTAAGTTTTGCTGGTTTCTCTCCGCTCCTAAACCCCTCCCCTATCCTTTTACTGTAGATGAAAATAAATGGATTGTCTGTGATGACACTGCTTCATTTGGTTGCCTGAGGGCAGACTTGATCATACATGCATCTCCACCCAGCCTTAATGCTCTATCAAAAGTCTTTATTTTCTCATGTATAAAGACATATGTATGTGTGTTTTTATTAATTTTACTCGTTTGCATAACACCACCATATCCTATAGAGCAGAGATTCCCAAACTACGGCCCTGCAACTGTTGCAGAACTACACATCCCATGAGGCATTGAAAAACTGACATTCACATACATGACTGTAGTTCCTGAACAACTGGAGGGGTGTAGTTTGGGAATCCCTGCTATAGAGTTTATAAGGAACCAAACGGTCTCTGCCCCCAAATGAGACTGCAGTCTAATGTGACTACCTCTGTAACTTCTACACATGCACACTATACAACCAGGTTAAGATCGGTGCCTGTTAGCCCGTTAGTATGTGGCTTGTAGAAGAAAACCGGAACAGATGGAGGAATCCAGAGGAAGCACAAGGAGAACATACAACTCAGTGATATACTTCACTTTATGTTACAATGATCATCATTGATATAAAGAATACATGTTTTTTTATATCTATGGATCCTCTTCGTGTAAATAAAAACAGATGCAAACAGTTAAAAGGCTAACTGCATGTAACTTAGTTATTTATTTTGTGTGTGCTGCTGACAAGTAAAATTACATGTTGGCTGCCTATGTTTCTATAAGACTCTGGTGTTAAAGAGTAGCTCCACTTTTGTTGAGAGACATTAATTTCCCTCTGGGTGATCAATGCACATTGGAGGGATTTTAACAAACTTTGTTGCAAATCCCTACCTTTTTGTTATTCTGAAGGAATAGCAGTTTGACCGTCTGTGTCCAAGTGCTAAGTGAACCTGTATGGGAGTGGTTATATAATTTGCAATCATCTGCTGCACCTGCAGGACTCTAATGTGGAAACCAGCAGGTTCTGCATCCCTTTAGATGAGATTTCCCTTTGGGAGTATTACACCAAAAATTACATTTTTGTTGCACAGGATGCTCAAAATATGACTTGTATCTTAGTGCAGACTTCTGGGAAAATCAGTAAGCCAAATCACACAAGCAGGAAATTACATTTCGGGGGGATATTCTGTACACCAACTGTATACAAAACGCCTCCAGGTAGCCATGTTGCATTGCATTTTACAGAAAATTACAGAGCTGCAGATTGAAAAGGAAAGGTAATTTCTAATAACATTCAATGACAATATGACTTGTCACAATTGTATACGCTATATTATTTTTTTTTTTTATATGCTAATTTGTTTTCCCCTTTATGGAAATACTGCAAAAATCTATGGTTTCACCTGATTGTTGTAACCATTATGTAGCCACATGATGATGTAACATACCCACTAGAGAGTCTTCATTGATTGGGATAAGCAAAAATCTGAACACTTTGCTGGTTTCCAGATTGTTATCTTAGGGTACTGGAGTACTCTGCATGGGGTGATGCTGAAAGTGTGTGCATTGCAATTTGCGTGTTATGCCCAGAGATGTATAATAACTAAGTAGAACTACTTCACTACTGTACTTAAGTACCAAAAGGCGGTATCTGTACTTTCCTGGAGTAGAATTTTTTTCTCCTACTTCCACTTTTACTTCACTACATTTCTTCAATGATTTCAGTACTTCTACTCCGATATTTTTTTTTGTGCTGCATAGTTCCTCGTTACAATTATAAAAATTACCACCGCCAGAACAGTAGATGGTAGGTTTCATGAAGCTCAAAACATGTGTATTATCAGCGCATACAAAAATAAATGCTACTGTATGTATAAATAAAAGCTGCATTTGAAATGATAAAAAACAGTATGATGTTAAAACTTTTGACTTCTTTCTTTAATAACTACATAACACAGTACTTGTACTTTTACTTTCAGTACTTGAGTAGCAATTTTGTTTTCAAAACTACCGGTACTTTTACTTTCAGTACTTGAGTAGCAACATTTTAAAAAAAACTACTTGCAATACTTAAGTACAAAAAATGTTGAATACTTTAGTACTTCTACTCAAGTCACTTTTTGATCGAGCACTTCCACTTCTACTCAAGTCACTTTTTGATCGAGCACTTGTACTTTTACTCAAGTATGGGTTTTGAGTACTTTATACAACTCTGGTTATGCCTAGTACACACAATCAGAAAATCGGATGAAAAATTCTGCTTTTGGAGCGATCTGAATTAGTACACATTTTTCAAGAGCTAATCACAATAGTTCATGCAAAATTATCTGAAGGAACAAACACAAACATTTTTCTTGTACGATACCAGAATGTACGATTTCTTATTAAGAAAGTACAGTATTCATCCGAAAAAAAATCAGAAACAAAAGAAAACATTACATACAACACATTACATCACTTCCGAAGTTGTATTCTGTTGAAGTTTTGTAACTTTAGTAACTTCTTCATTTTTGATATGAGACAAGCATGCAAAAATAAAAGGATGATCATTCTTTCAATATTTTCATCATGTATACGGCGCTTTTACTTCAATCGTTGAAGTTTTGACAGATTGCTTATTCATTGTATCGAATGCTTGAATTGCCCTGGTTTGTGTCAGGTTTATTATAATGGATGACAGTTTTTAAGAGAGCAAACATTTGATGAAGGAAAAGGTATCTTCGGTATCTGGTTGGATAAAATCAGTAAGGCTGGGTTCACACTAATGCGAAGTGGATGTGGGTTTTTTCCGCATCCAATTCGCATGACAGTAGAGTGTGACCAGCTCTCAATAGAGCCGGTTCACACAGCTCCGGGGCAGTCGCGGTCTGCACTGGAAAAGGATTCTGTGTGTCTTCTGGTCCATTTCAGGTCTGAATTCAGGCAACCATTCGGATCTGATTCACACCTGAAATGGAGAACAGGGACTCCCCGGACCCCCTGCTGTAAACCACGGCAGCTAGTTGGTGTGAACCCAGCCTAACAACCACTGCTACAGACAATTGGGCCCCAGTAAACAACCAACTTTCCCCCTCCCCTCGGACTGATCACCTGTACCATCACTGCCAAACACTGATGTGAGCGAATCAGTGGACTACAATGAGCTTCTGAGAACTTCTCAGCCTCAGAGGTTTGTTAAATGACTCGACATTGTAAAATACAATAAAGATTATTGTATCTCGGCAGTAAGGCAGGCATCAATGTATTCAAAGCTCCAAGGTGCCAGATGTCCAAAATACAAATAATAGGAGATTATGGATACAAACATTTTCTGATATACTTTGCATTTTTTTTTCCAGACTCCCCAGTGCTGTATGGGGTATTATGGACATCAGTGTCTCTTGTGTCCAGGAGGTCTAAACAATTCTTGCTCTAATAATGGAAGGTGCCAGGATATGATTGCAGGCACTGGAGAATGTATCTGTAAAGAGGGTTTTCATGGAACTGCGTGTGAAACCTGTGAAGCTGGAAGATATGGGGCTGACTGCCAATCAGGTGATGTTAAATATTGGTTTCTCTGACAGTATGAACATATTTGACAGATCTTACTTTTATATGTAGATCATTAGGCCTCATTCATACAAGGTTACTACGGTATACACCCATGCAAGGGCCCCGTTTGCCCACGTGGAGATGCACAGGTGTTCCTGAGAAGTCATTTCATATCAGTTGGGATGCAGTGACTGCACGCACAGACCCTTCTCCCAATTTGACAGCCGTGTGGTTGTGGTTGCGTGTCCCAATTAACATTAATAGGACTATCTGCACAGCCCTCGCACTGGTGTATGCTTATGTACGCCTGTGTGAATTAGGCCTTAACCACTTGACCTCCGGAAGGTTTACCCTCTTCATTAACCAGGCCACTTTTTGCGATTCAGCACTGTTACTTTAACGGACAATCGCACGGTCAAGCAACGTTGTACCCAAGAAAATTTTATGCCATTTTTTCCCCACAAGTAGAGCTTTCTTTTGATTGTATTTGATCACCACTGTGTTTTTTGTTTTTTTTTGCGCTATAAACAAAAAAAGAGCGACACTTCTGAAAAAAAATGGCAGCAATCAGCAATTTTTAGCGGGACTGTGACATTGCGTCGGACAGATCGGACACCTAACTGACATTTTTGACACTTTTGGGGGGACCAGTGACATTACTACAGTAATCAGTGCTAAAAATGTATACTGTTACTGTAAAAAAACAAGACAATTTTGAAAAAAACAAAACAATATTTTTTACTTTCTGATATAAAACATATCCAATAAAAGAATTAAAAAAATCTAATTTCTTCATAAATTTAGGCCAATATGTATTCTGCTACATGTTTTTGGTAAAAAAAAATCCTGAATGTAATAGTGTTTTTTATTAATTCACGTTATACTTGTAATGGTGGCAATCAGAGACTTATTGCGGGACTGTGATATTGTGGCAGACAATCGGACAATAACTGACACCTTTGACACTTTGCGGGAACCAGTGACACTAATACAGTGATCAGTGCTAAAAATATGTACGGTCTCTGTACTAATGACACTGGCTGGGAAGGGGTTAAACATCTAGGGCAATTAAAGGGTTAAGTGTGCCTAGCCAGTGTTTTTGTGTACTGTATGTGCTGCTTTAACTAGGGGAAAAGATGGATTTTAGTCCCTGCTTTGCAGGAACACAAAATACATCCCTTCCTCCCTTTCAGAACAGAATTCTGCCTTGTTTACATAGGCAGAGCTTCGTTCTGTGTCTCTGCCGGACGATCGGTGAATGCCAGTGGACATAGAGTGCCCAGCATCCGCAAATCCGCCCACGTGCCACCGCATGATCCAGCACACAGCTGCCGCCCTGTAGCAGTAAAACTGCTATTGGGCGGTCAGCAAGTGGTTAATAAACAACATGTTTTAAAGTCTATCTCCAACCTATTGTTTAGTTTTTGGATAGAGTGAGGAAAAGTTAAAAATTTGTCTATTTTTTTATTTGTCTGTGACCTAACGGGGTAGATTTTATTGTGTTTCTATTGAAGAGATTTTCTAGCCTGATAGAAAATAAAGAAAAACATCACCATTAGGGACACAGACAGCACTTGAATCATAAGAGAGGCTCTTACTCTTCCCAGTGCTATACAAAATAAACCTTTTTGCTATTGATGGGCTTTTAGGAAGAACTGAACTCTGCATCTGCAACCTGTGCAGTTGGTATTATTGTGATACTAAGTAAAATATTTTTGGGGACAAAAAGAGCATTTTGTTCTCCAAAAATAGTTTATTTTCTATGCACTCTAAATACAAAAAGACGTATTCAAAACAAAACAAATTTTTTTTTTTTTTTGTTCTAGTTTGGCCAGTGATCATTTTAAAACTAGTGTTAGGCCTGGAGAAATAGAAAGAGATGGCACAGGCTGCCACACACCTCACCCGGCCTGAGCGGTTAACAGGTAAAAAGCAGCCTTAGCTCGATTCATCCAGGCCATGCCCCCCAACATGTTTCGCCCTGCTCTTAAATACAGGGAACCATAACAGCCTGAGCGGGGGCCCCTAAGCATTTACTGTGGGTCATAGTGTTAGGCCTGATTCACACTGATGCGATTTCAGATGCAGCTTGGGTCGCACTGAATTGCATGACAATGGAAATAACATTCTTTTCAATGGTGCCCGTTCACATCAATGCAGCACAGCTATGATGCAACTTTGGAAAAGGGTCCTGTGCTACTTTTGTGAGATTCACAGTGTGATTTGGGCCCATAGAATATGCAAACCAAATCCAAAACGCACCCAAAGTTGCATCCAAGTCACACTACATAATCAAGTCAAAGTCGCATCACAGTAATGTGAACCTAGCCTTACTGTAGATAAAATCTGCACGTTTTATTCTGTGATTTGTTCTTTTTAAATTGATTTCAATATAAAAAGGCAAATCACAGAATATAACATTTGTTTCTGGTACAAAGCTTAGCAATGTTTTTTCAAATTAAAATAAAGGCTTTTTGACTACATTTATTTTTTAATGCAAACAAACCAAAATAATAATAAAGAAAAAAAAGTTTAAATATGAATTATAAAAAAAAAATCAGCAAAAAAATAAAGGCTAAAGAGAGAAAGGGAGAAAAACATTAAAGTAGACAGTTAGATGTTAGCAGTGATTAAATTCCATTGAGGGCCCATTTCCATGCATGTTTCCTGCACTACATGGGAACGAGCTATCCTTGTAAGACGCGCATGGGTGCTGTTAATGGCACCCAAAACGCATCTAATAGACAGCACATTTGTGATTTTTAAGGACTTGCCTGTCATACTTTTTGCATTTTGTGGGGCACACGACAGAAGGGAGGGGCCAGGAGAGCCGAAGAGGGACCAAAGAAGAGGAGAATCCGGGCTGCTCTGTGCAAAACCATTTCACAGAGGAAGGTAAGTATAACATGTTTGTTATATTTATTAGAAAAAAACAAAACCTTTAGTATCACTTTAAAGTAGAACTATAGGCAAAACCTTTTTTTCATTTTTGATAGAGCGAGGGAGGATCATAACACCTGTCAGATTTTTTTTTTCACCATCTGTGTCCCATAGCGGAGATTTCCCTTTACTTCTTGTCTCATAACCAAACAGGAAGTGAGAGGAAATCCCCGCAAATTTAAGGAAATTCCTTGGGGACCAGAACTAGTGTCCCCATTGGAAGATTTCCCCTATATTGCCTTTCTGGGGACAACCTAAAATTTGGCATTTTATTTTACGTTCACTTTTAATGATAATGTTAAACAGGACAAATAGAGAGGGTGAATCTCCTAAACAGTGGCACAGAAAGCAATAAAAAAAACTGCAAGTGTTGTACTCACTCTTCCTGTCTTCCAAAACGAATAAAAAAACTGAAAATTGTATCGTATCGTAATTTTCTTTTTCTGGTGCCTATCCATGGCAGCATACACGTGAGATTAGCCCCGCCTACTTCTGCCCACAGGACCAGTACATAGCTATAAAATGTTAACACCCACACAACAGCCCATTCCCGGTACATCGCTGGGAACAAACTGGGTGGGTACAGTATGCTGCCATGGATAGGCACCAGGAAAAGAAAATTACGGTAAGTATGATGCAATTTTCTGTTTTCCTGGTGCCTCCATGGCAGAATATGGATGATAGATCAATAACTATCTATCAGGATGGGAAGCTTCAGAAAATTCCATCATAAGAAAGTGAGTAAGCTACTGGCTTCCTGCCAAAGACAGATGTAGTGAGGACTACTTAGTCCATCAATAGCGCTGAATAAATGTGCCAAAATGGAACGGGATTGTCACTTCTGCCTGTCATGTTGTCTGTCTAGCTAATAACTATTTGCAAGTGTGCCATTATTGATCTGGATGTATTGAAGGAGTACTTCACCCAAGTCAGACCAAGCGATCTCACTATGGGACAGGCAAACAAACACCCACGGGCTCTTGATGCCATGGCAACAGCAAGTCTGTGAACTTCCTACAGCTTGAAGAGTCTCCTCAATATTTCTTATACCAGAAGCTGGCTTCGGATAAGGGTGAATGTCTGCCTGGTAGAAAAACAATTTAGCACCCTCCGTGATACCCTTCCCATCTGCATCAACATGCAAATCCCCAGGACAGGCCCTTGGAGTGCACACCCTTAAAAGGGACATGCCCCTAAAGCCTGCCACAAAAATTACAGCGCAGATGGAAAAAGGACAATGGATAACACCCAAATGCTCCCGCAGTAAGTGCGTTAATCCGGCAACAATCACCCCAAGCTCCTGGTATAACACAGGAAAAGTGAGGATAGAAGCCCAGGTGGTAGCATTGCCAATCTGAGAAACTGTAGTCTGCAGCCAAATGCTCAGGATGCACTCATAGATTTAGTATAGTGCATCTTGTCAGGACAGGATGAAACCTGAACCCTAGACCATGGAGTTGGCTGATGGTCTGCTGAGTCAACGTGACATGATGTAGATAGAAAAACGGAGCATCAGTACAGGATGCATCTTCAAATATAAGAGGAAAGTAAAGGCTGAGAGATAAACTTTCCAAACATGACCACATCCAACCAAGAGACGGAAATTTCCTTTGGGTGAACTGGATGCGGATCAAAGAATTGAATAAGGATGTCCTGTTTGAGGAGACAGATAGAAACTAACTGGAGCAAAATGGAGAACTGGGTTTTAACAACCTTGTCTTATGTTAAACCTGTGAAAGGTTCCATGCCAGACAAGATCAACAGTCTTGACCAGTCACCTATGAGGCTATGAGTGAACTACTTAAGATCCCACAAAGTCACATGGGCAGCAATATTAAGAGCCAAATGCTGACTTAGGCCCAGCTGCAGGAGAGGACTCATCCAACTAAGAAACATTTGCGGAGAAAGTTCTGAGGCTTACACCAAGATAAATCACCACATGTCCAGCAATAGATTTAACATGAATAAGTAGACCTCCCTGCTTAGCATCAAGGGATTCCTAGACTCCATGATGCCCAGTCTCAAAATTTGAGCTTCACTGGCAAAGGCAGCTTGAAGCAGGATGGCAAAACCCATTCCTTAGAAACAGAGAATTCTGATCCAGTAGACCCCTTGGAGCAACTGTCTGTCACCCACTTTAGGTTGGCATACCACATCTGCCTGGATCAGCCTGGAACACCAGAATGCTTTCCATTCCGAACATGCGAGACAAACGAGGGAAGAAAGTACTGAAAGTCGCAAGAGCATCCTACCAGAGGACCACTGCACCTGGACCAAAACTGTCTAGCCTATAATTTGACCTCAGGGGCCCAGTAATTAACCTCTAAAGTTGGCTACCTGAGACACCTCCAGGAATAGAAATCAGTCTCACAGGTTTAGGCACTGCTGTCAGATGCAGTCTGCCTGCCAAGATGTATAACTGGAATGCTCATGCTGGACAAGGTTGGAGCCTGACATTTTTGCCATGGATACCAATCTAGCCTTTTGCTACTGCAAAACTCTGGATCCACCTGAAAATTGTAGGAATTGGCGGGGTCTAGCGGACAACGGCCTCAACCAATCCAATTCGCGCACAGACATCGCTACCTGGATCGTGCCTGAATCCTGCACCCTGCACAGCAATGCAGCGGAGCCACATCGGCCACAGCTACCGTCGGGCGAACTACATCTACATGATGATCCATCCGGGCCGGCCTGCACCCTCTTGGCTAGGCAGCAGTGCGCCCCTAGACAGCAGTGCTCCCTAGGCCCTGCCGGTACAGGACAAATGAGAAGAATCAAGGGAAATTTTTACAACACGCAAGGTAAAAGGTGAGAGGGGTAAAAAAAGCCCCCCTTGATTTTAGGGTGAGTTGACATGACTGTAATTGTAAACAATTATGTCAGAACAAGTGTGAGGATGGGCATGGTACCTGCCTGGTCACCTGCTTTGCCTGTGAGTAGATGCCTGCCAACAATTAGAACTATTCTTTCAACCCATTTGCTATCATCTGAGACCTTAATTGTCTATAATTTGGGAAATTGTGCCTGTAATAGCAGAAGTACAGACAGATAAATCTTGAAAATTCTTACATTTGCAAATATATTCATTATTTTTTTTATAATTTAGAAGGTGTCTTAAGATGTACAGTAGCTTCTTTAAGAACAAGGTGAACATAATTTAGCTTATAATAACTTTCACAATGCCTGGATACAAAATAAAATTGGTAAATATGCAACATATCTTCCAGATTTTTATTACATATTTTCATCATTTATACTTTTATTTTTTACCAGACTGTGATTGCGTTCATGGAAAATGTAATGATGGACTCCATGGGGACGGATCGTGCCAGTGTGATAAAGGCTGGACTGGTTCCATCTGTGAAATAGGTACCTACTCTGCTTATACATGTTTGCAATGTGGCTTATTCTTAAATAAGTAAAAGTATGCAGGATAAATACATTGATTATAGTCTTTTGTCAAAGAAAGTTCACTCATACTGAAAGTAGTGCTCTTCAAGCAGTTCTGAATTCTACTATATAACCGATTTATAGGTGCATTTCCAAAAATTAGAATATCATCAAAAAGTTCATTTATTTCACTATTTCAATTCAAAAAGTGAAACTCCTATTTTATATAGCTGCATTACACACAGAGTGATATACTAGCTTACAGTTGGTGGAAACCCAAAATTCAATATCTCAGAAAATTAGTATATTACATAAGACCAATAAAAAAAAAAAAAAAAAAAGTATTTTAATACAAAAATGTTGGCTTACTGAAAATGATGTCCATATACAGTGTAGTATGCACTCAATACTTGCTTGGGGCTCCTTTTGCATGAATTACTGCATCAGTGCAGAGTGGCATGGAGGCGATCAGCCTGTGTCATTGCTGAGGTGTTAAGGAAGCCGAGGTTGCTTTGATAGTGGTAATTTCTGTATTAAAACCCTTTTTTTTGCACATGGGAGGAGGAGCCTGATGATGGCGCCAGCACAGAGCTCGTGCTAGGAATGCCAGGAGACCCTATCCCACACACGTAAGGCAAAGGATCTAACCTGAAATCCCCTGTGGTTAAAAAGTATTAAGCTGGCCGGTGGTGGTGGATAGGGAATTGTGTTACCTGTGACAGGGAGGACGGCACCAGGGGAAAGGGCTATAGCAGCGGACCCCGGGTGACTTCAGGCAAAAGAGATGCGGAGCCTCGTGGGGAGGAGAGAGAGGATGGCCCGCCGACGTGAGACGCAGAGACCGTTAAACTGCGGAAAGATTTGGCAGTCTCTGGCGGGACTCAACGGTACTGCGCTGTCCCTGGTCAAACTCGGCAGAAGCCGCTAGCCACCCGAGGCAGAACACCTAAGGAGCCGTCAGGGAGCACTGCGGGGGCTGCTGGAGGAGAAAGGTTAGCCATCCGTAAAACAAAGACAAATTGTTTATCGACAAAGGAAGGAGAAGGAAAACCATTTAAAGCCGTACACCCTTGCTCAGCTGGAGTGGTGAGTCACCTTCTCCTTATTTTTCTGACTCTGCCATATATGAACTGTGGACTTATTGGGGGCAAATTTTTCTACCTCTCTTAAAGGGAAAATACACCTACCTGACATTCTCACTCATGTAGCTAAAGACGTCTACAGTTGAAAATAGATGATGAGGGGCAACCAGTTAAAGAAGGTGGGACGGCAAAGTCACCTAAAATAGGTGCAAGCCCTGGGACAATAAAAAAAATTCATGACCCATTAAGGGAATAATGAGAAACCAACTACTGAAAAACAATTGGGGGCCCAGGGGATAAAAGGAGCAAAAACTAATAAAAACTGACAGAATAAAACAGCACTTGGGAAGACTATGTTCAACCAGTCAAAAGTGGATCTAGAGATTGAGAGTAATAAAGAGGCAGGATTCATGGAAGAACATGCTTCAAAAACCCAGTTGCCAACAAAATATGAAATGCGGACATGTTCGCAAAATTAGAGCTATCTCTGAAAATGGATATGGCGACACGTCATATAGACTTGGGTCAAATACTGATACGAGTAGAAGATACAGAAATGGGGCTGGACTCTCATACCCAATGGATAAGGGAATTGAGAGAAGAAGTGAAAGCATTACAAGCTGAACAAAGGAATATGGCCTATAAAATACAAGATCAGGAAAACTGAAACAGAAGGAAAAACCTAAAAATTAGAGGCCTACCAGAAGCAGCACAAGGAGAAGATCTGATAAAAGTAATGAAAAGGATATTTAACCCACTTTTAGGCAGACCAGAGGTCTTGAAGATAGAAAGAGTCCAAAGGATTAGAAAGCCACAGAGTGTAGTAACGGATCGGATGCCCCTAGGGACGTAATAGTGAGGTTTCACTATTATTAGAAGAAGCACAAATATGGAAAAGCCTAAGGGGTGCATCTCCAATAAAATACAAAGATACAATCCTACAGATATTCTTCGATCTATTACCTAAAACATTGGAAAGAAGAAGGAGCTTAAAACCTCTCTTGGAACAGATGCATTTATATGATATACAGTACAACTGGGGGTTTCCAGGTTGCCTGGTAGGCTGGAAGAATAGATGCTCAGCTGAACTGCGATTTCTGGTAGAATTGCAGGACTTCTGTAAAAAGCTTGAGTTCCCAATGCCAGATATCCCTGGCTGGTTGCACAACAGGAGAGACGAGTCACAGTTGGAAGAGGAGCAATGGCAACTAGTACCTAAGAAGAGTTATAAATCAAAGAGGTTTCAAGGGGTTATTAAAAGAGTGGAATAAAGTTGATAGCCACCACAATAGGCCTAGAAAGAGTAAAAGGGGAGAATAGGGATAGAAAAGTAATTTTATGTAGTAAAAGGCAGCCCTCAAATTTTCCACTCGCATTTTGCGAGTGGAAAATTATGTATGGCGAGCTCCTGTCAGGGGAAGAGAGGAGAGGAAAGCCGCCGAAGGATTGGATAATGTCAGCGGCGGATCATCCCGCTCAGCTTTAATTGTAATGGCCGGGCGCTCGCCGACACACAGTTCCGTCTCCTAGCGCGGCTTCTTTGATAGACAGAACACCTGGCCAACCAGGACGTGTTCTGTCTATCAAAGAAGCCGGGCTAGGAGGCGGGACTGTGTATGTCAGCGAGCGCCCGCCAATTACAATTAAAGCTGAGCGGGATGATCCGCCGCTCCGACATTATCCAGCAGGACTGATGGAGGGGTTCAAGCCCAAGTTGGAAAAATCGGCAGTACACCGGTACAAGGTAGGGTGGGATGGATGGATGGAAGGATGGCTGCTCTGGCTGGGTGTCTGTGTCATGGGAGGTGGAGGGGCGCTGCCAGGAGTGTTTCTGTGACAGGAGAGAGCGGGATGTGCTCTCTCTGTCTTCTCGCCGGGCTTCACACACTCCTGTCAGATCGGGACTTCTCCCCTGAGTCAGAGTGGAGGTGGAGCGGAGGAGAAGACAATTAGTTCCTAATGCTTTGCATGGACAGCTGGCGGGAGAGATGCGGCTGCAGAAGGGGAAGAAGTTTGCAGCTCAGGAAGGACACTGCATGTCAGATCGGGACTATACAGAGTTTGTTATCCCCTGTCCTCCGAGTCAAAGCAAGCAATGTGGAAAGGGGGCGGGTAACAAACTCTGTATAGTCCCGATCTGACATGCAGTGTCCTTCCTGAGCTGCAATCTTCTTCCCCTTCTGCTTCTGCAGCCGCATCTCTCCCGCCAGATGTCCGTGCAAAGCTTTAGGAATAGGCTTCTCCTCCTCTCCTCCTCCGCTCTGACATATGAAGAGGAGGATCACAGAGCGATGTATCTGGTATCACAGGCGCTGTATCTGAGGTCTGTGACATGCTGGAGGAAAGGGTGAACTACACTGGGGTACAAATCTTATCCTGTCACCTCCCAAATTCCCATCTCAGCACAATCCCCCCCCTCCCTCCTAGCACAAGCCCCCCTCCTAGCACAACCCCCCCCATCTCAGCAAGTCCCCCCCCCTCCTAGCACAACCCCCCCATCTTAGCACAACCCCCCCATCTCAGCACAGCCCCCCCCCTCCTAGCACAATCCCCCCATCTCAGCACAACCCCCCCATCTCAGCACAATCCCCCCTCCTAGCACAACCCCCATCTCAGCACAGTCCCCCCCCTCTTAGCACAACCCCCCTCCCATATTGATCCCACCTAGAAGTAATCATCTTCTCCCCACCCCTCATGCTACAAATTCTCTTATTCCAACCCCCCCCCCCCCCCCGGGACAATCCCCCAAAAAGTATTTGTACTAGGAGGGGTGGGGAGAAGATGATTACTTCTAAGTGGGATCGATATGGGGGGGGGAGCGGGGTTGTGCTGGGATGGGGAATTTGTGAGGTGACAATATAAGATTTCTTCTAGCAGGGGAATTGGGGGGGGGGAGGGTGCTAGGAGGAGTGATTCGTGCTGGGGGGTGAGGATTTGTGCCAGGAGTGGGGATTTGGGGATCGCCCTTATAGAGATTATTGGAATGGGGTGGGGGGATGGATTTGTGCCAGAACAGGAAGTCTTGGGGCTGTTAAAAAGGGGTATTGGGGGGGGGGGTTGTGCCAGTAGGAATAATGGGTTTTTTTGTGCTAGGGGGAAAATTTTGATGGGGGGAGGATTTGACGGGTAGGATTTGTTCTAGGAGGTGAAATTTTGGGGGGGGGGCACTAGGATGGTGATTTGGGGGTTCCAGACCCTTGATGGCCACTGATTAGGCTGCACTGATGGGCACTGAAGACGTTGTTATTAATATTTATTTTTGTAACTTCTGCATTAATGCAAAAACATTTAACAGTATAATTTTATGGCGTGTTTAGGGGCGGAATTAGGGGCGGGGCAGGGTAGGAGTTGGGTGGGGCAACTGGTGGCGAGTAACCCTTAAGGCCTGGCTAGTAGCTCAGGACTTTAAATTTTGAGCCCTGGTAAAAGGTATGGGTTTCTTGTGCACCTGGTGGGCGCTGGGCACTACCTTCCCAAAAGGAAGGGGAGGGAGACCCAGCAGGCACACTAGACAGAGCACCACCCCAGTTGGAAGAGTAGACAGGTAGGGGAGACTCAAAAATTAAGGAAGAAACAGTCTACTTAAATACTAGGCATAGGTCAGAAAATCCAATACCTCCAAATAATATTATTGGAGAAGGGAGGGGGAGGATGGGAGGGATGAGTGGGAGGAGGGAGGGCAAGGGAAAATAATTTATTTTGACAAAGGTAACGGATTCTCTTTCTCCAACCCCCTCTTTGTCCTTGCCTCTGCGTTCTGGCCCTCCTCTCCCCAATTCAACTAAGTTCCCAAGCCCCTGTGTTTGCCAGGGGGTAAGAAGAGACAACGAGAGGCAAGGGGAGGGGGCAAAAGGGGAGAGCGAAAGACAAAATGAAAACATTACATTTTTTAACTTATACTGTACAAGGATTAAACACTCCAGCAAACAGACATAAGGTGTTAAAAGAAATCAAACAATACTCAGCAAATGTAGCTTTTTTACAAGAGACACATATTTCCCGTGATGTAAATGTAAGACTGTACTCAAAATACCATCCAATATAGTACCATGGAGATTCCACAACGAAAAGAGCAAAAGGGGTAGCGATAAGTTTTGCAAAGGATCTAAAGTTTTCTCTGGAAGAAAGGATGATATATGTTCTTGAGAGGAAGTGGTGGAATGCACCCTGGCAAATATATATTGCCCAAATAAAAACCTGACAGGGTATCTGAGGGATGTATTGGGAAAGCTAGTAGATTCTAAAAAAGGTAAACTGATTTTGGTGGGAGATTTCAATTTCTGCATGGATCCAAGAGTAGATAGTATGTCACATGCACTGAGGAAGGGAAAGAGCCAACTCAGGCAGGTGAAGAAAAAAATGATATCAATCCCAGATAGTAGATGCGTGGAGAGTACAACATCCAGGGGTAAAGGATTACATATTCTATTCCTCAGTGCATGGGACATACTCTAGACTGGATTATATAACAGTAGACCATAGATGGATGGATTGGGTAGTTAAAACATCTATAGAAATAATATCTTTGTCAGATCATGCCCCTGAATTAATGAAATAATAATAATGAAGAAATAATGAAGATGTAAATAGGAGATCAACAGAATAGAATGGGCACCAGGAGGCTGAACAAGGAGTTGATACACGATAAGGAGGTTGAAGGTAGAATAAAAACAGAGTTACGTCAATATTTTGTGCATAATGAAACCCCAGGGATTTCCGAGACCACGATTTGGGAAGTGCATAGAGCTTATATTAGGAGTATCTTGATCTCAATTGCAGCTAAAAAGAAGAGGGAAAGGATAAGCAGTATGAAAGCATTAATAACAGAAATACAGGAGTTAGAACAATTACACCAAAAGGATAGTAGATTCAGAAGTACAACACACCCAAATATTAAAAAGAGAAGAACTGAAGGATTTATTGGAACAGGAAACAAGAAGGGTATTTAATAGAGTAGGCAAACATAGGCACCAATGGGGTAACAAACCTGGGAAATATTTAGCAAAATATTAAAAAAACAAAAAATCAATAAGTTTTATAGGAAAAATGAAAAATAATAAGGGGGAGATGGTTTATCGGACATCGAAAATAGCAGACGTATTTCAAAGTTTTTATAGTTCTCTATACTCAGTGAGACAAAAAGGGTCACAGGAAGCAGAATTAAAAAGAATGCAAATAATATAAGAATATATCAAAGAAGCAAACCTTCCCAGAGTACCAGCTGAAAAAAATTGCAAATATTAGAGGATTTAATAACACAAGAAGAGATCGAAGTAGCATTAAAAAGCACAGCTACAGGAAAGAGTCCAGGACCCCGTTGGGTTTACGATTCGATATTACAAAAGATTTAAAGAACAACTTGTACCAAAACTGTGTACATACATGAATGGACTAGGAGAAGGAATGGAGATGAGGAAGGAATTATTGGATGTGGTTTGTGCGATTCGGGTGTATCTGGCAGCTGCTGAGTGCTTCTTGTGCCTTCCATCATCAGGCGGCCAGTTGGTTGTCCGTGCATATCTTCACAAAATTCTATGAGGTAGATACTTTGCGGCCAAAAGAAGCATCCGCAGATGCCAAAGTTTTGCAGGCTGCTGTTTAAGAGGGAGTGTTCCCTCTTGAGGGTTGTTTTTCTTTAAACTTACATTTTTCAGTCCCAGTTAAGGCTCCTGTGTCCTAGTTAAGGGCTCTTATGTTTAGCCTTGGGTTATTTTCCCCACCCCTCATTTTCCTTTTGACACTGCTTTTATACGTCCCAGTAGTATGATTTATGAAGCGATGTGTCTGTCGATGAATGAAAGAGAAAATGGGATTTTTGTACCGTAAAATTAATTTCTTTGAGTTCATCGACGGACACAGCACCCACCCCTCTATGGAGTTCTGATACTTCTAATACTGCTTGCTACTAAACTGATTACCTAGAGCAGAGAAGGGGGTTATATACCAAGCTAAGGAAGGCCATGAGCGTAGCCAGGTACTTTTTGTTCTGCCTAGTCCTACTCCTGGATAGGGATGGGCTGGATGTTCGAGTCGAATGTAAGTTTGACTCGAACACCGGGTATTCGTGTGTTCGCCGAACACACAAACACCCAAGGCGCTCGGCAGCAAGTTCGCCTACCAATGAGCGCCCCATAAAGCACTGCGCGATTGCAGGGCATTAAGTGCTTGTGATTGGCCAAAGCATGCACCTGACCTGTATGCTTTGGCCAATCACAGCACAATGTCCTGTCAGAGCCATGATTGGCCAAAGCCTTTAGCCAATCATGGCTCAAGGGCTAAGTCCATGCCTCACACTATATAAGGCTGCTGCTTACACAGCAGCCATGTATAGTGTGTGACAATAGAGGTTAGGCAGGTAGTTAATGGATAGTGTGTTGAGTAAGTTTAGTGCAGTCAGTGTAGTGTTCAGGTTATACCCCACTTTTAAAATGTATAGCTATGTTGTAGTCCTGGGTCCCCTCTTGGTTCTTCCGAAGTTTTGTGTCCCTGTGTAAGATTCCGGTACCTCCGGTACCCTTAATCACCACTTTCCTCTGTAATGCGTCCCACCTTTCTCTTCAGGTGGTACGCATATACCTTTAAGAACGATGATGTCACTGCTGAGCGCCGCAGAGCGGCTATTTCAACCGCCGGCGGTCTCACTCACATTGTTCGTTCAACCTGCCTTGATATCCACATGCTTTCAAGCCTGTCTCTCGATCGGAACCTCCAGCTATTCCCTTTACCTGGAGCAGACTGGAACCTCGCTACTGATCCCTGTATCTCGCTACCGGATCATTCCTCATCTACTGGACCTCTCTAAACTACTAACATTACAAGTGATAAGTACCCCGCAGGAGAACCCTCCATAACCTTATAGCACTATCTACCTATGCACATTAAGGACTGTTACTACCTATCCATACTATCCTATCATCTGCACTGTTACATAGATTGCTATCTCTTGAACCTACTACCATCTATCATCTGCACTACTGCATAGATTGCTAGCTCTCCTGTCTACTACTATCTATCCTTGCACTGGGTTACTCTATCCTGTATTTGTCATCTGCTGTCCTCACCACCTATTAGCATACTCGATACTAACCTATCTGCATTCCTAAATACCATCTTGAACTCTCCTATACAAACCTATCAAGTGATTACCATCCTTGTCACTGTTCACACCTGTCCCTTCAGCACATCACCTTCATACTATCATATACATCCTATCACTCCAGGAACATCTCATTGAGTGTGTATATATCTGTATGTTGAAGCTGACAGGCCCACGGTGATGAGTCCTGGAGAGTTGGATCTGGTATTCAACACATCTCTACATGACTACTGAGTGGAGATTTTGCAGCTGCAAATCCAGCCTATACTAAAAACGCAGGAGCGTTACACCCTGTCACTTATAGTTCATGAGCAGTGCCAAGCTGACCAAGATTTCCCATAAACGCCAATGTTAACGACATGCCAAGCTGACCAATTTTTCCCATAGATGTTAAAGAGGAAGTAAACCCTCCTCTGCAACTTTTACCTATAGGTAAGCCTATAATAAGGCTTACCTATATGTACTGTAAATATCTCCTAAGCATGTACCGTTTAGGAGATATTTACCTTAAATGCAGCCAGTGACATCACTGGCGCATGCGCTCTGAAGGAACGGCCGCTGGTGCCGTTCCTTCAGAGCCCCGTGCCGTGACCGTCGGCTCCCGCACACATGCGCGGGAGGGACGTAATCGCGGTCCAGCCAATCAGATGGCTGGATGCCGTGATCCCGGAAGACGGGCGACTGAACATGTCGCCCGTCATACAGGTAAGCGGGCGGCACGGTGGGGGCTCGTTCTAAGGTAAGTATTTCATAATGAGCTAGTATGCAATGCATACTAGCTCATTATGTGTTTCTCTTTCAGGTTGGGAAAAAAAAAAATTCTTAATGAGTTACACTTACAACCTCTTTAATAAGCGCTGAAAGATGAAAATTGGTCTAGGCAGGAAGGGGGTGAAAGTGCCCTGTATTTAGGTGGTTAAGGGGAACCCTATAACAGAATTAAAAAAAAAATGGCATGGGCCCCCCCAAAATCTATACCAGGCCCTTTTGGTCTGGTATAGAGTTTAAGGGGAACACCATGCCAAAAAAACCGCCATGGGGTCCCCCCAAAATCTATACCAGGCCTTTTGGGTCTGCACCCCAAAGCACCCTCTTCATGTTGAGGGCAAGTGGCCTAATATGGTTAAGGGGGGGGCTCGCCATTTTTTTCCTTTTTTTTTTTTTATCTGTATTTCCGGGAGCCTACAATACATTACAGCCGCGAGAAAGTTTAAATTAGATTTTTTCCTTTAGAAATGTCAGTATTGCTGCAACAGGCTACATACGTCTTACAGATGTGCCACTTTACAGGTACATTAAGGGGTACCACCAAGCACTATACACTATGGCAATAACTTGCATATAAGCCTTTAAAATGAGGACTTTTAATTTTTCATGTTCGTTACCCATAGACTTTAATAGAGTTGGCATGTTCGCTAGAACTTTTTCCCTGTTCGAGATGTTCTGGTGCGAACCGAACAGGGGAGGGGGTGTTTGGCCCATCACTACTCCTGGAGGAGGCAATATAACCCAGTCGTTATGATAATGGGTCGCTGTGTCCGTTGATGAACTCAGAGACATGGATTTTACAGTAAGTGCAAAAACCCCATTTTTGCAGATAGCATCAGTCACAAGACTTCCGGCCGCTGACCGCCCCCCATCTAAGGGCTACAGCGGAGGGACCCGAGCTTCCAGCACATCGGTCACGTGACCTCCCGGCTGACGTCAGCGAGAGATCTCGGCTCCTCCTGCTGTAGCCCTGGATCAGACTAGAAGAACGGCCGGGAGTCACAGGACTGGCCTGAAGATCTGCAAAAATAGTATTTAGAAGCTTAGTTTTCCATATACACTTATGAAGTGTGTTATACCTGAATACATTTGCCAACCCAAGGTTACAAACACTTTAAGGTGAACGGAACGCTTTCCACATTGTTTAAAATGAAAAATGGGACAAGACAAGGTTGTCCGCTCTCTCCCCTCCTATTTGTGTTGTCATTAGAACCACTACTGGCAACGATATGAAATAACGGCGATATAGGAGGGGTGATGATCGTACAAGAAGAACACAAGGTAGTGGCATATGCCAATGACATTCTGTTCTATGTATCCAATCCGAGAATAACATTGCCAAATTTAATTAAAGAAATGAAAAGATTTGGAGAACTTTAAAACTTACAGATGAACCTTGTAATATCTGAAATTCTAAACATAAATATGAATAAGAAAGAAGAGATAGCTTTACAAAAAAGAATTCCCAGTCTCCTGGGGGGAAAAAAGACTTAAAATACCTTGGTATAAATTTAACACCATCTTCAAAGAACCTACAGTGGGTACGGAAAGTATTCAGACCCCCTTAAATTTTTCACTCTTTGTTATATTGCAGCCATTTGCTAAAATCATTTAAGTTCATTCTTCTTCCTCATGAATGTACACATAGCACCCCATACTGACAGAAAAACACAGAATTGTTGACATTGCTGCAGATTTATTAAAAAAGAAAAACTGAAATATCACATGGTCCTAAGTATTCAGACCCTTTGCTCAGTATTTAGTAGAAGCCCCCTTTTGATCTAATACAGCCAGGAGTCTTTTTGGGAAAGATGCAACAAGTCTTTCACACCTGGATTTGGGGATCCTCTGCCATTCCTCCTTGCAGATCCTCTCCAGTTCTGTCAGGTTGGATGGTAAACGTTGGTGGACAGACATTTTTAGGTCTCTCCAGAGATGCTCAATTGGGTTTAAGTCCGGGCTCTGGCTGGGCCATTCAAGAACAGTCACGGAGTTGTTGTGAAGCCACTCCTTCGTTATTTTAGCTGTGTGCTTAGGGTCATTGTCTTGTTGGAAGGTAAACCTTCGGCCCAGTCTGAGGTCCAGAGCACTCTGGAGAAGGTTTTTGTCCAGGATATCCCTGTACTTGGCCGCATTAATCTTTCCCTCGATTGCAACCAGTCGTCCTGTCCCTGCAGCTGAAAAACACCCCCACAGCATGATGCTGCCACCACCATGCTTCACTGTTGGGACTGTATTGGACAGGTGATGAGCAGTGCCTGGTTTTCTCCACACATACCGCTTAGAATTAAGGCCAAAAAGTTCTATTTTGGTCTCATCAGACCAGAGAATCTTATTTCTCACCATCTTGGAGTCCTACAGGTGTTTTTTAGAAAAATTCCATGCGGGCTTTCATGTGTCTTACACTGAGGAGAGGCTTCCGTCGGGCCACTCTGCCATAAAGCCCCGACTGGTGGAGGGCTGCAGTGATGGTTGACTTTCTACAACTTTCTCCCATCTCCTGACTGCATCTCTGGAGCTCAGCCACAGTGATCTTTGGGTTCTTCTTTACCTCTCTCACCAAGGCTCTTCTCCCCCGATGGCTCAGTTTGGCCGGACGGCCAGCTCTAGGAAGGGTTCTGGTCATCCCAAACGTCTTCCATTTGAGGATTATGGAGGCCACTGTGCTCTTAGGAACCTTAAGTGCAGCAGAAATCTTTTTGTAACCTTGGCCAGATCTGTGCCTTGCCACAATTCTGTCTCTGAGCTCTTCAGGCAGTTCCTTTGACCTCATGATTCTCATTTGCTCTGACATGCATTGTGATCTGGAAGGTCTTATATAGACAGGTGTGTGGCTTTCCTAATCAAGTCCAATCAGTATAATCAAACACAGCTGGACTCAAATGAAGGTGTAGAACCATCTCCAGGATGATCAGAAGAAATGGAAAGCACCTGAGTTAAATATATGAGTGTCACAGCAAAGGGTCTGAATACTTAGGACCATGTGATATTTCAGTTTTTCTTTTTTAATAAATCTGCAACAATGTCAACAATTCTGTGTTTTTCTGTCAGTATGGGGTGCTATGTGTACATTCATGAGGAAGAAGAATGAACCTAAATGATTTTAGCAAATGGCTGCAATATAACAAAGAGTGAAAAATTTAAGGGGGTCTGAATACTTTCCGTACCCACTGTATATCAGGCAAACTATATCCCATTATTGAATGAAGTTAAAATGGAAATCAAAAAGGTAACAACAAGACCGCTTTCTTGGACAGTGATATAGATAAACACTCGCGCCAAATAAAAATTAAATAAATGAGACTGCTGCTGCTACAACCCCTCGGGTGATCAATAGAAAAAATGGAACCTTTAAAATATACTACACTATGAGGAGTCCGTCTCTTGTGTCCCCACACATCACCTTATAGGACCAACCACCTCCAGGCACGGACGGCTGGATTGCAGATCTGGATGATCCTTTAGGCTTTAATCTTTCTTGCCATACGGCATTAGAGATCAACAACGTCTGGTGAGTGTGTATTCTTTCCATATTACTAGCACATGGAGGGTGTCACCATCACTACTCTTTTTTGGCATACAACACCTTATACCTTTGCACCTGTGAAAAGGATCTATGCACTGCTGCACCTTGAAGAGACTTTAAGCTGTTGGCAATCATCACTTATGCTGATGCACTATATAAGCATTTGGGCATTATTTGCACTATAAGCTGTTGCACTTTATATATATTTGGACAATTTTTGCACTACTAACTGTTGCACTTTATATTATGGTATATTTTACACACTAATATGTATTATATTTGCTTGTATTTTCATCATTACCTGTTCTATTATGACAGGGTTTATGTATAAACATTACGTTTCACACTGTATACCAAGCATTAATTGAGGAATTGCGCTGCTAATAGTTATTTGACTATTCCACGCTTTTTTGGATAGGAGGAATAAACATGGTAAAAATGGTGATAGTGCTGAAAATTCTCTATAAATTTCAGATGTTACCAATACACTTACCGCAGTCTTATTTTAAAACATCAAATACAATGATAACAGCAGAACAAAAAAACAAAAATAAAACTCTCAGTACTGAGTAAAGAGAAATCACAAGGGGGTTTAGCTGCACCGGATATTAAAAGGTACTACAATGCAGTGGTATTATCACGAATGGTGGAGTGGACAAAAATAAGAAGTGGTAAAAATAAAAAATTCACTGAGTAACACACAGTTAAGTAATAACATTTGGGTTCCACAACAGTATAGACTATTAGATTTAGACATGCACGAATTGACTAAGAATGTGTTTAGGGTTTGGGATTAAATTTCTAAACAAAAAAAATGTGAATATTAACTCACTTCTAATTTCACTCACAGGGAAAAAAATTTTTTTTCCTGGGAACAGGGCACAATTTGGAGAGTTGGATAATAGATAAAAATGCATAAAGGATATAGTGAAAAACGGGAAGCTATGTTCATACCAAGAATTGAAACTTAAGAAAGAATTAATGATATTGCAAGAATGGCGGTATTTTCAGTTAAGACACTGCGTGTCAACATTACCTCAAACCATTAGATCAGAAAAAGATTTTTCTCCTTTTGATCGCCTGTGTAATTCCCAGACGAATTTAAAACAATACGTTTCACAAATGTATAAAATACAGTGAAAATAGAGCCAAGAATACCACCATTTATCAATAAATGGGAAAGGGAACTGGGATCACGTTTGGAGGAGCAACAAATAAATAAAGTACTGTGAGCGGTTCATACCACAGCAGTAAATATAAACACAGTAGAGATGAGCTATAAATGTTTAGCTAGGTGGTATATAACGCCCGGTAAAGCACAAAAATATCAGCCAGAGAAATCTTCAATGTGTTGGAGAGGTTGTAATTCGGAGGGCTCTATGGCGCATATATGATGGGAGTGCCCAAAGATACGGGATTACTGGCAGAATGTAAGGCAATATAGACATAGCAGATGATCCATGGACTTGCCTGTTCCATAACACAAAAAGTACAATAAAACAATATAAGAACACAGTTGGTCTTTATCTAATAAATGTAGCAAAAGGGGCAATACCAAAAAAGTGGCTAGACCCTGAATGTCCTATGATGAAGGAATGTTTTAAAAGGATAGAATATACAGGTATTCACAAAATGGAATATCTGAGAAGCAGTAGAGAAAACCAGACAGAAAATGTTTTCACTGTATGGGAAAGATGGGGAAAATTAAAGAAAACGAGGAAATATGCGGAGATATGTAGGGAACAGGATACGAGGGAAGAGGGGAGATATAGAGAAAAGAGAAGAAGGAATTGAATAAAAGGGCAAAATATAGGAAAAGGGGGGGGGGGTCAAGAGGGTTATATGTAAATGTGTAATTATCAGATATATGTAATATTTAATAACCTTTTTGTATATGGAAAATTAAATAAAGGGAAACTAAATAAGAAAAAAAAAACTTTTTTTATTAATCTTATGAAATTTTGGAAATTTCCAGAGATACTGAATTTTGGGTTTTCACTAGCTGTAAGCCATAATCCTCAAAATGAAAAGAAAGAACTGCTTGAAATATATCAATCTTGTGTGTAACGCATCTGTATAAAATATATAAATTTCACTTTTTGAATTGATTTACTGAAATAAATTAACTTTTTGATGATATTCTAATTTTATGAGATGCACCTGAATAGCTAAAATCAAAATGTCAAAGATGAATGCAACTTCCAGCATTTAAAAGCATCTCCATCTATAACTTAAAATAGCACATTTAAAATAGGAGCTACAGCTGATCAAAGATGTGTGTGTGTGTAGCTATAGATAGACATACTGTATATATTATACATGGACAGTATGAAGATCAGATATGTTTGCATATTATTTACAAGAATATACAAACTGCATTACACTACATAACCCTATTTTTTCTCCAAACTAAACAGAATTTATTACATTTGTGATAAAAGTGTTTCATATTTAGGCCTAAGGTACATTCTATGATCACTAGACAAAGGTCAGTACATTTAATGTCAGAATAAATTTCACACACAGGAAATATCTAAATGCTGTGACCTCACTCAAAAAATCCCATGATCTCCGTTTCCTAATTAAACACTCTACATTTACGTCCTACTTTACTCTTATACAGTAGCTGTGAGTATCCTCCATATGCACACTTCTTCACTAGAAAGTCTAGCAAAGTGTGTTTTTCTCTTTCCATTCCGTAGTATTGTTTCCCCAAATGCAGACATTCTTTTTCACTGCTGTCCGGTTGGACTCATCCGTATTTGGCAATTTTACAGAAGACAAGAGAGCCCATCTAATACAAGAAACCAAAAGGCATTTCTTTTGCAGGTGCATAACATTTTTACAAAGTAGATTTTTAGGACCAGTTCACATCTGTGTGGTGTGATTTTGGTGCATTACCATTGAACTCTATAAACTGCACATTTTGATGAATGTGCATCATGCCGTACTTGTTTAATGCATGGCACCCAAATCACACAGATGTGAATAGGGCCTTGTATATTGTAATTGACTATTCTTTCACAATGTATCCTATTTATGACAAAATTATTTCAGCAACCTTTTAAGCTGTTACACCTCCAAGAGAAACCTCATAACAAACATTGTTTTTGCAATATTGTCCACTGTGACCCAACTGCACTATTGGTTATGAATTGAATTCATTTTAAAGTGCCACGTTTTTTTTTTTCTAGACATAAAAAATGATTTATGCAATGGCACCTGCAGCTTCAATGCCAAGTAAGTTAAACCTTTTACAAAAAATATTATTTTAGATCTAATTAAATGAATGACCGCCCTGTGTGCTTCCTATGTACCATCATATATGAGGATCTATGTGACCAGCAGCAATCAATCAGATGTTTGCATTTATTTTCTACTGCAGCAACTCAGAAATGTTGTCTGTAAACAGGAGCTACTATTATAATAAGGAATATAAAGAAGTGTGTGTAGGCAGGTGTAGTCTACTTTCTCATTTGGTATCCCCCCCGCCTGTGACAGGAGCTGGCGCTATACAGAAAGCATTGGCTTCGCTTCCTCTAGTGCCGGCTCAGTTCCTCCAGACTGATGCTCGCGGATGGTGTGTCAGGAAACCGTAAACTGGGCTTACCGACCCGCCATCCCAGAGCAGAAGATGGTGCTGGGATTCTGTTGGGGGGGGCACCAGGACATGGCTGCCAACGGGAACGGCGTTTCTGCTGTGGAAAAAGTACAGGAACGCCGTTCCAATGCATTCCTGCAGGACTCGAGCCCTGACCCAGAGGTATTCTATTGGCTTTAGGTCAGGCGAGTGTAGGGGCTATTCAATGGTATCAGTTCTTTTATCCTCCAAGAACTGGCTGCATAATCTCACCTCATGAAGCAGGACATTGTCGTGTACCAGGAGGAGGGGCAAAGTCCAGGCAGGGGAGACCGCTCCAGGTGAGACTGGGAATCAGGTGCTGGTCGGATCCGCAATCCAGGATAACTTCAAACAAAAAGGAATGACCGCACTTCCGATGGATTTTCAGAAAAAGAAGTGTCTTTATTCCACATCAATCAAAATGGCAGATACGGGTACACACTGTGAGTGCAGGACAATCGGTGTCCTACAATCCGATTGTCCTGCACTCACAGTGTGTACCTGTATCTGCCATTTTGATTGATGTGGAATAAAGACACTCCTTTTTCTGAAAATTCTTCGGAAGTGAAGTGTACCAGGAGGACCCAGGACCCACTGCACCAGCATAGGGTCTGACAATGGGTCCAAGGGTTTTATCCCGATACCTAATGTCAGGGTGCCATTGTCTAGCCTGTAGTGGTCTGTGTGTCCCTCCATGGATATGCCTCCCCAGACCATTAGTGACCCACCACCAAACCGGTAATGCTCAACAATGTTACAGGCAGCATAAAATTCTACACAGCTTCTCCAGACCCTTCACGTCTGTCACATGTGCTCAGAGTGAACCTGCTCTCATTTGTAAAAAGCACAAGGCTCAGTGGCAGACCTGCCAATTCTGATGTTCAATGGCAAATGCCAATCAAGCTCCATGGTGTCGGGCAGTGTGCACATGGCCCACTAGAGGACATTGGTCCCTCAGGCCCTCTTCATGGAGTCTGTTTCTGATTGTTTGGTCAGAGACATTCACACCAGTGGCCTGCTGGAGGTCATTTTGTAGGGCTCTGGCAGTGCCCATCCTGTTCCTCCTTTCCTGCTGATGAGTTAAGAACCTTCTACGGCCCTGTCCAGCTCTCCAGACTGGGAGACACAGCAAACCTTCTGGCAATGGCACGTAATGATGTGCCATCCTGGAGGAGTTGGACTGCCTGTGCAACCTCTATAGGGTCCAGGTATCGCCTCATGCTACCAGTAGTCACAATGACCCTAGCCAAATGCAAAACTAGTGAAAAACAGTCGGAATAGATGAGTAGGGGAAAAAATGGCAGTGGCCTCCACTTGTAAAACCATTCCTGTTTTGGTGGTTGTCTCCTTGTTGCCCATCTAGTGTACTTGTTATTAATTTCATTAACACCAAAGCAGCTGAAACTGATTAACAACCCCCTGTGCTACTTAATTGACCAGATTATCACCCCAGGAGTTCAATTGACTTTATGCTATACTCTGATTTACAAGTGTTCCTTTAATCTCGTTTGAGCAGTGTATATATACTATGTGTGTGTGTGTATAAATGTATGTATGTATATATATATATATATATATATATATATATATATATATTCTATATACATACACACATGAAAAGCATACAGCTTTTTGGTGGGATGGTTGAATTGCTTGTAGCTCATTACTCATTACTGTGTTGAGGTTGTCATAAATTAGTAAGAGTAAAGCTGGATACTCACTTTACAACTTTTGTTGTTTGATTTCCTTTAGATTTACCTTTAACTATGTAGTGCAAGGGCCTGCCTGCTTGCATACAAATTGAAAGTGTTTAGGTTTGACCTCATGTTATACGATTTTAGTAAATCTAAAGGAAAAAAACTATAGATAATTGTATAGTGTGTATCCAGCCTTAGAGTTCTTTCTTCAATATATGTGAAAAAGGACAGCTCAGAGTAACTTGCCAGGATTGCAAAAAAGCACTGTCAAAGTGTTCACTGGGTAGTGTAGTAAGTATTTTAAGATGTGTGTCAAGGAAAATATCAGAAGATACAGGAAAAAGAAAATCTCATCAACACGTTTACTAAATTGTCCCTTTCTCACATGCCACTGTGTCTAGCACTGAACAATTCACAGGGAAGTACTAAAATGTGTATTGGGAAAGTAGATATTTGTATGACAGACCTTCCAAAAATGATAATTATTGCACACAAGCAAGACCTAAACAGCTGTTCATTTAAAATGCTTAAAACATTTTAGATGCTCCCAGTATTTTAGTTACACATCTAAGCTATGTTTTAAGACATTTGGAATTCTTATACACGTCTATAGAAAAAGATAATAAGCAATCCTAAACTTTCTTTCTAGAGTGGACTAGAAAATAAAATAATCTTGTGGGCCCTACCCGCCCTACTCATGGGGGTACCTTTCACGCAGAGCATGCAAACCAATGCCTGGGACCAGGAGTATACTGCAGTCAAGTGAATCTAACATTAGGGCCGTTCTTTGATTTAGAGATGAGCTTCCACACTGTGTGCAGTAATAAAGTGCAGAGTTCCTCTGAAAAGTACTGTCCCATGTCACTACACACTGAAACTGATGTATATTGCATGAGGAGGAACATGCTTCCTCAGTGCCTACCAAACAAGTTTGATCACTCCTTCCGGTATTGGGAAATTGCCTGATCACAGTGGTGTTGCGTGGTTTCTGCTGTCACACTGAAGCTGGTGCTTGGATATCCCTTCTTTCTGCTGGTTCTTCTCAAGGACTTTATCATGTTATTTTATATACCTGTATTTTTCATTAAGCGCTGTGTGTTATTATAAAAAATGGGACTATGTTTCCCGTGACTTGGTGAGCGTCCATCACCTGGTAAATGACCGGATAAGCATAGTCCAATTTGATTAGCTCGATCTGATCCATAAGATGTGCCGTCCATAGATCTGGTGGAATTGAGCCTCAATAAAACTCATTCTCTTGGATGTGTTATGGCACTCTGAGTCTCTCCCAGATGATCCAGCATTAGATTTTAGGACATTTCTCCTTCAGCTGTCAAAATAAATTCTTGGGTACGTATGGGAACACATAGCCGTTTTTCCTGAGAATGTAGGCATCAAAGAATCTTTGTAATCTTGATAAATTGGTTAGCTTACGGCCTGGAGAACTGACCCTTGTGGGAGGTAAGCATCCACAGGGCAGTGAGTCTTTTCCTGCAGCCGGCCACTGCATGACGAGTGGTGCTGAAGTTTCTAATGGGACTCAAGGAGGGAGATGACAACCTCAGGGTGGACGGTTGTTCCTCCTTACTGCTGTTGAACATCAATGTGCTCCAGGACACCCTGATGAACCCCTCTGGATGGGTGAACAAAGTTTGTGGCAGCTCTGGTGGTTCAAGGGAAGTGGCTGCAGATGAAACACTCAGAAACCAGAACTGCGACTCCACAGGTTTTAGGACAGGATAATCCAAGAGGCTGTTGGTGTCGGGGAGGGTCTCCGAGGGTATCGCTGCCACTGTAGTTTCTGACAGTACGGCAATGAGTAGGTCTGGCGAATCATGAGAACAGGTGGTCGTGGTTGCAACATGGACAGGCAGATCTCCTGTTGCAGGTGCTTTGGTTGGCTGCTCGACCCTCATTTCCTCCAGGGAATCCAACCCAACAAGCTTGGAAGAGCAGAAGTCACCCAAGTTATCGGCAGCCCATCAAGGTGAAGCAGTCCCAAGACTACAAGTTGAGTCAAGAGCAGGAGCAGGAGCCCTTGGACCTCAGCCTACCCCTTTTCTTTTTTACACAGGTGGGCTGGCTAGGACAAAAAAGCCCAGGAACTGAGTGCACACATAACTTAACTCTTTCCCCCAGCTTGGGCCAGCTGCTAACTTACTAATCAGCATTAATCCACCTTCCTACAAGTTATTGGTTGATATGTAGAGAGAGTCAGGACAGATATCACAAATTTTGAGACCCCTTACACAGCTTTAGGCCTGGGCTTGACCATGAACATTCCCCAGGGCCTGTCCACTGGCCATCCCATCAAGTCCTTCAGTGCACCCACTTTTATTTTACCACTGACAACTGAATATATCCTCCATCCCATGTCCTCCTCCTCCTCAAGTCCCATCTCTTCCATCCCATGTCCACCTCCTCCTCCAGTCCCATCTCCTCCATCCCATGTCCTCCTCCTCCAGTCCCATCTCATCCATCCCATGTCCACCTCCTCCATCTCAGTCCTTTCTTGCAGTGTCCTCCCTTTGTAGTCCTTCTATCCCTCCTGCACCCTCAGTACAGCCCTGATCCAGGTGATATACCTCAGTGTATGGTCCCTCCTCAGTCCCGGGGCTCACCTCGCTCTTTCTGGACACACATTAAATTGTGTTTTTGGTTTGTGGTGCTCAAATGCAGTAAAGATCCGCTTAAATTTTTTTCTCAATCACTGGCCTGGAACAAGCTAAGCTGAAGACCAAGAATTTTTACTTTCTTTGGCTATATACTTTTCTCTATCGCTCATTGACAGACGTAGTCTTCTTGATTCTCAAGAGCTGGGTTATGTTGTCTCCGCAGGAGTAGGACTAGGCAGAATGACAAAACGTTCTGGCTCCACCTTAGGGGCAGTCCCTGAGGGTATATCCTCCCTCTCTCTGCTACAGGGAATCAGTTTTTTTCTGTCTAGTCAGGAGTAAGGACCTAAGTTCCTTGCTGGGATCTTTTGGTCCTGGCAAGACTTTTTTTCTTTAAGAAAAAGACATTTTTTAGGTAGTTTTCTCCAGTGTTTTTTTCCTGTGAGATCTTCAAGCAAAAAATGCCGGACTGGGCGACACTTGTGGTCACCCCAGCCGGCCTACGAGCGCGCGCAGACCATGGCATTGCGCTTGGTCGGCCGCGACATATTCAAGTAAGTATGCGGGGCCGGGCGACGGGCTGGATGTTGAGATCCAGTGGTCACCCCGGTTTCTGCCTGCGAGCGCGTGCAGACCAGTGCGCTGGGTCGGCCGCGACGGAGTCCCAGTAAAGGGACTGACTTTGCGAGTTAAAAGTCTTGCTTGGACGCCAGGTACCAGAGAGTCGAGGCGTCCACAAACCCCCACCCCGGTGGAGAGGGTATTGTGAAGAGAGGGTGCCTGTCGGTTCGGTATGGTGAGTAAACATTCCCTTTTTTCCTCATTATGAGGCAGTATATATTATGGGCCCCTCCATATATGGTCAGTATATATCTGATACTTACAAGTCCCCCTTGTAATACAGCATGTGTTTGTGGGAAGTGGACTTGGTTCAAGAGCTAACACTCTACCCAGCAGACTGTAACATTACAGCAGACATAGGAGGTATAATCCTACCTTATGTGCAGTGTATCTCTGTAGATCCATATGTCACCTCTTAGCAGAGTGCAGGTGGATGTGCTGGGAAGACGATATCGGCGGTCCGCCGCCATTTTGCCGTAGACCGAATGCATGTATGTCCTCAGGTCACGCCGGCCGCCATGTTTTTGGAGTCTTATGTCTCTTCTATGGGGGCGGCCATGTTTTGTGAGCCCAGCTACCTCGTGGAGGGCTGGGAACGCCGGAAGGCGTACACAGGGGGCGGAGCCACGCCTTCTGCCCGGGAAAAAGCAAACAGCTCCTTCCAGTCTGTGTAAGACAGACGCTGACTGCAGTTTGTTGGAAACTGCACTGCATCGGTTGGTGAGCCCTGGGGGTCCCTCTCTCTCTCTCTCTGGGATCGAGAAGCAGGTACTCTGAGGGGCGCTATTGCGCTAGGGGGAGACACACAAAAAAAAAAAAAAAAAAAAGAAAAAGTTTTTTTGTTTTGCTGGCAAAGGTGTCCTGTATTAACATGGACCCTGCCACTCATGTATCTCCTCCGGATCCCCTCGAGGGGTCTGCGGGATCCTCCAGCACCCCATTGACAATTGAATCTTTGTCAGCTATTATGGAAACTTTTGTGTCCCGGGTGGAAGTGGCTTGTCAGGGACAGGGCGCAAGAAAGCGACCCCCGCCTAACCCCTTATTATCTGAAACCTCGGATTCAGACTCTGAGCCTATTTCTGCAGTTGCAGGTACTTCATCTGGTATTGGTGTCTCGGGTCCTGTCTCTTCAGACAGTGAGGAGGATGTTTCGGCATCCGCCATAGCCGAGAGGAAGCGTTGGTAAACGCACTCATTGTATCTGTTCAAGAGACTTTAAGGTTACAGGGTATTCCATCAGAAATAGCTGAAACTGAGATCCCTTTTGGGACTAAAAAACGCATCAAAGTGGCGAAGGTTTTTCCATTGCCCTAATGTTTTGGCAATCCAATCGAAGAAGAATGGCGTCTGCCAAAACGCACTTTTAATATTTCTAAACGCATTGACAGGCGTTATCCGTTTGAGGAAACCCTTATTAAGAAATGGACAGAACCACCTGTGGTGGATTCACCTATTGCTAGATTGAATAAAGCCACGGTTATTCCTTTAGAAGACGCTCCGTCTTTTAAAGATCCAGTGGATCGCAAGATAGAAGCTATGTCTCGCACCATGTTTTCCTTGATTGGATCAGCTTTCAGACCAATAATTGCTATTGGTCTGGTTTCGCAGGCTGTAACTGAATGGACCAAGTGGTTACGCCGGGACTTAGAAGAAGTCCCTCAGGCGGTATCAGATTTGTTGGAACAAATGATACAGGGGTTACAGTTTGTATGTGATGCGGCGTTAGACGCCACTCCATTAATGGCGCGAGCATCAGTCTCAGCAGTGGTTCTCAGGCGTACACTGTGGCTAAAAGGTTGGTTAGCCGACCAAGGTTCCAAAAAAGCATTGGCTAATATCCCCTTTTCAGGAGAGCGTCTATTTGGAGCCAACTTAGATGAGATCATTAAGGATCTCACCGGTGGAAAAAGCACCTTTTTACCGCAAAATTTTAAAGGTAGAGGAACTCGTCAAAGACGAGGGCCTTCTTTTTCTGCTCACAAGAGGTTTTTTCGTCCAGCGGGTGAAAAGACTAAGTCCTCCAAAGCTCCTGCAGGAGGCGTCAGGGGTCGTTGGTCGGGCAAGCAAAAGCCCGCCCCCTCCAGACCTGAAGATAAACCATCCAAAGCCTGAAGGTGCGCCCCCACCCATAACTGGGGTGGGGGGACGTCTTCGCCGGTTTCCGGATCCATGGCTTTCCAGAATCCCGGACAAATGGGTTTGCGAAGTCATAAGGTCAGGGTACAAGATCGAGTTTCGATCTCTCCCACCGGCGCGATTCTTCCCTTCCAATATCCGACTATCCGCAGATCGTTTAGAAGATCTGCGGAGAGCAGTCACAGATTTACTACAACAAGGAGTGGTAGTCCACGTTCCTTGGACAGAACGGTTTCAAGGGTTTTATTCAAACCTGTTTACAATACTCAGGAAAGAGGGCAAAGTGCGTCCAATTCTGGACTTAAGAGCACTCAATTCTTTCGTCAACATAAGAAGATTCAGAATGGAGTCCATTCGCACGGTAGCAGCCTTCCTGCATCCAGGGGATGTCCTAGCGTCCATAGACATCAAGGACGCCTATCTTCACATTCCCATTTTCGCAGGACATCAGCGTTTTCTACGCTTTTCCGTAGAGGAGAACCACTATCAGTTTGTGGCGTTACCTTTCGGTCTCGCCACGGCTCCGCGGGTCTTCACAAAGGTGTTGGCCCCAATGTTGGCACTTCTGCGCCAAAGAGGTATATCGATTCTAGGTTACCTAGACGATCTTCTGCTTCATGCAGAGTCTCCTCAGACCTTGCTACAAAACATAGAAATTACTATGATTTCTTTACAGGAATTCGGGTGGCTGGTGAACCAGCAAAAGTCATTTCTGGTTCCCACCCAGAGGCTCGAATATCTGGGTCTAATTCTAGACACAGTCAGGACAAGAGTTTTTCTTCCGGTAGGGAAACTCCGAAAGATTCAATCTGCAGTCCAGTTGTTACTGTCCAACAGCTGGTCTTCCCTTCGGACTTGCATGAGGGTTCTGGGGTTGATGGTGGCTTTGTTCGAAGCAGTCCCATTTGCCCAGTCCCATGCCCGAATTCTTCAGCAAGAGATTCTTCTCAGATGGAATCGGAATCCGGAATCCCTGGACAATCAGATCCGATTGAGCAAACAGACCAGAGAGTCTCTGGTATGGTGGCTTCGGTCTCCGATGCTCAGCCAGGGAAAGTCATTTCTGCCAATATATTGGACGACAGTGACCACGGATGCCAGTCTATCCGGATGGGGAGGAATTCTCGGTCAGTTATCTGTCCAGGGACTTTGGTCCCCGGAAGAATCCAGGTTACCGATAAATGTATTGGAACTGAGAGCGATCAGACTTTGTCTGATTCACTGGACCGAGCAGCTCCAGGGCAGCTCGGTTCGGATCCAGTCGGACAATGCCACGGCCGTGGCTTATGTCAATCACCAGGGGGGCACCAAGAGTGCCCGAGCGGCCAAAGAAGTGGCTTGCATTCTTCGCTGGGCGGAACGATTTGTTCCAGCAATCTCTGCGGTGTTCATTCCGGGGGTGGAGAATTGGCAGGCAGATTATCTCAGCCGTCAGACCCTGGATCAGGGGGAATGGTCCCTCCATCCAGACGTTTTCCACCAGTTGTGCCTACGGTGGGGCACCCCGGATGTGGATCTGTTGGCATCACGATTCAACAGGAAAGTTCAGAGATTCGTGGCTCGCTCCCGCGATCCTCTAGCAGAAACCGCAGACGCACTGATCGCCCCGTGGGGGCAATACCAGCTAATATATGCCTTCCCTCCTCTCGCGTTACTGCCAAGACTTCTTCGCAGAATAGAGGAGGAAGGGATCCCAGTAATCCTGGTAGCTCCGGACTGGCCTCGTCGAGCTTGGTACGCCGACATGGTCAGACTGGTGGCGGACGTCCCGTGGAGACTTCCTCTCAGGGAGGATCTACTGTCTCAGGGACCGATCTTCCATCCTGCTTTACGATCGCTGGCTTTAACGGCCTGGCTATTGAGACCCAGGTGCTGAAGGACAAAGGTTTGTCAGCTTCAGTTATTCCTACTCTAGTTGAAGCAAGGAAAGCGACTTCCAGAAAGATTTATCATCGCACATGGAAGTCCTACATTGCATGGTGTGAACCTTTGGGGTTCCGTCCTCGGTCTTATTCGATTAGTCGAATATTGGCTTTTCTGCAACAAGGGGTTGAGCAGAAACTGGCCTTGAGTGCTATCAAGGGTCAGGTCTCAGCATTAGCCATCTTCTTTCAGAAGCCTTTGGCTACTCATTCCTTGGTGCGGAATTTCATCCAGGGGGTGCGACATCTGGCTCCGCCAGTGCACGCGCCGTTACCCCCCTGGGATCTTAATTTAGTGTTGTCGGTTCTTCAGAAACCTCCCTTTGAAGATATTAGGAAGATTCCTCTACCCACGTTGTCCCAGAAGGTGGCCTTCTTGGTGGCTATTACTTCTGCACGCAGGGTGTCAGAACTGGCCGCATTATCTTGTCGTTCACCATATCTGGTGGTTCATAGAGATAAGGTGGTTCTTCGTCCGAATCCATCCTTCCTACCAAAAGTGGTTTCAGAATTTCATCTGAATGAAGAAATTGTATTACCTTCCCTGTGTCCTAAGCCCAGTCATCCTCGGGAGTTTGCGTTACACTCCTTGGATGTGGTCTGGGCGATCAGGGTATACTTGAAAACGACAGACTCGTTTCGCAAGACGGATTCACTTTTTGTGATCCCAGATGGACCCAAAAAGGGGTTGCCTGCATCTGCCGCGACCATTTCCAGATGGATCAGACAGACGGTAGTACAGGCTTATTCTATTAAGGGTCGGGAGCCCCCGTTCCCTGTTAAGGCGCACTCCACTCGGGCACTTAGTGCGTCATGGGCCTTTCGCCATCAGGCGTCAGTGGTCCAGGTGTGCAAGGCGGCTACCTGGTCGTCGGTGCATACCTTTACTAAACATTATAAAGTTGATGTAATGGCATCGTCTGATGCCTCGTTTGGCCGCAAGGTTTTGCAGGCCGCAATTTGAGGAGACCAGTGGTCTACCTCGAGGGTTTATTCGAGTAAAATTTTTCTTTAGTCTCATTCTTTGTTTATAATGAGCCTTTAAAACTTCTAGTTTGGCACCAGTTGGGCCTTCTAGATTGGATTTGATTTTGTCAATCCCACCCCTCATTTGTGGCACTGCTTCTGGATGTCCCAACTCTTGAGAATCAAGAAGACTACGTCTGTCAATGAGCGATAGAGAAAAATGGATTTTTGTAAGAACTTACCGTAAAATCCTTTTCTCTTAAGCTCATTGACAGACGTAGTACCCGCCCCTCTATCATTGAGTTGGGTTGGGTTAAATTCTCTGTACTGCTTTAAACAGAACTGATTCCCTGTAGCAGAGAGAGGGAGGATATACCCTCAGGGACTGCCCCTAAGGTGGAGCCAGAACGTTTTGTCATTCTGCCTAGTCCTACTCCTGCGGAGACAACATAACCCAGCTCTTGAGAATCAAGAAGACTACGTCTGTTAATGAGCTTAAGAGAAAAGGATTTTACGGTAAGTTCTTACAAAAATCCATTTGTTCCAAGAAAGTGGCTAAGAACGTTTATGTATTAAAATCAGCATCAGCATTACAGCCAAGCAACCAGTATTTCCAAAATCAGGTCATTATTGGCAGGCTTTGGGTTTCTTTTTAGATAAGTAATTTTGTTCTACAAGCTTTTGCTTTTGATTACCTTGAGATGAACAGACTCTCCTTTCAGTTTCATTTTTTTTTTCAGTTGTATTCCAGGACCTACAAACACCACAGGAAAATGCTCCTGCCTTGCTGGATATACAGGAAACGGCACACATTGTACAGGTATGGGGAAGTTTTTTGGGCCTTTGTCCTTTATGTTAATGTAGCTGGAGGCAACAATTCCATTATTATCTGCATTTTTTGCTATAATTTTCAATTGTTAACACATTCTTTAGAATGCATCTTATCTTGCTACATCCTTGTTGAAACTGAGCCCTAATCCAGTCTTTACGTTTCTCCTGCGTGTGAGTGATCAGCAACAGGGCAGTGCAATCCTGGCAGCTGATCAGATGGAAGCCTGTCAGGGCATATTTCTGTTTCAAGTATTTTATTGAATAATGCAAGTAAGTAACAACGTTTGACACTCAGGATAATGCGAAGTAGTGTAAACAAAGCTCGGTTCTCCTAGGCGATATGTAAGGTGTCCTCGGTTAGGGGTTGGCGGCACGTCTTTGCGCCTCCCCTGGCATGCAAATTCACCGAGTGCACCTTCCTTTGCTATATTTTTGCAGATTGTTCTCATGAGGCACCTGCATAGATCTGTACACGGTCACTGCGTATTTGTTACCACCATGTTCACTTTCGTGCCTGACTGCTGCTGTATTTCACTGTTGACTTTTTCTGTTTACTGGAGTGACTTTGTTCCCGTCCTCCTACTGCCTTTTTGTACGGTGCTTTGTTCTCAATAAAGAAATTTAAAAAAAAAAAAAAAAAAACAAAGCTCGGTAACAAAGCACGACCAATAACTGTAACTACAGCAAATCGTGAAGGTTAGTAGGCAAGGGGCGGCAAAATGGGCAGTCATGAGCGAGTAGTGATTGGCATCGCCAACCCATCGGCACCCCATATAGGAAGCACACTGTGCCTGTCAGAGCTCACTCACAACCTACAAATTTGAAACACACCCAAGGGCTCTTGCACATGGATGTACAAAACACTGCATTCAGATCCAAATATTATGCAAATATTATGCAGCAGTATTTACTATGGGCTCATTCACACAGCTTTTTTGGTTTATAGTGTTTAGCTTTGTGAACCAAAACAAGAAACCAAGTGCAGGTGCAGTATGCCCTTGGCTTTTAGTCATTCTGTCAGTTACAAAAATTGTAACAGATGGGTTCAATTCACAAAACTAACACAACAGGATATGTATACTTATTTAAAAGAAAAATTACAGTTCTTTTCTTTTGAGTTCAATGAGATTTGAAACTCACTGTCTCATGGATGAAAAGAGAGGGACTCAGGCTAATTCTAAAGCATATCTAAACACAAAAAATCATTTTTTGCAGTTTACCAATCCTTAGATGTGGTGGCAGCTTTAGTTTTCTTTTTTTTTTCTGGCTGAGTGCATTTTCAGCAGATATAGAAAATACCTGTTGATCTTGCAAGAAATGCAGCAGGTTTGCCAACCTGCTAAATTTCCTGACAGTTTGTAAAAATCAGTGATTTTTACAGGTACCAGTAAATGTCCGTTAGAGAAATTGTATGTCAGTAAAAATCAGTCCTTTTTTTCTGGCAGACTAGTTTGATGCAGCACCAGCAGCCATTTATCCAGGCAGAGTTTGGAGCTACTTTGGATTATATTTAAATAGAAGCAGGCTGGAGCCAGCAGCAGAAGGAGCAGGCAGTTGCATTTGCCAATCCTGCTCCTCTATTTCTGGCTGCAGAGTAATCTCAACTGTGCTCTACCTGCCACCTCTCTGCATAGATAGGTAGTTGGAACCTAGTGCTTGTCTGGCAGCAACAGCTCCTGAAGAATATGCCCACGGCCCAGCTTGCACCGCAGCTACATTACACTCTTCTCCTGAGCAACCTATCCTGCTCTTCTGCAGCCACAATTCTCTATCAGGTACTTTCAAGGAGGGATGTTTGGGGGTGGGAGTAGAGCACTGTAATAGGGGAGGGGGCGATTTGGAGAAAAAGGGGACACTCCGTGTACTCTGTACGCAGCTCACCCATGAATCCTGCACTCGGCATGCAGTGCACACCTGAAACCTGCACTCTGTATGCAGTGCGCCCCTTAACCCTGCACTCTGTATGCAGTGCATACAGGCGATGCCATCTGTAAAACTTGACATGTCAAGTAAAATTGTCATACTATGAAGCTAAGGATCAAGGCAATGGCAAGGTGTACTCACCCAAGTAGTTTCTATGTTCATTTGAAGGCAGATGATCATAAGCTGTTGTGTTTAATCAACCTCTTGTAGGCCATTCCCATATTAAGACGCAATCTGGTCATGCCCATTGCTCTATTTTGCTTTCATAACAGAACTTGTATTCCAACTGTATGCCAGCAAGGTGGCTGATAATTTGTCATGCTGTGTTGACTTTTTAAATGTAAACCAGATCAATGACCTTGTATGGGTACTGCCAGAGTTTACAGGTTGTGCTTATACTATTTAAATATCTATTGTTTTAGTTTCTAATAGGATTTCTGTAAGTGTTTCAGATTGTCAGTAAAAAATGTGCTCTGTCAGTAAATTTCCCATGTTCTGTCAGTAAAAAAAAAGTTGTGGGAGGTTGGCAACCCTTAAATGCCGTGTCCTTGTCACTTCCAAGTCCAGCCTGTGTGACAACCATGGCTTCTCCCATATATACATCAAAGAAGTGAATGTAGACAAAAAATAGACAAGTGTTATTTACAGCATTACTATAGAAAGGTAGAAATTTTAGAGACAAAAAAAGCTTAGAAAAAAAAAATGTATGAAGTAAATAGGTTTGCGCCAGAACTCTCAAACATCGCAAAAGTTCAAGCCCAAACAATGAACCCTATTGAAGTCTATGGGCCCTGAAAAGGAAAAAACAAGTCCCCATTTTGAAGTCTTATATGCAAGTTATTTGCCATAAAAGTGTATGGTAACCCAGCTACTCCCCTGGGGCACATGTACCAATGAAAAAAAAACATTTAAAAAAGATCATTTTTAAAGGAGCAGTGATTTTAATGATGCTTAAAGTGAAACAATAAAAATTATTATTTTTTTTTTTTTTTTTAAATATAGTGCCTGTACTATGTATAGAACCTGCTGCAGCAAAACTAACATTTATAAAGAAAAAAAATGTGAATTGATTTTCCATGCAAGCTTTATTTTTTTTTGTAAACAACGACTTGGGGAGCCAGTCTGTATGATAAGGCATAGTGCACTTGGAACAAGATTAGAGATTTTTTGGATAAATTCTGGTGTCTCTTTGGCAGACTTTGTATGAAAATAACAAAGTTTTGCATCACAGTGAGTCGGCCTTATGCGAAGAAGCCATTTTATAATACATTCAGGCCAGGATTAACAATTTATTTTTTTTTGGTCTGGTGTCTCTTTTGCAGACTTTGGATAGAAGTAACAGGTGCAGAAAAATTGGGCTTTTGGTGTTGGTGCCTTCACAACGTAACCATATAGAGGTACTCTTGATAAAAGCAAGAATTGGGCTTGCTGTACAAAATTGAAATGTGATGCGCCTGTCACACAGTTGCGGAAAAAATGGTCTTTAGGTGTTGGTGGTGCCTTCACCCTGTAACCATCTAGAGGTACTCTTGATGAAAGCAATAAATGGCCTTGCTGTTTGATACACCTGTCAAACAGGTGCAGAAAAATTGGTCCTTAGGTGTTAAATGCGCCCATGAAACCTATACCAAAACGTTACTTCAAGATAAAATCAACACCCACAAAACTAGGCAGCCGAGACAGTCTTGCAGAGTTTTGAGATACCAATAACACTTAATCAGCGACAGACATCAGCATCAGGGGCTTTATAGCTGCTGCTACTCCAGGAATGATACATTTTGGAAAATGTCAGACGGTGATCGAAGTCTGTGGACAGACGCACTCTTTTTTCTGTCACAAAACCTCCGGCATCACTGAATGCCCGTTCAGAATGCACGCTGGATGCAGGGCAGCTCAACTGCATACTGGGCAAGTTCTGGCCAGTGCTCTATTCTCATGACCCAGAAACCTAGCGTCTACTTGAAAGCGTCTGTTTTTGCCCCTAGATAATCATCCACCATATAATGCAGATGCTGCAGATGGGATCTTGAAGCGGACAGCCCTGGGCATTGAGGACCTAAAAAAATGTTTAAATGCATCACTAAGGCAGCCCCCTTCTCCACCGCTCCTCCTTTAACCAACAGAAGCCACAAAACTAGCTTTTCCATGTAACTGTAACCTACCAGAGTCTGGAAAGGCATTACAAAAATTCCTCTTTATGGTTTCCTACAGATATTTCATCCTGTGCTCCTTCTGTGAGGGCAGGATGAGTTCCAAGGCTTTCCCTTTGTAACAGTGGTCAAGGAGTATTGCCAACCAATATTGATCCTTCTCCTTGATGCCACAAGTTCTTGGGTCCTTTCCCAGGCTTTGAAGAATAAGGGAGCCCATGCACCTCAATTTTGCGGAAGCATGTGAAGCAGAGTCCTCAGTGTCACTGAGGATTACAGTATCTTTAACTGCCTCCTCCCAGCCATGTATTTCTCCTAAGGTTTCTGGGTACTGAAGACCATCACTTAATGTTTTACGTATGTCTTCCTCTGCTTCTATGCCTCCAAAACTGCTGGAATCCTCCTCCTCCTTCCTTTCCTCTTGTGTGTTCTGTGGCGTCGCAAGAATGGTGTCTGCATAAAGCAGGCCTTGACAGGAAAGAAAGTCCTCCTCTTCCTCCGCTGCTCTGCCTCGAGTGTCCTGTCCATAATGCCATGCAGCATGGGGAAAAAAAGCCGAGATGCCCTGAGCCTGTCCTTGTGTCATACTCAGACAGGTACTCATTGATAGCCCTTTGCTGTATGTGCAACCGCTGCAGCATTGCCAAAGTTGAGTTCCACCTGGTGGGCATGTCACAAATCAGGCGGATTACAGGCAGGTGGAATTTCCGCTGAATTTCAGCCAACTGAACACTGGCTGTGTATGAGCACCTGAAATGGCTACAGACTCTTCTGGCCTGCTTTAGAAGAGCTTGCAAACCTGGGTACCTGTTTAAGAAACTGCACCACCAAATTGAGGACATGTGTCAACTTTCCCTGTCGAAGGGTGGGCAGAAGGTTGGTGTCATTATCACGCACCACCATTCCTGGCTCAAGCTTCAATGGTGTGAACCACTTCTGGGCCTGCCTCTGCAGAGCTAAAATAATCTCTTCTCTATTGTGGCTCTTGTCCCCTAGACAGACCAGCTGAAGCACTGCATGGCATATTTTAGCCTGACTTGTTTAATGGCCCCTTGTAGGCTTAGGGGGAACATGTGTTTCATAGGACAATCCAGCAGGAGGGCATGAAGGAGGAGGAGGGGGTAGAGCTGACAGATCTCGCATCATCACCACCAGCTATATTGAGACGTGGGGGAAAAACAAGCTCCAGCACTCAGCCCTGTCCTGTATCCTTCCTACCTTCAAGCAGAGTTATCCAATGTGCTGTGAACAAAAACCGACCGTTAGATTTAACGGTAACAGTGTTTCTACAAACCTTCCAATACGGCAACACATGAGTAATGAGAGGCTCCACCCTACAGAAAACACAATCAGTTCACAGCTGTTAAAAGGCCCCACCCTTCCCCTTGTCCCTCAGTTGTAAAAATATAGTTCTCCATCTGATTCCCAAGGGATATATGTTCACTTAGGTACTTACCACCTGTTGTATACATTCTTTCCTCACTCTTTTAACTGGGCAGGAAGTAGACCTGCCGGCCTGGAAGGTTCTTAGAAACACCATTACGTATAACGGTCAGTTTTCTCCTCTCACCTTCCAGGATGGCAACACATGATAGGATAATAAAGTAACCACAGGCCTATGTTAGGGTGGGACCACTGCCTGCAATATCTTCCTGTTAAATGCCAGGCTTGCAGCACATTTTATCTCCACTCCATTATGAGTGATGCAGATATCTTGGATCAAGAAGCTGATCAGCAGGTTTGCCCCTACTAAGTCTCTGCCTTCTCTGCTTCGGATGCAGGACCTATCTGGAGTGACATTAAGGAAGAAATCAGAAAACCTGTGAAATCAGTAGGTTAGCAAGATTGACTGTCTAAATCATCTAGCAATCGTGGTCTATCATTTCTGTACCACTTCTTAGAACCACTGAAAGGACTAATCCAAGACTTGTTCTGTGAAACAAAGACACTACTTTGATCAACAAAGCAGATTTGGCTTAAAGGCTACTCTGTTCAGGAGAATGATTTAAAGGGAGGCTCCCTGACAGACACACCTTGGAGGCCCCTTTAAATTACTATTTTTTTATTTTCCATAGTGATGGGTAAAGGGAAGCCCACTTAAGAGAAATAGATAAGGGAAGGTTATTACCTGGACTCAGAAGCTGGACAGGTATGTACTTAAGGTACACCAAACCTATGACTTCCCTCACATCTGAATATTGGCATGTCAGTTGTAAAAAATGCTCTATATACCAGAAACTCCCTATACAACTGCCCGCAAATGTAATAAAATTAAGCTGAAAGGAGCTTGGTAAAAGAATACTTTTAACCATATCATAGAGATCAGGTGTCCTACCTGATGCCTGGAACCATAATCCACTCCCTATAGACCTGTCCACAAATGTAATAATAAAATTAAGCGGAAAGGAGCTAGTTAAAACAATGTTTTTAACCATACCGTAGAGATTAGGTGTCCTACCTGATGCCTGGAACCATAATAGAAACATAGAAACATAGAATGTGTCGGCAAATAAGAACCATTTGGCCCATCTAGTCTGCCCAATATATCTGAATCCTATGAATAGTCCCTGGCCCTATCTTATATGAAGGATAGCCTTATGCCTATCCCATGCATGCTTAAACTCCTTCACTGTATTTGCAGCTACCACTTCTGCAGGAAGGTTATTCCATGCATCCACTACTCTCTCAGTAAAGTAATACTTCCTCATATTACTTTTAAACCTTTGCCCCTCTAATTTAAAACTGTGTCCTCTTGTGGTAGTTTTTCTTCTTTTAAATATGCTCTCCTCCTTTACCGAGTTGATTCCCTTTATGTATTTAAAAGTTTCTATCATATCCCCTCTGTCTCTTCTTTCTTCCAAGCTATACATGTTAAGGTCCTTTAACCTTTCCTGGTAAGTTTTTTCCTGCAATCCATGTACTAGTTTAGTAGCTCTTCTCTGAACTCTCTCTAGAGTATCTATATCCTTCTGGAGATATGGCCTCCAGTACTGCGCACAATACTCCAAGTGAGGTCTCACCAGTGTTCTGTACAGCGGCATAATCACTTCTCTCTTTCTACTGCTTATACCTCTCCCTATACATCCAAGCATTCTGCTGGCATTTCGTGCTGCTCTATTACATTGTCTTCCCACCTTTAAGTCTTCTGAAATAATTACTCCTAAATCCCTTTCCTCAGATACTGAGGTCAGGACTGTGTCAAATATTCTATATTCTGCCCTTGGGTTTTTACGCCCCAGGTGCATTATCTTGCACTTATCCACATTAAATTTCAGTTGCCAGAGTTCTGACCATTCTTCTAGTTTTCCTAAATCCTTTTCCATTTGGCGTTTGCCTCCAGGAACATCAACCCTGTTACATATCTTTGTGTCATCAGCAAAAAGACAAACCTTACCATCAAGGCCTTTTGCAATATCACTTATGAAGATATTAAACAAAATTGGTCCCAGTACAGATCCCTGTATGTTTACCCCACTGGTAACATGACCTTGTTTTGAATGTTCTCCATTGACTACAACCCTCTGTTGTCTGTCACTCAGCCACTGCCTAATCCACTCAACAATATGGTAGTCCATGCTCAATGACTGCAGTTTATTGATAAGTCTTCTATGTGGGACAGTGTCAAAAGCCTTACTAAAATCTAGATATGCAATGTCTACTGCACCTCCACCGTCTATTATTTTAGTCACCCAGTCAAAAAAATCTATAAGATTTGACATGATCTCCCTGAAGTAAACCCATGTTGTTTTTCATCTTGCAATCCATGGGATTTAAGATGTTCCACAATCCTATACTTTAATAGGGTTTCCATTAATTTGCCTACTATTGATGTCAGACTCACTGGTCTATAGTTGCTCGATTCCTCCCTACTACCTTTCTTGTGAATGGGCACGACATTTGCCAATTTCCAATCTTCCGGGACGACTCCTGTTACTAATGATTAGTTAAATAAATCTGTTAATGGTTTTGCCAGCTCACCACTAAGCTCTTTTAATAATTTTGGGTGTATCTCATCAGGACCCTGTGACTTATTTGTCTTCACTTTAGACAGCAATCTTAGAACGTCTTCCTCTGTAAAGACACATGCAATATTGGGTGCCTTTTGGTACTGATGAGGGATACATTTAGGAGATCCCTACTTCAAAGTAAGTCCATAGCAGTAGCAGAACACTCACATTGGCTTACTGCAGAGTGATATGAGGGATACATATAGAACTGTAAACCTATTGAGTTGGGTATATGGGTCAGATAAGTTCTGATACCGCATCTTTAGGCCACAATACCTCTATGAACAATGTTCTTAAAGGAAAGAGGAGGATATTTTATAAACTTCTAGCGTCCTACAATCTTACAAGGTTTTAAGCAGAGGGAATGCCTCTGGTATACCCGAATGTAAGTGACTGAGTATTCTGACGTCTGGCGTTTCTGCAGCCAGAACTCCTGGCCCCTCCATGTCCCTGGGAAAATAAAGTCTGAAAGAAAAGTGATACATGTATAACTAATATCACAAATATAGCAGATCATAGATTGTGCATTTCTGACGCACAGCACCAGAAAATAGATGTAGACAAAGGACATCAGCATAGACAACAATGTTGTGTATTTCTGAAGTGCAGCTAGATAGACCAACCCAGAAAAGACACAACATAAACTTCAATGTTGTGTATTTTAAAAGTGCAATAAGCATCTTCACTGTTGAATATTCAGATGCGCAGCCAAATGTAAAGACAGAAGGGACACGAACTCCCGTGCTGTGTATTGCTGATGCCTGACAAAGTACCATCATATAACCAAAATTAACAGAAAAGATACAAACTCCAAAGTTTGTGCATTTCTAATAAGCAGCAATGCATAGTTATATGTCAGAAAGACACTAATAAACTTCCATCTCGGGCATTTCTGATTGTCAACAAGGTACAGTCATAACAGACACTTACAACATCAATGTTGTGTGTTTCTAATTAGCAAAAAGGTATAGCCATATATCGCAAAGACACTGCCAACATCAATGTTTTGCATATCTGATTAGCAACAGGGTACAGTCATAAGACCAACAAAAAGAGTCGCTAACCAAACTTAAATGCTGTGCTTTTTTTTTTTCATAAATTTTACTAAAAAATGTAAAAGTCGTGCATCTTCTTGATTAGTAACAATGTAGACATAACAGAATGTCACTAGCCCTCTTTAATGTTGTGCATTTCTGAATAGTAACATGATATAGCCACATAACAGAAATGTTACAACCAAAATGTAAAAATTTGTGCAACTTGATTAGTAACAGGGTAGTTATAACAGAAATGTCTCTAGCCATCTTTAATGCTATGCATTTCTGAATAATAACATGGTTTAGGCATGTAACAAAATTTAAAAGTTGTGCACCTTGATTAGTAACAGTGTAGTCATAACAGAAATGTCACTAGCAATCCTTAATGTTGCGCATTTCTGAATAGTAACCTGGTACAGCCATGTAACAGAAATTTTACTAACAACACTTTAAAATTGTGCACTTTGAATAGTAACTGTAGTCATAACAGAAATTACACTAGCAACCTTTGTGCATTTCTGATTTAGCAGTCCGGGTACAGCCATGTAACCAACAGAAATGTTACTAACAACTTCAATGCTGTGCATTTCTAATGTACAGAAGAATACGGTATATTAGAAAGACACCCCCAACTTTCAATGTGGTGTATTTCTAGTAAGCAAAAGAGTCATATAGCCAAAATAAACTTCAATATTGTGTATTTCTGATTCTAAACAAGGCACAGTCAACCCAGAAAAGACAAACAACTTAGTGTTGTGTATTTCTGATGAGCAGCAAAACAGTTAGAAAAGACACAAATAAACTTTCACATTGTGTATTTCTGAGATGCAGCCAGACCAGGCATAAAGTCAGAGTCATGGTGAATTCAACTAAAAAATAGCCAGCAAGATTTAACCTAGGCATAGCTTGGACTCTAGATACTAAACCTTCATCTAGGGTAGTTCCATATAATGGAAGTCTAAGGTGGGTGCATCCACCACAGTAGTAGTAGCTGTTACCCTACCATTGCATAAGTATGAGTAGGTGTAGTTAGCCCACACACAGCTGGGAGTCCAAGTCTCCCAGCATCTAAGGTCTTAACGATCACAGACCTGGAGATCAATTAAGTCAGCCTCAAGCCTCGTACACACACGTCGAAAATCGTCAGGGAATTTTCATCCGACGACTGATCTGCCGATTTTCGGCTTGTTAGTATGATGCTTCCGACAACCGACTCCGACTTTTCGGCCGAAAAAAATCTGGTGTGCAGGCTGTAAATTTTTTGTCCTCCGTCAAAACACGGCCGATTTTCGTGCAGTCAGTACAGATTTCGACAGGGAAAAATCTTATGAGCAAGACTGGGCATGCTCAGAGAAGAAAGAACACAAAGACAGCAAACCAACACATGACATCACTTCTGAAGTAGAATTTTGTCGGGCGGGGAAAAATCGTGTGCAGTCTAGGCACATTCCAACCAACAAAACACCACTCTGGACAAAAAACGGACGATCGGTCGGCCGATAATCGTTGCGTGTGTACTAGGCTTCAGGAAGAGGTGGACACAATTTTAGCTTGGAGGCTATCAGACACCTGAAGGGCTTAACAAGCAAACATTAAATACAGGTTAGTATATGTAGCTCTTGTATAGAGGTTTTGCACCCAGAAAACCATCAATCAGGGTTGCAGAAAACATATTATGATTCTAGTTCATCAAGGGGTGGGCTTACACACCAACCAATCTAACAGCAGTGTAAGGATAAAACAATAGGTTGGAGCTTGTTAAGATTTTACACATAGCATAGTAAACATAGCAAGCAACTCCATAAGAAGAAAAAAGTTCCCCAAGGGGTACCCCTTACTGTGTCTCTCCACCATATAAGGAGAACATTTAGGAGGCAGGCTATAAAGAGCAAAAAAGACTCTGAATGGACCATCTTGGAGATACGTGCCAGAATCATAGCAACTGGTCTAATATACTGTATTCAAATTATCTGGTGTCCATTGCTGACCAGGGAAAAATCTGTGGTATTACTCATGGAATCTCCAGGTTCCTGCAGACCACCTAACATTCCATTTAATTAACCCTTTAGGAATGTCTAACTTGTTCAATGGCAGAAATAGCCTATAAGAGACTCTTTGTGTCTAACAGGTGTCACCCCTTCACTAGATTTACCCTTATTGATTTGCAATAGGGTTTATAGTGAGAGACTGGCAACTTAATGTTGCAATAACCACAGCATCTCCTGAGTTAAAAGGAAGCTGTGGACATTGGTCTAGCTGAAACTTCTGGGTTACTTTTTCCCACGCCTAAGGGAAAGGATAGTAGCACCCTCATTAAGGGAGGGAGTACTATGTCAAAGCCCAAGAAACCACCTGGCTGCTATAAGGGATACAGCTGCTAAGCTCCCAAGGCAAAAGGAAGTACTCACCACTGTTGTTTTTCCCCCTTTACCACAGCCACAGGGCATGCTTTTCTATCCTCATTACCACATGAGGAGGATAGCGGCGAAAATCACCCCTTCGCAAGTTGCTGTCCCGACTGGAAAGCTGCAAAGTTAGGCTGTGTGCTTCACACTGCAGGAGCAGCATACACACACACACCTTCTGGTATCCCACCTTTTTTGAAAGGGGGTTGGGTAGGGGCTAGCAGACAGCCTTTCTCCTCTTCTGCGGTCCCTCTAAGGCATTCTGCTATTTTCTGAACTTGCCTCAGAAAAGGCACTTACCTGGCCCCGATTTGCTTTGCCTGCAGCCAACTGTGCCGTGTTTCCATCCTCCTTCTCCATAAGGAGGATCCAGACGGGGTTCACACTCTTAGCAGCCTTCTGGCTCTTGGTAGCAAAAGAGCCTGTTACTTTCCCGCCACTATGCGGGTTAAGTGCTCGGCCTCTTCCCTGTTCAGATGGGAAATTCCGGTTTCAGAATGCAGCTTGGAGCGCACTGAGTCCTCCCCTCACTGCTGCTGATGTTATGCGGCTGGCCCTTCACAGCACGACACCCACTGTTTGGTGGGGAGGACAGGAGGAGACCTGAGATGCTGAGTGGGGCAACAAGCGAAGGGACCCCCACGCTGTGTCTGATTTGTCTGTGCCACAAGAGGCGATCTGTGAGAAGCCCGAAAGGCGTGCAGGTAGAGTGCGGCCCTCACCGGCGTTCCGGAACCTGCCTCACAGGAGTACCATCCAACTCTCTAGGTCTTCTGGTCAGAGAAAAAAAAAATGTTTAGCTGTAGGAGAAACATAATCAATACTGAGGGACAAGGGGAATGGTGGAGCCTTTTAACAGCTGTGAACTGATTGTGTTTCCTGTAGGGTGGAGCCTCTCATCTCTCATGTGTTGCTGTCCTGGAAGGTGAGAGAAGAAATATATTGTTCCTGACCATGCTTGCTGGACCACATGCCAGCAGTAATGTGGACCTTGTGGCTGACTGCCTTGCCCAACAAATCCAAAACATTGCCTTCCATGTGATGGTACAGAGCTGGAATTGCCTTACATGCAAATAAATAGCACCTGGGAACCTGCCATTGTACTACAGCACATTCTGCAAATTCATGGAAGGGGGCAGAATCCACCAGATGGAAAGGCAGGAGTTGTAAGGAGTTGTTTTTTGCTGCAGCAGCTGGGACAGGAAAATTTCCCTGCTATACTCTATAGCTGGTGGTGTGCTGCTGGCAGACGTGTTGCAAGGACCTGTGACATCTTTTGCTATACCATCATCCCTGTCAGTGGAGGCTGCTGAGAGGTCATGAGATATAGCGGGGGTAGACATGAGAGGTGAGGAGGATAAGAATTGTGTCTAACCTTATGTTAGTATAGTGATCTGTCAGGTTTTTTCCATTCATTTGAAAGGGCTGCAATTGCACTCGATCGCACCAAAAGGTACTGCATGCACTACTTTAAAAAACACACGCAACAGATTGCATGGTAGCGCGTCACCATGTCATCCGGTGTAGCCAAACGCACTACATTTGTGACCTGTGTTTGGCGTGTCATTGGGATTATATTGACACCACAGTAGATTGCACACCTAATGTGCTTTGAGCACGGTGTGGGAAATGTTTGATTTTCATTTTGAAATTTGTTGAGTCAGGTGGTGCCTGCAATCAACCAAAGTTGGAGCCGTGTATGGCCAGCATAAGTAATCACCTGATCAAAGTTCAGTGATATCGTAAATACAGAGTATTACCATAGATGTGTAAGATTTTTTCTGAATTTCAGACATAACAGGGTAGCCCATTAGAGAATATTGAAAGTTCCTGCAGATAGCCATGATTTTACAGGGTATGTTGTACTGATCATAATGAATTTACAATGGAAAAAGCAATACCCTTAAAAATAAGCCATGCTATTTCATTCTAAAAAACCCAAGAATCACCTAAACCCATTTTTCAATAGTCATCCTAAGTTAAGAGCACATGTGCTGACATCACTGACATCTCAGTAACTGCAAAGTGCAAACTGTGATGTTACTACTTGGCTGAAGAACAAAGTTTCTATATTTTGGATAGGTATTTTAAATAGTTGAGGCAAGCACAGATAGCAGGAATAGTAGAGAAGGTCACCTGGTCAACTGGGTGCTGTGCAGTATCCATCCATAAAGAGTGTAGATGGCTTGATAACATCAGTTGCCCCAAAACAGTGAGTGTCAGCCGGGTGGTGCGCCTACTTTCTTTAGTCAGGGGAGGGGGGAATGCTACAAGACCACTGGTATATGGCGAGCCAGTCAATAAATTCTAGTTAGAGTACATATAAAGCAGTTTAGTGTTTAAGATCAAGAGCACCTGTCCATACAATATATTGCTGTCTAAATATTGCGATAGTTACAGCACTTTTACGATTACGATTTCTCATTACGATCATTTTATATTTTTCAGAGATTGATGCTTGTGCTGCTAAAAATGGTGGATGTTCAGTTTATGCAAATTGCACTAAGGCTCCATTAGGACAAGCACGCTGCACTTGCATTGATGGCTACAGTGGAGATGGAGTTTTCTGTCTTGGTAAGAATAAATGTCTCTAATGCTTGCCTAAAATGGAGATTCATACAATAAAGAAATTTCAACATTGTCTACCTATAGGCCTTATTCACACAAGGCGTTTGCTTTGCTCCTCTGAACGCCAGAATCCCTGGCAGGAGAAAATTACCCTATTCTGTTTGAAACTAAAAGCACATCAAGTGCTTGAGCATTATTGGATTCCATTGGTCAAAATATAAATTTATTTTGGCCATTGGAATGCATTCGAGCTCAAACACCTAAACGTGCCTAAAGCACGTGTCTAGCGTTTAGGTGCATTTAGATATGTTTAGGTGTGTTCAGCGTAGTAATGTACCACATCCCTTAGTTATATCAAAATTAGAAGAAAGGATATGATTGGACTTTACTTGAACAAAAGAGGACATGCCCATAAATATATAAAAACAAACAGTTTCCATAAAGTTTATTACAAATTCAAAACCACATGTAAAGCTCCTCTTCTGACACGATTTTGATGGGGTTTTTCTTTTCAGTCTGTAAACGCTCCTGTTCTAATACACCTGTAAGGGCCTATGTGTGCATGGAATGGGCTAACATAAAGGTGCTTATAAAGGTTGAAAAAAAAAAAAAAAAGCCAAATGCAAGTAAAAGCTGTGTTTATAAGCACAGTGAGCATGAGGCCTTATTGTTGGTTTACCGGTCTGTAGACCAGGTAGACTGTTTTTCCCTCTCCTGCAAAACTAGTATATATTCAGTAAATTAATCTCTATATAAGAACTTGCTGACAATGGGAAAATAAACCAGGTAAGGGTCTAGCTTTTTTACACAGGCACCTTCTAAAACGAAAAGGTTGTACTTTAACCAGACTTCTTTAAATATAAATAATGGGCTAATCGGCATACAGCATGTAAACCTGAAAAGAAATTGCCTCTGTTTCTCATAACAGCCATTCCTATTCCTGCTGTCATTTTCCAGGCCTGGATAGACATATAAAGCAATCAGTTGTAGGTAATGCAGACACTTGTTTCAAATATTTCATTGAATTTAGTAGAATATCACCAGAAAATGTTAGTCAGAAGACTAACACTACTAAAGTATGTGCCCTTTTCTTGCTTTGCCAATATGGTGATGCTTCCAGGCATACTGTGCTACAAGTGCGTGTTTGAGCATGGTTGTATATTTAGAAGCATCACAGTGGGGGGTCCTAAATGATCAGTGCCTTTTTTTTTTTTTTTTAATAGAGCAACTTTTATTGCTTTTAAAGCGGTAGTAAACTCATTCAGAGCATTTCATTTAAATACATCAACCGCAGTAACATGTCATTTTCGATGTAATTGAGTGAAAGGAATCAATTGCACGTTTTGCTAACCTTTATAATTTCATATTTTATGTTCGGATTTCTTGAAATTACAGCGCCGCCATCCTTGCTGTGGTTTTCTCCTGCAGATCGCCGCTGTATTTCCGCCCAAAGTACGAGTATTATTCCCAAATCCCGCGCATGCGCAGTAATCGCCGAAACCAAGCCTCATTTTGGTTTCATTCACTACTCCACTATCACTCCCCTGTGACGTTGCAAGTCACATGGTGTAGTGGAGAATTTTTTTAATGGGGGAAGGTCGGAGTCTCGCGGGAGCACGGGGCTGATGTCTAGGAGAGGAAATGACGCAGCCCCGCAATAGACAATGTAATATTCCGGCAAGCTAATTATCTTGCCGGAAAAGAAATTAACATTGAGCATGCGCAAGTGACGTAAATGACAGCAGCGATCAAAATCGAAGGAGAACGGCTGCAGTGACAGCCGTTGTAAAAGGTAGGTAAGATAATTCTGACAGAGATCATTAGGATACTGCAATGTTATAAAATCGATGATACTACCGCTTTAATTGGTAATTGTCCATCGTGTTGTCCTGTTGTCAACCAGACAAGAAGTGAGGGAAGATTTAAAGCCAGCCATAGATAATTTGATTCATGTATGGGCAGGCTGAATCGATCAACTTGGGTACAACCAGCCTGTCTGATTTTAAATGTGATTATTGCTAGCAGCTGTTATAGCCTATAGTAATAATCAGTGTTCTCCCGGCGGGGAAAGCAATCACCGTCAGGAGACCACAATGGCTCAGTGGGAGGGATTGCCCCCATCAACACAGTCAGGGTTGATGGAGGACTCAAGCAATTTTCTTTTCTGCAACCTGTGGTTGCAGTAAAGAAAATAGCTCCTTCTATGGCCAGCCAAACTGAGCCCTAGAAAACAGTAAAACTCCAAGGGTTCTAATCTTTCTACACACTATCACAAAATAAAACAAAATGTTTTGGCTTGACAAACACTTTAATTCTTTGTGCTTGTTACTGGGGAATGGTTACACAAAATTTTGTAAGCTAAATTCCATTATATATCTATCTATATGTATTTATTTATTTATTTTTTTTGAGCAGAGATTGATGCATGTCTGGAAAATAATGGTGGTTGTGATTCACACGCAGAATGCACAAAAACCGGACCAAACAAAGTGAGTTATTGTAAATATGAAATCAAATATATCTTAAAGTTGCTCTTTTCTTTGCCAGATTTCATAGAAAGCATTGAAAATTAAATATTCAGCTTATAACAACTCATTGCTAAAGAATTATGAACTTTGCTTCAGTCTGTTCTCCAAGACTCAGTTATTCCACCATTGAATGGCACTATTGTAAATCAGAGCCCTATGTTAAAGCAGCATTAAAACCATATAGAAGCTTATGTGACATTCAAGGGCCATTATCTGTATTTTACATATAGAAAAACCCAAAAGCAACCAAATGTGGGACTGTGCAGGCCAAGAAACAGAAGTTGGATATATATATATAAAAAATTTAATTTTATTTAGTATATAGCATTAAAAACAATAGTATGAAACCTACAATAAAAACAATAACACTGTGAACATAAAAACTTAGGTCAGATGAGATGATGTTGTAGAAACCGTCCTCGTGTTCCAACACGTTTCGCCATATTGCTTCGTCAGGGCTTATGAGGAGTACATACCATATATCTAGAAATAAACAACATAATTTGTAAAACTTTCATATAAATTACAATAGAGCCAACATAGTTTGCAGCAATCTGTTTGTTTCACCAGACCCACCACAGTTCTAGGAGGTACTGGCCAGTGTGTATTCCCTGGGCGGGCGCCAGAGCATCAGGAGTGACCAAATAGGGACCGTATACATTTTCAAAAAACGAAACAGCAATACAGAAACGAATAAAGTCAATACAATAAAGATTGTGGCAGAAAATATTTCAAGATATAGGGGGCAGTATCAGCACATACCCAAGTTCTAAACTGTATCATAATCGCCAAACTCCTGGTGTGGTGTAAAGTCAACAAGATCAGCCCAACAAAAATATTTTATAGTGCGAATAAAAAAGAAAACACATGAGAGCATTGAAGCTCAATTATTCATATAAGAATGTACTCATATATAATGTATCAGGTAAGTATCAAAGATCGAGCCAACTATAGTCTACTGCCGTACCTTGACATTTGGCTGCACTTCTATATTTGTGGGACAATCAATATCACATTTAACGGATCCAGCTGCTCCCAATATCTACAAGTATCAAACAGATTAGTAAATAATAACAAAGGTTTATAGTGGCCACACCACATAGGCATTCTCTGGTGATAAAAGTAAGTTGAATTATGATGTATGCAAAGGGAGGCTGGTAGGTTATATTGCCTATGTATTCTGGGAGCTTATCAGTGTCCAGGGGTTAAAAAGAGCCAGCAGAGAGAAGTATCGAGTTTCCCCCACACCACTACATAAACGGAGACAATACCATACTAGATTTAGCCATAAAAGTAAAAGATAATTACCGCGCTTAATGTTCAAAAACCAAAAACAGCCAGCACAACACTTGAACTAGAGCAAACAGTAAACAATATAAACAAAATATGCAGCGCTAAGGCTCCGTTCACGTTAGCGTATGGATCACAGGCAGAACCGCCGCGGTTCCGCCCGCGATCTGGAGATTATTGCAAATCACGGGACGCCTGTGGGTTGCCTGTCGATTTGCAATAGACCCCCAAACGCTGAGCGATGTTGCCGCAATTTCCGCCTGCCGAATCGCGGTAACATCGCGCAAAAGAAATCGCGGGACGTAATACGATCCAAAGAAGCTCTTGTACTTTTTTGGTCGTAATGCGTCCCGCAATTTTTTTTTTTGCGCGATGTTACCGCGATTCGGCAGGCGGAAATCGCGGCAACATCGCTCAGCGTTTTGGGGTCTATTGCAAATCAACGGGCAACGCACAGTCGTCCCGCGATTTGCAATAATCTCCGGATCGCGGGCGGAACCGCGGCGGTTCTGCCCGTGATCCACACGCTAACATGTGAGCGGAGCCTAAACGTGATTAACATAAACTAATGATAATGAACATAATAAGGTAACATAGATGGGCTTAACCAATAGTGAAAAATATTTTAAAAAATATATAAAAATGTGATAAATAGATACACAATAATTCTAAAGTGAAATGTCAAAAAGGATGAAAAAAGAAAATGGTGTAAAAAAGGAAACTTCTTTTTGCCACAATGAACGTGGCTTAGGAGACTTACCAAAGTGAGTGGTCCCAGTTTGGCGTATGCCTAGTGGGTTGACTCTTTTGCTTGTGTATGTACACCTGGTATACCAGGCAAGATGTTGGATGGTCCCTCACATCAGTCTTCTTCTCAGTTTCTTGTATCAATCAGGGTATATGTAGTAGATGTATACTCTCCCATAGTAGATCAAACGTTACGAAATAGAAACAAAAATGCTCCACATAGTGTAAAACCATAAAGAGAAGGTATTTAGTAGAATAAAAAGCCCTTTTCAAAATAGGTCGGTATACAGCATCAATCCGCAGTAGCATGGACAGGACTCGACCCAGCGCGTTTCATCTGACCAAACGTCATCTGGGACGTTTGCACATGCAAGCATCCATAAAAGTGACTATAAACGCTGGTTTTAAAAATGTATATTTATGCCCCGTTTGCTGCTATGATCCAACCCCCTTTAAGAGGGTGGCTAGGTTCATTCTTCATGGTCCTCTGTACATAGAAACATAGCCACATTATGATGCTCACTCCCGAGATAGGCTAGGGAATATGGACTGTGGGATTTGTAGTGTACATAGAGCAGGGCACATGACTGCAAGTAACTTGCGTTACACATTCCAAACAAACAGAAATAAGGGGGGGAAAAGGAGAGGTTCAGGAGCTCATGGAGTTCGTTACAAGGAGGCAGAAAAACATAGTTAATAATTTCATGAAAAATAGATTACAGATTACCATTAAGTAGTGAATGCGTATGGAATGTTTTTGGAGAATTAGGATATAGTTTAGTGTCACTTTAAGACTGAAAACTGGCTGACATTTGTAAAAATGTGAGCCCAGCAGATATGCCGGTTGTAAAGTAAAAGTGATTCCAGGCCTGGCAATGTCTTTAAATACTTACTCAAATATGAAGGTTGTTCAGAGAAAGGCCTGTTGCCCAGTATATAATAAAGTCACATGTGTAAAATATGGTAAGAAATAGCATTACATAATATAGATACGGCAGCCTTTGTTCTATTGATCTTTTGCTCTTCTTGCAGGTTGCTTGCAACTGTCTTCCAGGGTATAAAATAAAAGGAACACATGTCTGTGAAGAAATCAACATCTGCAAGGAGGTTTTCTATTCGTTTTTATATAGATTTATTCTGCTTTTTCCAAAAGCTCCAGTAAACGTATTCTATTCATAACTTATGAGAGCACAGTACGTCATGTGGAAGCAGGGCACATTATGTGAGGGTAGGGCACATTACATCGGAGCAGGGCACATTATGTGGGAACAAGGCACTTTATATGAGAGCAGGAAATATTACTTGGGAGTAGGGCACATTGAATGAGGGCAGGGCACATTACAGGGCACACAGCACTGCCCATCACATAGAGAAAATTACAGTGCCGGTTTCCTTTATATGCAGAGCATGGCAGGGATGCGGCTATGATCAGTCCTCTTGTGGTGCGCTGTTCCCCACCAGTCTGTCCTCCCCTCCCCTCCTGTCCATTCCAGGTGATGTCACATACAAGCACCTGGGAGAGGGGAGGAGGGGCTGGCAGGGAAGTGTGCTTCACAACCAGCACTATCACAACTGCTTCCCTGCCTAGCTCTGCATGTGTCAGCAATGAGGATGTGATCTACAAGTCAGCTGCCTGTGACTGACTGATGAACTTTTTTATGCTTGGATAGTAGAGAATAATTAAAACCTCTGTTAGGTTTTTTTGGAGTTTCAGGGTAAACTACTTTTGTGTAAATTAGGCCACATGGGGGGGATTATATCTAAAAACAAGTGCAAAAAACAGATGTCTGTAGGAACTGATAAAATGTTAGCTTTTATATTGCAACCCCGACTAGAAGCACAATGGTTGAATCTCCCTACTTTTATTGAAGGATGACAGTACTTTAACATAAAATACAGTTTACCTTTCTGTCCTGCTTAACCCTCCCAAATAAACGTAACTCTCTGCCCTCCCAGATGCATATGTATCTAAATTTAATGTCCACGGTCTGCCACAGTTTGCATATCCTGTGGTCGAAATCTTCTGTCTGCTGGCTGCACCTCCACAGTCAATCCCAATAGACTTGTATGGAGCAGACATCTGAACATACCCTGTATCTCCCGAGACGGCTCCAAAGAATTCTTTGGGGGTGGATATCAAGCAAATAGATTTCAACTACGAGATTTGAAGGTTGCATCAAACCGTGGCTGGTTGGATTCAGGTGACCCAGAGCATGCTGGGTTGAGGATGTCACAAGGGGCAGGGCCATCCAGTGATGTCACCGGTTGACCCCGCCCCTTAGTTATTTAGGAACTGTCAGATGGCAGAGTTTTCATACGGCGGGAACCAGTGATGGGTACACAGCTTTTTTTTTCCTTTCTTTCCTTTTTTTTCGGGTTGTGGCAGCATTTATCGTGATTGAGACTAGATCTACAACGAGGGTCATAGTTTTTGACAATTCCCTTATTAAAAAAACAAAAACAATCTGTGTTTTTATTTATTTTCAACACTTTTTTATGGTGAATGAATAGGGGTAAAATGTACATGGGGGGGTGGGATCCAGATTCCGATAAGCCCCCCCACCTGCAGACCCTCACAACCACTGGTCTTGGTTGTGGGGAAGAAGCCCTTGTCCCCCCACCCTAAAGCAACCCCCCCCCATGTTAAGGGCATGTAGCCTGGTATGGTTCAGGAGGGGGTCGCTCGCTTGCTCCCCCCCCCCTCGACCTTCCAGGCTGCATGCTCGGATAAGGGTCTGGTATGGATTTTGGGGGTTACCCCACTTCATTTGTTTTTTAATGTTGGTGTGGGGTTCCCCTTAAAATCCATATAAATTTGGGGAAGACCGCACTATAAATTTTTTCTGGCATAGGGCCTAGTATGGATTGGGGGTGGCCCCACACTGTTTTTTTTTTCTCAAATTTTATTGCCAACAATTCTTTAGTTTACATTAAGCTGTCAGCAGGGAACCCGTTAAGGATTCAGCAGCTGGCTTCCTGGCCTGCTCCTTAACAACCAGCTATTGTTAAAGATGCTGTTGGTCGCCCACTACAAAATTTGCATGTGAACCGCATCTGAAATTGCAGCTGAACCGCTGAGCAGCTGCTTTGGAAATTCACAGTGAAAATGGAGATGAAATTCGAACCACACATGTGTGAACCTAGCCTAAAAAGTTCTTTTCCCAGATAAGGACAGTATGCATGCAATCAAAAGCAAGCCAGAAGCAGTCTGAAGTGATCTTTAACTGATCTCAAATGTTAACTATTTTTCCCTAAATGCATTTGAAAGGTGAATATGGGCAGACAGCCAGAAGAAAGTCATATGCAGCATACTTATTAAAAAGCATTATTAAAATATGTTGAGCTGCTAAGATTCCTCTTATCTTTGTCATGTCCCTCACACCTGCTTCTGACTTGCTTTTGCATTTGCGTTGACTTTTATGGAAGGAAAAACAATGTAAATGCAGTAGAACAGGATGTGCAATGTTTATCCTTGTCCAAAATACAGTATGTGCAAGGTGATCTCTGCTTTACATGCCAAAACTTAGATATTGCATTCCAAATCCTTCCAAACATCAGCAATACAGGACATAAACAAAAAAACAACTCTTTTGTTCATAAGCCTTTAGACTAGGGTGACCAAGTCTGTCCCCGGATTGGATTTGTACAGGGGCCTGGGCAATTTCAAAGACAGTCAGTGCAGAATTGAAAAAAAAAATGATTCTGAATTACAACCCCCCCCCCCCCCCGCTCCATCGCTCCTACTAGCTTAGGGAGTGTATTTTTTCAAATATTTTTGCCCTTTTCTGATGATCATGTGCTGGTCAGATTGAAGGGACTATTTCTTCAGTTTTGGGCGCATGCCCATTCCGCTCCCGCTCGCATGTTCTTCTGCCCTGGCTCAAGTCACCGCCAGTCGCCTGCCTGCCTATCTCCTTGCCTTCCCTGGTGGAGTGATCTTCCTTTGCTCAGCTCCACTCCCCACCCTGTAGTAGCTGGGGTCTGTAGATTAAGCTCAGCTGACAGCATCCAGCAGGAGGAACAGAGGACAAGCAAATCCCATCGTGGGGCTGCCATTGCCTTATTGGTCATAAGTTAACAAAATAGGCACCCAGCAGCCATGTCATGTGACACACTGTGACCGTGCACTGCCAGCCAGAGCCATGATAGAGTGAATTATCATAATGCTGATGATCTTAGCCAGTTGCCAACCGCGGCACCTCATAGCAGAGATACTGCTACAGGGTGGTCATGCTGTGCAGGATCATGCATATATTCGTGATACTGCATTTCTGGGTATCAGAGCCGATCAGCGGGTCCGGGGAACTCGATGCCCGCCGGTACCCATGGATCGTTCTGTGCACGACAGTCTGCTTATCTAAACAAGGCAGATCACTGTTCTGTCAGTATGGAAAACATTGATCCTGTGTTCCTGCAAAGCAGGGACAGGGATCTTTGCCTTCCCTTAGTAAAAACACCTCCCCCACAGTGAGAAAACACTTGTTAGGCACACATTTAACCTTTTGATTGCCCTAGATGTTACCCCTTCCCACAAAGTGTCATTAGTACAGTGACAACAGTGCATATCTTTAGCACTTACCACTGTATTAGTGTCACTGGTTCTCACAAAGTGTCAAAAGTGTCACTAAGTGTCCGATTTGTCTGCCACAATATCACTGTCAGTCACTAATTGCTGCCTTTACTAGTGAAAAAAAAAATGTTACCAGATTTCATTTTAAAAATCTGGTCACCTTACTTTAGACCTCTTTCATATTTAACGCTCATTCACTTCTGTTTTCTTTCTAGGACAATGGAGGTTGCAGCCCATATGCAAGATGTTTACATCTAGGACCAGCAAAACATTCTTGCCTCTGTAGACTAGGATTTATCGGGGATGGAAAAACTTGCACTGGAAATATTGATCAGGTTCTGATTTTTACCTTGCTTAAGGCAAAAAAAAAGTCTAATATATTGACAAAATGTATAGCTAAACTCCAGACAAAGGCTAGATACACAGCTGAAATGCCTACTGTATGTAAACAGATCTGTTTTTCAGTTCAGCCATTTTTTCTTATTCACGCGCCTCTGCCAGGTAGCATAACCAGGAGTGTGACACCGGTTTTACTGTTAGGAAGGACCAATACAATGGTGTCTCCTGTCTGTCTGCAGACTGCTGATTGGACAATGAAGGAGCAGCAGCACACCAATAAGTCATCAAGTCTGCTCTCTTCTACAGCTGTAGTCAAAACAAATCCAACGGCTTATAGTTTTGTGTAAAATGCATTTATTTATTTTTAAAGGAATACACAACTGTAATTGTGTTTTGATGTTTATCTGCCTAAAGTTCAGCTTTGACGCAAAAAGGCTTGTGAAGCAATTGTATATGTCATATTTTTACCAAAGGCAAGTTACAACTTAAGTTATGATCCATGTGTTGAATTTTTTAACAGTTTAGTCAGTAAAAATATTATACTGTGCACAATTTTTGAACAGATTGGTAGATTGTTGGCATGATGTTAATAATTATTATTAAAACCTGTGAAAACTTTTCAGACGCTACGGTACCATGATGAAGCAAACAGCTTTTATCGGTTATATGCGGTGAGCAGTACTGTTTTTGGTACAACTACTAGATAGCCATTGTAAGAACAGGAGCAATATTTTGTAACCCACACTGTGACATATTTTTTTGATTTCAGAAAAACTCCATTAAAGATTTATATGGAAATGGGCCATTTACAGTATTCGTCCCATTGAAAGAGGCCATTGAAAACAGCAGCACGGTAACAATTTCTGTTTAGTAATAATTGCATTCAATGACATAAAAAAATGAAAATAGGCTTACCCTTTGAACTAGTAGAACCCTGCATTAAACAGAGTGGTCATTGATGGGAAAAGACAAAATAAATGCTTTATGTAGTCTGCAAGAGACTAGAGCTACATTCACATGGGCATTTAGCCATGCTGTAAATCATGGCGGCAAAAATATACTGATTCCTGCAGGTGGGGTTGACAGCTGTGTGCGGATAGCTGTGGCCACCCAGTCCATACAGTGCAATGATAGGCTTGCTGTTGGTATTTGCAGTACGACTAAATGCCCATGCAAATGTAACCACAAAAATACAGCAAGGGCGTAGAGACCTAAACAGTAATAAAGAAGAAATCTTCCAATGGGAACACTAGTTCTGGTGACCCTGGCTGTTTTGGCTATGGGACAGAAGGTGAAGGTAAATCTCCTTAATGGGAAACCATTGGCAAAAAAAACCTGACAGGGATTATAACCTTCCCTTACAGTATCCAAAATAGAAAAAAAAAGTTGGAAATGGCAGTCGTTGCAATATTTTCTGTCACACTGTATTTGTGCCGAGGTCTTTAGTAACAGTAAAGTTAGCCCAATTTTTATTGTTTTTGTTTAATGTGAAAGATGATATTACGCCGATTAAATAGATACCCAACATGTTCCGCTTTAAAATTGTGCATGCACTCGTGGAATGACGAAAAACTACAGAAAAATCTCATCTTTCTGTCTCCCAGTATAATGACATTCATTGGTGTCATAATGACAAAAAATCTAAGTAACCGTTGTTACATTGTAAATGCAATAGGCGACGCTTTAAACATTTTTAACGGTCACCAGTTTAGCGGTACAGAGGAGGACTTTTGATCAAATTATTTCTCTCGCTCTAACAATAGCAGCAATACCTCACGTGTGATTTGAACACTGTTTACATTTGCGGGCGCAACTTACGTATGCTTTTTCTTTGGTGCGTGAGCACGCGGGGATGGGGGCGCTTTACATTTTATTTATTTATTTTTTACACTGTACCTTTAAAAAAAAAAAAAAGTCATATCACTTTTATGGCTGTCACAAGAAATGTAAACATACCTTGTGACAGTAATAGGCGGTGACGGTTAGGCCCCTTTCACACTTGTGCGACTTGTCCTGCGACTTGGGACTGCAAAGTCGCATGACAAGTCGTACTCCATGATTTCCAATGAGTACCATTCATATCTGTACGACTTCAAGTCACAACGACTTCAAAGTAGTCCCTGCACTACTTTGGGACGATTTTAATGCGTTCTGAGGTCCATAGGCATTGCCTAAAGTCCAGTCAAAATCGCATCAAAATGGCAAACAAAATTGCGGCAAAATCATGCGACTTTTATGTCGCATAAGTGTGAAAGGGGCCTTACTCTTTATGGAGGGATCTGGGGTCTATTAGGCACTAAACTCCTCCTCTGCACTTCAAAGTATTCAAAACGCCAAAATCAGGGTTTTTTAATACTTCACATTTTTTTCAATCCGTGTTATTGGCTGCTGAGTAAACCGGATGTAATGTCGTGACATCATAGCACATAAAAGCTGACTGTCCACTCTAAAAATTGGTACCAGGATGATGCCTCTAGCTGCAGGCATCACTCCGGTACAACCTCTTTCTTAACCAGTTCTGGACCGGAAGGATTTGCCCCCTCAATTACCAGGCCATTTTTTGCGATTTGCCACTGCGGTATTTTAGTGGAAAATTGCACGGTCATGCGACACTGATCTGAAATAAAATTGATGTCCTTTTTTTCCAACAAATAGAGCTTTCTTTTGGCGGTATTTGATCACCTGTGCGTTTTTTTTCCCGCTTTAAACAAATGAAAGGCGACAATTCTGAAAAAGAAAATATATTTTTCACATTCTACTATATAACATTCCCCCCAAAAAAATTTTAAATCAACATTTTTCATTGTTTTACATATTTTTGGTAAAAAAAAAGTGCAATACGCGTATTTTGATTGGTTTGTGCAAAAGTTATCGCATCTTCAAACTAGGGGAAAGATTTATGTCATTTTCTTTTATTTATTTATTTTACTAGTAATGGTGGCGATCTGCGATTTTTAGCGGGACTGCGACATTGCGGCGAACAGATCGGACTCCTAACTGACATTTTTGGGGGGGACCAGTGACATTACTACAGTAATCAGTGCTATAAATATACACTGTTACTGTACGAATGACACTGGCAGGGAAGGGGTTAACCTAGGGCAGTGATGGCGAACCTTGGCACCCCAGATGTTTTGGAACTTCATTTCCCATAATGCTCATGCACTCTGCAGTGTAGTTGAGCATCATGGGAAATGTAGTTCCATAACATAACATCTGGGGTGCCAAGGTTCGCCATCACTGACCTAGGGGTTGATCAAGGGGTTAAATCTTCTAGATTGTAAGCTCTAACGAGCAGGGCCCTCTAGTTCCTCCTGTTTTTTGAATTGTATTGTAACTGTATTGTCTTCCCTCACATTGTAAAGCGCTGCGCAAACTGTTGGCGCTATATAAATCCTGTATAATAATAATAAATGTGAGCCTAGGAGAGTGTTTACTAACTGTGGGGGGAGGGGCTTGTGAAATTACCATAGAGACCTGTGATCCTATATAGAAGGATCACAGGCGCTCTGTGATCATTTCAGAGAGAAGAACGGTCAGCTGTGTTTACAACAGCCGACCGTTCTCTCTCAGCAGGGAGCGTTCGCGGGTGGCCAGCGGCAATCACGGCCGCCAGCCTCGTGCATTGGCATCCCCGCTGCCTAGTGGGGGCAGGCGCCTCGCCCCCCAGCACCACGCCCGCGACTGACGTAGTACTATGTCGGTTCCCGCAGCCGAACCAGCCTGCCGCAGTAAAAGTGGTTAAAATGACATACAGGTACGTGATTTTGCAAGAAGTGGTTAAAGTTCACCCCAGACTGGGCCAGACTCAGAGCTTCATCTATGTTTTTATCTGTGTCTCTTTAAATGGATGCCTTATTTGTACCGATTGTTTAAAGTTTTCTTTTGCCTTTTTCAAGTTAAATTTTTCCTTCTCTTATCCTTAACATTTTCATTCCTTGATCAGCATGCATTTTGTTCATACTACAGATCGCGGAATGGGCCCGGAATCAGCTATTGAGTCAATTACTGCGCTACCACCTGGTGGGCTGCCAACAGTACCTAAGTAATGAGCTAAAGGAAGTGTCCTCAGTTACCTCTATGTCTGGTGGTATCATAAGATTTTCCACTAAGAATGTAAGTTCATTCTTGCTCTGTGCACTGCAGCATTTAGGATTAGTAACATTAGGCCACAGATATATATATAACAAAAATCTAATATATTTTTATAAATGAAACCAGAATCTGATCATGCTTGGGCAATGGAAAATGAGAAACCGCTTTGCTTATACAGTCATAGCCATAACAAGTAAAATAATGGTGTCTTGTTTAGACCCTTCATATAGCCAAAAAGAGGACCTGTGTACGTTTTGTGTACGCTGTCATACCGATGGCTTACCTGCCTCTATATTAAACCTCAAAAATCTAAATCAAATAAAACAAATCATCATAAATACATTTAAAAATACTGTTTTATTTAGTAGGAGTTTTTGAGTTATGTTTTTTGTGTGAATCAATAATGATTTTAGCACATTTCTATGAAAGATGATAAACTTGGTTCAGTCACCCAGAGGTCACCCCCCCCCCCCCTCCAAATAAAGAGAGGTCTGCATTTTACTAATCTCCATTCAGTTTTTATTCTTAACAATTTTGAGATGTTTCCCTTTGAAAAAGTTACGTGACGTGTGACCAAATGCTTTAGGGGCGGGACCTAGTGATGTCAGCATGTACAGTTATGAAGTCTTCACCCTGTGTGTTTGTTGCTACCACAACAACCAAGTGATGCTCAAGGGGGCTGCACACCCTGAATGTGCTATGCCTGTAATCTGAGTGCACCAGATTTAGTGCACAAACAAATGTGAGTTTTCTACTTTTAAATAATTTTTTTTTTTTAAGTTTTCCTAAAAGATTCAGCATTATGTTAGTCCTTTCTATTCTTCTTTGAGCATTATTGCTCAGGATCACCACAGGTTGTATTGCAAGCACCTGTCAGGATCTGTTACCACCAGAGATCATCGGAAGCACCAACAGAGGATTTAGCCATCCACCAAAGGATTTATATAACCCTAAAAGGGGAAGGTGCATGGTGACCTGTATTAGGTCTAGAGTTAAGGAGAGCACATATGAGTGAAGGTGGAGGGACACTGAAGGTGTTTGTGTGCTAGAACAGTACCTAGGAGTTCTCTTTGATCCTTTGGACTGTATTTTGTCTTGCCACATATACCCTTATGATACCGGCTTATACGCATGATATTCTTTACTCACGGACAATGATATCACAGGGGTGGCCTATTGCATTTGATTATCACCATTACGTTTATTTGTTTAAAGTGACACTGTTGTGTTGTTTTGACTGATTTATTTTCATTTCTTCATATTGTGTTGTTATCTACAGTGGGGATCGAAAGGTTGGGCACCCCAGGTAAAAATTTGTATTAATGTGCATAAAGAAGCCAAGGAAAGATGGGAAAATCTCCAAAAGGCAAAATTTCAAATTACAGATTAGACATTCTTATAATATGTCAGCAAAAGTTAGATTTTATTTCCATCATTGACACTTTCAAAATTACAGAAAACAAAAAAATGGCGTCTGCAAAAGTTTGGGCACCCTGCAGAATTTATAGCATGCACTGCCCCCTTTGCAAGGCTGAGACCTGCCAGTGTCATGGATTGTTCTCAATCATCGTCTGGGAAGACCAGGTGATGTCAATCTCAAAGGTTTTAAATGCCCAGACTCATCTGACCTTGCCCCAACATTCAGCACCATGGGATCTTCTACGCAGTTGTCTAGAAAACTGAAACTGAAAATAGTTGACGCTCACAAAGCTGGAGAAGGCTATAAGAAGATAGCAAAGCATTTTCAGATGTCTGTTCGGAATGTAATTAAGAAATGGCAGTCATCAGGAACAGTGGAAGTTAAAGCAAGATCTGGAAGACCAAGAAAAATATCAGACAGAACAGCTCGCAGGATTGTGAGAAAAACAATTCAAAACCCACTTTTGACTGCATGATCCCTCCAGAAAGATCTGGCAGACACTGGAGTTGTGGTACACTATTCCACTATAAAGAGATACTTGTACAAATATGGTCTTCATGGAAGAGTCATCAGAAGAAAACCTCTTCTACGTCCTCACCACAAAAATCAGCGTTTGAACTTTGCAAATGAACATATAGACAAGCCTGATGCATTTTGGAAACAAGTTCTGTGGACCTATGAGGTTAAAATTGAACTTTTTGGCCGGAATGAGCAAAGGTACGTTTGGAGAAGAAGGGGCACAGAATTTAATGAAAAGAACCTCTGTCCAACTGTTAAGCATTGGGGGGGGGGGGGTGTGGATCAATCATGCTTTGGGGTTGTATTGCAGCCAGTGGCACAGGGAACATCTCACGAGTAGAAGGAAATATGGATTCAATAAAATTTCAGCAAATTTTGGATGGTAACTTGATGCCATCTGTGAAAAAGCTGAAGTTAAAGAGAGGTCCTAAACACACCTCAAAATCCACGGGGGATTACATCAAGAGGCGTAAACTGAAGGTTTTGCCATGGCCTTCACAATCTCCTGACCTCAACATAATTGAAATCTATGGATAGACCTTAAAAGAGCAGTGCGTGACAGACAGCCCAGAAATCTCAAAGAACTGGAAGACTTTTGTAAGGAAGAATGGGCAAAGATACCTCAAACAAGAATTGAAAGACTCTTAGCTGGCTACAAAAAGAATTTACAAGCTGTGATACTTGCCAAAGGGGGCAGTACAAAATATTAACTCTGCAGGGTGCCCAAACTTTTGCAGACGCCATTTTTTAGTTTTCTGTGATTTTGAAAGTGTAAATGATGGAAATAAAATCTAACTTTTGTTGACATATTATAAGAATGTCTAATCTGTAATTTGATGCCCTTTGGAGATTTTTCCATCTTTCCTTGGCTTCTTTATGCACAATAATACACATTTTTACCTGGGGTGCCCAAACTTTCGATCCCCACTGTATAATAGAGGATTCACTTAGAGTACTGAGATTATTTATATTTAACGCTTTATGGTTAACTAGGGGAGCACTGTACCATCATTAGTACTGTACTCTTTATCTTTCAGGAACACTTTGGGTATTCAGCAGCAAACCCTCACACAGCTTATCAATTCGTCATATAATAGACATTATTTTGTCACAGATTTTAGCACACATAGTAGCACAGAGGATCAGGCACTTTTTATATAGTTGAAGGAATAGTACCCCATCATTGGTGTCACTGAAAGGATAAATGCCCCATCGTTGGTGTAAGTGGGAGAAATAGTGCCCCATTGTTGGTGTCAGTGAAAGCAATAGTACCCCATCATTGGTTTCAGTGGAAGGAATAAAGCCCCAGCATTGGTGTCAAGGAAAGAAATAGTGCTCCATCACTGGTGTAAGTGGGAGGAATACTGTCCCATCATTGGCATCAGTAAGAGGAATAGTGCCTTATGGTTGATGTCAGTAAGAGGAATAGTGCCCCAAGGGCCGTATAAAGTCAAACAAAGGGCCCGCAGTTTGGAGACCCCTGATAAAAAGAGCAACCAACCAGCTTTAACATTTTCCGATACATTTTCTGCAAACATTGAACAAGTTGTCTCTTCCACAACCATGAAAAAAAATATTATATACAGTGCATCCGGAAGGTTTTCATAACACTTCACTTTTTCCACATTTTGTTATATTACAGCCTTATTCCAAAATAGATTCAATTAGTTATTTTCCTCAAGAGTCTACAAACAATACCCTATAATGACAACGTGAAAGAAGTTTGTTTGAAATCCTTGCAAATCACATGTAAATCACGTGTACATAAGTATTCATAGCCTTTGCCATGACACTCAAAATTGAGCTCAGGTGCATCCTGTTTCCACTGACCATCCTTGAGATGTTTCTACAACTTGATTAGAGTCCACCTGTGGTAAATTTTGTTGATTGGACATGATTTGGAAAGGCACACGCCTATCTATATAAGGTCCCATAGTTAACAGTGCATTTCAGAGCACAAACCAAGCCATGAATCCAAGGAATTCTCTGTAGACCTCTGAGACAGGCACAGATCTGGGGAAGGGTACAGAAAAATGTCTTCATTGAAGGTCTCAAGGAAGAGTCCTGGTAAGCACAGTGGCCCCTATCATCCATAAATGGAAGAAATTTTAAACAACCAGGACTCTTCCTTGAGCAGGCCGCCCAGCCAAACTGAGCGATCAGGGGAGAAGGGACTTAGTCAGGAAGGTGACCAAGAACCAGATGGTCACTCTGATAGAGCTCCAGCGTTTCTCTGTGTAGAGAGGAGAACCTTTCAAAAGAACAACATCTATGCAGCACTCCACCAATCAGGCCTGTATGGTAGAGTGGCCAGACAAAAGCCATTCCTCAGTAAAAAGCACACGACAGCCCGCCTGGAATTTGCCAAAAGGCACCTGAAGAAGTCTCAGACCATGAGAAACAAAATTCTCTGGTCTGATGAAACAAAGATTGAACTCTTTGGCCCGAATGGCAAGCATCATGTCTGGAGGAAACCAGGCATTGCTTATCACCTGGCAAAAACCATCCCTACAGTGAGCATGGTGGTGGCAGCATCATACTGCGGGTATGTTTTTCAGTGGAAGAAACTAGGAGACTAATTAGGATTGAAGGAAAGATGAATGGAACAATATACCGAGACATCCTTGATGAAAACCTGCTCCAGAATGATCTGGACCACAAACTGGGCGAAGGTTCTTTTTCCAACCGGACAACGACCCTAAGCACACAGCCAAGATAAAAAAGGAGTGACTACGGGACAACTCTGTGAATGTCTCTGAGTGGCCCCGCCAAAGCCCAGACTTGTACCTGATTGAACATCTCTGGAGAGATCTGAAAATGGCTGTGCACCGACGCTCCCCATCCAACCTGATGGAGCTTGAGAGGTCCTACGAAGAAGAATGGGAGAAACTGCCCAAAAATAGGTGTGCCAATCTTATAGCATTATCCTCAAGAGGCTGTAATTGGTGCCAAAGGTGGTTCAACAAAGTATTGAGCAAAGGCTGTGAATAGTTATATACATGTGATTTTTGTTTTTTTATTTTTAATAAATTGGCAAAGATTTCAAAAAACTTCTTTCACATTGTCATTATGGAGTATTGTTTATAGAATTTTCAGGAAAAAAATGAATTTAATCCATTTTGGAATAAGGCTGTAACATAACATAAATGTGGAAAAAGTGAAGCGCTGTGAATACTTTCCAGATGCATTGCATATTTTTAAATGCATACATATATATATATATATATCCAAAAAATAAAGGATCACTCAGGCCACCCTCATTAAGTCTGTTTCTGTTTGGTGAGAGACATTTACAACAGTGGCCTGCTGGAGGTAATTTTGTAGCAGCAGCAGCTGGTGAATGAAAATTTGGGGGGGGTGTAAAAAACCAACATCCCCCCCTTGGGGGATGGCCGGCAATCGAATCTACCACCCCCTCCCTCCTCCCCCCTACCGGTGCAGACGGCTGGCTGGCTGGCTGCCCTGCCGACAGCCAGCATTCTTACCTGCTCCTTCCCTGAGCGGCTGTGAATCTACTCCGGCCATAGGTCCCCTCCCTCTTCCTGGCCAATCGCCAGTAAAATCACTTCTCTTTTTAGCTGAACAGGAAATGGGTCTCATGACCCGCTTCCTGATTGGCTGGGAGGAGAATCAGTGTGATAATAGCGAATATTAATTCACTATTGTCATACAACCGGGTGGGCTCAGGGCGCAGTGCTCTGCGCCCCGAGCCCACCCTTTTTTGGAGCCTATTAGAGCCTCTCACTCTAATCATGTGCTTGAAAAAAAAAATACCCTATTGGAATCCATGCGTCCGGCGCCCTGCATGTAGATTAGGGGGATGGATGCATGGATGGGGGGGCGGCACCCCTGCGCTCTCAATGGACGGGCCACCACTGTTTTGTAGGGCTCTGGCAGTGCACATCCTGTTTCTCCTTGCACAAAGGAGCAGATACCGGTCCTGCTGATGTGTTAAGAACCTTCTACATCCCTGCCCAGCTCTCCTAGAGTAACTGCCTGTCTCTTGGAATCCCCTCCATGCTCCAGAGACTGTGCTAGGAGACACAGCAAACCTTCTGGCAATGGCACGTATTGATGTGCCATCCTGGAGGAGTTGGACTGCCTATGCAACCTCTATAGGGTTTAGGTATCGCCTCATGCTACTAGTAGTGACACTGACCCTAACCAAATGCAAAACTAGTGAAAAATAGTCAGAAAAGATGAGTAGGGAAAAAAATGTCAGTGCCTCCACCTGTAAAACCATTCCTGTTTTGGAGGTCATCTCATTGTTGCCCATCTAATGCACCTGTTGTTACATAGTTACATAGATACATAGTTAGTGAGGTTGAAAAAAGACATCAGTCCATCCAGTTCAACCTATGATGTGTGTGTGTTTGCTTTTAACCGTACATTGTATAACCCTGTATGTTGTGGTCTCTAAGGTGCCCATCTAACAGTTTTTTGAAACTATCAATGCTCCCTGCTGATACGACTGCTTGTGGAAGAGAATTCCACATCCTTACCGCTCTTACAGTGAAGAACCCCTTACGCATTTTAAGGTTAAACCGCCTTTCCTCTAGTTTTAGTGAGTGGCCACGTGTCTTATTGTATCTCCTTTCTCTGAATAGTTTGTTCCTTATGCTAGGGTCGCCAGTACAGTATTTGTACATTGATATCATATCCCCCCTCAGTCTTCTCTTCTCCAGAGAGAATAGGTTCAGTGCTTGCAGTCTTTCCTCATAGCTGATGTCCTCCATTCCCCTAATTATTTTTGTTGCCCTTCTCTGGACTCTCTCCAGTTCCAGCACATCCTTCCTGAAGACCGGTGCACAGAACTGGACAGCATACTCCAGATGTGGCCGGACCAGAGTCTTGTAGAGTGGGAGAATAATCTCTTTATTTCTGGAGTGAATCCCCTTTTTTATACATCCCAGTATTCTGTTGGCTTTACTTGCAGCGGCTTGGCATTGCATGCCACTGCAAAGCATGTTGTCTACCAGTACCCCCAGGTCCTTTTCCATCCTAGACTCACCCAGAGGTTCCCCCCCTAGTGAGTAGCTTGCTTTCTGGTTTTTGGCCCCAAAGTGCATTACTTTACATTTTTCAACATTAAACCTCATCTGCCATGTAGTTGCCCACCCCGTTATTTTGTTCAGGTCCGCTTGCAAGGTTTCCACATCCTGCATAGAAGATATTGGCATGCTTAGTTTAGTATCATCTGCAAATACTGAGATTGTACTAGATATCCCCTCCTCTAAATCATTTATGAATAAATTAAACAGGATTGGTCCCAGGACAGAACCCTGGGGGACCCCACTTTCCACACCCGCCCAATCCGAGTACTCCCCCATTAATCACCACCCTCTGAACTCTCCCCTGGAGCCAGTTCTCTATCCAGGTACTCACCTTATGGTCCATACCTACCTTCCTTAGTTTGTACAGTAAGCGTTTGTGGGGAACGGTGTCAAAGGCCTTTGCAAAGTCCAGATACACCACATCCACAGGTTTTCCTTTATCTAGGTGGCAGCTCACTTCATCGTAGAAGGTTAATAGATCGGTTTGGCAAGAACGATTTTTCATAAATCCATGCTGATTGCTACTAATAATACAGTTTTCATTACTAAAGTCTTGTATGTGGTCCCTTAACATCCCCTCCAAAATCTTGCAGACTACCGATGTTAGGCTGACCGGCCTATAGTTTCCCGGGATACACCTTGGCCCCTTTTTAAATATTGGTACCACGTTGGCTTTTTTCCAATCAGCTGGCACCATACCCGTCTGTAAACTATCCTTAAAGATCAAGAATAATGGTCTGGCAATCACCTGGCTGAGCTCTTTAAGAACCCTCGGGTGCAAGCCATCCGGTCCCGGTGATTTATTTATGTTAAGTTTCTCTAGTTTAGTTCTAAGTCTATCTTCTGTTAGCCATGGCGGCATTTCCTGAGGTGTGTTGTTTAGTTCGGCCTTACAAGCTAGGTTCGTGTAGCCCCCCGATTCTTTTGTGAAGACTGAAGAGAAGAAATGATTTAACACTTCCGCCTTTTCTCTGTCCTCAGTGGCCATATTCCCTTTGTCATCTTTTATGGGGCCAATGTGTTCTGGCCTCGCTTTCTTACTGTTTATATACTTAAAGAACTTCTTGGGGTTCTTTTTACTCTCCTCCGCTATATGTCTCTCGTGTTCTATTTTAGCCGCCCTGATTTCGTCTTTACATTTCTTATTACACTCTTTGTAATGCTTAAATACTGCCAATGACCCCTCAGTCTTGTATTTTTTGAAGGCCTTATCTTTAGCACTAATATACATTTTTATGTTGGAGTTTAGCCACCCAGGGTTTAATTTTGCTCTTTTAAATTTATTTCCCTTTGGAATGCACTGGTCAATCCCCTTGTTAAGTATGCTCTTGAAGCACTCCCATTTTTCCTCCGTGTTCTTTGTTCCCAGGGTTCTATCCCAATTGATATTTTCTAGCAGCGAGCGCAGTTTAGGGAAATTGGCTCTTTTGAAATTCAGTGTCCTTATATTGCCCCTCTGCTTCCTATAACTGTAATTAATACTGAAACTTATTGACCTATGGTCACTGTTTCCTAAGTTGTCCCGTATTTCTATATCCGTGAGCAGGTCTGTATTGTTGGTAATCAGTAGGTCAAGTACTGCATTTTTTCTCGTCGGTGCATTCACCATCTGACCCATGAAATTGTCCTGCAAAACATTTAGGAACTGCCTAGCCTTGGCTGAGTGTGCGGTTCCTTCTGCCCAGTCTATATCTGGATAATTAAAGTCCCCCATTATAATGACATTTCCCATCCTTGCTGCCAATCCTGTCTGTAAAATGAGGTCCGCCTCCCCCTCCTCCCTCAGGTTGGGGGGCCTATAGCATACGCCCAATATTACCTTCCCCACCGTGCCTTCCCTTTGAAGCTCTACCCATAGGGATTCTGCTTCGTCCATAGCTCCATTATTAATATCATCCCTCATATTTACCTGTACACTGTTCTTAATATACAGACATACCCCTCCTCCTTTTTTACCCTCTCTATCTCTGCGATAAAGGGAATACCCTGAATGGTTGCCATCCAGTCATGAGAGCTGTCAAACCAAGTCTCAGTTATCCCCACAAAATCTAAGTCCTCCTCAAACATCAGCAGCTCCAGCTCTCCCATCTTGTTGGCCAGGCTTCTGGCATTGGTATATAAACCTCTTAATTTTGTCCGGTTACCTATATCCTCGTTTGATGTTTTTAGGCTGCTCTCCTGATTTTTCCCCATACCCACCCTGGGTATAGGAGCTCCAAACACCCTACCGCTAATGCCCCCATTTCTGCCCTCTGAAACTTGCTTTCCACTGGCTAATTCTACATCTTTACCCTCCCCCCCATTCCCTAGTTTAAAAGCCCCTCTAACTTTTTGGCCATCCTCGCACCCAGTACGGCTGCACCCTCCCCATTTAGGTGCAATCCGTCCCTACAAAAGAGCCGGTGGCCGACTGAGAAGTCGGCCCAGTTCTCCAGGAACCCGAAACCCTCCTTACTACACCAGCTCCTCAGCCACTTGTTAACTTCCCTAATCTCCCGCTGCCTCTCTGGTGTGGCTCGAGGTACAGGTAGTATTTCGGAAAATACTACCTTGGAGGTCCTTATCCTCAACTTAGCGCCTAAGTCCCTGAAATCGTTTAGGACTCTCCAACTTCCTCTGCCTATGTCATTGGTACCCACGTGTACCATGACAGCTGGGTCTTCCCCAGCCCCACCCAATAATCTGTTCACCCGATCCGCGATGTGCCGAACCCGAGCGCCCGGCAAACAGACTGTTCGGCGCACACGGTCTTTGTCACAGATTACACTGTCTGCCCTTCTAATAATTGAGTCCCCTACCACCAGCACCTGTCTTTCCTTTCCCTTTCTACCGGCCTCTCTGGAGGAGTTCTTCCCCTGGCAGCTAGGGGCGTCACTCTGCTCCAGCACTGCTGGTCCCTGACTGGTTTCCCCAACATCACACAACGGGGCGTATCTATTGGGGTGCTCCAGCCCAGGATCAGCCTCCTTGCCTTGTCCCCTTCTACCCCTCCTAACTGTCACCCCTCTACTCTGCTCTGATGCCTGCACCTCCAATACTCCGCCCACCTCTGTGCAGACCCCTGTCTGCACCCGACTGGTACGATCCTGGCTCTCCTCCGGTATGGACATTCGTCTCAGTGTTGCCAGCTGCTTCCCTAGATTCAGGACCTGAGCTTCCAGGGAAGCAACGTGCTTACATTTCTCTAGCGCTCATTGACAGACGTAGTCCTCGGTGATACACCACCTTCGGGTTATGTTGCCTCCACAGGAGCAGGACTAGACAGGAAATTAAAAAGCTCTGGCCACACCCTAGGGGCAGTCCCAGAGGGTATATCCTCTCTCTCTCTGCCTCAGCAAATCAGTTATTTTCTGTCTAGTTAGGAGTAAGGACCTAGATACCTTGCTGGGATCTTAGGTCCTGGCAAGATTTTTTTCTTAAAGGATTTTTTAGACAGCTTTTTTTCTCCAGTGTTTCTGTGAGATCTTCAAGCAAGAAAGCTGAACTGGGCGACGGGCTGGATGTTGAGATCCGGTGGTCACCCCAGTTCAGCCTACGAGCGCGTGCAGGCCATAGCTCCGCGCTGGGTCGGCCGCGACAAAGTCCCATTAAAGGACTGACCCTGCGAGTTAAACGTCTCGCTGAAACGCCAAAGACCATGAGTCACGGCGTCCATATCGGTCGACAGCCCTCCCGCCCCGGTGGAGAGGGGTACTGTCAGGAGTTGGTGCCCGCCTGGTTCCGGTATGGTGAGTAGTATGTTCCCCCTTTTCCCCTGACGGGTCTTGTGGTGAACGCGGGCCCCTCTCTGTATGGTAAGATAGAGTCCCTCTCTATCCTATAAATGACACAGATCCTCCTACTTTGAGTGTGATTTTATGTGCAAAAGCCAGGAGGCTTGGTTTGGGAGCTAACAATCTAATTGTATACATGTTAAAAGATTATAATCTGTGGCATTCTGGGAATCTTACGGTGATAAGAATAAGCTACCTACCAGTCAGAAGCCACGGACATGTAGACTGCCTTCCTAATCAGATCTCCAGCTATTAGCAGGCCTCCCGAATGGCCATGCGGTCCGCCAGGGCCGGTACCGCCAACCACGCCAAATCCCCATGCAGAGAGAGTGTTGTGTGCCCTGCAGCACACCGCTATTCAGTACAGGCCGGCCGCCATTTTTTTTGCTGGATCGCACGAGCCGCCATTTTGGCGTAGCCTCGTGTCTCCAGCATGGGGGCGGCCATGTTTGAGGTGATCCAAACACCTCGTGGAGCTAGGGGAGGCGCCGGAAGGCGTGCAGAGGGGCGGAGCCGCCTCCTTTCTTCCTGGGCAGCCAGCCAAAAGACTTCCTGTTTGTCAAGACAGCGCTGTAACCTGTTGCAGTTAAACTCTGAGCATCAAGTGTCTCTCTCTCTCTCTCTCGATCGATAGGGATCCCTAGCAGGTAACACTAAGGGGCTTTTGTGGCGCTGGGGGTCTGGAAAAAAAAAGAACGTTTTTTATTTTTGAATTATATTATCCAGGAAGTGACTGGAATTATCATGGACCCTGCCACACATATTCCCCCACCTGTTTCCCTCGAGGGGGCCACGGGACCCGCCGGTGCACAGAGTGTAGAGTCATTTACAGCAATTTTGGAGTCTATGGTGGCTCGGGTGGAGGCGGCCTGTCAGGGACGGGGGTCAAGGAAGCGACCCCCGCCTACCCCTATACTATCTGACACCTCTGACTCAGATTCAGAGATGGTCACTGCAGTTGCAGGTTCCTCTGCAAGGGCTGTTATCCCAGGTAAAGCCCCCTCAGACAGTGAGGAGGACGCTTCTTCTCCTGCTATTATTCAGGAAGAAGCATTGGTGGACGCACTAGTTGTGGCAGTGCAGGAAACCTTAAAACTTGAGGCTTTACCGGCAGAAGCAACTGAAACAGAGATTCCTTTTGGTACTAATAAGCCCATCAAAACGGTGAAGGTTTTTCCTGTACCTAAATGTTTCGGTAATCAGATTAAAGGAGAATGGGAGCATTCTAAACGTACCTTTACTATTTCCAAGCGTATTGCTAGACGCTATCCGTTTGAGGAATCCATCATTAAGAAATGGACGGTACCACCAGTGGTGGATCCACCTATTTCCAGGCTGTATAAAGCCACGGTTATCCCAGTGGAGGACACTTCGTCCTTTAAGGATCCGGTGGATCGAAAGATGGAAGCAGAGTCCCGCACCATCTTCTCTCTGATAGGGTCAGCATTTAGACCAGTAATTGTTATTGGTCTAGTTTCCCAGACACTTACGGAATGGGCGAAAATGGTACGCCAAGACCTTAGGGGAAAAGATATTCCCCAGGAGACATCTGATTTGATGGAACAGATTATACAAGGGCTACAGTAGTTTATCTGTGACGCAGCCTTGGACACTACTCCCTTATTAGGGCATGCATCTAAGTCAGCGGTGATCCTCAGACGTGTGCTGTGGTTAAAATGCTGGTCAGCTGACCTAGGTTCCAAAAAGACCTTGACTAATCTCCCTTTTCAGGGGAATCGTCTATTTGGGGCCAACCTAGATGAAATCATTAAGGATGCCACTGGGGGCAAGAGCACTTTTTTGCCACAGGCTGCTAAAGCTAAGGGACCTCGCAACAAGCGAGGACCTTTCTTTACCGCCCATAAAGGGCGCCCGGCTGGTACTAGCGGGAAAGGCAAGACTCCTCCAGGAGGGTTCAAGAAGGGCTGGTCGGACAAGCAAAGGACCAACCCAGCCAAACCCGAAGCAAAGGAGTACACAGCCTGAAGGTGCGCCCCCACCCGGTTTCAGGGTGGGGGGACGTTTTCACCAGTATTCAGGACATTAGATCGAGCATCAACCACTACTACCGGTGCGATTCTTCCCTTCCAACATTTAAGTACTACAGGAAGCGGTAGTTACCGTTCCCTGAATAGATCTTTCCCTTTACCTTTTCCTAAGATTAGTCCCTATACCTCACAGGAATCGGATCTGGTTGACCAGATAGGCCAAGTAGCCTCTAGTCGGGTGACTTCGGTCCCTGAGGTTCAACCAGAAAAGATCACCCTTCCTGATAACAATCAGGTATCTGATAAATGTGTGGGAACAGAAAACGACCAGACTTTCTCGGATGGTCGGGGCCAGATACCTCTAGGGACGCCTGGTTCAGATTCTATCAGCGCCAGTGGTCCTAGAAATTCTAGGCTGGCCTCCTCAAGCCGGCCTGGCCGACTTGGACATGCTAGTCGTAGACGTTCCGTGGGAACTTCGTCTCAGGGAGTGTCTGTGGTCTCAAGGACCAATTTACCATCATGCTTTACAGTCGCTGGGTTTAATGGCCTGGCCATTGAGACCCAAGTACTGAAGGACAGAGGTTTGTCTACTTCAGTCATTCCTACCCTTATTAAAGCAAGGAAAGCGACTTCCAGCAAAGTCTATTATCACACATGGAAGACTTGTATTGCGTGGTGCGAATCTTTAGGATTTCCTCCACGTACCTATTCGGGGACTCGAATATTGGCCTTTTTGCAACAAGGGGTTGAGCAGAAGCTAGCCTTGAGCACCATCAAGGGTCAAGTTTCAGCATTAGCAATCTTCTTTCAGAAACCTTTAGCTACCAAGTCCTTGGTGCGGAATTTCATCCAGGGGGTGCGGCACCTGGCTCCTCCAGTCCGCGCGCCCTTACCGCCCTGGGATCTTAATTTGGTTTTGTCGGTTCTACAGAAACCTCCCTTTGAAAACATCAGGGAGATTCCCTTGCTTACTTTATCCCAGAAGGTGGCCTTCTTGGTGGCTATTACTTCTGCTCGCAGGGTGTCAGAACTGGCTGCATTATCATGCCAGTCCCCATACCTAGTGATTCATAGGGATAAGGTAGTACTTCATCCTAAGCCATCTTTTCTTCCTAAGGTGGTTTCAGATTTTCATCTGAATGAAGATATTGTACTACCTTCCTTGTGTCCTCAGCCCAAGCATCATCGGGAACATGCGTTGCATTCCTTAGATGTGGTTCGGGCAATCAGGGTATACCTGAAAGCTACGGAATCTTTCCGTAAGACGGATTCACTTTTTGTGATCACGGATGGCCCCAGAAAGGGTTTGCCTGCATCTGCCGCGACCATTGCCAAATGGATTAGACAAACGGTGGTACAGGCTTATTCTATTAAGGGTCAGAGTCCTCCGTTCCTTGTTAGGGCGCACTCCACTCGAGCGCTCAGTACTCCCTGGGCCTTTCGCCATCAGGCGTCAGTGGTCCAGGTATGTAAGGCGGCCACCTGGTCGTCGGTACATACCTTTACAAAATTCTATAAAATTGATGTGACGGCATCGGCGGATGCCTCATTTGGCCGCAAGGTTTTGCAGGCCGCAATTTGAGGAGACCGGTGGTCTACCTCGAGGGTTTTTTTCTGTTTGAAAAAAAAAAAAAAAAAAAAAATTTTCTCTTTTTTGTTGAGTCTCATCATTAAGGATGAGCATTGTAAACTTCTAGTTGGCACCGGTTGGGCCTTCTAGATTGGGATTTGATTTCATTTTCCCACCCCTCAGTTGTGATACTGCTCTGGGACGTCCCGAAGGTGGTGTATCACCGAGGACTACGTCTGTCAATGAGCGCTAGAGAAAAATGGATTTTTGTAAAATCTTACCGTAAAATCCTTTTCTCTTAGCTCATTGACAGACGTAGTCCCCGCCCCTCTGTTTTTTGAGTTGGGTTGGGTTAAAATCTCTAAAGACTGCTTTTTCACATAACTGATTTGCTGAGGCAGAGAGAGAGAGGATATACCCTCTGGGACTGCCCCTAGGGTGTGGCCAGAGCTTTTTAATTTCCTGTCTAGTCCTGCTCCTGTGGAGGCAACATAACCCGAAGGTGGTGTATCACCGAGGACTACGTCTGTCAATGAGCTAAGAGAAAAGGATTTTACGGTAAGATTTTACAAAAATCCATTTTTTGCGCATTTGTATTCGCCCTCGATCACATGTCTGAGGAACGCATACATATCACAAGATGTACACCGAGTCGCATCTCCACACCCGCCGGGCATTGTACCTACTAATCTAATCTAATGGGGATACAGTAATTTAAGTCTATCCTATGTGGCTATTTCCTAGCTTCCTATCTCTACCTTCTCACCCTCTGGTACTCCGCTACCCTCACTTGACACTCCGTTGCACAACACTCACAATCTCACAGCCCGGTCAGTCGCACAACACTGCCAGTCGTACCACCCGATCAGTTGCACAACACTCACAGTCTCACAGCCCGGTTCAGTCGCACCACACTCACAATCGCACAGCCCGGTCAGTCGCACCACACTCTCAGTTGCCCAACACAGTCGCACAGCGCAGTCAGTCGCACCACACTCTCAGTTGCCCAACACTCAGTCGCACCGCTCAGTCAGTCGCACCACACTCAGTCAGTCGCACAACCCTCACAGACACACCGTCCGGTCAGTCGCACCACACTCACAGACTCATTAACACCAAAACAGCTGAAACTGGTTAACAACCCCCTCTGCTACCTAATTGCTGAGATCAATTTCCCAGAAGTTTAACTGACTTGATGCTATACTCTGATTAAAAAGAGCTCCTTTAATTTTTTGAGCAGTGTATATACATATGTATATAGGTATATAATATATATGAATTATTTTTTTCATTTTTTATATGTCAGCTGGTTGGAATTTAGTTTAGTGGCCATGCTCGTAACAAACTTGCTTTCTTCTGTTACCCAGATTGAGTTGCAACAGTGCATTTTTGCTGTTTACCTGCCCTCTGATCTTCATTAATAATCACAAGAAACAATCATGTGTAGCCCTCTTTTGGGGGCGTTTTTGAGAAATGGCCCTCCCCAAACAGGATATTGCGCTAAACCTTTTGGTACATAGGAGATCCAGGACCTTCACTAAGTGGAAGATTGGATTTCATAATAAACTTGGCAATGCCTTCACCCAGGACAGGGTTAATCTGTAATCTAAACAAAGTAATTAGAAGCAGAAGAACTACTGAAACCAGCATATATCATTAATCATAAACATATACAGTGGGGAAAATAGTTATTTGATCCCCTGCAGATTTTGTAAATTTGCCCACTTGCAAAGAAATTAAGGGTCTATAATTTTTTATCATTGGTGTAATTTAAATGACAGAATATCAGCCAAAAATTCAGAAAAAACACAATACAAATGTTATAAATTGAGTTGCAGTTCAGTGAGTAAAAAAATTATTTGATCCCCAAGCAAAACATGACTTAGAACTTGGTGGAGAAACCCTTGTTGGCAAGCACAGAGGTAAGATAATTCTTGTGGTTAGTTACCAGGTTTTCACACATCTCAGCAGGGATTTTGGTCGACTCTTCTTTACAGATCATCTCTAAATCCTTAAGGTTTCTTGGCTGTGGCTTAGCAACTCGAAGTTTCAGCTCCCTCCATAAATTTTCCATAGAATTTATGGCCTGGAGACTGGCTAGGCCACTCCATGACCTTAATGTGCTTTTTCTTGAGCCTCTCCTTTGTTGCCTTAGCGGTATGTTTTCGGACATTGTCATGCTGAAAGACCCATCTTCAGTGTTCTGGGTGGGGGAAGAAGGTTCTCATCCAAGATTTTACAATACATGGCCCCGTCCATTGGCCCCACAAACTGAAAAGTCAGCCTGTACCTTTAGCAGAGAAACCGCCCCAAAGCATAATATTTCCATAATATTTCCTGTAGGGATGGTGTTCTTAGGGTCATAGTCAGCATTTTTATTCCTCCAAACACAGCGACTTGTGTTATTGCCAAAGAGCTCAATTTTCTTCTCATCGGACCACAGCACTTTCTTCCAATGCTTCTCTGAATCATTTAGATGTTTATTGTCAAACGGGCCTGTACATGTACCTTCCTGAGAAGGGGGACCTTGCGGGCGCTGCAGGATTTCAATCCATGGTGGTGTATTCTGTTACCAATGGTTTGTTTGGTGACTGTTGTTTCAAATGCCTATGATAACAATTATAGACCCTTCATTTCTTTGTTAGTGGGCAAACTTACAATCCTGCAGGGGATCAAAAAATGAATTTCCCCACTGTAGATACACACCAGTATAGAAATAATAAAAGCTTTATATAAGAAGAGATTATTAACAGTATATACTGTACATCCTAAGTGCATACAGGTATTATCATCAATGTGCCCAACAAGAGTCCTGGTGGAATTGTGCACATACTGTATATTCAGGTATAATATAGTTATTTATAGAGATACCTACAGATGAATGTTGCAGCTAAATCCAGTTGCAGGGGCCCCTGAGGATAATGTAGTGTCTGTTTTTGCATCAGAGACCTGAAGACAAGATCAGCAGTCATGTGGGTATTCTCCAACTGTTGTCCAGCCAGCCTGGAATGAAACTTCCCACTGGCAGGAACAGTGGTTACACTGGAATTCTAAATCAGCCTATCTACTCTGTGCTTTAGTCCCTCTCTAGTACTGTCTAAAATAACAAGAGTGCTATATAAACTCTATTGCAGTAAACAGGTTAATTAACTAATATACAATAAGGAGGCCACTACAAACAGTACCTACAATAGCAGAGGACTAGCTATTTGGCACTGTGCATGTAAAGTAATAACAACGACAAGGAAGATATACCCTGTCACAAAAAGGTCTAGTTAAATACTAAGCAGCTGTAAACTATTAGATCATGGGACGAAAACTTGCATAACAGTCTCCTCTGATCTAGGACTTAATAGCATGGACAGGACTTGTGGCTAAAATGTTATCTCTCTCTCTTTCTCTCCACTTCCTCCTTCTGAGGCTTCCAAGCCAACAATTAGGGGCAGGAAGTGCATACATACATATATATATATATATATATATATATTTATTTCAGGTACTTATATAGCGCTGTCAATTTACGCGGCGCTTTACATATACATTGTACATTCACATCAGTCCCTGCCCTCAAGGAGCTTACAATCTAAGGTCCTTAAGGTCCCTTTTTTTATATACATGATCCAATTAACCTACCAGCATGTCTTTGGAGTGTGGGAGAAAACCGGAGTACCCAGAGGAAACCCACGCAGGCACAGGGAGAAGATGCAAACTCTAGGCAGGTGTCGTGGTTGGGATTCGAACCAGCGACCCTCTTGCTGCTAGGTGAAAGTGCTAACCACTATATGTATATATATATATATATATTGTGACAGGAAGTCAGGTAAATCTGGGAATGTAGTCACTGAGAGGAGACACATTCCCACCTGCTTTGAAAAGTTCACTGATACTATAGGGTGTTGGCTGCAAAAAGAGCCAGCAGGAAGTTGAAAACCATTCAGCTGTTCAGAATGAGGAGATCAAGGCCTCTATAATTTGTCCAGAGAAAATCTATTGAGTGCTGCCTCCTGTCGCCGTGTAGGCTGGGAGAGGAGGACAGACATACGTGTACCTCCCGACGCCGTGTGGGCATGGGAGAAGGACTGCTGCCGCCTGTCGCCGTGTGGGCTGGGAGAGGGGGACAGTCGGATGTGTGCCTCCCGACAAGCTGGTGAGCATGGGAGAAGACCCCCTACAGCGATGTGAAGCTAAGGAGGGTAACCACGAGTGAAGACGTCTCAAAGGTGAGAAGACAAAGTGTTCCATGTGAAGAGTGTGAAGAGTAAAGGGACCTGTTAAATGAACTGTGTTCAATATGAAGAATCTGAAGAGTAAAGGATCCTGTTATAAATGAACATGTGCTGTGTGAAAGAAAACAAAGGGACATGTTCAATGGACAATGTTTGTGCTGAGTGAAAAGCAAACAAATGGACATTTGAGTGTCTGCTGTAGGATCAGCAGTGTCGGCCCAACAGTAGGTTGGAAAGACTTCTTAGGTAGGTTCCAGCGTGAGAAGGTAGCCGCCCACAGAGGCAAGGATTTATTTTGTCTTTTATTTTATTTTGGCTGTTTTGATGCTTGCAATTGTGTTAAGTAAATTGCATGAATAAATCAGTCTTGTTTTCAACCTCTAATCGGCTATCTCTCTGTGAAAACGCACCCCCAAAGGGGTCATCCACGCCTACCACCGAGCTAATCCCTTACATATGGTGGAGGTATGCAGTGGGCAGAAGCGAAGATCCCTGCAAGGAAGTGCAAATGTTTGATGAACTTTGTCTGGTGCATGAGATTGCACAATCTATGTGTGCAGGAGAGAAGATCCTGACAAAAAAAAAAAAAAGTGTTTTAAAGAGACAGCGGTCTCAAAATTATTTGATGAACTTTGTTGTGTCTGGTGCAAGTGACTGCACAAACTGTGTGTGCAGGAAAAGAGATCTTGCAAGAGAGAGAAAAACTACATGTGTTAAAGAGACAGTGGTCTGAAAATTTTTTGCTGGACTGTGAAAAATTTGTTTGTGGAGTTATTGAAGATGGGGCGTTCAAAACGCCTGAAGAATGCAAAGATAGATGAAATGAGAGACCGGATTCTATGGATGGAGGGGATGCTACCGTCTGAACCAGCCCCATCCATGCCTAAAGAGAGTCTACTAAAGAGGAAGGGTGTTGTCCCTAGCAACACTGATGAAACTGCTATGGAGGCGCAGTGTGCTCAGATGAAAAGTAAACCCAAAATGGGGGAGATGCTGAAACAACGGAGCTTTGCAGCTCAACAAAAGGCTCATCAAGAGAGCATGGCAGGCTGGAAACAGAGACGCCAGCAGCCAATGGAGGCCATCGGTTTGGAAGAAACCGAGTATGTGTGCAGGGCTGAATTGGATGCCTTGCAACGGAAAATGGAAGAAAAGGAACAAGCCTTGGAATTGCTTAAAATGGAGCATAGAAACTTGCAGGAAATGAATGAACTACTCAAGTCTCATGTGTTACAGTGGGAAGAATCCACTGCTCTTCTTTTGGTCGAGTTGCAAAAACGCAGAGAGACTATAATGGAGAAAGATACCATCCTCATGGAAAAGGAAAGTGAAATTCAGACTTTGCAGAAGCAAAGTATGGCTGATATGTTGGAGTTGCGTAATCAGCTGGAAAAAAGTCTTCAGTCTTTGGGAGCTACAAAAATAGACCTGCAGGAGTCGCAGGAACAGAATGTTGCTCTGAAAGCGACATTGTCTCTCAGCGACAAAGAGAAAAGTGAAAGAGAGGCTAAATTACTGAGTACTGTGTATGAGCTCACTACTTTGAGCAATGTGGTAGATGAATGGCGTGCGGACTGTGAAAGTTGGAAAGGGGAAGCCCAACGTGTCCAGCAGCAGTTAAAGGAGAAAGAAGCCTGTGTGGCAGAATTACATTCTTATTCCCAGATGCTAGCCAATGAGGTGAAGGCTCTTATGCAGGGAAAAGGAGATTGTGAACATAAGAGGGAAAAAGTAGAGGCACAGCTTCTGGAATCGCAAGTCAAGGTGTCAGAAGGTGACCGATTGTGTGCTAAGCTGTCAGAGAAGGCAAACCGACTGCAGGTTGAGTTGGACAATGTTACAAATCAGCTTTCTCAAGCAGACAGAAAATCTAGAGAAATTGCGGAAGATTTTTCTATCTTGGAATCGCAGCTGCAAGACACGCAGGAACTCTTACAGGAAGAGAGGTGTCAAAGGCTGAGTTTTAGCACAAAGCTCAAACAAATGGAAGATGAGAAAAATGGCTTCCTGGAACAATTAAAAGAGGAGGCGGAAGCAAAGAAAAACCTATCAGAGCAAGTCGCAACATTGCAAGCTCAGATAGCGGTTATGAAAAAACGCATGGAAGAAAGCGTTGGTTCATTACAGTGTGTTGAAGATGTGAAAAAGAAGTTTGGTCAGATGCTTGGTGAAGAGAAGAATGTGTCTGCAAAATATGCAGAAGAACGCGCACGTGCAGAAACGGAGGCGCGTGATAACGAGAGCAAAGCCCTGTTCTTGGCTCGCTCTTTGGAGGAAGCTCTAGAGTGTAAGGCTGAACTAGAAAGTGTTAAACAGCTGCGTACAGAAATGGAAGAATTGGTCAGCTCCAAGGATGATGTTGTGAAAAGCGTTCAGGAGCTAGAAAAGTCTAAGCGAGCCTTAGAACAGCAACTAGAAGAGATGAAGATTCCGTTGCAGGAACTGGAAGAGGAATTCCAGGCAACAGAGGATCTGTCCCAAAGAGGGGATAGTGTGCCTGATGCAGTTTTTAAAAGGATCAGTGTTTTGGGGTCTGTCCTGAGTGAGCCTCAGAAATGTGACGACATGTGGCTTGAATCACCCCTTTGGAATAAACCGTTCCTTCAAAAACTTCAAGCATTGGAAAATGTATCATTAGAACTTCAGCAAACAAAGGAGCTGAGTAAGAAATGTGATGATTTCTCAGTTCAGGCTGAAAACCTAGTGGAGAAAACTAAGGCTGTTGGTGAAAACGTGAAGCAAATGAATAAGTGCCTTTCAGGGAGTGTTTCCAAAATGGAACTGGTGAAAGACGGGTGGCAGAAGTTTGATCGTGATCTTGAGATGCATTCCATGTGGAATTCAGATAGAGAAAAAGAACTAGGTGACCTTGAGCGGTCAAATAGTTCAGCAGAAAGTGCATTGAAGAAACCTGTAAAAGAATGTGTTGCAGTTCCATGCTTCTTCACTGATGCAGAGAGGAGGTCTATAATGGATACCACCCAGATCGCTGGGTTCAACTGTGTTGTTGCCTTTAACCCCTATGTTGGTGGAAGGAAAGTTGATGATGTTCTGGTTGGCTACTTCTGTGAAGAGTTTGGCAAGAAATATAAACTGAATATCAAATCAAATAGTAGGCCTTTACTGCGACTCGCTCAGGAGGGCGAAAAGTTTAAGAAGTTGATGAGTGCAAATGCTTCAGATCTGCCTATGAATATGAAATGTTTGGTGAATGATATTGATGTCTCTGGGAAAAGGAACAGGGGTCACTTTGAAGAAATGTGTGACAGCCTGTTGTCTCAATTGGAAAATCCTCTGCACAGCATCTTAGAGCAAGCAAAGCTCAAGAAGGAAGATCATTCCCTTTTACAACAAAAAGTCAATGATTGTGTACAGCTGTATGGAGAGGCAACTCAAGTCACAGAGGGATGTCAAGAGTCCCTACTTGGAACAAACCTTAGTGAAGCAAAGGTTCTCAAAGTTTTGTGGAAAACATTTATGGATTGCAGAGAGAGGCGTCTTAAGAATGTTGAAGACATTAAGACTAGCCCAATTGAGTTGCCTATGGATCACGGACCTCCATGGTGGATTGGACAGACGGTTATGAGGGACAAGCTGTCTGACATTTATGAGAAAGCTGTCAATGAAGATGACAGAAATGAGAAGGAGCAAAATTATGCCAAAAATGCAGTTGAAGAATGTGTATATGAGATGAGAGACAAACTGTGTGGCATTTATGAGAAATCTGTCAGTGAAGATGACAGAAACAGTTTCATCCGGAAGCTTGAGGATAATAGGAGGCTTATCAGTGAGTCAGCAGTGCCTGACACATGCGTGCCTGGAAATATGTGTCCCAACCCTAGGGTTGAAACAAGAGGGGGGGGTATGTGACAGGAAGTCAGGTAAATCTGGGAATGTAGTCACTGAGAGGAGACACATTCCCACCTGCTTTGAAAAGTTCACTGATACTATAGGGTGTTGGCTGCAAAAAGAGCCAGCAGGAAGTTGAAAACCATTCAGCTGTTCAGAATGAGGAGATCAAGGCCTCTATAATTTGTCCAGAGAAAATCTATTGAGTGCTGCCTCCTGTCGCCGTGTAGGCTGGGAGAGGAGGACAGACATACGTGTACCTCCCGACGCCGTGTGGGCATGGGAGAAGGACTGCTGCCGCCTGTCGCCGTGTGGGCTGGGAGAGGGGGACAGTCGGATGTGTGCCTCCCGACAAGCTGGTGAGCATGGGAGAAGACCCCCTACAGCGATGTGAAGCTAAGGAGGGTAACCACGAGTGAAGACGTCTCAAAGGTGAGAAGACAAAGTGTTCCATGTGAAGAGTGTGAAGAGTAAAGGGACCTGTTAAATGAACTGTGTTCAATATGAAGAATCTGAAGAGTAAAGGATCCTGTTATAAATGAACATGTGCTGTGTGAAAGAAAACAAAGGGACATGTTCAATGGACAATGTTTGTGCTGAGTGAAAAGCAAACAAATGGACATTTGAGTGTCTGCTGTAGGATCAGCAGTGTCGGCCCAACAGTAGGTTGGAAAGACTTCTTAGGTAGGTTCCAGCGTGAGAAGGTAGCCGCCCACAGAGGCAAGGATTTATTTTGTCTTTTATTTTATTTTGGCTGTTTTGATGCTTGCAATTGTGTTAAGTAAATTGCATGAATAAATCAGTCTTGTTTTCAACCTCTAATCGGCTATCTCTCTGTGAAAACGCACCCCCAAAGGGGTCATCCACGCCTACCACCGAGCTAATCCCTTACAATATATATATATATATATATATATATATATATATATATATATATATATATATATATTTCTCTAGCGCTCATCGACAGACGTAGTCCTCGGTGATACACCACCTTCGGGTTATGTTACCTCCGCAGGAGCAGGACTAGACAGGAAATTAAAAAGCTCTGGCCACACCCTAGGGGCAGTCCCAGAGGGTATATCCTCTCTCTCTCTGCCTCAGCAAATCAGTTATTTTCTGTCTAGTTAGGAGTAAGGACCTAGATACCTTGCTGGGATCTTAGGTCCTGGCAAGAATTTTTTTCTTAAAGGATTTTTTAGACAGCTTTTTTTCTCCAGTGTTCCTGTGAGATCTTCAAGCAAGAAAGCTGAACTGGGCGACGGGCTGGATGTTGAGATCCGGTGGTCACCCCAGTTCAGCCTACGAGCGCGTGCAGGCCATAGCTCCGCGCTGGGTCGGCCGCGACAAAGTCCCATTAAAAGGACTAAACCCGCGAGTTAAACGTCTCGCTGAAACGCCAAAGACCATGAGTCACGGCGTTCGTATCGGTCGACAGCCCTCCCGCCCCGGTGGAGAGGGGTACTGTCAGGAGTTGGTGCCCGCCTGGTTCCGGTATGGTGAGTAGTATGTTCCCCCTTTTTCCCTGACGGGTTTTGTGGTGAACGCGGGCCCCTCTCTGTATGGTAAGAAAGAGTCCTTTCTATCCTATAACATGTCACAGATCCTCCTACTTTGAGTGGGATTTTTTGTGTACAAAAAGCCAGGAGGCTTGGTTTGGGAGCTAACAATCTATTGTATACATGTTTAAAAGATGTAATCTGTGGCATTCTGGGAATCTTATGGGTTAAGTATAAGCTACCTACCAGTCAGAAGCCACGGACATGTAGACTGCCTTCCAAATCAGATCTCCAGCTATAGCAGGCCTCCCGAACGGCCATGCGGTCCGCCAGGGCCGATACCGCCAACCACGCCATATCCCCAGGCAGAGACAGTGTTGTGTGCCCTGCAGCACACCGCCATTCAGCAGGCCGCCGCCATTTTTTCTTGCAGGATCGCACGAGCCGCCATTTTGGCGTAGCCTCGTGTCTCCAGCATGGGGGCGGCCATGTTTGAGGTGATCCTACACCTCGTGGAGCTTGGGGGAGGCGCCGGAAGGCGTGCAGAGGGGCGGAGCCGCCTCCTTTCTTCCTGGGCAGCCAGCCAAAAGACTTCCTGTTTGTCAAGACAGCGCTGTAAGCTGTTGCAGTTTAACTCTGAGCATCAGGTGGTAAGCCTGGGGGTCTATCTCTCTCTCTCTCGATCGATAGCTAGCAGGTAACACTAAGGGGCTTTTTTGTGGCGCTGGGGGTCAGAAAAAAAAAAAGTTTTTTTCTTTACTTTTGAATTATATTATCCAGGAAGTAACTGGAGTTATCATGGACCCTGCCACACATATTCCCCCACCTGTTTCCCTCGAGGGGGCCTCGGGACCCGCCGGTGCACAGAGTATAGAGTCATTTACAGCAATTTTGGAGTCTATGGTGGCTCGGGTGGAGGCGGCCTGTCAGGGACGGGGGTCAAGGAAGCGACCCCCGCCTACCCCTATACTATCTGACACCTCTGACTCAGATTCAGAGATGGTCACGGCAGTTGCAGGTTCCTCTGCAAGGGCTGCTATCCCAGGTAAAGCCCCCTCAGAAAGTGAGGAGGATGCTTCTTCTCTTGCTATTATTCAGGAAGAAGCATTGGTGGACGCACTAGTTGTGGCAGTGCAAGAAACCTTAAAACTTGAGGCTTTACCGGCAGAGGCAACTGAAACAAAGATGCCTTTTGGTACTAATAAGCCCATCAAGACGGCGAAGGCTTTTCCTGTACCTAAATGTTTTGGTAATCAGATTAAAGGAGAATGGGAACATTCTAAGCGTACCTTTACTATTTCCAAGCGTATTGCTAGACGCTATCCGTTTGAGGAATCCATCATTAAGAAATGGACGGTACCACCAATCGTGGATCCGCCTATTTCCAGGCTGAATAAAGCCACGGTTATTCCAGTGGAGGACACTTCGTCCTTTAAGGATCCGGTGGATCGAAAGATAGAAGCAGAGTCCCGCACTATCTTTTCTCTGATAGGATCAGCATTTAGACCTGTAATCGTTATTGGTCTAGTTTCCCAGACACTTACGGAATGGGCGAAAATGGTACGCCAAGATCTTAGGGGAAAAGATATTCCCCAGGAGACATCTGATTTGATGGAACAGATCATACAAGGGCTACGGTTTATCTGTGACGCAGCCTTGGACACTACTCCCCTATTAGGGCATGCATCTAAGTTAGCAGTGATCCTCAGACGTGTGCTGTGGTTAAAATGCTGGTCAGCTGACCTAGGTTCCAAAAAGACCTTGACCAATCTCCCTTTTCAGGGGAATCGTCTATTTGGGGCCAACCTAGATGAAATCATTAAGGATGCCACTGGGGGCAAGAGCACTTTTTTGCCACAGGCTGCAAAAGCTAAGGGACCTCGCAACAAGCGAGGACCTTTCTTTACCGCCCATAAAGGACGCCCGGCTGGTACTAGCGGGAAAGGCAAGATTCCTCCAGGAGGGTTCAAGAAGGGCTGGTCGGACAAGCAGGGGACCAACCCAGCCAAACACGAAGTAAAGGAGTACACAGCCTGAAGGTGCGCCCCCACCCGGTTTCAGGGTGGGGGGACGTTTTCACCGGTATTCAGGACATTAGATCAAGCATCAACCACTACTACCGGTGCGATTCTTCCCTTCCAACATTTAAGTACTACAGGAAGCGGTAGTTACCGTTCCCTGAATAGATCTTTTCCTTTACCTTTTCCCAAGATTAGTCCCGATACCTCACAGGAATCGGATCTGGTTGACCAGATAGGCCAAGCAGCCTCTAGTCGGGTGACTTCGGTCCCTGAGGTTCAACCAGAAAAGATCACCTTTCCTGATAACTATCAGGTATCTGATAAATGTGTGGGAACAGAAAACGACCAGACTTTCTCGGATGGTCGGGGCCAGATAGCTCTAGGGACGCCTGGTTCAGATCCAATCAGCGCCAGTGGTCCTAGAAATTCTAGGCTGGCCTCCTCAAGCCGGCCTGGCCGACTTGGACATGTTAATCGCAGACGTTCCGTGGGAACTTCGTCTCAGGGAGTGTCTGTGGTCTCAAGGACCAATTTACCTTCGTGCTTTACAGTCGCTGGTTTCAATGGCCTGGCCATTGAGACCCAAGTACTGAAGGACAGAGGTTTGTCTACTTCAGTCATTCCTACCCTTATTAAAGCAAGGAAAGCGACTTCCAGCAAGGTCTATTATCACACATGGAAGACTTATATTGCGTGGTGCGAATCTTTAGGATTTCCTCCACGTACCTATTCGGTGTCTCGAATATTGGCCTTTTTGCAACAAGGGGTTGAGCAGAAGCTAGCCTTGAGCACCATCAAGGGTCAAGTTTCAGCATTAGCAATCTTCTTTCAGAAGCCTTTAGCTACCAAATCCTTGGTGCGGAATTTCATCCAGGGGGTGCGGCACCTGGCTCCTCCAGTCCGCGTGCCCTTACCGCCCTGGGATCTTAATTTGGTTTTGTCGGTTCTACAGAAACCTCCCTTTGAAAACATCAGGGAGATTCCCTTGCTTACTTTATCCCAGAAGGTGGCCTTCTTGGTGGCTATTACTTCTGCTCGCAGGGTGTCAGAACTGGCTGCATTATCATGCCAGTCACCATACCTAGTGATTCATAGGGATAAGGTAGTACTTCATCCTAAGCCATCTTTTCTTCCCAAGGTGGTTTCAGATTTTCATCTGAATGAAGATATTGTACTACCTTCCTTGTGTCCTCAGCCCAAGCATCATCGGGAACATGCGTTGCATTCCTTAGATGTGGTTCGGGCAATCAGGGTATACCTGAAAGCTACGGAATCATTCCGTAAGACGGATTCACTTTTTGTGATCACGGATGGCCCCAGAAAGGGTTTGCCTGCATCTGCCGCGACCATTGCCAAATGGATTAGACAAACGGTGGTACAGGCTTATTCTATTAAGGGTCAGAGTCCTCCGTTCCCTGTTAGGGCGCACTCCACTCGAGCGCTCAGTACTTCCTGGGCCTTTCGCCATCAGGCGTCAGTGGTCCAGGTATGTAAGGCGGCCACCTGGTCGTCGGTACATACCTTTACAAAATTCTATAAAATTGATGTGACGGCATCGGCGGATGCCTCATTTGGCCGCAAGGTTTTGCAGGCCGCAATTTGAGGAGACCGGTGGTCTACCTCGAGGGTTTTTTTCTGTTTGAAAAAAAAAAAAAAAAAATTTTGTTTTCCCCTTTTTTTGTTGAGTCTCATCATTAAGGATGAGCATTGTAAACTTCTAGTTGGCACCGGTTGGGCCTTCTAGATTGGGATTTGATTTTCATTTTCCCACCCCTCAGTTGTGATACTGCTCTGGGACGTCCCGAAGGTGGTGTATCACCGAGGACTACGTCTGTCGATGAGCGCTAGAGAAAAATGGATTTTTGTAAAATCTTACCGTAAAATCCTTTTCTCTTAGCTCATCGACAGACGTAGTCCCCGCCCCTCTGTTTTGGAGTTGGGTTGGGTTAAATTCTCTAAGCACTGCTTTTTCACATAACTGATTTGCTGAGGCAGAGAGAGAGAGGATATACCCTCTGGGACTGCCCCTAGGGTGTGGCCAGAGCTTTTTAATTTCCTGTCTAGTCCTGCTCCTGCGGAGGTAACATAACCCGAAGGTGGTGTATCACCGAGGACTACGTCTGTCGATGAGCTAAGAGAAAAGGATTTTACGGTAAGATTTTACAAAAATCCATTTATATATATACACACACACACAGGCATTTACAAATTCAGACAGTAGAGGGCAGCAGATCCCTACACAGGTGCCAAAGGCAGATGGATAGCATACAATCATTCTAGTGCTGGTTATTGATATGGCAGAAGATTTGAGGTTAATACTCTGACATGCCTAGGCATTGGCCTAGGGTGCCCAATTATATATCTGGCACTGCTCTTAAAAAAAATATATTTTTTTTTAAAAATGGAGGTGTGACTCTAACATTCATTTTCTGTGTATGATGCACATTGACAGGTGCAGAAATTATGTCTAAGTTTTATGCCAATTTGTTTTGCAGGATGAAGTATATTTGAATGACTTTGCAAAAATAATAAAGAGTGATTTAACAAGTAATGGTGTTATCCACTTCATTGACAAAGTGTTGATACATGAAATTCGTACAAACACAAGTTCGTCTTCGGTAAGTTTGACCTAACTTTCTGCAAAAGCCATGTTCTTTGTAGAAGTTTTTTGGGTATATTAACAAAGTAAAGTAGTAAGGATGTGTAGAAGTTGTAAAAAGCTAAGAATATTCTTATAAACTACAAGTAGTTAAATAGAAGAATAGAATAGAGTATGTGAGGATGAGTTAATAGGGGAGATTTACTAAAACTGGTGTACACAGAATCTGGTGCAGCTGTGCATAGTAACCAGGTTCTAGGCTTTGTTGTCAAAGCCGAATTAAACAAGGTGAAGTTTGAAGCTGATTGGTTACTACTATCAGGGCCAGCGCCACCATAAGGCAGCTTAAGCAGTCGCCTTAGCACACCAGGATAGGGAGGGCAGTAAAATGCACCATGCACCACTCCTATCCTGGAGCCCTGCGTGGATAAAAATCCTTGCACCAGTCCTGAGGACAAGAAGAGGAGATCACCCTACTGTGCACAAATACAAAGAAGATAGTAATGTGTGCTACACATTAACAAGAGCTAAGTGACAAACATATGGAGTTCCCCGAGGGTAGTATTATCTGACTGGCTGATTAAGTTAAACTAATCATTTGACTCACATTTGTATGAGGCACTAATGTAAGTGGCTTCTTTTTTGTTTTTAAATGGGTGCTTGTATAGTGCTTTTAGCATTTTCTCCAGAATCATTTTAGCCCTTACTCTTTATTTATACACCCCAACAGACATAACATACAGTCAGGTCCATAAATATTGGGACATCGACACAATTCTAACCATTCTTTGGCTCTATACACCACCACAATGGATTTGAAATGAAACAAGATGTGCTTTAACCTCCCTAGCGGTATGATTCTGTCAAGAATTCTGTACCAAAAGCGGTACAATTCTTTGCATGGAAATTTGGCGTTATGTATTAAAGGCCTACAATTCTTAGTAATTACTGACTTAAAACTTACCAAAACAAGACTCTAGTAGACATCCCAGATGTGATGAATTTGAAACACAAACACATGAATTCTAATCTAATCAATAATAGAATTTTATTCAATAATGCAATGAAAAATAATGAAATTTGTCAAAGAAATTCAATACACATCCTGAGTGTGAAACAGTTTGAAGCATGGAACTAGACAAAGTCCGACGTTGCAATCTGGACAATATTACCTTGTTTCCTTTCGGACTTTTCTTCCATTGCCATCCTTCTTAGAACAGCAGACGATGCACATCCTGGTAGGCGCTAACTTTTTTGGGGTGGGCGGTACAAAGTCCACAAAATGACGGCCTGTCAGGCGTTCTGGATTGCCAACGTCAACAGCGCGTCGTCCGGCTCTGTTAGCAGATACTGATGATGGTGTCGGGTGGTTGACGAAAATCTGCTCAGCCACCTTCCAGATAAAGTCCGAATGAACAAGTGGTATGGCAGTGTTGGCTTTGTAAAGAATATAGGCGTTCCAAAGGCACTGTTCAAGGAGATGCCTAAAAATCTTTTTGTAGTATTTTTTTTGTTGCTTCCGCATCGCCGGGTAAAAGGTCATTGCCTGATCGGCTCGGTCGACACCTCCCATCGTGTGATTGTAGTCGATCACGACTTGCGGCTTCAGCATATCTGTTCCGTGTTTTGTGCGGACCATGGCAGTAGAGGTGCTGTGCACGGTGCTCATGAGACACACGCCATCATTTTACCCTTTTGAAAGGCAACCATCTCTCCTTTTTGTAGCTTTTTCCTGCTAAACATTGTTGGCATGTCCCGCCGGTTTGGCCTAACAGTACCATACCCATCAGTTTTGTTTAAAAGCAAAACTTCATAAAGTTCCGGAGAGGTGTAAAAGTTATCTGTTGTCACGCAATATCCCTGGTTCAAAAGGGGGTCCAGCAGTGAAAGGACAGAGGATAGGGCCATCCCATAGCCGCTGCACCTGGGATTGAACTTTGTACCTTTGCCGGATCCAGCTCAGGCGTCCCTTGTAGGCCATGAGACTTTCGTCCACACTGACATCCCTGTCTGGCACATAGGTCCGCTGGAAGTTGGCACACCTCCCAGATTTTTTTGAGTTTGGGCGCAGGATGCGTGCCCTCATCAAACTCCTCGTTGGCAAAATGCAAATTTTTCATGATCAGAGAAAAACGGTACTCGGACATCACTGTGCCAAAAAATGGAGTGACCAGCATCTTATTGGTGGTCCAATACCATTTCTGGAGCGGTTTCCCCACCACCCCCTGAAGGATGATGAGTCCCAGAAACTTCCAGATGTCCTCTTTACTGACCGGTTCCCATTTTCTGGATCGGGAAAATCTGGCGCGCAGCGTAGCGGACTGCTGCTCATGGTAGCGGTTGGTTTCAGCGACTATTTTTACCTCCTCCGTTAGAAATAACTTCAGGTACGCCAGAGGGTTGTCACTCTCCACATCAACCTTCATCCCAGGAGATCCAGTGAAACGGAATCTCGGGGGCGCTGCCAGGTCCGCATCGCTGTCTAAAGGGCACCAAGTGCGCACATCACTTAGGTCAGGTGCGGGATCATCGGCGTCACTTTCTCGATCGGTGTCGGTGTCAGAGTCAGATGACAAATCTCCGCACGACTCACTGTCGCTCTGTTCTGCGAGCAGCTCCGTGTCGCTGTCGCAGTCGCTCATCTGATCCAAAAGCGCATATGCAGGACAGCGCTTTTTTGATGCCATTTTCAAATTATTTTATTTCACACAAATGACAATGGCAAGGGGCACTGAGAGGGCACTGTGACTTTTACCAAAGTGATACAGTGTAATCCTCTCAGATTACACTGTATCACCTCCTTTTTATATGTTTGTGTTTGGTGTTACTTTGAATTTTACTCCCAGTTCCACTCCCATGCAGCATTGCTGCTGCAGAGAACGGAACCAGGAAGTCCTCATACCGACAGACGAGCGGCGGGGATCTCGGCTGGCGGTCGCAGCAATGAGAGCTCATCGCTGGATTGCCAGGATAAGGTATGAGACTCCGCTGCGCTCTCTGCACACTAACCCCGAGCGTGACTTGGGGATACCTATAGTAGCAGGAAAATTCTACCCCGAGTCACGCTTGGGGTTACCGCTAGGCTGGTTAACTGCAGACTTTCAGCTTTAATTTGAGGGTATTTACATCCAAATCAGGTGAACGGTGTAGGAATTACAACAGTTTGTATATGTGCCTCTCACTTTTTAAGGGACCAAAAGTATTGGGACAGATTAACAATCATAAATCAAACTTTCACTTTTTAATACTTGGTTGTAAATCCTTTGCAGTCAATTACAGCCTGAAGTCTGGAACGCATAGACATCACCAGACGCTGGGTTTCATCCCTGGTGATGGCTCTGCCATGCCTCTACTGAAACTGTCTTCAGTTCCTGCTTGTTCTTGGGGCATTTTCCCTTCAGTTTTGTCTTCAGCAAGTGAAATGCATGCTCAATCGGATTTAGGTCAGGTGATTGACTTGGTCATTGCATAACATTCCACTTCTTTCCCTTAAAAACTCTTTGGTTGCTTTTGCAGTATGCTTCAGGTCATTGTCCATCTGCACTGCAAAGCATCATCCAATGAGATCTGAAGCATTTGGCTGAATGTGAGCAGATAATATTACCCGAAAAACACTTCAGAATTCATCCTTCTGCTTTTGTCAGCAGTCACATCATCAATAAATACAAGAGAACCAGTTCCATTGGCAGCCATACATGCCCACGCCATGACACTACCACTACCATGCTTCATTGATGAGGTGGTATGCTTTGGATCATGAGCAGTTCCTTTCCTTCTCCATACTCTTCTCTTCCCATCACTCTGGTACAAGTTGACCTTGGTCTCATCTGTCCATAGGATGTTGTTCCAGAACTGTGAAGGCTTTTTTAGATGTTGTTTGGCAAACTCTAATCTGGCCTTCCTGTTTTTGAGGCTCACCAATGTTTTACATCTTGTGGTGAACCCTCTGTATTCACTCTGGTGAAGTCTTCTCTTGATTGTTGACTTTGACACACATACACCTACCTCCTGGAGAGTGTTCTAGATCTGGTCAACTGTTGTGAAGGATGTTTTCTTCACCAGGGAAAGAATTCTTCGGCCATCCACCACAGTTGTTTTCCGTGGTCTTTCGGGTCTTTCTGTGTTTTTTCAGCCTAATGATGGCTTGCTTCACTGATAGTGACAGCTCTTTGGATCTCATTTGAGAGTTGACAGCAACAGATTCCAAATGCAAATAGCACACTTGAAATGAACTCTGGACCTTTTATGTCCTCCTTGTAAATGGGATAATGAGGGAATAACACACACCTGGCCATGGAACCATGGAACAGCTGAGCAGCCAATTGTCCCATTACTTTTGGTCCCTTAAAAAGTGGGAGGCACATATACAAACTGTTGTAATTCCTACACCTTTCACTTGATTTGGATGTAAATACCCTCAAATTAAAGCTGAAAGTCTACTGTTAAAGCACATCTTGTTTGTTTCAAATCCATTGTGGTGTATAGAGCCAAAAAGATCAGAATTGTGCCGATGTACGAATATTTATGGACCTGACTGTATGTTGACCTAGTAGTATAGATCCACTTGTTTTTCATTGGACACAGGATTTTTTCAAATCTCTGTATAGCAGCAAAGTAGGAATACTGATATTTAATACTATTTACAAATGTGTTGATTTTACTGTCCTGACTTATTTTATCATATTTTACATTAAGGTGATATAACTTTAAAAATGACCTCAGAATTTCAGTTACATGTTCTACATATATGTATTGACTTGCTTTTCACTTGAAACGCATCTCATGTTCACAGTTCAGTGACTACTTCCCATCTGAAATTACAGTAATTGTACCCCTTGGATGGGTGACAACCAGAAAACTGGCTGCTTAAGGTGGAATTCCAGGCTATAACTATCTACTCTTAAATCTGCTTCCGTCCCCCTTCTAACTCCTATTCTAATTACCCTGTAGAAGGAATATGGCTATACTTTTTATACTTTTTTTACTTTTTTTTTTTTTTTACTTTTCTCAGGGTGCTCAAGTTCGGTCACATGATCTCCCTAGTGGTCAGCTTCAGGGGAGAGGAGAGACGGCTAGAATGTCTGGGCAGTGATGTCACCCATAAGCTTAATATGGGGCATCTGTAGTCAGCTGCCCCTCCTCTCCCCTGAAGCTGCAGCTGGGAGCCAGTCATGTGTGACCTGACTTAAGCACCCTGAGAATAGGTAAGCATAAGCATCTTCCTTCTACAGGGTAGCAAAAATAGGAGTTACACAGGCTAGTTGTGACTAAACACACTAGAGGACACAGATAAGAGATCCAGGTATACAACATAGTAGTAAACAAAAATACATGAAACATCAGGCCCTGTTCACACCTGAGCATTTTTCAGGTCGTAAAACGCTCATCTCTGAAGTTGCAAAATGCCCAACAAGGGAAATACCATTGATTTCAATGGCCCTGTTCATATATGAGTGTTCTGTCGCCTGAAGCAAAACGCCTGAAGTTCAAAAAAAATTATGAGCTTCTTTTTTGGCAGATTACAAGCATTTTTGTTCAGATGTCAATGTCTGCCTCCAAACACCTGCAAAAAACCCTGAAAAAATGCCTTAAAAAACGTCTAAAAACGCCTGAAATCGATACGCTCAGGTGTGAATGGAGCCTCACTGTAGTAATCAATGTTCTATCAAAAGATACCTGGATTTTAGTTTGAAAGGTTAGTAGAGGACTATACATACAGTATTTCACAAAAGTGAGTACACCCCTCTCATTTTTGTAAATAGTTTATTATACTTTTTCATGGGACAACACTGAAGAAATGACACTTTTCTACAATGTAAAGTAGTGAGTGTACAGCTTGTATAACAGTGTACATTTGCTGTCCCCTTAAAATAACTCAACACACAGCCATTAATGTCTAAACCGCTGGCAACAAAAGTGAGTACGCCCCTATGTGACAATGTTCAAATTGGGCCCAAAGTGTAAATATTTTGTGTGCCCACTATTATTTTCCAGCACTGTCTTAACCCTCTTGGGCATGGAGTTCACCAGAGCTTCACAGGTTGCCACTGGAGTCCTCTTCTACTCCTCCATGACAACATTACGGAACTGGTGGATGTTAGAGACCTTGGACATGCTTGACCAGTCCATCACCTTTACCCTCAGCTTCTTTAGCAAGCAGTGGTCATCTTGGAGGTGTGTTTGGGGTCATTATCATGTTAGAATACAGCCCTGCGGCCCAACCTCTGAAGGGAGGGGGATCATGCTCTGCTTCAGTATGTCACAGCACATGTTAGCATTCATGGTTCCCTCAATGAACTGTAGGTCCCCAGTGCCGGCAGCACTCATCCAGCTGCAGACCATGACACTCCCACCACCATGCTTGACTGTAGGCAAGACACACTTGTCTTTGTACTCCTCACCTGGTTGCCACCACACACGCTTTACACCATGTGAACCAAATAAGTTTATCTTGGTCCCATCAGACCACAGAACATGGTTCTAGTAAGCCATGTCCTTATTCTGCTTCAGCAAACTGTTTGTGGGCCTTCTTGTGCATCATCAATGCTGGCAGCACTCCTACAGTGCCTTGCGAAAGTATTCGGCCCCCTTGAACTTTGCAACCTTTTGCCACATTTCAGGCTTCAAACATAGATATAAAACTGTAATTTTTTGTGAAGAATTAACAAGTGGGACACAATCATGAAGTGGAACGAAATGTATTGGATATTTCAAACTTTGTTAACAAATAAAAAACTGAAAAATTGGGCTTGCAAAATTATTCAGCCCCTTTACTTTCAGTGCAGCAAACTCTCTCCAGAAGTTCAGTGAGGATCTCTGAATGATCCAATGTTGACCTAAATGACTAATGATGATAAATAGAATCCACCTGTGTGTAATCAAGTCTCTGTATAAATGCACCTGCACTGTGATAGTCTCAGAGGTCTGTTTAAAGCGCAGAGAGCATCATGAAGAACAAGGAATACACCAGGCAGGTCCGAGATACTGTTGTGGAGAAGTTTTAAGCCGGATTTGGATACAAAAAGATTTCCCAAGCTTTAAACATCCAAAGGAGCACTGTGCAAGCGATAATATTGAAATGGAAGGAGTATCGGACCACTGCAAATCTACGAAGACCTGGCCGTCCCTCTAAACTTTCAGCTCATACAAGGAGAAGACTGATCAGAGATGCAGCCAAGAGGCCCATGATCACTCTGGATGAACTGCAGAGATCTACAGCTGAGGTTGGAGACTCTGTCCATAGGACAACAATCAGTCGTATACTGCACAAATCTGGCCTTTATGGAAGAGTGGCAAGAAGAAAGCCATTTCTTAAAGATATCCATAAAAAGTGTCATTTAAAGTTTGCCACAAGCCACCTGGGAGACACACCGAACATGTGGAAGAAGGTGCTCTGGTCAGATGAAACCAAAATCAAACTTTTTGGCAACAATGCAAAACGTTATGTTTGGCGTAAAACCAACACAGCTCATCACCCTGAACACACCATCCCCACTGTCAAACATGGTGGTGGCAGCATCATGGTTTGGGCCTGCTTTTCTTCAGCAGGGACAGGGAAGATGGTTAAAATTAATGGGAAGATGGATGGAGCCAAATACAGGACCGTTCTGGAAGAAAACCTGATGGAGTCTGCAAAAGACCTGAGACTGGGACGGAGATTTGTCTTCCAACAAGACAATGATCCAAAACATAAAGCAAAATCTACAATGGAATGGTTCACAAATAAACATATCAAGGTGTTAGAATGGCCAAGTCAAAGTCCAGACCTGAATCCAATCGAGAATCTGTTGAAAGAACTGAAAAATGCTGTTCACAAACGCTCTCCATCCAACCTCACTGAGCTCGAGCTTTTTTGCAAGGAGGAATGGGCAAAACTTTCAGTCTCTCGATGTGCAAAACAGATAGAGACATACCCCAAGCGACTTACAGCTGTAATCGCAGCAAAAGGTGGCGCTACAAAGTATTAACTTAAGGGGGCTGAATAATTTTGCACGCCCAATTTTTCAGTTTTTTATTTGTTAAAAAAGTTTGAAATATCCAATAAATTTCGTTCCACTTCATGATTGTGTCCCACTTGTTGATTCTTCACAAAAAAATTACAGTTTTATATCTTTATGTTTGAAGTCTGAAATGTGGCAAAAGGTCGAAAAGTTCAAGGGGGCCGAATACTTTCGCAATGCACTTTATGTCTATTTCCCAAAGACAACACGTGCACTCAACTTCTTTGGTGGACCATGGCGAGGTCTGTTCTGAGTGGTACCTGTCCTGCATGGTCTTGACCCCCGTGCTGCAGCTCAGTTTCAGGGCCTTGGCAATCTTCTTATAGCCTAGGCCATCTTTATGTAGAGCAACAATTCTTTTTTTTTTTCAGATCCTCACAGAGTTCTTTGCCATGAGGTGCCATGTTGAACTTCCAGTGACCAGTATGAAAGAGTGAGAGCGATAACACCAAATTTACCACACCTTCTCCCCATTCACACCTAAGACCTTGTAACACTAACGAGTCACATGACACCGGGGAGGAAAAATGGCTAATTGGGCCCAATTAGGACATTTTCACTTAGGGGTGTACTCACTTATGTTGCCAGTGGCTTAGACATCAATGGCTGTGTGTTGAGTTATTTTGAGGGGACAGCAAATTTACACTGTTATACAAGCCGTACACTCACTACTTTACATTGTAGCAAGATGTCATTTCTTCAGTGTTGTCACATGAAAATATATAATAAAATATTTACAAAAATTTAAGAGGTGTACTCACTTTTGTGAGATACTGTATACACTCTTGTGAATGCCTGTGGGAAAATAAATAATGCAATATATGAAAAAAGACCTGTGGGAAAATACATAATACAATAAATGAAAAAAGAATCATTTGCAGTGAACGAATAATTATTATTTATTTATTTTATTTTTTTTTACATACAGTTAAATGTAAGTCAGGCTGCCATACTTAATGGTTATTCAACATTTGCCCAACTGCTCAAGGTAAGTTTACTATGCTTCTGGAAATGTGGCATATAGGCCAGTAAAATGAATACAATATTTTTGTAATGTGATTTTATTTTTTTTACAGCTAGGTGCAGTATTTACAGCCATACACTATTTTCAGTGAGCATATATTTAAAGTTATTATTACGAGGTTTTTATGTTAAATTGATTGTTTAAAAATCACTTTGAAGTTATTTTTATGTTACTTTTATATAACTAAAAACATTATTTTTTTTATTGACGCATATCTAACCCCAAAACAGAAATGTAATACATTACAACTGACCAGTCCTTAGATGTGATTGCTGCATTTATTTCCTTTTTTTCCCAAGCTTTTTTATCTTTATTTTTACCTAGTAACCCTGCCAGTAACACACTTTGGGGGAGAATTACTAAAACTCGAGCATGCAAAATCTGGTGCAGCTCTACATAGAAACGAATCCACGTCTAGGTTTCTCTATCGCTCATTGACAGACGTAGTCCTCGGTGATACAGCACCTTCGGGTTATGTTGCCTCCACAGGAGTAGGACTAGACAGGAAATAAAAATGCTCTGGCCACACCCTAGGGGCAGTCCCAGAGGGTATATCCTCTCTCTCTCTGCCTCAGCAAATCAGTTTTTTTCTGTCTAGTCAGGAGTAAGGACCTAGATACCTTGCTGGGATCTTCGGTCCTGGCAGGATTTTTTTCTTAAAAAGATTTTTTTTTAGACAGCTTTTTTCTCCAGTGTTCCTGTGAGATCTTCAAGCAAGAAAGCTGAACTGGGCGACGGGCTGGATGTTGAGATCCGGTGGTCACCCCAGTTCAGCCTACGAGCGCGTGCAGGCCATAGCTCCGCGCTGGGTCGGCCGCGACATAGTCCCACTGGAGGGACTGACCCCGCGAGTTAAACGTCTCGCTGAAACGCCAAGGACCATGAGTCACGGCGTCCGTATTGGTCGACAGCCCTCCCGCCCCGGTGGAGAGGGGTACTGTCAGGAGTTGGTGCCCGCCTGGTTCCGGTATGGGGAGTAGCATGTTCCCCCTTTTCCCCTGACGGGTCTTGTGGTGAACGCGGGCCCCTCTCTGTATGGTAAGGATGAGTTCCCCTCTATCCTATAACATGGCACAGATCCCCCTACTTTGAGTGTGATTGTATGTGCAAAAAGCCAGGAGGCTTGGTTTGGGAGCTGACAATCTAATTGTAAACATGTTAAAAAAGATTGTAATTAGTGGCAGTATGGGTATCTTACTATGATAATATAAGTATCCTACCAGTCAGTAGCCACGGACATGTAGACTGCTTTCCTAGTCAAGTCTCCAGCGATAGCAGGCCTTCCGAACGGCCATGCGGTCCGCCAAGGCCGGTACCGCCGACCAGGCTAAATCCCCATGTAGAGAAGGTGTTGTGATGCTCTGCAGTCACGCCGCTATTCGGTACTAACCGCCGCCATTGTTTGCTAGATCGCACAAGGCCGCCATTTTGGCGTAGCCTCGTGTCTCCAGCATGGGGGCGGCCATGTTTGAGGTGATCCAAACACCTCGTGGAGCTAGGGGAGGCGCCGGAAGGCGTGCAGAGGGGCGGAGCCGCCTCCTTTCTTCCTGGGCAGCCAGCCAAAAGACTTCCTGTTTGTGAACACAGCGCTGTAATCTGTTGCAGTGAACTCTGAGCATCAAGTGGTGAGCCTGGGGGTCTATCTCTCTCTCTCTCTCGATCGATAGGGATCCCTAGCAGGTAACACTGAGGGGCTTTTGTGGCGCTGGGGGTCTGAAAAAAAAAAAAAAAAAAAAGTTTTTTATTTAATTTTGAATTGTATTTTCCGGGAAATTACTGGAATAATCATGGACCCTGCCACACAAATACCCCCACCTGTTTCCCTCGAGGGGGCCACGGGCCCCCGCCGGTGCACAGAGTATGGATGCATTTACAGCAGTTTTGGAGTCTTTGGTGGCTCGGGTGGAGGCAGCCTGTCAGGGACGGGGGTCAAGAAAGCGACCCCCGCCTACCCCTATATTATCTGACACCTCTGACTCAGATTCAGAGATGGTCACTGCAGCTGCAGGTCCCTCTGCAAGGGCTAACAAGCCCATTAAAACGGTGAAGGTTTTTCCTGTACCCAAGGTACCTTTACTATTTCCAAGCGTATTGCTAGACGCTATCCGTTTTGAGGAATCCATCATTAAGAAATGGACGGTACCACCAGTGGTGGATCCACCTATTTCCAGGCTGAATAAAGCCACGGTTATCCCAGTGGAGGACACTTCGTCCTTTAAGGATCCGGTGGATCGAAAGATGGAAGCGGAGTCCCGCACTATCTTCTCCCTGATAGGGTCAGCATTTAGACCAGTAATTATTATTGGTCTAGTTTCCCAGACACTAACGGAATGGGCGAGATTGGTACGCCAAGACCTTAGGGGAAAAGATATTCCCCAGGAAACATCTGATTTGATGGAACAGATTATACAAGGGCTACAGTTTATCTGTGACGCAGCCTTGGACACTACTCCCCTATTAGGGCATGCATCTATGTCAGCGGTAATCCTCAGACGTGTGCTGTGGTTAAAATGCTGGTCAGCTGACCTAGGTTCCAAAAAGACCTTGACGAATCTCCCCTTTCAGGGGAATCGTCTATTTGGGGCCACCCTAGATGAAATTATTAAGGATGCCACTGGGGGCAAGAGCACTTTCTTGCCACAGGCTGCTAAAGCTAAGGGACCTCGCAACAAGCGAGGACCTTTCTTTACCACCCATAAAGGGTTCGTACGCCCGGCTGGAACAATCGGGAAAGGCAAGACTCCTCCAGGAGGGTTCAAGAAAGGCTGGTCGGACAAACAGAGGACCGACTCAGCCAAACCCGAAGCAAAGGATTACACAGCCTGAAGGTGCGCCCCCACCCGGGTTGAGGGTGGGGGGACGTTTTCACCGGTATTCAGGACATTAGATCAAGCATCGACTACTACTACCGGTGCGATTCTTCCCTTCCAACATTTAAGTACTACAGAGAGCGGTAGTCACCGTTCCCTGAATAGATCTTTTCCTTTACCTTTTCCTAAGATTAGTCTCTATTCCCCACAGGAATCGGATCTGGTTGACCAGACAGACCAAGAAGCCTCTAGCCGGGTGACTTCGGTCCCTGAGGTTCAACCAGAAAAGATCACCCTTCCTGATAGGAATCAGGTATCTGATAAATGTGTGGGAACAGAAAACGACCAGACTTTCTCGGATGGTCGGGGCCAGATAGCTCTAGGGATGCCTGGTTCAGATCCAGTCAGCGCCAGTGGTCCTAGAAATTCTAGGCTGGCCTCGTCAAGCCAGCCTGACCGACTTGGACATGCTAGTCGCAGACGTTCCGTGGGAACTTCGTCTCAGGGAATGTCTGTGGTCTCAAGGACCAATTTACCATCGTGCTTTACAGTCGCTGGTTTTAATGGCCTGGCCATTGAGACCCAAGTACTGAAGGACAGAGGGTTGTCAGCTTCAGTCATTCCTACCCTTATTAAAGCAAGGAAAGCGACTTCCAGCAAGGTCTATTACCACACATGGAAGACTTATATTGCGTGGTGCGAATCTTTAGGATTTCCTCCACGTACCTATTCGGTGACTCGAATATTGGCTTTTTTGCAAAAAGGGGTTGAGCAGAAACTAGCCTTGAGCACCATCAAGGGTCAAGTTTCAGCATTAGCAATCTTCTTTCAGAAACCTTTAGCTACCAAGTCCTTGGTGCGGAATTTCATCCAGGGGGTGCGGCACCTGGCTCCACCAGTCCGCGCGCCCTTACCGCCCTGGGATCTTAATTTAGTTTTGTCGGTTCTACAGAAACCTCCCTTTGAAAACATCAGAGAGATTCCCTTGCTTACTTTATCCCAGAAGGTGGCCTTCTTGGTGGCTATCACTTCTGCTCGCAGGGTGTCAGAACTGGCTGCATTATCATGCCAGTCCCCATACCTAGTGATTCATAGGGATAAGGTAGTACTTCATCCTAAGCCATCCTTTCTTCCTAAGGTGGTTTCAGATTTTCATCTGAATGAAGATATTGTACTACCTTCCTTGTGTCCTCAGCCCAATCATCATCGGGAACATGCGTTGCATTCCTTGGATGTGGTTCGGGCAATCAGGGTATACCTGAAAGCTACGGAATCATTCCGTAAGACGGATTCACTTTTTGTGATCACGGATGGCCCCAGAAAGGGGTTGCCTGCATCTGCCGCGACTATTGCCAAATGGATTGGACAGACGGTGGTACAGGCTTATTCTATTAAGGGTCAGAGTCCTCTGTTCCCTTTTAGGGCGCACTCTACTCGAGCGCTCAGTACTTCCTGGGCCTTTCGCCATCAGGCGTCAGTGGTCCAGGTATGTAAGGCGGCCACCTGGTCGTCGGTACATACCTTTACAAAATTTTAAAAAATTGATGTGATGGCATCGGTGGATGCCTCTTTTGGCCGCAAAGTGCTGCAGGCCGCAATTTGAGGAGACCGGTGGTCTACCTCGAGGGTTTTTTTCTGTTGAAAAATGTTTTTTTTGAGTCTCATCATTAAGGATGAGCATTGTAAACTTCTAGTTGGCACCGGTTGGGCCTTCTAGATTTGGATTTGATTTCCATTTTCCCACCCCTCATTTGTGATACTGCTCTGGGACTTCCCGAAGGTGCTGTATCACCGAGGACTACGTCTGTCAATGAGCGATAGAGAAAAATGGATTTTTGTAAAATCTTACCGTAAAATCCTTTTCCCTTAGCTCATTGACAGACGTAGTACCCGCCCCTCTAATTTTTGAGTTGGGTTGGGTTAAATTCTCTAAACACTGCTTTTGTGACATAACTGATTTGCTGAGGCAGAGAGAGAGAGGATATACCCTCTGGGACTGCCCCTAGGGTGTGGCCAGAGCATTTTTATTTCCTGTCTAGTCCTACTCCTGTGGAGGCAACATAACCCGAAGGTGCTGTATCACCGAGGACTACGTCTGTCAATGAGCTAAGAGAAAAGGATTTTACTGTAAGATTTTACAAAAATCCATTTTTTATTGTCAACGTTTAATTGAGCAAACTGAAGTTAGAAGCTGACTGGCTACAGTGCACAGCTGCACCAGATTCTGAGTGCTCCAGTTTTTGTAAATCTCCCCCTTTGTGTCCTACAATGACAATATGTATTCACTGTACTGTTTGTGTGGAGGAGTTGCATGGTTTCTATAGGACAGGAAGTGCCTTAAAGCCCCGTACACACGTACCGATTGTCGGCCGAACAATCGGCCGTCTTTTGTCCAGTGCTGTCGTGTTGGTTGAAAAGTGCTCAAGACTGCACACGAATTTTGTCGGCCAACAACAACCAACTTCAGAAGTTATGTCATGTGATGGTTTACTTTCCGTGTGTTTTTTCTTCTCTGAGCATGCCCAGTCTTGCTCATCTGGCTTTTGTCGGCCGAAATCTGTACTGGCTGACGAACAATCGGCCATTCTGGTGTTGGCCAACAAAAATTTTATAGCATGCAGACCAGATTTTGTTCGGCCGAAAAGTCGCAGTCGGTTATCGGAAGCATCATACTAACAAGCCGACAATCGGTCGATTGGACGTTGGCCGAATATTTACGTCCGACAATCGGTACATGTGTACGGGCCTTAAGACTGCAGAAAATCTCCAGCTCTCCCTATCTCCATTACATAGGGAGGTGTTTTTAGATCACATAAGATAGCTGGGAAAGCGGATATCCTTGTTTGAGATTTCCATTCAGTGCACAGGAAGTTACAAGGACCCTGGAATTCTGGCAGGTTCAATGTGGATTAAATGTTCTTTGTTTAAAGGATAATTTCAACGTTAGTAAGATGTTACACCCATATTCTGGGTGTAACATATAACATGTTACTAAGGCAGCAGTACTGCACCCCTCAACCCCTATTGTGACAGCAGGTGGGGGATCTTATCCCCACACTTGCTGTCACAGTTTTAAAGCGGAGTTCCGGGCACAAAAACGATATTTTTTTTTTGTGCCCCTCCGCTAGTTCGAGATCACCTGAAAAGGAATTGGATAGTTATTTTTTTTTTTTTGTTTACTTACCTTTTAATTGAAGATCGTAAATACTCACCTCAGAGTACTTCCTCCCTCGGAGCCGCGGCTCACCCTGTCACTTCCTGTCTCGCTATGAGCTGAACGTCATCGCTCCCAGGAATCAATGCGACGGCACCGGCCCCGCTCGTCACTTCCGGGCGACGCCGCATTCCCCTGCTAAACAGCTTCTGGGCATGCCCAGAAGCTGTTTAGGAATGCGGCGCCGCACCGGAAGTGACGAGAGGGGCCGGTGCAGGCGCATTCTGGGACAAGAAGATGCGGAAGAAGACACAGAAGAGGACCGCGCCGGCTTTAGCTGCCCACAAGAGAGATGGAAACGCTGTGGAAGAAATTTTATAAGTAAGTATTTCTTCTAAAAGGTAAGTGCAAACCGGGACAGATCAGAGGCTAGCCATTGTGGAATGTGCTAGCCCTGACTGTCCCGGGGGTATGTTTATTAAAAAATGACTTCTGTGCCCGGAACTCCGCTTTAAAACCGAGCAGCCACGCAGGGCCACCTGCAAAAAATGTGCATTGATTTTTTCTTTTTTTTTTACAAAAGTGAAGTTATCCTTTAAGATGTATTTTAAATGTAACAATTTTTTGATTATCTTTTAGAGGCTGGTTTGATTAGCCTCAACAAATACTCTTGTAGCACCCTCAGTGTACAGTAGGAAAATTTAGTTTTAGCTCTTCTGTAGGTGGAGGAGTAGGGGTTAATTGTTGTTGTGCTGGTCAGAGCTCCAAGGGCTGAGTCTCTGTTCCCTCCCATTGGCTTCTAGAACTGCTGGAGAGTTATATAATTCAGAGGGTGGAGGAGCAGAGATCAAGCCTGAATATTTATGGAGTCTCCTCCAATCCCTGGGTGGGGACGGCCCACGGCCCAGAAGGTGGGGAGATAGGCCATAAATATTCTGGAACCTGGCAGAAGAAGAGCTGAATTCAGAATCCAGTTGCAGGAGAGAGAGAGAGAGATCAGAAGCAGCTGAAGACTAAATTTCCTTTCCAGTCTCAGCTAGGCTTACTGTAGCTGAAGCCATCCTGAGAGCCAAGGTTGAGACCTGTTCAGCAGGAGGCCTGTGCAGCAGTCGCTTGAACTTCAGGAATCACCTAAGGGATTGACTGATTAACTTCAACCACTACACCCCACAGCCTGATAGGGCAGAAGCAGCAAGGTTTAATCCCCAGCTTGCTTACCACCAAGAGACCGCTTAGTGCCAGTTAAAGCTGGTAAAGCCATCCTACTCCCCTTGCTTGGAGACCTAAGGAACAACCTGGTGCATCAGCATTTTCTACAGAGAGAGCATCTCAGTGTTTGGAACATTTGTGCTACCAGTTTAGCTGATCTGTTTACTCTACGGGAGAACAACATAGTGACTGTAGTAGCCAGAGACAGTATCAAGTCCTCAGTGTACATTCAAGTTACAGTTTTAAGCATCCTATACCTTCCCTTACTTATGATTCCCTAATAAACCAAAAACAATTTAAACACACTAGACTGGTTCTTGAAGTCTGAGTGAGTGCTGAAAATTTCTGTTGCCTGGCTGTGTGCGTAAGGGAGGGTCAAAAAATCCAGCAGCCCTTGTGGGGGTAGCACTGCACTCCAAAATGCTGAATAACTGTGGGATTAAATATCAGTCAAACGGGTATCACATGGATCTCACTAACTCTGCTGATCAGCTGACTTTTAGTTCATTTAAAGGGATAGAGATTGTTCACCTAACGTAGTAAATAAAATAAAGCTTTGTTCACTTCAAATTATGCAAGAGAAAATAAAGAAACAGGATTATTGCTTGAATGTGTAGCACCCTCCTAGATAGGTGCTAGTGTAGGTGTATAAAGTTTTTGGTTTCTCTGCTTAACAGGGAGACAGCCAGGCAAATCTGGGAGCTGTCTGCTTAACAGAGAGCTGTGATTGTTGGATAGAACCTGCCCAGTGTTCTCTGATGCTGCTCTTCCTTGCTTAATGTTTCACACTGATCCAATAGTGATACAGTGTATTGGACAGTGGGAGGAAACCATACAGATGAGAGCACGGGATATCTGTACAGCCCTGGCCAATAGGCATGGGAGGTGCCCCGGTCCATGCTGGGTGACTGTACTTATATTTGAGATGCACATGGGGCTCCTGGTCTTTGGCTGTAGAGCGGGGTCCAGGTGGGGAGGGGGCTGCTGCCTCTCCCCAGCGTGGGCTGCCATGCGGCCTCAGTTGGTCGACCTGAGGGCCAGAAACAGAGATGCTGAAACCCAGGGACTCTTGAGGGCTGACTGAGGAAGAGTGTCTATGGATTTCTTCTGATAACATGGAGGAAGTTGACCTGCGATCAGGGCCTTGTGGGTACAAACTTCCCACGGGGATACTAGAGACTGTTGCTGTTAAAATCCCCCCTCTTGGTTCTAGAAAGTCAGTGGGCTGGGTGTAAGCTGAAGGGGATACTTGACAGTGTCCTGAAGATACCAAGTTCATTGAGTCCGCTGCTAACACAAGCAAAGGACTGAAAGAGCAGTATGGTTCAGCAGAAGATCTGCTATTCAGTTCCACTAAGTGAGGCCAAGTGCGAGTTGACCTCGCCTCTACAAAGTTGAATTTGGAGTATCCCACAAATCCCTTCTCCTATCCGAGTTCTCCAAATAAAACACCAAAAACAAATCCCCTAGACTGGTCATTGGACACAACGAGTGAAAGAGTGTGTGCACCTGACAGTGTGTGAAAATACCTGGTATTTGGCAACAGGATAATCAGAGGGAGACCCAAGTAAGATCTATACTCAGCAGCCCCTACAAGGGTAGTGCTACACATATTATTGGATCAACCTTAAATACTTGCATTGTGAGAAGGTGCTGTAAAGCAGCGGTCCCCAACCTTTTTGTCACTGGGGACCGGTTTAGTGGAAGAAAGCTTTGGCCAGAATCGGGGGGTGGGGGAGCTGGTTTGCTGCAGGGGGTGGTGATGGAGGCGGTCTTCGCGGCAGGTTTGTCGGGGCAATGGCTGGTGTTAGCGCTTCAATCATCTCTACACCATGTCACTTGCCACGTTGCCTGCCACCAGATGCAGTGTGTCACTTGCCACCTTTGCCTGCCACCAGATGCAGTGTGTCACTTGCCACCTTTGCCTGCCACCAGATGCAGTGTGTCACTTGCCACCAGATGCAGTGTGTCACTTGCCACTGTCGACTGCCACCAGATGCAAAGTGTCACTTGCCATTGTCACCTGCCACCAGATGCAGCTTGTCTCTTGCCACCGTCGTCGAATTGGCTGGGTCCCAGAGTAAGGGCAGGCGGTCAGAGATAATGTAATCTCTCTGCTCGCCCTCCTGCCACACCTGTGAAAGAGCAGCCTTCGCAGTTGTGAGGCCAAAACAATGGTGATGCGGGGGGGGGGGGGCAGGGTGGTTAAAGAGATGACATCATCTCTCTGCTCGGCCGCCCGCAGAGCAGCGTTTGCGGCTGTAAGGGCCTGTTCGCAGTTCGCTGTCCGGTTAACTGCCCCATGTATATAGATAATTACAAATTAAACACTAAGCATTAAAACAATGCTTTTTTAAAAGATAAACACACTTTGATAATAAAATGTACAGTACTGTGCAAAAGTTATAGGCAGTTGTGAAAAAAATGCTGTAAATGAAAAAGGCTTTCAGAAATAGAAGTGTTAATAGTTTATCTGTATCTGCCTGTATTTCTCAGCATTGAGGACAACATTGATTGGGCAACATTGAGGACCATAGACGTAGTGCTCAGCCAATAAAACTTAATGCAACAGTTGAAAGACAAATCATGCTTACTTCCCTTTGACATCGGAAGATCTCCGGTACTGCCATAAGCATAGAACTGGCAGAAACCAGTGGGACCCAGGCCCAGGTACACCCATCTTCTGTCCAGAGAAGCCTGGCCAGAAGTGGTCCTTATGGAAGAACTGCAGCCAAAACACCATACCTCCAACATGGAAACAAGGTTAAGCGACTCAACTATGCACAAAAACATAGGAACTGGGGTTCAGAAAAATGTCTGCAGGTGCTCTGGACTGATTTAAAAATCTGAAATATTTGGCTGTAGCAGGCGGCAGTACAATAATGAGTGTCTCCAGGCAAAAGTGAAGCATAGTGTGTGTTATTTGCAATTTTGGGGTTGCATTTCTATAAATAGAGTTAAAGATTTGGTCAAGATTAATGGTGTCATCACTGCTGAGAAATACAGGCAGATAATTATTCATCATGCCATGCCATCAGGGAGTTGTGTGATTGGCCCCAAATTTATTCTGCAGCAGGACAACAACCCCAAACATACAGTTAATGTCATTAAGAACTTGTTCAGAGTAAAGAAGAACAAGGAGTTCTGGAAGTGATAGTTTGGCCCTCACAGAGCTCTGATCTTGATATCGAGTGTGTCTGGGTTTTCATGAAGTGACCAAAGGATTTGAGGCAGCCTACATCCACAGAAGATCTGTGGTTAGCTCCCCAAGATGTTTGGCACAACCTACCTGGCTGATTCCTTAAAAATAAAAGCTGTGTTCGCAAGCTCTGTGGGTACCTAGAAGAATTGATGCTGGTTTGAAGCCAAAGGGTAGTCACACCAAATATTGATTTGATTTGATTTCTTTTCTGTTGATTTACTTTCCATTTTGTTAATTGTTAAAAATAAACTATTAACACTTCTATTTCTGAAAGCATTCTTAATGTATGGCATTTTTCACAACTGCCTAGAACTTTTGCACAGTACAGTACACCAAGCAACATATCTAAAAATCAATCATTCATTCACTTGAACTAATCAGTGAGACAACAAGGCACACTTAACTTGATTACTAACATTTCTTCTCTGATAAAACGCAGGATGTACTAGAATGAGGAGGGACAACCCCTCCACTTCTTCCTTTAGCAAGAATATTTAACTTTAACATTTTTAAAAATACATTTCCGATTCTTACAGTACAGGACACAGGATCTTTCAGCAAGCGACAGATGATGCAGGAGAGAAAATTGCTCAATTTCCCCATCAGCACAGTCAGTAATAATAGGGCAATCCCTCCCCTAACTTAAAGTGGTGGTAAAGTCATTATGTGTCCTTAGTAGAATCCCCTCTGTTATATCCTTTGATATCGCTCAGTGTCTTTGTTTAATTAAAATGATGCGGCACAATATCTTATTTTGAAGCGCCGCTGTGCAGTCAGCTGACATTCAAAGGCTCTCCTGCCCCGCTTCGAGGACTGCAGAGGGAGGGGCTGAGGTTCCCTCTGATGTCACCTGGAAGGAGAGGAGGAGAGCATTATTATTGCATAACACTGCTTCTACAATTATTCACATTTGTTTTTTAAAATCTCTCCTGAAAATATCCTATTGTATTGTGTACAAAGCACTCTATATTAGCACTGTAGAATATATAGCATAAAAAAAGATGCAGAACAATCAAGTGTCATAGTTACCATTGTGCAGACTTTTTTTTTAATTTTTATATTATTATTACTATGGAAGTGCCAAAATGATGATTTATGCAGTATTACATACTTAAATTTGCGGTACAAGACATTAATAAACAGTGATAGATAAATTAGAATATCTGTCTATTTAGCCAGTTGTGGACAGTTTAGAAACTTGTTAGGGTTTGTTACATGTGATATCTCATAATAGTTTGTCTAAATGGATCACATTACTCTTTTTATTTAGTTTGTCATTTAACAGTTAATTTCTTTATGACAGGAATCCAACCTGCTTTCTGTGATTAATGATAAAATTCACCAACCTTTCACAATGCTGTGGCCTACAGATAATGCTTTCAACAATATGCCTGCGGAGAGAAAGAGATGGTTGTACCACGAGGACCACAAAGACAAACTTGTGGCCTATCTGAAAGTTCATATTATTAGAGGCACAAAGGTACTCATGTCTTTGAAACATACTAAAATTACAGAAGGATTACCAAAGTTGTTAAATTTTATGTATTACCTGGATAGAATCTTTATTTTAAAACTAAATATTTATTATATAGTGGTTCTATGATACAATTCTGGCAATTGCAAAGCATAATAGTCTTACTGATAAGAAGGTTTCGGCTCATGATATGTGGTGACTTACTAACCACTTCAGCCCCTGGAAGGTTTACCCCCCTTCATGACCAGGCCATTTTTTTGCGATATGGCACTGCGTTACTTTAACTGACAATTGTGCGGACGTGCGACGCTGTACCCAAATAAAATGTCCTTTTCTTCCTACAAACAGACCTTTCTTTTGGTGGTAGTTGATCACCCCTGCGGTTTTTATTTTTTGCGCTATAAATAAAAAAAGACCAACTATTTTGAAAAAAAAAAAAACAATATTTTTTACTTTATGCTATAAAACATACCGAAAAAAAATTGAAAAAATAAAGTGTCCTCATCAATTTAGGCCAATATGTATTCTGCTAAAATGCCCAATTAGTGTATATTGATTGGTTTGCGCAAAAGTTAGTGTCTACAAACTTTGGGATATTTAAAAAAAATGTTTTTTATTTATTTTACTAGTAATGCGATTTTTAGTGGGAATGCGACATTGCGGTGGACAAATTGTACCCCTGACACTTTTGACACTTTTTTGGAGACCAGTGACACTTATACAGTGATCAGTGCTAAAAAAATGCACTGTCACTGTACTAATAACACTGGCAGGGAATCAGTTAACATCTGAGGCGATCAAAGGGTTAAGTGTTCTCCTAGGGAGTGCTTCCCAAGTGTGTGGGGGGAGGCTTAACTGAAGGAAGACAGAGATCAGTGTTTCTGCTTAGCAGTACCACAAGATCCACATCTTCCTCTCTGAAAGAAGGGCAGTCTGCCCTGTTTACCTAGGCAGACTGCTGTTCTGCCTCTCCTGTAAATGATTGGCAGGTCCCAGTGGACGCGATGACCTGCCGATTGGCTCCTACTGTGTCCAATCACAGTGGGAGTGGGTCGTCAGAGGCGTGTGCGTCCCAGACCCTGTGCACGAAATCACCTACAGGTACGTGATTCCACGCAGGAGGGTCGCCCTGTCGCACTATATCTACATGGGGTGGGATGATCCATAATATTCCCACTAAAAAAGAATGAATATTTTCACTTCATGTATCCATCATCATATATCCATCATCGTATCATATGAAAAGCAAATTATTGTTTATTTCATTATGATTAGAAATTTATAGTGAATCTTCACTCTTTGTGTGAACATTCTCAACTGCTTTAGTAAATCAGCCTCTGTGTATCCGTTTCAACTAAATCTTCCTGAGAGACCATATTATTTAGCTCAGTGTACCTGTGTTAGGTTAGCAGATCAAGTTATAGTTTATTTGTAGCACAGAAATGTAGCACTACCCCCAGAAGAGCCATTGAATTGTTTACGGTGTTCTCTGCACACTGGAAGAGGACACACCTTGCTCATCCAGAACTTACCTACACACCTTGAGATATTTCAAAGAATTTATTAAGCCAAGCGTGGCCTAAAAAAAAAAGTAAGATTAGCAAATGTATTAAATCAAACAATCAATAAGACAATGATGTTACTCAGAGAGATATGTTTTAACACCTGCTGTATTATGACTAACAGAAATTACCAGAACTGAATTGCTGTTACCTAACAACAGTATATAGTCAGTCCTAACTTGCTTTAACAGTCCCCGTTTATCCCACTGGCTATTGAGTAATGGCAAAAAAACTTTTGCAGCAAAGTTGGGGCCCTTAAAGAAAGCACCACAGTTCACAGCAGACAACAGATTAACTTGTGCAATATTAGTCTCTTACCAGACCCAGGGTCTCCAAACACGTGCTCTGATTTAGTTCAAACCCTCACACAAGGGATAGAAGTTGCTGTGATTTCTCTTTTTCGATTCTGCTGAGACAGTCCCTCCTTTCATTCCTTACAAGCAGTGGGGATGCTCTCTAGTACAGTCTGATCACACCAGACATCCAAATCACATCTCACACCCTCCCAGGGAGAAGATTCCCAATCTCTAAGGACCTTCTTTTTTTTTTTTACAAGGTTATTTTTTGCTTCAATCAAGACTTAATCTACATACTTCTCGAGCTAGTCTCTTTTTGCAGCTATCCAGATTTGCCAATACTCGACAATAGCTCTGAAGGCCGTGTGGCCCGTACCGAAAAATGATGGACTAGAAAATAGCTGGGTCTGCCTGGAATTAGACCTTTGTGTATTGTTAGCTGCAAAGCACTTTTCAGATCCAGAGCCATGGTAAAACCTCTGAAGGGTTTAAACCCCCAAAAATTTGGTGATGCTTCACTAGCTGGAGTGTTGTTGACTGCGATTTGTTCCTTACAGCGTAGCATTTTCCCGCCATTGCTCCTGTTCATAAGAAACATGGTTCCACCTTAGTTCTTGCTGTTGCCTACAGTGACCTTGAAACTTACAGCTATTTGAACATTTTCTGCTCTCAGCAGCTTGTTTGTGATTACCCAATGTGTTTTTACCTGTGTTCTCAATTAAGTTGTCTGTCAATCAGTGCAACATGTTGGATCGCAAGTGCAAGGGAGGCAGCCTTTATTTTTATCAAGTGTTTCAATCTCTCGATCCACTACAGTTCTGGGGTGACCTGCAGTGCCCCTTCTCATGGGTCAGACAACGATAGCCTGGAATGTTATCTGCGGAGGAGGGGTCCACACCTGATGAAGCTCAGGTAGGTAAGGAATGTATAGACTCAAGCAGCAGATAACATCCAAGGAAGGGTGTCTTCCTGTGCTGGGACCTCCACTGTGCTTGTGCGACATTCAAACTTTGTCTCCTGAGTCCTGCTGCAGATAACGCTGGGCTGCTATTATCACATGGCCTGAAGATGGGCCACTCCCAAAACGCATTGTCATGATGAAAACCTTTTGAGAAAAGTTTCCATCCCTTGGCTCAACACACCACAGTGGATTCAGCGATTATTGTAGCCCCTGACATCATATCTGGCGCGCCCTACGGAAAGCCCCAGCCACATACACCCAGGCTGTGTCTCCTGCCTACATCCCTGGGTTGATGATTGGGCCCGTGACTCTGCTGCACAGTTTACGTCAATTCGGTGGCGTTGACAGCACACCCAGCTGCAGATACCGGTTTTTCCTGCACTCTAGTATCGGGCCTTCCACAGCATTGCCCTAACAGCATCTGTTTACTTCACCACCAAGGGGACTGAGTGACTCCGCCCAAAGGCACATTATCTCCCTTCTCCTCTCCAGCACCTCCTTGTTATGATACTGTATGTGAATCCGGCCTTTTTAAGCCTTATTGATGTACCACTTTGGGGCAATGGCATTTCTGTTACTGACATCTATATAGACCAGTCTATATCAACCTTATGATAACACAGTTGTGGCTGTACGGACTTTTATCACTCAGCGCTATTCATTGAGGAACTTTTTGTTTGGATTTAAGTGTTTGGGCACTCTCTTGGTGCTCATGTTTTTTTCTCTTAGCTGTGATGGGTTTTAGTTTTGTTCCACTATTTTTTTTCTTTTGTATAGCGCCTGAATATTTTGTTAAAAAGGTATAGGCGATTCCTGTTGAGGATGCACCAGTGTTTAAGGATCCCTTTGGCAAATGTTTGAAAACTCTTTGAATACTTGTTTTCTTTAACAGGCACTGCATTGAAACCTGCCATGGCAGTGATGTTAGTCTGTTAAATTATAGTGGAATGGACTAAATTCATGTTAAAGGATCAATCTTATATTCACACTGACCCTTTAATTGTAGAGCTCATGCTAACCACCCTAATTTATTATGTAGATGGGTTAGTTGATATTATCTGTTTTACTTCCTGGCTGAGTCTCCATCAGTAAATAATTGGTTAAAATGTTTGTGGAAAAGGCATGGAAAAATAATCTGCTGTGCATGTCTTCTGGGAGGGAACATCTCTTTGGAACTGCTTTGGACATGCTCAAAAAAAGATATCACTATGGTAAATATACTAATTTTCCCCAGCAGAATAAGCCTAATCCTCAAGCTGGGAAGATGCCCCTTTTCTCTGAGGCCAATGGTTCCTTTTGTTATTATCCAGCTTCAGCCTCCAAGACCAGATGCAAACAAGAGTCTCTGGTTACTTGCAAACCTTGGGCCTCTAAATCCCCAAACCTGCAGACAAGTTCTCTTTGGCATGAAGGGACACCCTCATTTTACAAAGTGGGGGGGGGGGACATCTGTTGAACTTTGGTGACACCTCACAAAGAAGTATATCAGTGTGGGTAACAAGTGTGGTTTCGGAGGGCTACAAGCTAGGGTTCTGAGCTTTGTTTGCTCCCAGCTTCAGGTTTTCCATATTTCCTGTGTCCCTGCAAAGACTAGTAGGCCTTCATGCTACTTTTGCAAATCTTTTAGATCAAGGAGTTATGGCCATGGTTCTAACGGTGAAAATGGTTTTTAACTTACAATCTTTTTACAGTTCCCAAACCAAAAGGGGGTATTCGCCCCATCTTGGATTTGAGAGCCTAAATATCTTCATTTAGGTCCAAAAAGTTTGCATGGAATCCACCAGGTCTGACATCATTAGGGAGACTTTCTAGCCTCTGTGGATACCAAGGATACGTACTTCATGTCACCATTTTTCAGAACACCAAAAGGTACCTTTTTTTGCTGTTGGTACTCAACACTACCAGTTTGGCTCTACCATTTGGTCTGTCTTGCATGCCCTGACTGTTCAAAAAGGTACTGGCCTTTGTGCTAGGCTTGGTATTTTCCCAGTGCTTTCCTAATTTGGGACATCTGGATGATCTCCTATTAAGGGATTAGTCAGTACACGTTCTGACCAACAATGTAATAATGTAAAGCAGATAGGTTTTGTTGTATCCTGAGCCTTCGGCAGTCACCGCTGGAACCAATATATTGCTTGGAGTATCTTAAGGGCCATACACACTATAAAATTTTCTGAAGACTTTTTCCTTCAGATTTACCTTTTCTATGTAGTGAAAGGGCCTGCCAGATTGGATACAAATTGAAAGTGTTTAGGTTTGACCTCATATATGGTTTTGGTAAGTCTAAAGGTAAAAGTCTTCAGAAAATCTTATAGTGCGTATGGCCCATTAGTCTAATAATGGAGAGCTGCCCTCTAAGAAAAATATCTGACTTTCTGCTATTGAACTTGGACTCTACAGTCCAAGAGCCATCCAACTCTGTCATTCTGGCATGAGAATTTTGGCAGGCAGGCAACTGCTATTTTTGTTTCTAGTGTCCAAATTCTCATGTTTGTGTCAGTATTACCCAATTGTCTCTGAATCCCTCAATGTCTCTGAATGTCCCTGAAACCCTCAAACTCAAGAAACAGATTTTATGTGAAGTACAAAGATCTTATTAACAGAAAAAGGCTTCATATTACCTATGACTAGGGACAAGCTGTTCTACAAGTCTGTTCTCACAGTTGTGTCTAGTACTTGTCTAGTAGGATGCAATATATTTCAGATATCTTTATTGTCAACTCAAATTATAGTTCATGTATATATTAATCTTTGGACAAGATTGAAAGATTGAACTTTGAACAATATTTCTGCTTGTATAAGAGTGCCAACGGAAGAGCCAATCAGGATAGCTATCGGGGGAGTTTACAGAAGCTTGGGAAGCAGCTCATTTTTCTGCATGCATGCTCGCAAGGTCTGGATTAACAAGATATAGCCATCAACTAATGTATTGTGTTTCATTCCAGATTACTGCAGCAAGCTTACCTGAAGCCAAATCACTTAGGACTCTGCATGGTTCCACAGTTTCCTTTCAATGCAGCACAACCAGTATTGTGAGTAGCATTCCTTTACTATAATTTGTTTTATATTGAAAAATTAGAAAAATGACATTATCATTATATATATATATATTATATATGTACACACATTGTGAATATAAAAAGTCTACACACCCCTGTTAAAGAGTCAGGTTTCTGTGGTGTAAAAAAATTAGACTAAGTGCCGGTTCACACTTCCGCGTTTGCGGAGATCGCATGTAATTCGGAGCGCACTGCTCCTAATTACATGCGATCTGATGTGCGGATGCGAGTTCAGCCATACACTTTGTAAGGCTGAATTCGCACTGTATCCGCACCAAACACGCACATGAGGCTTTTTTTGAGCCGCAGTAGAATCGGATCGCACAGTGGTTCACACTTGTGCAATCGGATTCTGTGCGTACTTGCAGATCGCACTGCGATATGCGATCGCAACTGTCGTTGTCGTTAACTTTTAATTGACACCCCCTGCGTATCGCATATGGCAGTGTGAACTGCCAGATGTGAGGATGCGATGCGGGAACACGCTGCATATTTGCAGCGTTCCCGCATCACAGAAGTGTGAACCGGCACTAAGATAAATCATTTCAGAACTTTTTCCACCTTTAATGTGACCTATAAACTGTACAACTCAATTGAAAAACAAACTGAAATCTTTGAGGGGGGGGGGGGGGGAGTAAAAATAGAAACCTAAAATGATGTGGTTGCATAAGTGTGCGCACCCTCTTATACCTGGGGATGAAGCTGTGTTCAGAATTAAGAAATCACATTCAAACTCATGTTAGATAGGAGTTAGTATACACATGCCATTGTTTAAATTGCCTCTGGTTAACACCAAATTAAGTTCAGCTGTTCTAGTAGGTCTTTCCTGACATTTTCTTAGTTGCATCCATCAGCAAAAGCTATGGTCCGCAGAGAGCTTGCAAAGCATCACAGAGATCTCATTGTTAAAAGGTATCAGTCAGGAGAAGGGTACAAAAGAATTTCCAAGGCATTAGATATACCATGGAACACAGTGAAGACTCATCATCAAGTGGAGAAAATATGGCACAACAGTGAAAAGACCAGAAGAAAACTGGTCAGGGAGGCTGCCAAGAGGCCCACAGCAACAATAAAGGAAAATCTGGCAAGTACTGGCTGTGTGGTACATGTGACCACAATCTCCCTCATTCTTCATATCTCTTGGCTATGGGGTAGTGGTGAAAGCCTTTTCTTAAAAAAAAAAAAAACATCCAAGCCTGGCTAAATTTTGCAAAAACACATCTGAACTCTCCCAAAAGCATGTGGGAAAATGTGTCATGGTCTGATGAAACCAAGATTAAAATTTTGGCCATAATTTAAAAAAATATGCTTGGCACAAAAACAACCCTGCACATCACCAAAAGAGCACCATATCCACAGTGAAGCATGGTGGTGGCAGCATCATGCTTTGGGGCTGTTTTTCTTCAGCTGGAACAGGGGCCTTAGTCAAAATAGAGGGAATTATGAACAGTTCCAAATACCAGTCAATATTGGCACAAAACCTTCCGGCATGAGGAACTTCATCTTTCAGCATGACAACAACCCAATGCATACATCCAAATCAACAAAGGAATGGCTTCACCAGAAGAAGATTAAAGTTTTGGAATGGCCCAACCAGAGCTCAGACCTGAATCCGATTGAAAATTTGTGGAGTTATCTGAAGAGAGCTATGCACAGGAGATGCCCTCGCAATCTGACAGATTTGGAGTGTTTTTGCAAAGAAGAGTGGGCAATAGTGCCAAGTCAAGATGTGTCATGTTGAAAGACTCATACCTAATAAGACTGAGTACTGTAATAAAATCAAAAGGGTGCTTCAACAAAGTATTCGTTTAAGGGTGTGGACACTTATGCAACAATATTATTTGAGGGTTTTTTTTGTTCCCTCCACCTAAAAGATTTTAGTTTGTTGTTCAACTGAGTTGTACAGTTTATAGATCACATTAAAGGTGGAAAAAGTTCTTAAATTATATATCCTTGTCTACATTTTTTACATCACAGAAACTTGACATTTTAACAGGGGTGTGTAGACTTTGTATATCCACTGTGTATGTATATATACTGTGTGTATATATATATATATATATATATATATATATATGACTTGGGTGCTGAACAAATTACACAAGCGTAGAGTAAGCTTTATGAAGGTATACGCAAGGGTTTATTTACTATCACTGGATAGTGCATAATTGGATGCAGCTCTGCAATGAAACCAATTAGCTTCCATTTTTTTTTTGTAAAAGTTTAATTGAACAAGCTTATAAGGGTAGGGCGACAGGGGGGTTGTCATGTACTCCATGTTTTTCCTTTTTTGGAGCACCAAGAAAGGGTCACATGCAAGGCCCACCCTGCAGTGGCTTCTTTGGGCTACTCCAGGCATTCAACAGGGTCACTAGCCCTTGCACGTGTGGTGGCACATCGCCCAAAGGCATGCTCACTAATGCCCGGGACCAAGCAGGAGTCGCAGTTATGTAAAGAGTAAAACTTTAAGACAGTCTCCCAAATCAGAGATAAGCCACATGTGTGCATTACCCAAAGTATGGATTTCCTCCTTAAGCTGCTTTATCCCATGTACAAATAAATGAAAAAGAGAGTGCACAGCCACCCTAGCATAATACCGCTTTATTAAAAATGACAAGCAACTCATTAAAATGCAACTCACATGGGGGGGTTTTCATACAAGCATATAGTGTGACATGAATATCCCTCTCCTGGATCGCCACCAACAGCTGCCGACAGATGACCTGAAGAAGGAGGCCATGCCATTCGAAACGCGTTGTCATAGCCACTACACGTGGGCATCAATGGTCTAGTTCTCTCCCCCCTCTGCCCGGTGCTCTCCGACAGTCCCCTTCAATTCACTGAGTGCAGCGCCTGCTGGTCTGGGCGCAGGTGCACTCCAGCACACCAAGTTGGTGCTTGACGTAGGAGAACCCGGAAGTAATTGACTGGGGATGGAGGTGTCAAAGGTGTAAGCTGTCGGCGGCTGTTGGTGGTGATCCAGGAGAGGGATATCGATGGCACTCTACCATTTTACATGCTTGTATTGAACTCCCCCATGTAAATTGCATTTTAATGAGTTCCTTGTAACTTTTTAATAAAGCGGTATTATGCTAGGGCGGCTGTGGGGTCTCTTTTTCATTTATTTGTACAGACTTCTTGCCCCCACCCAGTGGAGCTTAAGTGAGCTGCAACGCCCAGACATTCGGAAGCCCTGTTCCTAAAGGACCAGTAACCTGTTACTGTGAATCTTGGATCAGCGCATAAACTGGTGATTTTTTATCCTTCTTTGATTCATCCTATGTCCTACACACTTGTACTGATGTATGTGTTGCATTCAGAGGGACAGGCCGAGCCTCTGCTCATTCCACCATTCAGCGTATCTCTGTTACCTCACTCCCAGTACCAGAGTGGGCTTTTGCCAACCACATAGCGTGGACCTCTTGTGTGCTCTCACCTAACTCTTCTCTTCTAATACCAAATGACCAGGTCATAGATTTCCATAATGCTAGTCCACTCCCGGAGTGGACTTTGAGAGATTTGGGCTCAATCTTTATGTACAATATTGATACATGTTTAAGTTGTGCATTATACATATATGGCAGCACAACACTGTTAAATTTCACTCACGGAGACTGTCAGAGACTGACAACTAGTCAAAGCACAGACCCCCATGCTACCGGAGAACCTGTCACATAACCAGGTATCCCACCAATGACTAGTTGCTGTTCTTCCTTGTGATTGCTTATGGCAATTACCTCTTCCTTCTTGTCTTGTTGAATGAACCTCTGTCGTAGTGATGTTACACATACCCCATACTGTGATTATGGACCCAAACTCTCTAGTAATACGCCAAGACCTTACATGCATCCCTTGAGTAACTTCAGACCAGGCTCTGAGCAGTTGAATAAACTTTTACTGTAAACTTGGCACAGCATGTATAACATACAGTAATATCTTTCTCCTAACTAAACCTAACTGTGGCTGCCCCAATCTATGTTCTTGTGCTCCTCCGGTGAATTTGGCATTCCAGTGTGGACCACAGGTCCCAGCAAGGCTCTAGTTGATTGTGTTCCCCATGTGTTTTCTAAGTGTTCCCAACAGCCCCCACTGGATCCATACCTCTTTCCTTCTATAGAACATGAAAGGGAGGTTGGACCCCAGAGAAAGCTAACGAACACACTGGGGAGAGGCGGAAAATACATTTTCTCCTGACTTGGGCAGCTGGGTGCTAACTACACATACAGTAGGCTATCTGCCTGCAAGCTGAAGTTAGAAGCTGATTGGCCACCATGCACAGCTGCACCAGATTTTGCAGACTCCAGTTTTAGTAAATTAACCCCAAAATGTACAGAATGCCCCCAGTTTGCCGTATCGCAAGGAAGATACATTTGGAAATTTTTGTCAGTTTCAGAGAGGCAGTGATATCAAATTACTCAGAAGCAAATTGGTATGTTGTACAGTAAAACCTTGGTTTGAGAGTAACTTGGTTTGAGAGCGCTTTGCAAGACAAGCACATTTTTAAAATAAATTTTGACTTGATATACAAGCGATGTCTTGATATACAAGTAGCGGCATGTCACAACTGGGTATAAAAGAGAAGAGAGGAGCCTCTAAAGTGTAGCAATATGGTTACATTTAACGAAGGTTCAATATTTAGCAGCTCACATGGTTGATGATTAAAACAGACACATCTAAGTATGCAGGCATCCGGGGTAAAGCTGTCCACATAGGCCATCCTCCGCACTGCCATCTTCATCACACCCTTCCACGCTGCGCTCCATGAGCGATTCAAAGCCTCGCTTTCAGATCACTCTACTGCAGGGTAGTCTTCCCATTCACATTTGCAGACTGACATCGGTGAGAGCCAGTGGTTCAGAAGATGGTCTATGTGGACAGCTTTACCCCGGATGCCTGCATACTTAGATGTGCCTATTAATCATCAACCATGTGAGTTGCTAAATGTTGTACCTTCATTAAATGTCCCCATACTGCTACACTTAGAGGCGTCTCTCTTCTCTTTTTCTCCTCTTTCTCTCTTCTCTGTAGCTCCTGCTGGATTTTGCTTCTAATCCCCTTGTGGAGGCGCAATTTGTGGATGGACATTTTATGATGACACAACCTATCACATTGCTATAATCTTTGTATATAGACTATAAACTGAAAGACTTATGAATAAATGGTTGTGGAACGAATCATCTGAGTTTCCATTATTTCTTATGGGAAAATTCGCTTTGATATAAGAGTGCTTTGGATTACAAGCATGTTCCCGGAACAAATTATGCTCGCAATCCAAGGTTTTACTGTATATATTTTTTTCTTTTTGCGAAATTTTAGTTTTTACTTCTCTTGTAAAACAAATTAACAAAAAATAGCCTGCTGATTATCAAAAAATCGTTTTGTCTTTTGTTCTGACTCAAGGGTCAGCTCTATTTAAATCTAATATTTTAGTTTTGTGTTATTACTTAAAAACTAAAGTTTTGCTAGATCACTTCAGGTAAAGCTATGTAAAACATTTAAAATAATTGCCTGTACTGTTTAAAGTACAGAAATACAATGTCTCACTCTGCTCTGCACATGCTCAGTTCCTCTCTATTTGTAGGCACTATGCCAAATTTTTAGAGACCAATATGCTGACAGCCTAAAGATTTACTGCTGTTCAGCAGTATGGTGGGTTCCAACAAGAAGAAATCGGACCATGCTGGAGGCAATTTACAGCACACACTCATTTTGGTAGCATAATTATTAATGTGGAATGTATTGTATGTTCCATGGTAAAGAACATTATTTTTATCAAGTTGATATTGGTAAAGTTCCACTTCAAATAGCATGCTGGCTGCGATATCTTTTGCAACAATTAGTGATTCAGTCTAATTAGCAAGGGTGTTCCCGTGCCAAATTATATCATGCTTCCCTAATGGATTCTTGATTGTGTGAAATTAGGAAATTAGGGTGTTTAGTTACCAGAGACTAAAAAAGCAAATGGAGTCTGGGGACTCTACTTAGGTAGCATCAGTCACTTAGGAGACTGCTTGCTCCAATAGGTGAGACTAATCTGGTGTCATGTGAATAATAGGAAAAGTTGGACTGATGAGACAAGCACATCATTCATAGAAGATGGTCAGCGCCTCAGATCAAGAAATGGGTTTACATTCCAAACTGAGGATAAAAAGCTAGGGGTGCTTTTTCACAAGTAGATGGTAAAAAACTGTTCCATGGGAACACCGCCCTTATGGACTCTGAGAGGCTTGTGGCCACTCATCTCCCCAGTGACCAAAGATTAAAAAGCCAGTTTTGACTGATTTGTTTTTACTGTCAAGTAATCTGAAGAATACTTGGAGGACAGAGCATATACTGTACAAGTTCAGCAAGGTGGGATGTAAAGATGCTTTAAGGAGCAGGTACTTTATAGTAGTGATCTGGGTGAAGCATGCATAGTAATGACTGCAGAAATCATGGGGTGGTGGTTGGACTACCATGTGTAACCTAAGTTCAATCGCTGCAACTAAAGCGGCCAGAGGAAGTCGGTTGATGGAATCCAATACATTTTCCTCAGAATGGAATTTACACACTAAACTACTTATAAACTTTACAGCATTAAGTGAACTTAGCCTTAAAGCGGTGATCCAGCCCCCCCACTGAAAAATTAAAAGTCAGCAGCTACACATACTGTAGCTGCTGACTTTTAATATTAGGACACTTACCTGTCTTGGAATCCAGCGATGTCAGCATAGCCATAGCCTTTAAGGGGAACCGGCAGTGGAGACTTGCGGCTCCACAGCTGATTCCCTACTGCGCATGTGCAAAACACGTAGCGTTTTCTGAATGGCCCGATGGCGGGGAAGGAGAAGGGGGGGGGGGCAAACTTCTGATGGATGTCACTGCGGCATGATCAGATGGAAGTGGGGACAGGTGTCTGTCAAAAACAGGTACTCTCCCCCCCCCCCCAAAAAAAAAAAGCTGCCAAATGTAGCACCTTTGGGGAGGGAGGGGACAGATAAGCAGAGCTTCCACGTTTGGGTGGAACTCTGCTTTAAAGTATAATAAAGACACTTTTTTAATATAGTTTGGGATAGCATGGAGAAGGATTAGAACCTGTCAGGTTTTTATTCCTGTCTGTTCCCCCGCTCGAAGGTCCACCTCTCTATTTGTCATGTTTACTGTTGTCACTAAAAGTGAAAGTAAAGGAAAAACTCAAGTTGTCCCCAGAACAGGAATAGAGGGAAAATCTTGGGAACCCTAGTTCAATGACCCTGGTGAGAACCAGGGATTCCCCCAGTTTGGATGGAGTTCCTTTCAGTTGTTGTTTTGGCTATGGGACAGGAAGTGAATGGAAATCTTCACAATAGGTCACAGATGGCAAAAAAATGACAGTGGGTATACCCCCTATCCAAAAAAAAAAGTTTTGCCTCTAGTTCTACTTTAAATTACTTAGGAGAGGATGGACTGACATTTTTCTGTTTTACTTTCTGTTCTGTCCAGGGTGATATTCTGGTAAATGAAAACAATGCTAATATTATTCAGCGGGACCTGGAATTCACTGAGGGAATTGCCCATGGGATTGACCAGCTGCTTGAGCCTCCTAACATTGGCGCACGGTGTGACAAGTATGCTGTGGCAAGAGCTCCAGTAAGTTAAATGTAACAGTTAAACTAAACCTCTGAGCCTAACATTTGTCTTTAAATGAATCCCTGAGGTGTTCTTTTTATAATGGAGAGTGGATACTGCTATCATCAGGACATTGCGGTTTTTAGTATACACACTGGTGTGGACAGTGTTGGGCATGTAACTTAAAAAAAGTAATTAGCTACTAGTTACTTCTCACAAAAAGTTAGTAACTGAGTTACATCAGTAAAAAAAGTAACTAATTACCAGGGAAAGTAACTATTGCGTTATTTAAAAAAAATAATCAAATATGACAAATAACTTGGATGCCCCCAATATTAAATATGTTAAATGAATGAAATGGACACTAAATAGAAGCAATTGTTATTATAAAACATTGTACAGTAATCTACACTATTTTAATGTTGCTGTGCCCAGAGTGGAAACCCATGACAGTCCATCTGATATATCTTGCTCTCTACTCACCTCCCATCACTTTAGATCCTTTAGGGGAGATACTCCACACCCACAGAGGGGTACACAGGGTAAAAGGGCTTTACACACCCTCAACATTTCACTACACTCCTCTAAATCATGAGGACCTCAGCCTTAAGATGGATACGCCAGAAGGGAAAGGTACTCCATTCCAACTCCCACATCTTGCTCTCTACTCTATAACCCCACATCCCTTTAAATCCTATAGGGGAGCTACTCCACACTCACATAGTAAAAGGGCAATAAACCCTCTCTGCATTCCACTACCCCCCACTAAATCATGAAGGCTTCAGCCTCAAGTTGGATACCCCAAAGGAGAAACTCACTCCATTCCAACGCCTACATCTTGCTTAGGCCCTGCCCCAGTTCTAGAACTCAGAACCCTCCACTCTATTACCTCCCATCTTTTAAAACCTATGAAGGGTGGGCTACTCCACTCCTACAGGGAGGGTACACAGAGTGAAAGGGGACTAAACCCACTCTACACGATGACATCTGTTTTAGATGGAGCAAACACAACCTGAGCACAACTTTGAGCCAAGTTTCATCTTTTAAAGGAAACACTTTGGGCTCATTCAGACTGTTGTAGAGTGTTAAAGAGGAACTTCACCCATTCCCATTAAATGAACCTGGAATTTACCACCTACAGTACCTTTGATGATCTTTTGGCTGGAAAAAACTTACTCCCAAGTCCAGTAAATCTTGTGTTGGCTTTGGTGTTCTGTACCATTCAGGGTCACCATCTTTATGTATCTTGCCATTGAGATCCAAACTTTTCCACTCACTTCAACTTCCAATCACGGCAAGCGGTGTATTCTATTAATGCATACAAAGCCTGCTCGGATTGGCTGAGTCAGCGAGGCGGGCTTATACAACCTTTGCCAATCCAAGCAGGCTTTGTATGCATTAAAAGAATACACCGCTTGCCGTGATTGACTCAGCGCGGTACATAGAGTACAGCACAGGGACGTTATGTAAGTAGCCGAAGCTTCCACACATCCAGCGGGTAACGCCGCATTTTTATTGACAGCAACGACGTTACTACCGGGGGAAAAAGTAATCAGTTTGATTACTAGTTACTGTAAAAAGTAACGCCAGTAGTAACGCCGTTTACTTCTAACGCCATTATTCCCATCACTAGGTGTGGAGTCTGTCATGTCCTATAACCTGTTTTCTGCATAACACTGCAAAAAAGTATAGAATAGAAGGAGAGCCTGGTCCCTTGATTTTTTTTAAAGGGTATGCAACTAGGTTGTCATCCTTTCAGCATTTTTTTACCATTCACAGTAATACATGAGGCTTTGCTTGCTTCTAAATGGCAAAACAAAAAAAGCACTAAGCACACCACTACTTTTAAATAGCTCTTTTACATAAACATACACCTTTTCCAGCAGTTCCTGACACAGAGACGCTAACAATTTAATGTCCCTACCACATTTAGAGAGACACCCTAGACCAGTTTGGACAGGAGGCAGTTAACCTAGGCTGTGGGAGGACAATCAGATAGCTGGAGCAGAACCATTCAAACATGTCCATGGTGGGGTGATTGAATTTATAGGGCCCTGCAATCGTTTTCAATATGTTTTATTGTTCGATGCACCGCAAATGGTTCCTTTTTCTACATAAATTTGAGCACTTTCAATTTTAAATATTTGTATGAAAAAACTAATGGCAACGATTTCAAAATTAATCAGAGGCTCAATACATCAAACCGTTGGCGTGGAAAAATTATCAGAATTTTTCCAACCCATGCTTTCATCTTGTATGCAATTCTACAGAATTGGTTAAAAGCAACCAAAATGTTAGTAAAAAACAAACAATTAATGATTTCTTTATTAGATTAGAATATCAAAATTATCATTTCATTAAACAATCTCATTGAAATTTGTTTTGTTCCACTGGGCTCCTAATTGTATATTAGAGGTGAATAAAGATTGTATTTCAGGCAGGTAAAAGTAACGTTCACTCTCTTTTACAGACCCAACGTGACGCTTGTTCAATTTGTGGCATGGAGTCCTCTTGCCCTTATGAAACAGTTGATCGGGTGAGTTAATCTGCTTTTCCTAACCTGCACCAGGAAATAAACTATTAGGCTCCAATGAGCAGACTTAGGCAAAATCTCTTCTTTCTCCTTTATTTTTTTTACTCTTATCTTTTCTTGAGGTCACAGCATATCATGGAATATCAGCACAGAGAGGTGGAAGGACAGGACTAAGAGCCAGTTAGATGTGCTGCATGCAAATGTGTTGACAGGGAAACTTGCGGATATGAGGAGAGAGCATAGTGGTCAGAGGAATGTCCTCATCAGGCTGCTGCTGCTCTTTCACTGAACAGGCCTAAGGCTGGGGTTAGAGAGAGGACAGCACTGTGTTCTTAATCGCCTCAGCTCTCATACCTGTAAATCCCGAAAGGACCAGACTCATTTTTTAAATTTCAGCTAAAGGCCTATCGATTCGTCAATAACTTTTTCAGTGCTGGAGATAACAAAGTAATTTGTATATTCGAATTTTTTTGGTACAAACAAAGCTTTTTCTTGACAACATTGTCCTGCACAAATTATTTTTATGCAATCTATAGAAAAAAAAGGGGCAAAGTATTTTTACCAGTGTTGGTTTTTAAAGAAAGGGTTAATAACATGTGAATTAAAAACACTCTTTCTTGGTAGCAAGGTTACTTTCAGGCTGGGTTCACACTCAGAATGAATGTGACTCACAGTAGGGGTCTGTGAATCCCTGTTTTTCATTTCAGGGACAAATCAGGCACAAATCGTTGCCTGAATTTGAACATGAAACGGAGCCAAAGATGCACGCGACTCCTGTGCAATCCTCTCCGCAGTAGCCACAAGGATATGTGAACTGGAACCATTATTTAAATAACTGAAAGTTCAATTGGGGTTTATGTCATCCCCTGCTCTGTGTGCAGGGCTGTGTAAGCTACAGGACTGAAAATGGACAGAAATCTTTTGTTAGCTAAAACAGCTTTGTTATATGTACTTCATCTGTATATTTAGCTGTTTGCATAGAGTTCTGCTTTATCTTTATATACTTTTTTTTTATACTGCATGCATTGTACCTTTTGTTAGAGAAACAATGAGGAGTGCAGATGTGTTAAAAATTCAGTAAATATGCATACTGTGGGGTGGGGGGTTCAGTTTCAAGCTGAGAGTTTGCAGAGAGGTAATCCATGCGGTAAGTATGTTTAGGCTGGGTTCACACTGAATTCCAAGTGGCTCGCAGCAGGGGGTCCAGTGCGTCCTTGTGCACCATTTTAAGTCAGAATTTTTGACTGAATTCGGACCTGAAACGGACCAGAAGAACCACAGGACTTTTCTGCAGGCACGGAGCTGTGTGAACCAGTTTGATTGACAGCCAGGCATAGTCTCCTGTCATGCGAATTGGATTCGGGGAAACGCGGAGTTGCCCCTCCTGCTGAAGAGGTTTTATTGAAGGTCTGGGGTACATGGAAATCCAAGGTTGGAAGGAGCACTGGGCGCCAGTATTGCATTTGGACCTATAGTGCCATAACAACAAATATATTATTGCCATGTGAGCTGCTATGTGTTTCCTGTGATAAAAATTATATAAAAGTAAGCTGGGCTAAGCTGTAAAAATCACAATAAAATATCAATAAAGAAAATTGTGAAAATTAAGTAACCAAATATATAAATTGTTGCACAACAAACAGTCATGAAAACATATACCCAATATATGTGAAATAAATATGCTCCCAAGAGTTAAATCAGGAGTCCAAATCACAAACTTGGTAAAAGATAGTAAGGGTCAGTGTAACGTCCTTAAGTGAAAAAAATGATGAATCACTTCTATAACTGGAAGAAGGCCACTAGATGTACAAGCTTCTTACCAGAGTGTAACAAATTCAGTGCCCAATTCAAGATTAAATTCCTCCGAATCCAAAGCAGGACAAACTCATAGATGAATACTCCTCAGGAGACTGGGAAAGACTCAGCAAACACACACAAACCAAGTGCATGTAAAAAAATAACAAATCCCTTAGCATAATACTGCATTTACTATTAATAGTGAATTTACACCTCGGTGCAATCCTCTAAGAAAAGGTGCTATCAAAGGAAGTCCTCCACCAATGATACAGGCTGCTTACCAGACATGCAGTGTATTGAATTTAAAAGATGTTGGAAAATAATAGTGACCATCCCCCATAAGCACGATCTGCTTACCAGATACACATAGAAAAGTGCAGAAATTGAATTATCCTTAGGAGTGGCCAGGAAAAACCTCATGAATCCCACCACACATCATTCAGAAGGAAGACCACCACCGACACCGCAGCTGCTTACCAGAAGTCAGTAGTAAAGAGCCAAATGCCAGTCATCAGGATCTTAATAGAAGTGGGTTCCAGTGCCAGAATAACTCCAACAGAATCCCCAACAAACGTCCAGTCACAAAGTTATATGGAAAAAAAATATAAGGTGCCCCATAGTGTAAAACCATAGACGTTTATTTACCAAAAAAAGGGAGAGCAACTTACAGAATACAAGTGATTAGGAGAGTGTGGTTGAGCCGCCGGCTGTTCGGCTCTTCCGCCCATCCTCAAACTCGTAGGGGTGACGTCAGCACGCCACGACTGACGTACGTTTTGTCCAATCAGACGTTCTCAAGGCTTCCTGTGATAATTTGCCAGCACCTGTGCACACTCTCAAATGTGTGTTAGAATTCCCAAGTTTCTATTTTTTGTGAAGCACTATTTAACCCAAATACCATTAACTACCATCATTAGAAAAATCATATGTAATATTAAAAGTAAAACAGATATAAAGTGTGGTATTGCTGGCATGTCCTTTTAGTTTTAGCCCTTTTACAAAGCTTTTCTACAGTAAAACTCCTTCTGAAACAGTGTGTTCCCTTAAGGCTTGATTCACCTATATAGTATGCTTTTGCACATGCGTTTGACATATTTTTCGCATGTTTTTTTATGCGTTTTGCACTTTGCATTTTTTATGTTTGTTTTTGTGGCCAATTTTTTTTTAATTGGATTAAAAAATGCAAATTGCAGCAAAAACACCACTACATGCTTTTCTGCAGCCTAGCCATTGAAGTCTATTGAACAAAAAATGCACCGTCCCTGACCCTTTCCAAAAATGCAGCGGCTGAAAAAAGCATAGATGTGAACTAGTCCCATAGGAAACCATGTTAAATGGACTGTAGTGTGTTTCTGCAAAAAGCATTAACAAACACAGTGCACTCCTTTTGTGGGTTAGGTGTACTCTCACCTAATTTGACCCTACATCAATGTATGGTCAGAGCTTTTGGTTAAGAGTGAGCTGATCGATGGAGCCTATTTCTTCACTCATTGATTTTCCACACTCCTTCACTCCTCCGCAATACATGTGAAAAAATAAAACATCTAGTGCCTAATCTTTTGGATAACACAATCTTTTTTGCAAGTGCTACTAACATCACATCAAAAACAAGCATGCTTTATTATCAAAACCATTAATGTCACCAGTGCCACCTTCACCAGATGTGCCCTCACCTTGTAACTCATAATAATATCCTTTTTTTGTATTCCTCCAAAACACATTAATGAACAGATTGTAAATGGATACTGGCCCTTTTAAGTCCTCCTCCTTTTGTTGTTTAGCTCAGCTGGTAAACAAAGAAGAACAAATAGTGTCTGATCATCAATAGACCATATACAACAAGTATTTATACAGACTATTACTCACAAACAGTGCTTGTAACATGCATTAAACCATGCATTTTCTAAAACTCCACACCCTCCACCAGGTGTGTGCTCACCTGGTTTTGTTTAATGCATAAGCCTTTCTGGTGTTACTGAGCCATCATCCTTTTATTTTGGGCACTCTCCAGTCTTCTCCTCCACTCAGTCACCACATAAAGAAGTAAAAGCAAAAATAGTGTTTTATCCCCTTAAAACTTTTTATTAGACACTCACAATAGCCAGTTAAAATGCCTCCTTTTCATTGACAAACATTGTTCCTTTATATTACGCCGAAAATTTTCTTTTGTAGTATAATGTTATTTACTATCACCCTCCTCTCGCTTTAACACAGCTTTAGCATCATTCATAGCCCCTCCCCTACACGTTTCATCACTTCTCACGTGACTTTTTCAAGGGGATCTGCTATAGGTTGAGGCCATTAAGTAACAAAAGACATTTTTTGCTCTCCATTGAGGATGACGTTTTTCAGATTAAGCCCGAGCTTCTTTTGCTAAAAAATATAGGTATTCTTGCTAATGGTGTCATCCTGATGAGGGCGTCAAGTACGGCCTCAAAGGATATGCAAAGTAAGCGCTTTTTTGCATGTGCACTCTGCAGCCCAACACTTTAGCCAAAGTGTCCTCCTTGACAGGAAACTCAGGAGACATCACTGCACCTCTCACCATCACATTTCACATTTTCAACAAATTTAGTGCAGAGAAGATCAAATCAAGTCCCGATGAAGGGGGAGTGCGTTTGGCCCCTAAAACACATTGGCTTTATTCTGCTATGATTTCATTTTATCATTGAATTACTTTGAATTGGTAGACACTTGGGAGGTAAAAAGAGCTCGTCTAGGTTTTTCTTGTCTCCATCTGGGAAGATTGCAAACAGCCAGTACAGCAGGACTGCTCCCCACGTATATCTAAAATCAGACATATTGCACTGCAGGGCAGAGACAACTCCGGGTATGAGACAAGGCCTCAGATACTTGTGAACCCAGCTGCATGAGTAGCAGACAGGGTTGAGGCAGCAAAGGTGTTTTTCCAAGCAGCCCACTCATAGAGTGAGTTTTCATACATGAGTCTTATGCCGAGGTTATGCTACAGTTCTGGACCTAGAAAATGTCCTATTTCTTACTTTTACCAGTAACTGCAGGTCTAGAAAGTGCAACAATGCAGAGCCCAATGCCCAAAGGTCACATTCCAAGCTTGCCCTCCACAGCCAGTCCAGCAGGGTCTTGGAATTGCACTCTAAATTCAGGCTGTAGATACCTGTATGTAAAGACCAGCTCAGCATTTTTCATCCAATTTAAACCAGGAGCTAGGTATAGTAGCATTAGTCTCCTTGTTAGAAGGATCTTTTTGTATGTAACCTGATTATCCCAGTAAGATCACTATGGGCATATTTATATAGCAGTAAATGTGAAATTCATAACACATTCATAGGTGATTACTAATTCACTGTAATTTAAAACATTTGCGGCAAGAAGATTCAGTTGCAATGAAAATTTGGTGAATGCCACATTCACTGCTTAAGTATGCCCCCAAGTGTCCAGAGTCTGTGATAGTGAGTCCTTGTAGATTGCTAACTCTGGGTTCCCCAGGGCACGGAGTTTAACCCCAAGCCTGCTTCTTCACCAGAACACATGATGGTGGGGATGGACTTGCAGCAAGCTGGAACCAGGTCACGGCCCCCAGGTACACCCAGTTGAGGATGCGGAGACCAAACGCGTGTGCAGAGCACAAGCAGAAGGTGACAAGCTGAGGTCAGAGCGGGTAGCAAACCAGCATAAACATAAACAAAGCCGGGTCGGTACACAGGTAGTCAGGCACAGGATACATAAGAGACCAGCAAAAAGGGGCTCAAGGAACTGTGATGTTGCTCAGGCAAGGAGTGCTGCACTGAGCATGTGTATATATAGGGAAGCAAGCAAGGAGGTGACACAGGAAGTAAAAGAAGGGAAAAGGATAAAAACCCACAGTGGAGCGGGCAACGCCCATAGGTGAACAGAGAGGCCAAACACCACATGTGAAATGGAGTCACCGATCTAGCAGAATCCTACAGCAAGGAGGTAAGAATTTCACAAACATAAATCTGCAGGCTAGACTGTAACACCAAGTGCCTAGAAAAAAAGCTCTTTACTGATGTACTGCTGTTGCTGCAGCCTTGCATCCTGATTGGAAATTTGATCTGCTAATTGTCATTGTCATGTCTTTTATCCCTGACCTTTTTGGCCAAAGCAGGTACTAAAGCTGCAAAACTTATTTGCAGAGATGTTAAGATCCCCAGAAGATACCATTTGTATGAGTGTATCTACAGTGGGTACGAAAAGTATTCAGACCCCCTTAAATTTTTCACTCTTTGTTATATTGCAGCCATTTGCTAAAATCGTTTAGGTTCATTCTTCTTCCTCATGAATGTACACATAGCACCCCATACTGACAGAAAAACACAGAATTGTTGACATTGTTGCAGATTTATTAAAAAAGAAAAACTGGAAATCACATGGTCCTAAGTATTCAGACCCTTTGCTGTGACACTCATATATTTAACTCAGGTGCTTTCCATTTCTTCTGATCATCCTTGAGATGGTTCTACACCTTCATTTGAGTCCAGCTGTGTTTGATTATACTGATTGGACTTGATTAGGAAAGCCACACACCTGTCTATATAAGACCTTCCAGATCACAATGCATGTCAGAGCAAATGAGAATCATGAGGTCAAAGGAACTGCCTGAAGAGCTCAGAGACAGAATTGTGGCAAGGCACAGATCTGGCCAAGCTTACAAAAAGATTTCTGCTGCACTTAAGGTTCCTAAGAGCACAGTGGCCTCCATAATCCTCAAATGGAAGACGTTTGGGACGACCAGAACCCTTCCTAGAGCTGGCTGTCCGGCCAAACTGAGCTATCGGGGGAGAAGAGCCTTGGTGAGAGAGGTAAAGAAGAACCCAAAGATCACTGTGGCTGAGCTCCAGAGATGCAGTCAGGAGATGGGAGAAAGTTGTAGAAAGTAAACCATCACTGCAGCCCTCCACCAGTCGGGGCTATATGGCAGAGTGGCCCGACGGAAGCCTCTCCTCAGTGTAAGACACATGAAAGCCCGCATGGAGTTTGCTAAAAACACCTGAAGGACTCCAAGATGGTGAGAAATAAGATTCTCTGGTCTGATGAGACCAAAATAGAACTTTTTGGCCTTAATTCTAAGCGGTATGTGTGGAGAAAACCAGGCACTGCTCATCACCTGTCCAATACAGTCCCAACAGTGAAACATGGTGGTGGCAGCATCATGCTGTGGGGGTGTTTTTCAGCTGCAGGGACAGGACGACTGGTTGCAATCGAGGGAAAGATGAATGCGGCCAAGTACAGGGATATCCTGGACAAAAACCTTCTCCAGAGTGCTGTGGACCTCAGACTGGGCCGAAGGTTTACCTTCCAACAAGACAATGACCCTAAGCACACAGCTAAAATAACGAAGGAGTGGCTTCACAACAACTCCGTGACTGTTCTTGAATGGCCCAGCCAGAGCCCTGACTTAAACCCAATTGAGCATCTCTGGAGAGACCTAAAAATGGCTGTTCACCAACGTTTACCATCCAACCTGACAGAACTGGAGAGGATCTGCAAGGAGGAATGGCAGAGGATCCCCAAATCCAGGTGTGAAAGACTTGTTGCATCTTTCCCAAAAAGACTCCTGACTGTATTAGATCAAAAGGGGGCTTCTACTAAATACTGAGCAAAGGGTCTGAATACTTAGGACCATGTGATATTTCAGTTTTTCTTTTTTAATAAATCTGCAACAATGTCAACAATTCTGTGTTTTTCTGTCAGTATGGGGTGCTATGTGTACATTCATGAGGAAGAAATGATTTTAGCAAATGGCTGCAATATAACAAAGAGTGAAAAATTGAAGGGGGTCTGAATACTTTTCGTACCCACTGTATTTAACAATAGAATTGAAGACACCCTTTATGTAGCTGATACATACTGTAAATAAAAAAAAAATATAATAGCTTTCTTTTGTTTTTTTTTTCACAGGGCGAAACAGAAATGTGTATCCGTTATTCAAGGTTTAATGATGACTTTTTGTCGATACAAGCTAGAAGACCTAGTTGGGGTTTTCGTGAGAGATATAATAGACGCAGGCTCCCTACTGCAGGCTGCAGAAAAAAATGCTATAATGTTTCCTGGGAACCACATTGCTGTAAAAATCACTATGGAGGAGATTGCCATGGTAAGTGGTATATCATTTTCACCCATATTTAAAATCTTCCAATTTTGACTGCCTCAGTCCATTTAAACCAGGCATGTCCAACCTGCGGCCTGGGGGCCGCATGCGGCCCAGAACCGCAGGCAATGCGGCCCACTGCCCCCTGACAATTTTTTCTTTTTTGCTGGGGTGGAAGGAAGTCGAGTCAGGGGCATGGCCACAGCGGTTTCCAACTAACTGTAGATAGAGGCCGCCTTGGTGGGGAGGGAAGGGGAGGAGGGGGGGAGAGCGCCCTGCTGGATTACAAACAGAGGGGGGGATCTCCTGCTTACCCAGCGGCCACTGTCATACGAAGTCCTGCCTCCTTGACTGGCTCCTGTGATAGACAGCACATTGGTGACCTCTATCATAGGAGCCGGTTCAGGAGGCAGGACTTCGTATGACAGCGGTCGCCGGGTAAGCGGGACTTCCCCGCTCTGTGTAATCCAGTGGCTCTCCTCTTTCTTCATTGCAGACTGCATTGGATGGGCTTGCACTGGTGAGGCTACATTGGATGGGCACTGATCAGGCTGCTTTGGATGGGCATGCACTGGTGAAGCTGCATTGGATGGGCACTGTTTAGGCTACATTGGATGGGCATGCACTGGGCTGCAAGTGCCGTGCAATCTCCCGGCTGCTGCGGGAGACTTAGGATGTCTGCAGTCAGTGACAGAGCCGCTGCTTCCTGTATAGTTCCGGCTCTGTCACAGGCGGAGTGATATGAAATGCACTCCGCCTGTGACTGGAGCCATACAGGAAGCAGCGGCTCTGCTCTCTACTGCAGCCGCTGCTTCCTCCAGCAGTACCCGCATGAACAGCAGTACCCGCCAGAAGTCTACAAAATAAGTAAAAAAGGTATGTGCATTAGCGTGTGTAAATTGTTGCAATATGTTTTTTAATAATTAGTTGTGTTTTGTCATAATTTGTCATGTCCTTGTTCACACATGTATGAATAAGGACATTACATTTTCTGGCTGTCTAAGTCATATGTGCTAGGGGTGCAACTATCCACCAACACATAACTGTAATTATCCCAGTATGTGCAATGTTTGACTCCTCCCACCATGACCACTTCAAATCACTGCAGTGGTTATGGTGGTTAGAGTGTTGTATACTAATTCCATTTCATTTGATCATCCTCTAGTTGTGTTAAATTAGTGCTGGGGGGGTGAGGTGGCGTGGGAAGGGCACGGCGGCGTTTTATTGCTTATCTGCCTTAACTATAGTATATATTTTATATGCGGCCCGAGAAAATTTCACTACACTCAATGTGGCCCAGAGAAGCCAAAAGGTTGGACACCCATGATTTAACCACTTAAGCCCCGGAGGATTTGGCTGCTAAAGGACCAGGGGTTTTTTTGCGATTTTTTACTGCGTGACTTTAACGGACAATTGCGCGGTCGTGCGACGCTGTACCTAAACGAATTTGACGTCCTTTTTTTCCCACAAACAGAGCTTTCTTTTGGTGGTATTTGATCACCTGTGCGATTTTTTGATCACGCGCTATAAACAAAAAAAGAGCGTAAATTTTGCAAAAATAACAATATTTTTCAAATTTTTTTATATGAAATTCCCCAAAAAAAAAAGTAAAAATCAAAATTTTTTAACATTTTTCGGCCAATTTGTTTTATGCTACCTATGTTTGGTAAAAAAAATCGCAAAAAGCGTATTTTGATTGGTTTGCGCAAAAGTTATCGCGTTTACTAACAAAGAGAAAGATTTTTGTCATTTTTGGTGTTTTTTTTTTTAACGCGTAATGGCGGCGATCTGCGATTTTTTTTTCGGTACTGCGACATTGCGGCGGACAGATCGGACCCTTGACTGACATTTTTGACACTTTTGGGGTTACCAGTGACATTACTGCAGTAATCAGTGCTATACATATGCACTGTTACTGCAAAAATGACACTGGCAGGGAAGGGGTTAACTTTATTGGACAGGGAGGGGTTAAGTGTGTCCTAGGGGCGTGCTTTCTACTGTGTAGGGACATTGCTATTGGTGTAAAAGCAAAGATCAACCGTTCTACATAGTAGAACGGTCAGATCTTTACTTTTACACAGGGAGAACTGACAGGCAGCTTGTTTACACAAGCTGCTCTGTCTTTCTCCCTTCACAGAAGCGATCGCAGTGTGACTGGCGGACATCGAGTCCGCCGGTCACACGCACTGACTTGCCTGTGAACGAGCCGCGGCGGGCGCGCGCCTCGGCGGGCGCGCGCCCGCTCGCTATAGGCTCGCAAGTCAGTGACAGGCGAGTGACGTACCGATACGTCACTCTGCCTGGCCGGGGCTGACCGCCGCAGTATATAGTCGTGCGGCGGTCGGCAACCGGTTAAACCATTATCTTTTATGCATTGTATGTGTAGCACCCTCCTAGGTAGGTGCTAGGTAAACACATATGTGGCCCTGCCTGCTTATCAGGGGGGCCTGAATTGTTAGCTAGTCTGTCACATGTTTCCAGGTGTGTCTGTTGAGTCTGGGGCGTCTCCCCACTGTATCCAATGAGGGACCCTGTTGGACAGTGGAGGAAACGTAGCCAATAGCACACCAGGGTTTATGACTGTCCCAGTGGGCGGGGATTGCCGCAGTGCACCCTGGGATTGGGAATAAATCCTGAGGGAGCATGTGACAGAGTGTCTTTTGGCGGGAGCATTAGTCCCAGGAGGAGGTGACGGCTGTTCCTCTCCTGAAAAGTGTGAAGGTGGTCCAGGCTGTTGGCCTAGGAACCAGAGGTTGAGCTGGGCTGCAGAGAGGATCCAGAGTGTGCTGACCGAGTGGAGCTGCTGGGCAGAGATCTTCAGGAAAAACAGTATTGTGAGTACTCGAGATCTGCCCAGGGGTCTGCCTAAGAGAGGGGACCACTCCAGAAAGGTCAAGGGGATCCAGGAGCCAGCTAGCCAGTTGTTGCAGTCAAGGGGGTGCCAAGTATAGAGCCCTAAAGACAGGGAAGCAAAGGGGGCGCCAGGGTGGACCCTGAAGTGTTCAGCGGTACAGTAAAGTTACAAGTCTGCTACCTCAGGAAGGAGTACCTCAGGGAGCGGAGCTTAAAGGACTTTTGGCAATTAAAGGAAAAGTCAGTGTTAACCGACATCAGGCCAGCATTAACCAGCTTCAAGTCAGCGCTAACCAGCGTCAAGTCAGTGCTGACCAGCGTCAAGTAGCATGTTTAAAAGTACTGTTGTTGCTACCTGTAACCTAGGGGGACCCACGCTCAGCAGCTCCCTTTGGAGTAGTGCTACATTTGGGGGCTCGTCTGGGATTTCGCCCTGGCTTACCGGGCCGGTTGCTAACGGCAACGGGCGAAGAAAATTTTCAAAATCTAAATTTTTGTGTTCGGGACTTTGTTCTGATGTCCAAACCAAGTGTGAGGCCTACTCTACTGGATATAGGGAAAGTGGGAGGAAGATAGAAGTGCACTCGGAAGGTTGCCCGTGGCAACACAAATGTTCCAGTCAGTACTGCAAAATGGTGGGAACCTTTCACCTCAGTTATGAAATGTATTCTTCTATAAAGCATTGGAAGGCAGGAAGAAGGCCTTACACTGTGAATAAAGACTTTATCTGCCTGACAGGAAAAGGTCCAAGTGTGGATGGAGAAAATGGCAGCCAGGGGCACGTGGAGCAGTATGCAGGGGCCGTGTGTGTGTCAAAACTATGCCGGGAGAGGCAGTGGGGCTTTCTTCAGAGACAGTATGGTGACTGGCCTTACTTGTTGTTACTTACATGTGTTGGGAAGAGGACTGTTGATCGTGCATGTGACAGCGGGACAATTCTCTGGCCTGGCAAAGAGGGACAGCTGGCTCATGGAGATGGAGGCGCAGCTGGGGCCCTGCTACAAGTAAGAAGAGTGGATGCATGTCTAGTGAGGGACATGGTCCACTTTGCAGTGACTTCCATGTCGGCTGAAGTGAGAGGGCGCGGCATTGGAGGGGTTACTGCACCGCGCGGAAAAGCTTGAGCCAGAAAACTCTGCCTAGCAGGAGGAGCCACCGCCAAACAAGGAATGTGGGTGGAGATGTTGGTCGCGCCCAGCCAATCAGGAGTGACTTGGGGAGTCCATAAATTACTTCCCCCTTCGGGTGTGGCTGAGAGGGAGACACGTGTGAGGAGAAGCAACATGGAACTTGTCGGAGAGCAAAAGTGCGCAGCCGCAACTACTTCACCCATCAGCAGATAACCTGCTGGGCAGATCCGGGAGCAGACTGGAGAACCGAAGCCGTCATTCGTATGGGATACTGGCATACGGATGGTGCCCGATGGAGGACTAGCGTTATGCACCGGAGGAGGCGTGGAGCACTTAGGACTGGTATGTCCCCAGTGGGCAAGTGTGACTATATGGGTGCAGGCATGGGGCCAGTGCGGGCATTGCGGCTATCTGCTGCTGCGGGCGGAAAGGAGTGATGGTCGGCCCAGACAGCTGTGTGTGTCAGGGGAGACGGGGATCACTCGAGTTATGTCGGCCATGGAGTCGGGACCCCTCTGCGAAGGCGGGAGGGACGTATTTAGAGTCTTAATGCAGCTAGAGGCCATGCAACCTGGCAGTGGTTCAGCCATGGCATTAGGGGGGACTCGGCCGCAAGGAAGAGGGTGCATGCAAGTACAGAGGGCCGGGAAGTGGCCATTAGATGCAGCAAAAGCTACCGCAGCAGAGACCAGGTCTGCCCCCATTCCCATTTCCAAAGAAAGATGGCCCGCAGCTGTCAAGGCCTCTGCAGCTAGTGTGAGCAGTGAGGAAGAGGCCGGGGTTGTCAATGTGGGGTCTCCAAGTTTCCTGTACAAATACGGGTCAATCGAGGAGGGGATTGACAAATGGAAGTCGGAGGATGAAACAGAGTGGGACTGGGGATCTGAGTCTGGAAGCAGTTCACCAGGTCCTGATTCGGTGGATGTGCCTAACAAAGAAACCAAGGAATCTGTAGAGAGCGAGGAGCTGGCCCAAAGTTTGGGGTTCTGTGAGCCTATTAAAATAGGGTCCCAGACTTAACCCCACCCACGAACTATGCCCGGCTCAGGATCAGAACGAGGCCTATGGCTCCCTAATCAGGCGTGAAGAGACCCAATTTTCGTTAGCTGGGAGAGGTAACAGGAAGACCCTCCCCAGATTCTCAAGAATGCAGCGGTGGCTGCAGCGTAAAGTGGCCATGGAATATTATGCGTATGCTCCCTGGGAGATTATGCTGGAAATTGAGGCAAAGAGAGAGTCATGGTGCAATCTGGCGCTTTTTTTTTATTCCCAAACCCTTCCGGGATTCCACAAGGACAGACTTATGGGATAAATTTACTTCTGTGAAAACGCAGTGGTACTATGGGCGCTCAATCTATATGGATCGGGTGGAGGTCTGCCGCCCAGATGGATCACGCCAGGGTTGGTCGGTCCGAGTTAGAGACAGCCAGGGAAACCTTGTAAGGGTTCTCCACCCAGAATACTACATTTAAAGGAACTAATGTCTTAAAGGAAAAAACAAGAAAGGAAAGAAATGGCTGGCTAGCCGACACAATGAAAAATATAATGCTGAATTATAAAAATGTTTTTGTTGTTGAGACTTGTACCTCTGTTCTTCAATTTTACAAGTCTACTGTTCTGCAGACCCTTTGGGCCATCCGGCCAGGGTCCTTTTGTTGTTCTACAGACTCTTTGTGCCACCAGGCCAGGGTCCTAAAAAGAAACTCCAACCTTACAGATCCCTTGGGCCATCGGGCCAGGATCTTCTGGATTACAAATGACAGCTGATTTGACTGTCCTTGAGCCATTGGGCAAAGAAAAGGAACTGAAATAAACGAGTGGCCATTACAGTAATGGGCAGTACATCCAGAAAGTCTGGTGGGGGGTGCTCTAGTGCCGGAGACCCCCAATGTTTTCCCTGACTCAGCAGGACTGTAGGTCACACAGGCTCCGGTGACTTACCCTGTTTCCAAGTCAAGGAGAGGTGCCAGTAAATGACAGCAGGAAGATGCTTTTTGTGTTTCTCCCACGGACTCTGCATAAGATAGCCAGTGATAGGGCACAGATTCCCCTATGGAGAAGGGAGGTTGGAACCGTCGTGTCAAGCACTGGATGAGCAGAGGAGTCAGGGACTGGAATGAGAAAGTCGCCCCTGCGGGGAGGGTCTTCTCATTCATTGTTCAGATAGATAACAATGCAGTATCTATATGTAAAGTATGATTAACCCTTGCTTTCTTCTCTGCAAGTAAATCCAGCTTTAGAGGTAGTCAGTCAGGATGTGTTAAATAGTTTAATCTCCACCAAACTGATTTTGTTTGGTGGGGGGTGCATCTTTCCATGCACTTAAAAGTGTATATGTGTGCAGTAAAAGGATATTTATATTTTTATACTTAATTTATTTGTACATTTGTTTCTTTTCTCTTTTCCCCTTCTCCAAGTTAGTGGGATACTCCTGATTTTTGGCAGATTTTTGTAGGGGGTGGCTGCCTCAGAGCCAATGGGGACATGGCTCATTTTTGGGTGGGGGGTGGATGTAGCACCCTCCTAGGTAGGTGCTAGGTAGACACATATGTGGCCCTGTCTGCTTATCAGGGGGCCTGAATTGTTATCTAGTCTATCACATGTTTCCAGGTGTGTCTGTTGAGTGTGGGTAGTCTCCCCACTGTATCCAATGAGGGACCTTGTTGGACGGTGGAGGAAACCTAGCCAATAGCACATCAGGGTTTATGACTGTCCCAGTGGGTGGGGATAGCCGCAGGAGGAGGTGATGGCTGTTCCTCTCCTGAAAAGTGTGAAGGTGGTCCAGGCAGACGGCCTAGGAACCGGAGGTTGAGCTGGGCTGCAGGATCCAAAGTGTGCTGACCGAGTGGAGCTGCTGGGCAGAGATCTTCAGGAAAAACAGTATTGTGAGTACTCAAGATCTTCCCAGGGGTCTGCCTAAGAGAGGGGACCACTCCAGAAAGGTCAAGGGGATGCCAAGTATAGAGCCCTGAAGACAGGGAAGCAAAGGGGGTGCCAGGGTGGGCCCTGAAGTGTTCAGCAGTACAGTAAAGTTACAAGTCAGCTACCTCAGAAAAGAGTACCTCAGGGAGCTTTAAAGGACTTTTGGCAGTTAAAGGCAAAGTCAGCGTTAACCAGCATCAAGTCAGTGCTAACCAGCGTCAAGTAGCATTTTCTAGAGTCCCTGCTCAGTTGTGCATAGTTCAGTTTTTGGAGTATCCCACTCATCCCTTCTCCTATCCAAGTTCCCAAATAAACCCCCCCAAAAAAACAAAGAAACTGGACTGGTCTTTGTCTAAGGTGCTCACACTTGGAGAAGCATGTTTAAAAGTACTGTTGTTGCTAGCGGTAACCCAGGGGAACCCACACTCAGCAGCTCCCTTGGGAGTAGTGCTACATATGATTTATTTTTATGCATAAAATTTCTGGAGAGCTCGACCCCAAAATTTACTGGTTCAACAACCCTTTACACAGCGCTCCAAGTAACAAGAGCACCTAAGCAGCTGAAACAGCTGGTAACATAAACCTCACCAACTCCTTCTGCCTTTAGGTGGAGAGTTTATCCAGACTGTCGGCTGTAACTATAGAAACACGAGCTTGGCTGAAATGTCAGCACCATATCCCTATAATAACTGTAATAATCAAATGTAGAAAGGTGGGACTTTATAGGTGCTGAAAACCTCCTTTCAGATTAAATGCCAACATATATATATATATATATATATATAAAGATAAGAGATTTTATTACAAATAGAATATAAAAAAAGACAGAATAGGGATATAACCCTTTAAAAAACAGGAATTATCTCCATACATTGTGTTCCAACCAAGACACCCCTGAAGATAAAGGTCCTTCCCTGTGTGTATACCCTGCATACATATATTTATAGCATATATAATATCTTTTTGCATACAACACATAGAATAAGAAAGGATGACTTATGCCGACACGTTTCACCTGGTTTGCTTCTTCAAGGGCTCAGGGGAGGTGCACGGTTAGAAAAATGAAAAAATATATGCTGACAGCGCTGCCCTAAGTGTTACCAATTCTCCCAATGTGTGCAAAACATGCTAGTAATATACGTGAATAGTATAAATCAATCAATATATCAATAAATATATAATTATATGTATATATAACAATGCATATAGCCAAAATAAATGTCCTTCAATACATAATTCATAAGGTGACTGTGTAGAAAGTGCTCCTTATCACTCAAAGTGCCGGTGCTCCCCTTAAGTGTCCCCACTCACCGGAACACTGTGTATATTAAGCCTTATACACAGATGCTGTGCCCTTTACACTCCAATCCTGATGATCCAACGCTATTCATACGTCTCTATAGGGCAGCTGGAAATATACCACAGGCTGTATTCCCCCCATCAAACAAAGGAAACAATGCCCACCATGGTGAAGTACGTTTCAGAAGTTTTATTAAACAAAATAAAGAATAACACTTACAAACAGGGTAAAAAATTTAGCTGTCAGGTCTGGTGGACGCTGCTCCCGCATCATGCGTTCCACCGACCGGAAATAACAGGATCTGACGTCACACACTCTCTGCCTCGCTAGACGGGGGGTTTCGCCCTCCTACTGGGCATTGACAACACATACACCTTATTAGTCAGCAGCAGCCATTATTTATTTATTTATTCAACTGATTTAAATGTATTTTATATATTTATATATATAGGGCCATAAGCGCTTAGGCTTTTTTTTCAAGAAGCCATGGTCCGGTAAGTCCAAGGGCGGCAAATCCGGGCCCGCAGACAAGCCCTCGTCTGCATGAAGGGGCACCCTCACCCAAGTCTGGGGTGGGGGGATGTATTTGATTCTTCCAGGAACCCTGGACTTCCTTGATTCAGGACAAATGGGTTCACAAACTGATCCATTTCGGATACAAAATCGAATTCCGGTCTGGTTCATGAGACCGGTTCTTTCCGTCCAATCTTCTATTGTCCCCAGCCAGGTTAAGGGACTTGAGAGGGGTGGTACATGACTTACTGTCGCAAGGGGTGATTGTGCTGGTTCCAGCTCAGGAATGCTTTCAAGGTTTTTATTCAAACCTGTTCACCATGCCCAGAAAAGAAGGCAAGGTGCGCCCCAACCTAGATCTCAAAGTCCTGAACCTCTTTGTGCGTGTACAGAGGTTTCAGATGGAGTCCATCCATACAGTAGTGGCATCTCTACATCAGGGAGATTTCTTGGCCTCCGTAGATATCAAGGACGCATATCTACACATCCCTATCTACGCTGGACACCAGCGGATTCTTTGCTTTGCGGTAGCGGAGCAGCATTATCAATTTGTGGCATTGATCGCCTCCGCTCCCAGGGTGTTTACCAAGGTTCTGGCTCCGGTGTTAGCATTTCTGAGCCGGAGAGGGATTGCGGTACTGGGATACCTGGACGATATCCTGTTGAGAGTGGACTCTCATTCGGTTCTGTTGGAGAATCTGGAGGTCACTGTCCGAACTCTACAAGTGTTTGACTGGAACATCAATTTAAAAAAATGTGCATTGACTCCGGTCCTGAGACTGGATTACCTAGGCCTGACTCTGGATTCAGCCATGGCGGTGGAAGAGTCAAAACTACCAATCAATGTTTTGGAACTCAGAGAGATCAAACTGTGTCTGAGTCATTGGACGACTTGCCTACGAGATTGTCCGGTTCAGGTTCAATCAGACAATGCCAAGGCTGTGGCTTACATCAATCACCAGGGGGGCACTAGGAGTGTCCTGGTGGCCAAGGAGGTCGCAGAGATTCTGACTTGGGCAGAAAGATTTGTTCCAGCCCTCTCTGCTGTACACATCCCAGGTGTGGAAAACTGGCAGGCAGATTCCCTGAGTCGCAGAAGAACTGCGTCTGCTGATGAACGATAGAGAAAACTGGATTTTTGTAAGAATTTACCGTAAAATCCTTTTCTCTGAAGTTCATCAACAGACGCAGCACCTGCCCCTCTACTTTTTGCGTTATGGGGTCCTTTTCTGTCACTGCTTGCCACACAACTGTTTGAGAATAGTAGAGCTGAGGGGTTATGCATGCTGGGACAGCCCCTATGGGCGTGGACAAGTTTTTTACTGCCTAGTGTCTATCCCTAGTGGGAGGAGCATAACCCTATAGTCTATGATTAAGCAGAGCTGCGTCTGTCGATGAACTTCAGAGAAAAGGATTTTACGGTAAGTTCTTACAAAAATCCAGTTATAGCAAGTGTGTGCACCTGGACATATACACAACCTGCAGAGATTCTGGAAAACCTGTACACAAGACTGAAGACTCCATTCCACCCAATGCTCTTTGGAGTCTTCAAGTTTCCAGCCCCAATCCAGGCTTACCAAATCCAGAGAAAACCTAAAACATAGTTTTCTCTGCTCACAAATCTTCTGCTGGAATGTTTTAAACTGACTCTTTGAGAGTCCTGTGTCCGTTTTAAACCAACTTTCCCAGAGTAAGGGACCCTCACTATCACAGTAGTCAAAAACTCACACAAGCAACAACCACAACTAAGGTTCGCAATTAAACCTATAAAATCTACTACTTCTGTATATAGGCAGCAGTGGATCCAGTGCCTATACCTATGTCCATATTATGCCATACAGCCTACATACTAGTAGCATGCTCAAGGTACCATACTGTTTAGCATTGAAATAAAGTATGCATAACCAGGGAGTCTGATGCTAGCCCAGGAACCAGATAACCATGGGTCCACCAATTTATAAAATGTATGGGGGTTACCTTTATGTTGGAAAATGTTGTTCTCTCAACAGAACTGTTAACATTGGTATGCCATTCTTCCAGAGGAAGAAGGTGTGGGGACCAGTTCAGGGCTATACTTTTACGGGCAATAAAAAGGAGACTAGCAACTGGGACCCTGGTCTCAGGAGAATAAACATCCTCATCTAAATAGCCACAATTTTGTATATAAGTTGCCCTTGACCCCAAAATACAAATTAACCACTTAAGGAGCAGGCCTATTTCTGACAAGTTAAAATCAGTATTTTATGCTGGAAAATCACTTGGAACCCCCAAACATCATATATATATATATATATAGATATATATATATATCTCTATATATATATATCTATATATATATATATATATATATATGAGAGAGAGAGATAGATAGATATTTTTTTTTTAGCAGAGACCCTAGAGAATAAAATGGAGATTGTTGCAATATTTTGTCACACCATATTTGCGCAGCGGTCTTACAAATGCAATTTGTTTGGAAAAAATACACTTTTTTGAATTAAAAAATAAGAAAATAGTAAAGTTAGCCCAATGTTTTTCTATAATGTGAAAGATAATGTTATGCCAAGTAAATGGATACCCAACCTGTCATGCTTAAAAATTGCGCACGCTCATGGAATGGCGACAAACATTGGTACTTCAAAATCTCCATAGGCGACGCTTTAAAAATTTCTACAGGTTACCAGTTTAGAGTTACAGAGGCAGTCTAGGGCTAGAATTACAGCATTGCTCTCACTTGTGTATGCATTCGCTTCTGCGTGTGAGCTCGGAGGGAATGTGGTGCTTTTTACATTTTTTTTTCTTATTTTTTTTACCTTTCATTTTTTATTTTTACACTGTCCCTTTAAAAATGTAAAAACATTTTTTGATCCCTTTGTTTCCTATTACAAGGAATGTAAACATCCCTTGTAATAGAAATAAGCAGGACAGGTCCTCTTTAATTTGAGATCTGGGGTCAAAAAGACCTCAGATCTCACATCTACCTGGAAAAGCAAAAAAAAAAAAATTTAATTTTTTTTCAGCATAAAAAAAGGGCCCTTTAAGAAGGCCGTTGGGAGGAAGCGCATAGGACGTTGCTCCGGTCCTCCAATGCCATAGAGTCGAGTAGGGGCAATCTTGCCCTCACTTGACTTCCTGCCTGGGACATGAACAGGCTGGATAATTTTCCTTGTTACTGACGGCTCCGGTAAGTGGGGAAAAGGACCGGGAAGCTCTTCCACCGCCCATCCGCCACTGGGACCACTTTTATGTGAAAGAGGACCGGCCGACCTGTAAGAAAATACTGGCGGATAGCTGCCATAGCACTGGTATTTAACGTCAAAGTACCAACGTAAAACTGCGGTGGGCGGTCCGGAAGTGGTTAATAGTGTCCACTACCCGAAACCTGTACCTGACTTGGGGCAATTCCAAAGCATGTGTATTTGATCATCTGGTGCTCCTTTGCACCGGGGACAGTCCAGGTCAGTGTTTCTCAACTCTGGTCCTCAGGGCACACTAACAAGCCAGGTTTGCAAGAAAACTGAAATACATCACAGGTGATATAATTTTCTGCTCAGTGATTGCGGTATTCTAGTCTGCATCTCCCCAAGGTAATACTTGAAATCTGGCCTGTTAGTGTGCCCTGAGGACCGGAGTTGAGGAACACTGGTCCAGGTTATTTCTCCTGTGCCAGTGGTAGAGTTTATTTAGAGTATGATAAGTTCTATGTACTATAAATAATTGAGTCAGTCTCTGAGTGGTCAACAGAGACGTCAGCAGTACCTGCTCCAGAATGTTAGACCAGACATCTTCTGCCAAAGTACCTACATCCTTTTCGCATCCCACCTTCCCCGGAATAGAAGGATCAGCAAGAAAAGCAGTCCGAAGTGAAGAATAGAGTCTAGATATAAGCCCCTTTTTTTCTGTTCCTTCAGGTAAAAGGTCAATTAATGGGGTTCTCTTTAATGCTGGTTAACATTGGTACGATGCGGGAACCCTGCAAATCTACTGCATCGCACCCGACTTGCAGGCCGTTCACACTGCCATATGTGAACCGCTGGGAGTGTCAATACAAAGTTAAAGACACCCCCAGATTAGTTTGCATATTGCAGTGCGAACTGTCAGTTCGGACAGGAATTGGATCTCATAGGTGTGAACACCTATGCGATCCGATTCTGGTGCAGACCAAAAAAAAGGGTCCTGTGCGACTGGTTCGAATGCGATGCATAATCAGTCATGCAATCTCTATGGACGAATTTGCATCGCACAGACATCGCATGTGATTTGCAGTGTGGTGTGAATCACATGCGATGTCTGACATAACTATAGTATGAACCGGTACTTAGGGATAAAGTTGTAGTTTTGGCCTGGGATGTCAGTGCGTGTCGCAGTTGCAGGAATTGGTAGAAACTGCAGGTCAGAATCTAGTTTTCAACCTGTATAGCTTAAAAGGATTTGAGAACATCTTGTAAAAAAAAATGGTGAATATACCTCACACCTGCCTGAAACCAGGACTAGAATCCTTCCTTCCAATTTACCCAGTTCCCCATAACACACATTGCTCCACGGTGGTGTAAATGAGGAGTAACAATTACACCCCAGAACTTTTTTCATCTTTGCCCACATTTTTTTGCATCAAAGCTAGTGTTGGGTATGATCCATCCATCCATCCATCTTCAACTGGGCAAGAAGGGGGTACTTGGCGATACAGTATAGAGTCTTTCCAAATAATGGTTCCCCAACAAGCTGCTGGGTTGGGCAGCCATGAAATATTGTCTGGAGTTAGGCACCGGCAAACCTCCCCTCTCTTTCGGCAGTTGCAAAACAGAGAGTTTCACCCTGGGGTGGTTGCATTTCCAAATTAAAATCCTTTAGAGGGAATCTATGAAATATGGAGAACAAGTTATGCTTCAGATATTCCTCTATTCTAGTGTGTACAATCAAGCCCAAATATTTAAAAGAGTGTACCATCTTAATTTGACCGGCACAAGGGGACATATATATGTTTTGGAATCGACAGGGAGCAACACTGATTTGTTCCAACTTATTACAAAGCCCAAATAATTCACTTATGAGGGACATCAAAGGGATTAAACATGAATCAGTGTCTAAAAAGGGTAATAATGCATCATCTGCATATACTGAAATTTTTTGTTCAGTGTTTCCCCTTTTGAATCCCACTATGGCATCTGTCTGTCTAATAGTTGTAGCCAATGGCTCTACCGCCAGTGCAAAAAGGAGGGGGGGGGGGAGGGCACCCCTGCCTTGTGCCTCAATGAAGAGGAAAAAGTTCTGAGCTGGGGCAGTTGACTTGTAAGCAGGCTGTTGGGGCAGAATAAAGCAGCTGTACCCATCTAACAAATCTTTTGCCTTGGCAAAAGAGACACAGTACCTCTTAGAGATAGGGCCATTCAACACTTTTGAATGCCTTGGCAGTGTCCAACAACAGAACCAAATAAAATGAATAAGATATTGCACTGATTAGAACCCAACCATTTTAACAGAGCACATAAGAGGGCCAGGAAAGTGGTAGGTAACACCAGGGAAAGTGGATGCAGCAGATTCTAATGCAAACATAAAAAACAAACACAAGAAGGCATCTCCATCTAGGTGTAGTGATTTATTAAAAAAGATAAAAGTCAATAAAAATACACTCACTAATTAAAAAAGTTGATCAAGGCTTGTCATAAACCCATATAGACCTCTATAGGATCATTGTGAGGTTGCATAGCTTAGCAGGCATGTGGCTAGTTGAAGCAGAGTTCTTGATGGAAGTACAGCTTTAAGGCTTCAGGCTGGAACATATTCAACAGCAGACTCCACAAGTAGCAAGATGGCTACGGCTCCAAACAGCATCTCTCTTGGCTGGGTGATGATGACAGGAACTGGAGGGGATGTGGCTACATGTTTCAGGTCAGACAGGGAATCCCTTTATCAAACCACAGGAAGGAGATTGGCCAAATGACAAGTCTTTATATATTGGGAAAAGCGGGAGGGGGAGAGAGCAGGAGGCCAGTACTATTAAATCTTGTTTAACCAAACTAAGGCTAGACAATGCATGTGAAGGAAAGAACAAGGGGATACATAAGGCTAGGGTTAATTAACTGTAGAGCAACCAATACTGTCCATATTTAACCTCCTCCCACCCAGACATTGCACATATACGACCAGGTGGGAGCTTCCTCCTTCTGAGTGCACCTTCCTGAACATCCTTCAGAAGGAGGGAGATCTCGTGCCCGCGCAGCTGCACAATCCCAGTGTGCTTGTGTCCCCCAGACATAGTGCAATGCCGCTCGGCAGGAGGGCTCTGTGATTGGCCCTTCTGATCACATGACCGCTGTGTCCAATCACAGCCGTCATGTAATGCAAACACAGCCGTTGTAATTGTGATCAGCTCTGCTTCTCCTCACACAGAGCCTATCAGTGAGGAGGAGGAGAGCGGATCTGTGCTGCCAGCAGGGGATCAGTGAGTTTACAGCACTTTTACTGCTTTTTACTCACTGATCACCCAAGTAGTGTCCCCAAAACAGTGAAAACCCCTGTCACGCATCTGTTCCAGTAAAATAATCTGTCCCAGTGAACATCTACCACATAATCTGGCACATCTGTCTGTAATCATCTGCTGCATCTGTTCGTGATCATCTGCCACATCTGTTCATGATCATCTGCCACATCTGTCCGTGATCATCTGCGCACATCATCTGCCACGTCTGTCTGTGATCATCTGGCACATCTGTCTGTGATCATCTGGCACATCTGTCTGTGGTCATCTGCCACATCTGTCTGTGATCATCTGGCACATCTGTCTGTGGTCATCTGCCACATCTGTCTGTGGTCATCTGCCACATCTGTCTGTGATCATCTGGCACATCTGTCTGTGATCATCTGGCACATCTGTCTGTGATCATCTGGCACATCTGTCTGTGGTCATCTGGCACATCTGTCTGTGGTCATCTGCCACATCTGTCTGTGATCATCTGGCACATCTGTCTGTGATCATCTGGCACATCTGTCTGTGATCATCTGGCACATCTGTCTGTGATCATCTGGCACATCTGTCTGTGATCATCTGGCACATCTGTCTGTGGTCATCTGGCACATCTGTCTGTGGTCATCTGGCACATCTGTCTGTGATCATCTGGCACATCTGTCTGTGATCATCTGGCACATCTGTCTGTGATCATCTGCCACATCTGTCTGTGATCATCTGCCACATCTGTCTGTGATCATCTGCCACATCTGTCTGTGATCATCTGCCACATCTGTCTGTGATCATCTGCCACATCTGTCTGTGATCATCTGCCACATCTGTCTGTGATCATCTGCCACACATCATCTGCCACACCTGTCCGTGATCGTCTGGCACATCTGTCCGTGATAATCTACCACACATCATCTGCCACTTCTGTGTTATCTGCCACATCTGTCCATTATCTGCTACATCTATCCATGATCGTCCACGCCTTTCCATGATCTGCCACATCTGTCCCAGTGAACATCGGCCACATCTGTCCCAGTGAACATCTGCCACATCCTACTGATCAACATCTGTCACACATCTGTGCCAGGAATCATCTGCGCACATCTGTCCACATGGCTAAAAATGTATCCAGGGCCTTCAAAAATGTGATAGGAGCTACTTGGATGTTGGGCATCTGTATGTGGCCAGGCTGTGTAAAAAATTGTGGAGAAAGTGGTGAAAAGGGCCAGTAAGTCAATAGATCATAGCACCAACATCCCTTGCATAGAAAGACTAAGAGCAAGAGTATATAATGGGACTTTAACGGTGCTTGGAATAAACCAACATATGTAATTAAAAAGTATAAATTTTATTTACATCAAAATAAACATAAAAATTACATCAGGATAAAGTGCATTTTTGCAAAGGAGTAAATGTGAAAACATGCTTCCGTCTGCGCTGATTTAGCTTTGATGCTGACCGGTTTAGCCGGAAATGGCTTCTTCAGAGCAGACTATGAATGCTATTAATATATAAATACAGGTAAATGTAAGTAAGTTTGTGGTGCACACTGCCTGGACACATGGTAGCTTATCTATATATTTGGTGAGCTCATTAATTGAATTCTATGTATTTACCGCGACCTCGGAGCGGCCGGCACGGACTTCATATCATTGAAGTCAATGCAGGTCGCTCCAGGTCGCTCCAAAGAAGCTATTAGATTAGAACGAGTCCACAGCTACTCTATGGCAGGCGACCTGTCAGGCGACCAGGTTGCCTGACAGGTCGCCCCAGTGTGAACGGGGTCTAAGTCTAGTCTTTACATTTTATGAGACATTGAGTACCTACTATCAGAATCCCACTCTACACATCCGTTATATATCTTCCATTGGCAGCGCCAATCACTTCTCCCTTCATATACACATATTTGATATAACCCTTCCCAGGGTTTTATTTCTGAAGTGGGCTGCAGCCAAGTTTCTATTTTTAGCTTCTACTTTTATCCTAAGCGCGGATTCCTTTGCCTTTTTAATTTAAAAGACTCATTATGCCTCGTAGAATATACATTGGGGTGTTTTCTTTCCAAAATGGGGTAATTTTGTGGGTAATTCTATTGTCCTGGTGCTCCAAGCCCTTCAAGAATGTGTTAGGTACTCAGGAAATTAAATGTGTAATTTATGCCTTTAGACCGCCTGACTTGAATCTCCCTGCATGTGGCCAGGCTGTGTAAAAGTCTCACACGTGGTATTGCCATGTTCAGGAGGAGTAGCAGAATATATTTTGGGGTGTAATTGCAAGTTTACACTATGCCTCTTACTAAGTACCTTGAACTGTCCTCTTTACAAAAAGGGGTCATTGGGGGAGTTTTTGTACTGTCCTGACATTTTAGGGCCTCAAGAAATGAGATTGATCAATTTTCAATGATACGTAGCCTAGCTTGTAGGCTCTATAGCTTTCACACAAACCTATTATCATACACTTATCAGGATTTTTTTTTTTACCAAAGACATGTAGCAGAATACATTCTGGCTTAAATTGATGACGATATTTAATTGGATTTGTTTTAAAACAAAAAGTAGAAAATATTGTTTTTTTCAAAATATTTGCTCTTTTTTTTTGCTTTATATCCCAAAAAAATTAAAAAACCCAGTGGTGAATAAATACCACCAAAAAAAACTATATGTGTGAACAAAGTGATTAGATTTGTATTTGGGTACAGTGTAGCATGACTGAATAATTGTCATTCAAAGTGCGAGAGTACTGAAAGCTGAAAATTGGTCTGGGAAGGAAGGGGGTGAAAGTGCCCAGTATTGAGGTGGTTAAAAAACTGAGAAATAAAATCTGAAAATAAGAAAAAGTAGAAGACCTTTCTCTTTCGTATATTGATGGACATAGTGCCTCATCTTCTTAACTACGTGAGTTATACTGCCCCCCTACAGGAGTAGGACACTAGACAGAAAAGAACTTGACTACACCTATGGGGCATTCCCAGGGGGTATACCCCCACTCTCTGCTATAGATACTCAGTTTTTTTTTCAGCCTAATCAGGAGTAAGGACCTAGTTCTTTGCTGGGATCTGGTCTTTGCAATTTTTTCTTTTTAAATGGAATTATTTTCTTCTTTTTACTATTTAGTTCCTGTGAGATCTACAATCAAGTGCCGGACTGGGTGACAGGCTGGATAATCTAGATCCAGAGGGTCTCCCCAGTCTGGCCGGCGAGTGCATGCAGACCGCAGCGCCATGCTAGGTCGGCCGCGACATAGCCCCACTGGATGGGGGTTGGCCTGCGAGTTTAAACGTCTCACGAGGACGCATACGAACTGGCTTCGGCTTGAGTCACAGCGTTTCCTCCTGGCCATCAGCACCCACATTACAATGGAGCGGTATTCTGTCCGGAGTGGTGCCCACCACCCTGTTCCGGGTGTGGTAAGTAGCTGTCCCCCCTCTACCCCTGGAGGGTGTTTGGGTGGTCATGGACCCCTCCCTAGGATGGTCGGACCCCCGGGCTCCCCTCCCTCCCAGTCAGCGTTCCCCCCCCCCTTTTCTCAGTGGTCATCAGCAGGCCTTTGCCCCTCATCTGCCCACACCCACCCCTCCCCCTCTGGGGTGGACATACCTTTTTAGGTTGGCCTAGGGTGTTGAGGGCGCCGCCGGCGACCCAACGATCAAACCTTGGGAGGGGGATGGGCCTGGTGGGTGTGCCTGCCAGGGCCTCCTTTCCTGTTGAAGTTGTTTTCGAGCTTCTGAGGTTCCCACTGGGGCCCCAGGGAGCCGCGTGGTGCCGCCATTTTCTTGTAGTCTTTTATGGTACAGATCAGGTTCCATGTTTTGTGTACCCTCGGCGGCCATTTTCTTGTGGTTTCCCATTGAAAATAGCGGCGACCATGTTTTTGGAGCCAGATGAGTGGTGATACAGCCGTGGAGCCCCTTCTCGGCCTCTAGTGCTGATCCCTGGATCTTCCTATTCCTGATCACCACATGGTGTGCTGTCCGGTGCTTTGAGTACCTGGCCGGTGGTGGGGTTCTCTCTCCCCTCTCTCTGCTGTTGCAGCGGTAGTGCTCTGTGCTGGGCCCTGTGGTGCCACCGGCTCTGTGGGGTGTCCCTTGCAGTGTTCTACACTTTTTTGTGTGGGTCCCCCTCTCCATTCATGGAGTCTCTGGAGCATATTTCACCACCTGATCCCCTCTCAGAGGCTGTCGGGCCCTCCGAATCCCAACAACTGACTGCACTGAGGCGGTCCTGGAGTCCTTGGTAGATTTGGTCCTGGGCAAACGGGCTAGCAAAAAGCATCCCCTGCCTTCACCAGATTACTCTCTCATTGGATCCAGAATCTGATTTAGCCACCTCAGATGGGAGTTACCCTTCGCGGTCTGCATCCACGCACCCTGCATGTTTAGATAGCGAAGATAATTCCTCTGCTCCTCTAGCCATGCATGAAAAGGCGCTAGTGGATGCGCTGATTGTATCAGTGCGGGAAACCTTAAAGATGGAGGATGCGACTAAAGCAGCATCGGAGGCGAGGGGCACCTTTGGCACCCACAGGTCCTCCAAAGCGGTGAAGGTGTTCTTTTTCCAATATAGTTACATAGTTAGTGAGGTTGAAAAAAGACATCAGTCCATCCAGTTCAACCTATGATATGTGTGTGTCTACTGTTAACCACACATTGTATACCCCTGTATGTTGTGGTTTTTAAGGTACCCATCTAATAGTTTTTTGAAACTATCAATGCTCCCTGCTGATATGACTGTTTGCGGAAGAGAATTCCACATCCTTACTGCTCTTACAGTGAAGAACCCCCTGCTTATTTTAAGGTTAAACCGCCTTTCCTCTAGTTTTAGTGAGTGGCCTTTCTCTGAATAGGTTTTTCCATATGCTAGGGTTTCCAGTACAATATTTGTACATTGATATCATATCCCCCCCTCAATCGTCTCTTCTCCAGAGAGAATAAGTTCAGTGCTTGTAGTCTTTCCTCATAGCTGATGTCCTCCATTCCCCTAATTATTTTTGTTGTCCTTCTCTGGACTTTCTCCAGTTCCAGCACATCCCAGTATTGTTCTGTTAGCTTTGCTTGCAGTGGCTTGGCATTGCATGCCACTGCCAAGCCTGTTGTCTACCAGTACCCCCAGGTCCTTTTCCATCCTAGACTCACCCAGAGGCCCCCCCCCCCAGTGAGTAGCTTGCTTTCTGGTTTCTGGCACCCAGGTGCATTACTTTACATTTTCCAACATTGAACCTCATCTGCCATGTAGTTGTCCACCCCATAATTTTGTTCACGTCCGCTTGTAAGGTTTCCACATCCTGCCCAGAAGATATTGGCATGCTTAGTTTAGTATCATCCGCAAATACTGAGATTTTGCTCGACATCCCCTCCTCTAGATCATTTATGAATAAATTAAACAGGATTGGCCCCAGGACAGAACCCTGGGGGACCCCGCTTTCCACACCCGCCCAATCTGAGTACTCCCCATTAATCACCACCCTTTGCAACCTTCCCTGGAGCCAGTTGTCACAAAACAGTGGGGGTACTCGAAACGCACCTTTGCAATCCCTAAGCATTTTACAATGCGGTAACCTATGAGGATTCCCTCCTTAAATAATGGACGGTTCCTCCTGTAGTGGCCTCCCCAGTTTCCAGGTTGAATAAAGCCACCGTAATCCTGGTTGAAGAGTCTCCAGTCTTCTCAGATCCTGCTGAAAGGAAGTCAAAGGCCTTGACCCGCCATATGTTCACTGTGGCTGGTTCGGCACTTAGGCCTATATTTACAATTGCCCTGGTGTCGCAAGCTATGACAGAGTGGGCAAAACTTCTACGCTGGGACCTGGAGGGGGGAACAGCTTCCCCCCCCCCACTGCCCTTACGGAGCTGGTGGATCAGTTGGTCCAAAGGCTACGGTTTGTCTGTGACGCCTCTTTGGTTGCGGCTCCCTTGATTTCTAGACTGTCTGTCTCAGCGGTGATCCTGCATGGCATTATCTGGCTGAAATGCTAGTCTGCGGACCAGGCTTCTAAGAAGGCCTTATCCGATCTTACATTTGTAGGGGATCGCCTGTTTGGACCTTCTTTTGATGACATCATCAAAGGCCTCACAGAGGGAAAGAGTACTATTCTTCCTCAGGCTTCCAAGGGTAAGGAGTCCTGTCGCAGATGGGGGCCTTTCTTTTTGGCTCACAAGAGGCATTTTCCTCCCTCAGGGTCTCAAGACAAGGAATCTAAGCCATTCAGAGCCTCCGCTGGGGGTTCTAGGAGGACCTGGTCCAGCAATCCACAAGCAGGTTCTGCCAGACCTGTGGTCAAGGCTTCCATCCGCATGAAGGGGCGCCCTCACCCATATCTGGGGTGGGGGGATGTCTTTGCGCGTTTCCAGGTCTGTGGACCTCCCTGATAACAGGGCAAGTGGGTCCATGAAGTAATTTGCTCCGGTTACAAGAAGGAGTTTCAATCATATCCTCCAGACAGGTTCTTCCTCTCCAACCTGCACTTGTCCCCAGATCGCTTAGAGGATCTCTTTGGGGCAGTGCAAGACTTGTTACTTCAAGGGGGGATTGTCCCGATTTTGACATCAGAACAGTTTCAAGGTTTTTACTCAAACCTGTTTACAGTTCCCAGAAAGGAAGGCAAGGTGCGTCCAATTCTGGACCTCAAGTCGGTAAACTGCTTTGTGTGGGTACAGAAGTTCTGAATGGAATCCATTCGCACGGTGGTGGCATCAAAACCACCTACCTACACATACCAATATGTGTCAACCACCAGCAATTCCTACGCTTTGCTGAGGGCGAGGAGCATTATCAGTTTGGGTTGTTACCCTTTGGTCTTGCCTCCGCTCCTTGGGTCTTCGCAAACGAATTGGCCCCGGTGCTAGCATTTCTGCGTCAGCGGGGGATAGCGGTACTGGGGTATCTAGACGATCTGCTTTTGCGAGCAGAGTCTTCGACTGCTCTGTTGGACAACTTGGAGATTACTCTGCGAACTCTGAGGGAATTCGGTTGGATTGTGACTCTTCAGACGTCTGCTCTGGTTCTGTCCACAAGCCTGGATTATCTGGGTCTGACTCTGGACTCGGCCTCAGCCAGAGTGTTTCTTCCTATGGAAAAACTTCAGAAATTGCTGAAGGCAATTCAGCTTCTGCTGTCCAGCAGATGGTCATCTCTTCGGTCTTGCATGGGGGTACTGGGCCTGATGGTGTCTACCTTCACGGCGGTTCCGTTTGCACAGTTCCACACGAGATCTCTGCAAAAAGAGATTCTGGTGAAATGGAACAAGAATCCTCAGTCTCTAGACAATCTGACCCTGTTGAGCCGGAGTGCGAGGAGGTCCCTGGTTTGGTGGCTTCATTCTCTGGCACTTCATCAGGGCAAATCGTTTCTTCCCCTGTACTGAACGATCGTCACCACGGTCGCCAGCCTGTCTGAGTGGGGAGGTGACCTGAGTGTGCTCAGGGGATCTGGACTGTAGAAGAGTCAAGGCTACCGGTCAATGTATTGGATCAGACTCTGTCTGGATCATTGGACATGTCTCCAGGGGTGTCCGGTACGGATTCAATCAGACAATGCCACGGCCGTGGCCTATGTCAATCACCAAAGGGGCACGAGAAGTGTCCTCTCGGCTCGGGAAGTAGCCGGCATTCTAAGGTGGGCAGAATGATTTGTTCCGGCCCTCTTTGCTGTGCACATTCCAGGAGGGAAAATTGGCAGGCGGATTACCTCAGTCGACAGGCGTTGGACCAGGGGGAATGGTCACTTCATGGAGAAGTGTTTCATCAGTTGTGTCTCCGGTGGAGTACTTCTGAGGTTAATCTGTTGGCCTCTTGCCTCAACAGGAAAGTGCAGAGGTTTGTGGCACGGTGCCAGGATCCTCTAGCCAACGCCACAGATGCATTAGTGGCTCCTTGGAGTCGGTATCGTCTGATTTACGCTTTTCCTCTTCTCAAGCTTCTGCCGAGACTCCTGCCCTGGATCGAGGCAGAAAGATTCCAGTCATCCTAGTGGCTCCAGACTGGCCTTCCTCTCAGGGAAGATCTGTTGTCCCAAGGGCCAATCTTCCATCCTGCTTTACAGTCGCTGGTTTTGACGGCTTGGCTGTTGAAAGCCAGGTGCTGAAGTATAGAGGGTTGTCTGACTCTGTGACTCCTACGCTGTTAAAAGCTAGAAAATATACTTCTGGGAAGATTTACCATCATACTTGGAGGACATATATTGCGAGGTATTCACCCTCGCTCCTTTTCGGTGGCTCCGATCTTGACCTTCCTCCAAAGAGGGGTTTAGCAGCGCCTGGCCTTGAGTACTATCAAGGGCCAGGTTTTGGCTTTGGCGGTTTTCTTTCAACGTCAATTGGCCACACTCCTTGGTGCGTACCTTTCTCCAGGGAGTGAGACAATTGGTTCCTCCAGTGCGGTCTCGAATGCTGCCATGGGACCTCAATTTGGTGTTGTCAGTTCTTCAGTAGCCCGCCTTTAAAAACATTCGGGAGGTTACCCTGCTTACATTATCCCAGAAGGGGGCTTTTTTGGTGGCTATTACTTCTGCGCTCAGGGTGTCGTAGCTGGCGGCGCTGTCTTGTCATTCGCCTTACCTGGTGGTTAACAGGGATAAGGTGGTTCTTCTTCCATGTGCGTCGTTCATTCCAAAGGTTGTCTCTGATTTTCATTTAAATGAAGACATCGTGTTGCCCTCCCTGTGTCCCAGGCCTAAGCATCCTAAGGAAATTGCCGTGCATTCCCTGGATGTGGTTCGGGCAATAAGGGTGTAACTGGCAGCTATGGAGTCTTTTAGAAAGTCAGACTCGCTATTTGTCCTCACGGATGGACCTCGCAAAGGGTTGGCTGCTTCTGCTGTGACCATTTCCAGATGGATCAGATAGACTGTGATTCAGGCTTATTCCATTAACCACTTTAAGACCGGAAGGATTTTCCCCCTTAATGACCAGGCCCTATTTTGCAATTCGGCACTGGGTTACTTTAAAGGACAATTGTGCGGTTGTGCCACACTGTACCCAAATAAAATTGATGTCCTTTTTTCCCACAAATAGAGCTTTCTTTTGCTGGTATTTGATCACCTGTGCGATTTTTATTTTTTGCGCTATAAACAAAAAAAAGAGCAACAATTTTGAAAAAAAAAAAACAATCTTTTTCACATTCTGCTATATGACATTTTTTAACATTTTAGGCCAATTTGTTTTCTGCTACATATTTTTGGTAAAAAAAAAAATCGCAATAAGCGTATTTTGATTGGTTTTCTGCAAAAGTATTGCGTCTACTAACTACGGGAAAAATTGATGTCATTTTTATTGTTTTGGGTTTTTTTTACTAGTAATGGCGGCGATCTGCGATTTTTTGCGGGACTGCGACATTGCAGCGGACAGATCGGACCCCTAATTCACATTTTTGACACTTTTGGGGGTACCAGTGATATTATTACAGTAATCAGTGCTAAAAAATATGCACTGTTACTGTAATAATGACACTGGCAGGGAAGGGGTTAACCCTGTGTGTGATCAAGGGGTTAAATGTGAGCCTAGGGCAGTGATTCTAACTGTGGGGGGGCGTGGCTTCTGAAATGACCATAGAGACGTGTTCCTATATAGACGGATCACGTGGGCTCTATGACCATTCTAGGGAGAAGAACGGTCGGCTGTGTTTACAACAGCTGACCGTCCTCTCTCAGCGGGGAGCGATCACGGGTGTCAGGCGGCAATCGGAGCTGCCTAATACACGCATAGGCTTCCCCGCTGCCGAGTGACGTAGATCTGCATCGGTTTGCACAGGAGAGCCACCCTGCCACAATAAAAAGGTGGCGGGTGGTCGGGAAGTGGTTAAGGGTCAGGTTCCTCCTTTCCCTGTTAAGATTCACTCTACTCGGGCGCTTAGTGCCTCCTGGGCCTTCCATCATCAAGCGTCAGTGATGCAGGTTTGCAAGGTGGCCACCTGGTCATCTGTGTACACGTTCACAAAGTTTTATCAGGTGGATGTGTTGACATCTGTGGATGCTTCCTTTGGCCACAAGGTTTTGCAGGCTGCTGTTTAGAGGACTTGGTCTTCTTTGAGGGTGTTTTAATTTTTTTTTCAGGTGTCAGGTGAACTTCAGTTGTTTTATGGTTGAGCTCCATGTTACCTGGTTGGCTATTTTTAGCCTTGGGAAGTTTTTTTTTTTTTTCTTGCTGTTCCCACCCCTCATGTTTGACACTCCTTTAGGACGTCCCACGTAGTTAAGAAGATGAGGAGCTGTGTCGGTCAATGAACGAAAGAGAAAATGGGATTTTGTTACTTACTGTAAAATCTATTTCTCTGATGTTCATTGACGGACACTGCACCCACCCCTCTATGGAGTTGGCTTTTTTTCTCTTCTGACACTGCTTGTAACAAAACAGAGTACCTATAGCAGAGAGTGGGAGTATACCCTCTGGGACTGCCCTAAAGGCATAGTCAGGTTCTTTTCTGCCCAGTGTCCCACTCCTGTAGGGGGTAATATAACCTTCGTAGTTAAGAAGATGAGGAGCTGTGTCCGTCAATGAACATCAAAGATATTTTACAGTAAGTAAAAAACCCCATTATTCTAATGATAATTAGATATTAAATTGGGCTTATGAATGTATGCATGCTTAGATGCCAAAAATTGGCATTAATAAACAGCTATATTATAATGTATGGAACAGTCAAGTGCAGCGTATAGAAAATGAAGTAGTTTTTATTGAACTGCGAGAACAACGGCAACCTTTATGAAAACTACATTGGAAATAGTGGGAATGCTCATATACTACATATGCTCATATAAGCTCCTGGTTCCTGTTTGTTAGCAGGAAACAAATTTGTCTACAGTAGTGTGACCAGACGTCCCCAGACTGAGGACACTGTCACTGGACCAGGTCTGTCCCCGGTTTTGTCCCCGGATTCAGGGCCAGATTAACGTAGACAGGGCATCCCATGTTGACTGAGAAAAAGCCTGGTGGCTCGGATGCCGTTGCCCCTTGCTGGACAATCTCACTGCCACTCCTGCTGCTGTTCAGTGGAGGAGAGGCAGAGGCAAAAATTGACTGTGTGGAGGGCTGAGACCAGGAGTTGAGCAGATGGGGGGAGCGGCTGTTTGTACACAGGTGAGGGCAGTGGGGAAGCAGGGGTCAGAGCTGATGCATGGAGAGTTTAGCTGTTGTGGAGAAGGGCTAAGAGGTGGCTGCAGAGATAGTCTGTGAGAGAAGGGTGCCGAGGTGAGCTATGGATGTGGGGGCAGAAGTGTCCTCTGTGCATAGCAAATCTCTGAACCCTGCCCTCTGTGCCTAACACCCTCCTGTATATTATGTATTCCTGTGCCAAGCACTCTGTGTGTTATGCAGTTCTGTGCCCAGCGCTCTGTGTATTATGTAGTCCTGTACCCAGCGCTCTGTGTATTATACAGTCCTGTACCCAGAGCTCTGTGTATTATGCAGTCCTGTACCTAGAGCTCTGTGTATTATGTAGTCCTGTACCCAGCGCTCTGTGTATTATGCAGTCCTGTGCCCACCGCTCTGTGTATTATGTAGTCCTGTACCCAGAGCTCTGTGCATTATGTAGTTCTGTACCCAGCGCTCGGTGTATTATATAGTCACAAATACGCAGGAAAAACTGTCGCATACACAGTGCAGACACCTGATCCTTGATGGTGCTGAGGGCAAGGTGCCAAATGTTTTTTTACACCCTGCAACAACTACAAAGAAAATTAACTTGACCCACTGAAAAGGCATGTGGGGAAATTTCAGAAGTAAACATAAGTCTTCCACTTTCGATTATAAATCTTGCAGAGAAAGGATTTATTAGCTTTGATCATTGTCGGGATTTGTGTTTGGTTCTGTGTTTGGTGTGCCATTAACATATAATGACACAGAAAGTGCAACTAGGTAATTTTAGGTGTATAAATGTGGCCATACGCTATACAATCTGATTGTACATTCTCTGTACAATTTCCTTTAGATTTACCAAAACTATATAGGGGGACACACCATCTATCCAATCACTCTGTATCCAAACAAGCAGGCTCTTGCAATAGATTAGGTGTGTCCCGTGAGCTGCATGCGGCCCCAAAGAGTTTAGCATGCGGCCTGAGCCCATCTGCAGGGGTGCTGGGGTAGCGAGGCAAATTCCCGCGTGGAGAGATGACGGGGATGCTGTGAAAACATAGTTGATGGGTGAAGGTGTGCTAATTAGGTCAGCTGGTAAACTTCTTCCTGTGTCTTACTGGTTTCTCTGTCCTACACCTAATGTGAGGATGTGATGAAGAAATACAGCAAGGGGGTAAGGTAAGGCTTCAAAGGAAGCTTTCACTTTGCTGCAACCAAGGTACATTAATGGTATATTGGTGCATAGGAGAGCTGGATTTTAGAAAAAAAAAGTGAACTTAGCTTTTAAAGCGGAAACTCCGCTTTAAGAATACAAATATTCTAGCACAACGGAGAAGATGCCAGATTGGTCCCTGGGCTAGTGGTTCAGAGTTTGTGAGAAGTGATGAGCTGAATGCCGTATGACAAATCCGAACCCCATTGAAATCAATGGGAGTCGAATGTTAAAAAACAGTAATGCCCATTTTCTGGGCTAATAGGTAAAGGACTGTCAAACAAATGGCATGCCAGGCTTGACATATCAGGGTTTGATATGTAATTTGGGTGAACCCCACTTTTCTTTTTTAAAACGTCCCCTGCCCCTTTGTTTACATTCACCTGTCAGGCAGAAATCCCCAGCTGACAGCTAAATAGCTGGTTAACCAGGTCCCCTGAGCAGGAAGCTGTCACATTTAGCAGAGGTAGTAATACTGCTGCTAAATGTTCGCTGAAGCTCTGATCAGCCAAAATTTGGTGCAAACCAGGAGTCAGACCAAACTGGCAGCTTTTATCTATTTGCGACGGCAGAGTTCCCATTTCAGCCACACTGAAAAAGCAGTTGTTGAAATTGGTGAAGCAGTTGATTGGTTTTCTGCTGCAGATTTGGTTGCATTTGCTGTCTCCTACATTGTTGCACAACTTAATATTTTTCTTATCAGGAAAATAGCCTTGAAGTGACCTTTTTTAAAGAGATTTTTTTGTTGTTCTAGTTCACATTTGCTGTTTAGTGTCTTAAACATTAAAAATGCTTTTGTGTTACAGTGTGTCCTGGAGGCCTGGAAGCGCCGTGCAGTAATCATGGAATATGTGTAGATGGAATGGCAGGAACTGGTCAGTGTGTATGCACAGAGGGGTTTATTGGGACAGCTTGTGAGCTATGTGCCCCTAACAGATATGGCCCAGACTGTAAAGGTAAGTTTATTTTAACAAGGACTTACGGTTTAAAAGAAAATGCTGGTCAACTGCCTAAATTGCAAGGATTTTTATTAAACCTTATTTCAGATTCCTACCTGCCCCTGATTGTTTTCTGATGGCAGGAGTATTCATAAATATTGAGACCATAGAGAATTTTATTAGCTGTCAGCCTTCCAGGCAATGATATGTGTTTCTTTATAGTGAACTAATAAATAAAATTCACAGTTCACGTGACTCAGCAGGGCACAAGGCAGCATTACCCGATTATGTTTTTTTAGTAATAGAATACTTTTAAAGAGCTTCTGTCTAATTGCCCATGAAGAGAGAGTCTCTTAAACAATGGCTATAATTATGTAGCACTGCCTCCATAGGAAATGCTGAGTATGGATCTATCTTGGGTCTCTCTCTGATTATCTTGTTGCCAGATACCAGGTATTTTCACACGCTGCCAGTGCACACATACACTTTTGCTCGTTGCCTTCAATGACCAGTCTAAGGGATTTGTTTTGTTGATTTATTTGGAGAACTTGGATAGGGGAAGGGATTACTGGGATAATCCAAATTCAACTATGAACAGGTGAGGGCAACTCTCACTTTGCCTCACTTTAGTGGAACTGAATAGCAGATCTTTGCTGAACCATACAGCACTTGTATGGAAGAATAAGCTAAGGATAGAACACAAGCGCCAAACTAAGTGCAGCATATATGGGCTTTAATGTAAAAACATAGGAGATTTACTCACAATGATGTAAGCATCAATGGCATGTAATTGTAGTAAGCACTGCAACAATTCATCCCTGTCCGTGGGGTGACCGATCAGGATAGCCTCTTGCGGGTATGGGACGCTGCTGGTGAATGTCAGCACTTCCTGGGGCCGTGGAACACACGGGCGACGATTCCTGACGTCACTTACCGGATGTGATGGGATGCCGTGGGCAAAGGTTTGGAAGAATAAGCCTTTTGCTTGTGTTAGCAGCAGACTTTGGGAACTGTATCTTCAGGACACTACCCAGTATCCCCTTTAGCTTACACTCAGCCCGCTGACTTTCTAGCACCCAGAGGGGGATTACAATAGCACCAGTCTCTCGGATCCCTGTGGGAAGTCTGTATTTACAAGGCCCTTGTCCGCGGGTCAACTTCTCCCATAGTACCAGACGAAATCCATGGACATCCTCCCTCAGTCAGCCCTCAAAAGAGTCCCTGGGTTTCAGCATCTGTTTCTGGCCCTCAGGTCAATCACCTGAGGCCGCATGGCAGCCTGTGCTGGGGAAAGGCCCGGAGCCCCCCCCCCCCCACCTGGACTCGGCTCTCCAGCCGAATACCAGGAACCACCTGTGCACCTCAGATATAAGTACAGTCACCCAGCATGCACCGGGACCCCTCCAGTGCCCATTAGCCAGGGCTGTACAGATATCCCCTACTCTCATCTGCATGGTTTCCTCCCACTGTCCAATAAACTGCACTACTATTGGATCAGTGTGAAACATCAAGCCAGGATAAACAGCATCAGAGCACACTAGGCAGGAGCTATCTAAGAATCACAGCTCTCTGTTAAGCAGACCACTTCTGAATTTACCTGAGAAACAAAACTATATACACCTACCTAGGAGGCTGCTACAATTACAAAGAGACTTAGTCCAGTCAATATTAGCAGCAGCCATCCTAAGAGTGTGTCCAACTCTGAAATGACATGAGAAAGGAGAAGAGAGGGGGGTGGGAGAAGTGTAGTATTACTATACAGACTTTATTGTCATGAGGTTAAAAACGCTCACAAATTGTAAATAAACATGCTCATCATAAAGTACTCAGCCCTGAGAGGTTCCACCATCCTGCAGGCTCCGCATGTATAGTTCACGTTGCTGAAAGTTGAATAGAGGTACAAGACGCCACTGTGAGTCCAAGAAGTCTTGCGTTGACCAGCGTGGAACGCACGGGTGGAAATTATATCACCGGGAAGGGAAGCAAGTCAGGACTGCAACTGAGGAATTTAGACTACGTGCTCGGAGCTCACAGCTCCTTCTACTAGACAGCTGCTCTACAGAAGCCCGGAGCATCCATTCCACCATTTGAATGGACAGCAGAGGAGAGACAAGGAACATTTGTTTCTCAATCTCTTCTGTGATAATGAACCTGGTTCAGAGCCATCAGATCCAAATGTGCCCAGAAAAAACAATTGATCAAGTACTAACTGCATTAATCTTGTTACGGGGAATGTAGGGGTCAAAAGACTATAAAGAGTACCTGTCACTCCGTATATGCTAGCACGTAGGGGGCTTGTTAGCCCCCTCGTGATAGTAATAAGGTAGGGTGAAAAAAGTGTATTAAAATATATTATAATAAATTCATAATGACAAATACTCTTATTGAGTCCCCCGGGTGAACACAATGCAATTGCAGGTGTACAGAGCACCTGGGCACATAAATTAAGATTCCACAACACATGGGAGGTATCACCACACAACAACAAAGTTTTTAAAACTTCACCTATGGAAAGTTGGTGATATTGTAGCTTGTCGGCATTTGCAGCGGCACCAAATTTAAGCATGTGTAATATCTATTTGCTTGACTCAGTCTCCTATTTTATACTTTTTTAAAAAACGTGGAGATTTTGTTTATATGTGTAATAACAGGAATTTGAGCATACTGTGTGTGTGTGTATGTATATATATATATATATATATATATATATATACACACAGTATCTCACAAAAGTACACCCCTCACAATTTTGTAAATATTTTATTATATCTTTTCAACAATGAAGAAATTACACTTTGCTACAATGTAAAGTAGTGAGTGTACAGCTTGTATAAAAGTATAAATTTGCTGTCCCCTCAAAATAACTCAACACACAGCCATTAATGTCTAAACCGCTGGCAACAAAAGTGAGTACACCCCTAAGTGAAATAGGTCTAAATTAGGCCCAAAGTGTCAATACTTTGTGTGGCCACTATTATTTTCCAGCACTGCCTTAACCCTCTTGGGCATGGAGTTTACCAGAGCTTCACAGGTTGCTACTGGAGTCCTCTTCCACTCCTCCATGATGACATCAGAGAGCTGGTGGATGTTAGAGACCTTGCGCACCTCCACCTTCCGTCTGAGGATGCCCACAGATGCTCAATAGGGTTTAGGTCTGGAGACATGCTTGGCCAGTCCATCACCTTACCCTCAGCTCCTTTAGCAAGGCAGTGATCGTCTTGGAGGTGTGTTTGGGCTCGTTATCATGTTGGAATACTGCCCTGCGGCCCAGTCTCCGAAGGGAGGGGATCATGCTCTGCTTCAGTATGTCACAGTACATGTTGGCATTCATGGTTCATTCAATGAACTGTAGCTCCCCAGTGCCGGCAGCACTCATGCAGCCCCAGACCATGATGCTCCCACCACCATGCTTGACTGTAGGCAATACACACTTGTCTTTGTACTCCTCACCTGGTTGCCCCCACAAACACTTGACACCATCTGAACCAAATAAGTTTATCTTGGTCTCATCAGACCACAGGACATGGTTCCAGTAATCCATATCCTTAGTCTGCTTGTCTTCAGCAAACTGTTTGCCGGCTTTCTTGTACATCATCTTTAGAAGAGGCTTCCTTCTGGGATGACAGCCATGCAGACCAATTTGATGCAGTGTGGGGCGTATGGTCTGAGCACTGATAGGCTGCCCCCCACCCCTTCCACCTCTGCAGCACTGCTGGCAGCACTCAAACGTCTATTTCCCAAAGACCACCTCTAGATATGACGCTGAGCATGTGCACTCAGCTTCTTTGGTCGACCATAGCAAGACCTGTTCTGAGTGGAACCTGTCCTGTTAAACCGTTGTATGGTCTTGGCCACCGTGCTGAAGCTCAGAATTCAGGGTCTTGGCAATCTTCTTATAGCCTAGGCCAACCTTTGTGTAGAGCAACAATTCTTTTTTTTCTTCTTGAGCCACAATGTGCCATGTTGAACTCCCGGTGACCAGTATGAGAGAGTAAGAACGATAACACCAAATTTAACACATCTGCTCCTCTTTCACACCTGAGACCTTGTAACACTGAGTCACATGACACCGGGGAGGGAAAATAGCCAATTTGCGCCCAATTTGGACATTTTCACTTCGGGGTGTACTCACTTTTGTTGCCAGCGGTTTAGACATTATTGGCTGCGTGTTGAGTTATTTTAAAGGGGACAGCAAATTTACACTGTTATACAAGCTGTACACTCACTATTTTACATTGTAGCAAAGTGTAATTTCTTCAGTGTTGTCACATAAATATTGTGACAATTTATATAAAAGATATAATAAAATATTTACAAGAATGTGAGGGGTGTACTCACTTTTGTGAGATACTGTATATACCTGGAAAAGGGCAGAAAGAAGGTGCTGGTGAGGGAACTTGTAGACATTGCATTGCTGGAGGGGAGGGGAGTATAGGAGGGTTTAAAATATTAGCTTTAGCATGCCTGAGCATGGAACTGAAGTGTGCTCATTATATTATGGTGTTTGATAGTAGACTCTTCTTAGAGAATAAATAAGTCTGCTGGGAAGAATATTCCCAGCCAGTTGCTATTGTTTTCACAGTACTAGCTCCGAACTGTCCCTTTTTTGGAAATAAATCCTTCTGTTCATTATTTCTCCTTAAATGATCCAGTATTAGCAATGAAAAAAGCCCCCATAGGTTTAAGTGATCATTCTTTTGTTTTAATGTCCATGTGACCAGGGGATATGGCAGGAGTGTGTCCTTTGCCTAATTATTTTCTGCTTAAAAGGTGTCCATTATTCCCATCTCACGCACTAAAGTCAAGCAGACCTAGAAATACACAGCACCATCTAGTGTCACTTTAGTGTAATCTCTGCAACATAAACCTGTTACTGTTGTTATAATCCAACATTCAAGGTTCATTCACGCCAAATGCGGTAGGACTTCTTTGGGCAGTTATTCCAGCGCAGTCCCCCGCATGACAAGGCAAAATCGCTCGTCTCCTGTGTGCCTAGTTCACATGACTGCATTGTGGTGGTGTGCGCTGCAAAAAGTACTGCATTCAGTCCTTCATTTCAGAGCAGTGAAAGGCAATCCACCTCCTCACACTACGCCCTGGCCACTTGAACTTTATGAAATATCTGTGTGACATTTCAATAACGTTTGTTAAAACAAAGTCAACAGTGCGCCACACCAAGATCAGCACATCAGCACTGCAGTGGTCCTGCTGGACTGCACCGAACAACAGCCACTGCATTGTAACACAGCAGCTGGTGTAAATTAACCCTAAGGGTAGCCATACACACTACAATCTCATTGTTTTATCTCTGTACTGTACAATCTCATTTAAATTTATCAAAACTATGTAATATGAGGGCAAACCTTTACAATCCAAACAATTTTATCCAAGCTCACAGGCTCATATATCACATGGTTGTTGGTAGATGTAAAGGAGGTTGTAGAAGAAGACTGCATAGTTTATGGTCAGCTTAAGGTCTCTTACACTCTGGTCGTTTAGTCTCGATGTATGAGGTTCTGAGATTTAGCTGTGGCTAAATGCACTTTCCAGCTCCACTGCAGAACGCCTGTCCAACTCTCAAAGTCTGACAGCTGCTGTGGTTCAACAGGGCACTCAGTTGTATTTCTGTTTAGGGCAGTATACACCCAAGAACCAATGGACGGAATTCAGACTGCTTGCTTTACAGGTATTTGTCCCTAAGCACATACTGCTCTAGACCAATGGTCTCCAAACTGCAGCCCGGTGGACACTATTCCTCCCACTGACACAAAAGATGGGGCATTGTTTACTCCCACTGGCCACCAGGCCATTGTTTACTTTCACTGGCCAAAGTCCAGCCCCCCTAAAGTCTGAAAGACAGTAAACTGGCCCTTTGTTTAGAAAATTTGGAGACCCCTGATCCAGATGTACATATACCATTAGGTGCATTGTCCAGCCACAGCAGCTGTTAGCCCTTCAGCTGCAGCTAACTGCTGGAGCCTAATGCTAAATGCCCAGTATGCATGAGAATTGCTTTGGTTGTTTCTGAAAAAAATCTAAAGTCAGCATCTTCAAATACTGTAGCTAATGACTTTTAATAATCACTTACTAGCCCAGGAATCCAGTGCTGTTATCATCCAAGGGGGCCAAACTTCCACTTTGCTCGCCCAGACCAGCAGAGCAAAAGTGGGAGCGGGTACCTGTCAGAAATAGGTATCCGCTCCCAGAAAAAAAGTCCCCTATAATAAGAGAGGAGGGGGAGGAGGAGGATGACCAGAACTTCATAGTTTAGGTGAGCAAAATGTAGGCCTTAATTGCAAAACTTGCAAGCATGTAGGAGAGTAGGGTGAGGAGGTGATTGTCACATCCACCATGTTCCCCTTCTTGATGAGCACCAAGCCAGGGTCACAAGAGGCCTGCCCTGGGGTGGGTTCTTCTGGGCTAAAATGGGAATAAAATAAGTGCGGTCTCCAGAAATTTGTGCAAGTGAAAAAAAAAAGAAAATGCTATATAAGGAATAGCAAGGTGTAAATAACTTAAATCCACCAAAGAAAAAACTACTATCACAAAAGTTGTGTTTGGTGACAATTAGTGTAACAACACCCCATAAAGTGTAGATATCCCACACCGAGAAGAAACAAATGGCAAAAACTTTCAACAAAGTTTGCACAAATAGGGAAAGAAAGTCATTTCAGACACAAGTCCATTGGTTTCTTCAAATTAAATTTCCAGTGAAGAGTGACTGTATCCAAAACACCTGTATCTTCACCCAAGGACACGGTGAGGCATGCACTGTGGATGGCTCCTTACCAAAAAGTTAACAATAATTGGCAGTCAAGAGGAATCGATGGCCTGTATCCTCAGTGTATTGTCCCCTCCTTTCCATATACACCTCATGCTTGTGAAGAAAACATAGTGAATGGCTCCTTACCAGAAATTACATATACAGTATATTAGACTTGAAACGTGTGTATATAGGTTGCCTGCAATGTAGTCCCCATAGTAACTCCAGAAGGGCAATATGGAAGGTCAATCCTCTCCTTTGCTCCACCACCGACACAAATCAAAGGAAATTGGGTTCTCACAGGGGGGGGTCAAACAGAGAGGAAGCAGACTAATAGTGCATTATCTTTAAAACAACATGGATTTATTGAAAATTGCACTTACATATAACGAAGAATAAACAAACACGTTTTCAAGCCGGCACGGCCGCCTGCAGTGCGGTCCGTGCAGAAATAGTGATGGCGCGGCTCTCCTATGTCCTTCTGCTGGGAATGGAGCTTGCTCGTGCCATCACTGAGCGCTTTAAATGTCCTCTCTGGTGGGTGATTTCCAGTGACCCTGTGCCCCAGGAACCGGAAGTGACACAAGAACTGGAAGTGACACGACTTCTGGTGTTCGGTGGGTAGGGAATTTTCACAGTAGTGTGTGTAACGTTACACCGCATCAGCTGTTGCGGCGGTTACATTAAAGGTTACATTAAAACAGCTCGGCTGCAATATGAATCATCTCCGCTCCTATCCCTGTCACTTCCCTGATCTCGGCTACTAAATGTAAAAGCGGCGGCAGGTCTATGAAAATATAAATCATGGAGCCGAGATCTCCGTGATTTAGATTTCATTTACATTTTTTACATTTAGTAGCCGAGATCAGGGATAGGAGCGGAGATGATTCATATTGCAGCCAAGCTGTTTTAATGTAACCGCGGCAACAGCTGATGTGGTGTAACGTTACACACACTACCGTGAAAATTCCATACCCTCCGAGCATGCGCACTTGTAAGCTCCTCAGCTGTTCAATGACGTATCCGGAGCTGTGAGCATGCGCACTGCTACGCTGCTCAGCTGTTCCATTGCGTTTCTGACAGGAAGTGACGTGGGTATGGAATTTTCACGAGGTATAGTTTTCTAACGTTACACCGGTATTCATGCTTCAATCAAACAGGATGTTTTGCTCTGCTAATCACTTCCTGTGTCATGCTTCAATCAAATAGGATGTTTTGCTCTGCTAATCATTTCCTGGGCTATCTAGCTTACCCGGAAGTGACACGACTTCCGGTGTTCCGTGAAAAAACCATACCCGTAAAAAATCCATACCCTCGTCACTTCCGGGGCACCTACGTCAGCACCTACGTCATTGAACAGCTGAGGAGCTTACTAGTGCGCATGCTCGGAGGGTATGGATCTTTCACGGCAGTGTGTGTAACGTTACCCGCCTCAGCTGTTGCGGCGTTTACATTAAAACAGCTCGGCTGCAACATGAGTCAACTCCGCTCCTACCCCTGTCACTCCCCTGATCTCGGCTACTAAATATAAAAGCGGCGGCGGGTGTATGAAAATATAAATCACGGAGCCGAGATCTCCGTCATTTAGATTTTAGATTTCATAGACCCGCCGCCGCTAGCCGAGATTAGGGAAGTGACAGGGATAGGAGCGGAGATGACTCATATTGCAGCCGAGCTGTTTTAATGTAACCTTTAATGTAAACACCGCAACAGCTGATGCGGTGTAACGTTACACACACTGCCGTGAAAAATCCATACCCTCCGTGCATGCGCACTTGTCAGCTCCTCAGCTGTTCAATGACGTATCCGGGGCTGTGAGCATGCGCACTGCTACGCTGCTCAGCTGTTACATTACGTTTCTGACAGGAAGTGACGTGGGTATGGATTTCTCATGGGGTATGGTTTTCTAACGTTACACCAGGGTAAGGAGCAGACAACAACAACATAACCAGCGTGACGTGAGGACACCGGTGTTCCATGAAAAAACCATACCCATAAAAATTCCATACCCTCGTCACTTCCGGTGCACCTACATCAGTGAACAGCTGAGAAGCTTACTAGTGCGCATGCTCGGAGGGTATGGAATGTTCACGTTAGTGTGTTATAACGTTACACCGCATCACCACATTAAAACATCTCCGCTGCAACATGAGTCATCTCCGCTCCTACCGCTGTCACTTCCCTGATCTTGCCTACTAAATGTAAAAGCGGATCACGGAGCCGAGATCTCCGTGATTTACATTTCATACACCCGCCGCCGCTTTTACATTTAGTAGCCGACATCAGGGAAGTGACAGGGATAGAAGCGGAGATGACTCATATTGCAGCCGAGCTGTTTTTATGTAACCGCCGCAACAGCTCATGCGGTGTAACGTTACACACACTACCGTCAAAATTCCATGCGCACTTGTCAGCTCCTCAGCTGTTCAATTACGTAACCGGGGCTTTTCACGAGGTATGGTTTTCTAACGTTACACCGGTGTTCATGCTTCAATCAAACAGGATGTTTTGCTCTGCTAATCACTTCCTGGGTCATGCTTCAATCAAACAGGATGTTTTGCTCTGCTAATCATTTCCTGGGTCATCTCGCTTACCCGGAAGTGACACGACTTCCGGTGCTCATGCTCTTCTGGGCTACACTAGGCACTTTGGATAGGGTCACTACCTTACACATAGGATACCTTTACTTGAACTGATGACTAAACTCTTGTGAACTTTCTCAAAGTTAATGTACATCACCATGGTCACTGATGCATCTAGGAGGGACACACAGAGCCAACACCCTCTCCATCTGTCCAGCGTGTATCCGCTACCCTGCTCCCAGTAATGGAATGGGGTCCCGCCATGCACCTAGTGCAAACTCCATGCATGCACTACACCCAACTCTTCCTCTTCCGTACTGTACAGGCTGAGGACCTGAAGTGCTAGTCTGCTCATATTGCTATGGGAGACAGGCCTGCTCATGGAGAGAATGCTGACAACTCCTCCTGCAAGAGGCTATCCCACCTGTCACATGTACATGCTTATGACAGGCTGCTAGAGAAACCTTTGTTACCCTTGGTAACCACTTGTGTCTTCAAACTGTATTAACTCTTGTACTGCTGTCTTCATACCCCAGTGTGTATAACTGTCCCGAGTTTAAGATTGTGTGCCTGTTACTTGCATTATACCCCTTAAGTAGCTTCAGATCAGGCAAAGGCAACATTTTTTAAGCTTTACTTAAATAACTTGACATTACCATACCACAATAGCAAAGAACAGCCAACAGCAGCAACCGTACTCTCTCAGATCCAGACCTCTGTCCCTTTTTGAATAATACAAAGGACTAGTGGGTCGTACCCAAAAAAAACCCGCTAAGAAAGAATTCTTGACTGGGGTAGCATAAAACTACCTGTCCACAAGCAGGAAATATTTTTATTGCAGAACAGATACATTGGGGGGGGGGGGGGGAGGATTTAGGTCAGTCATAGGGTGAATTTCTTTCCTGCAACCACAGGTCAATTCTCCCATCAGCACAGACATTGTAGACAGGGGAATCCCTCCTGCTGAGCTATTGTTTTCTCCCAGCGAGGAAAGCCATCCCCCCGGGCAGAACACAGTGATTATTGCTAGTGTCTATAACACTTGCTTACAATAATCGCATGTAAAATCTGGCAGGCTGGTTGTACCCAAGTTGAACGATCGATTGATCAACTTGGGTACATTCAGCCTACCCATACAGGGTTCAAATCTTTACCGGTTCAGCAAAGCCTATGGCTGGCTTTACTATAAGTGGAGCACTCAGAATCTGGTGCAGCTGTGCATGGTAGCTATGCTGCCCTTAGTCACAATGAGAAGCCTGAGGTTCTTGTGTCACAGATGTTTAATGTACATATCAAGTTCTTACACCGACACTTACATCAACTCCATAGAACTGAATAAAGAGAACAAATATGAAGGGCAAATTATCAGACATACAGTGAAATACATATCAAAACTAACTTGACTTGAAACCTATAACTAGACAGAAATAAATCTACATACCACTTTTGCCTGCTTGTGAGCTAAGAGAAGGGTTTGTATCTTGGAGTTTCTTAGTCAGATGGCTTACTTTACACACAAAACAAAAAAGAAATGCTTTAAACCTTGGGAGGACAGCACTGTTCAATCTCCTTTTAGTTGCAAGAAGAAAAAGGAAGAAGAATGTAATAATCCATGATTGGGCAAATAAAAGAACAGAAAAGTAAGCACACATGCGCCATCTAGAGGAAATTAACATTATAGGCACAGAAACTTTGTGCATGCAAGTACAGTAGCCAATCAACTTCTAATTTCAGCTTGTTCAGTTAAGCTTTGACAATAAAACCTGGAAGCTGATTGGTTTCTTTGCAGAGCTTCACCAGATTTTGCACCACGCAGCTTTAGTAAATAACTCCCATTATGTCTCTTCTGCAAAAAAAAGGCTTATTACCTTCTTCCTCGCCAGTGTTGGTCATCTTACTTTAAAAAAGTAATTCGTTACAGTTACAAATTACTTCTCCCAAAAAGTAATTGAGATACTGTCTCAGTTACCACATTGAAAAAGTAATTAGTTACTCAGAAAAGTAACTGCGACTTTTTTTACTATTCTATAATGCAATTACGTTCTATGAGATCTTTAATAGTTGTGGCACACTGTGGGGGTCTGAGTCCTCCTGACTGTGAGTAACTGTATTTTGTTTTGTTTTTTGGTACCTGCTGCCTGGAGTGGCTGGCTGTTGGTGGTGTGGCACACGAGTGGTGGCAGTGTGGCACACTGGTGGTGGCGGTGTGGCACACTGGTGGTGGTGGTGTGGCACACTGGTGGTGTGGCACACTGGTGGTGGTGGCGGTGTGGCACACTGATGGTGGTAGCGGTGTGGCACACGTGGTGGTGGCGGTGTGGCACACTGGTGGTGTGGCACACTGGTGGGGACGGTGTGAAACACTGGTGGTGTGGCACACTGGTGGTGTGAAACACTGGTGGTGGCGGTGTGGCACACTGGTGGTGGCGGTGTGGCACACTGGTGGTGGCGGTGTGGGTCTGAGTCCTGACTGACTGTGAGGTTTTTTTTTTTTTTGGTACCTGCTGTGCTGGGCTGGCTGCTGGAGGTGGTGTGGCCTGGCAGGCACTGGCACACTGTCCGGGTCCGTCTGGCTCTGTCCTCCTCCTGGGGCTGGCGCGCTGTGCTCTCTGCCTCTCGAGCCCGATATACCTTGATATGATTAACCCATTATGAGATGATGGCTGCAGAGGGGCGGAGAAGATGGCTGCGGAGGCGGAGATGATGGGGAGATGCAATGCTCTGGCAGAACCTGCCTGGCTACATATCCATGGAGGGTTCTGCAAACTATGGAGATAACTACAGCGGGCGGAGGCAGATCATTTTTCAAGCTATGGAGCTGCAGTATAGAGTACGGGGAGATGCACTGCTCTGGGGGGGGGGGGGGCTAGTGGCTACATATCCACGCAGGGTCCTGCAAACATCAGGAGTTGGGGGTTGCCATCCACCATCCAGCAACTAACTCCCATCCCACTACTAAACAGGCCCAATGCACACTCATCTGCAGCCCCAACTCCTGACGTTTGCAGGACCCTGCATGGATATGTAGACACCAGCCCCCCCCCCCCCCCCCCAGAGCAGTGCATCTCCCCGTACTCTATACCGCAGCTCCATAGCATGAAAAACGATCTGCCTCCGCCCGCTGTAGTCATCTCCATAGTTTGCAGAACCCTCCATGGATTTGTAGCCAGGCAGGTTCTGTCAGAGCATTGCATCTCCCCGTCATCTCCGCCTCCACAGCCATCATCTCCGCCCCTCTGCAGCCATCACCATCTGCCGAGTGTCTCCTTGGCTGAGTCTCCTCCTCTTCTACTTCCTGTACCGCAGACAGCGGTCATAGAGGAGAGGGGGAATTACAATTACATCTACTGCCATCTGGTGGCAGTAGATGTAATTGCATTCACGCAGCCGAAAGTAGCGGCAGCGGCGTTACAGGGAGAGAACAAGTAATCTGATAGATTACTCGTTACCCTCAAAAGTAACTGCGTTAAGTAACGCCGTTTCCTTTAACGCAGTTACTTCCATCACTGTTCCTTGCAACATTTTTGTTGTATGTTACCTAGTCAGGTCCAAGGCCAAGTCCATCTGGCTCAACCAATAAAAACAAAAAAAAAATAGTAAAGACAACCCAACCATACAATCCCATATACACAATCCTATACCCGCAGTTGATCCAGAGGAAGGCGAAAAAACCCCAACAAAGCATGTTTCAATTTGCTACAGCAGGGGAGAAAAAATCCTCCCCGATCCCCCGAGAGGCAATCGGATATTCCCTGGATCAACTTTACCTATAAATATTAGTACCCATTTATATTATGCGCACCCAGGAAAGAATCCAGGCCTTTTTTTTTTTTAAATACTTTAATATCCATAGTCTGGCCACAGGGGCACTTATATAAATATAAATTCTTCCTTTGAAAAAACTTAAACATGGTAAATCTTATATGAAATTTGATTGATTTGGTTTATATTTATTTTAAACAGAAGACACTAGACAAGCAGTGTATAGCTGGGCATATACAATTTAATTTTCAGACAATTCCCGCTAAGTCAGCCAAAGTTAGTTCCATGGGTGTCCCTGTCAGCACCACTCAGGTGGAGCCAGGTGTAAATTTCTTGTCCAAACAGCACCTGCATCCAGTCAGATGCAGACACTTTTGGGGTGTTTGGACAGGTCCAGGTTTCACATGGATGGTGGAAAACCTGCTCCTGCTGACTGAGAAAAACCTTAACATTTATGTCTAGCCATAGAGGTGCAGATATCTCCCTGAAAAGAGAAAGGCTATTAGATATTTGCCTAAATAGGTTCTGGAATGTACAGTAGAGTGATCCCATGCAAACAGCAGCACACAATCAGTACTTTTTGACCCTTTACTCTTCTTTATAGAAGAGTGAAGAATAGAAACCCTATTGTGTGGAGATTTTTTAAACAGGTTCGGAAATATCCCTTGAGAAACCCAGTTAATGAGGCCCTTATTATCCTTCAACAGCACAGCTGAAAGGGTTCAAAAATCACAAACAATGCTTGCAATTGAGAACATTGTTTGTTTTTATCATACTGTCTTTAGCCAGTCTCAATGTTACCAACACCACACATTCTACTTCTCTCCAGCTCTAACCTTTCGTGTTGAATATAAACCAATCAGCCTTAAATTTATGACCACCCACCTAATATTGAGTAGGTCCACTTTTTGCTGACAAAACAGCCTGACTCGTCAAGGCATGGATGCCACTAAACTTCTTAAGGTGTGCTGTGCTATCCGGCACCAAGCTGTCAGTAGCAGATCCCTTAGTCCTGTAGGTTCTGAGGTGGGCCTCCATGGATTGGACTTGTTTTTCCAGCACATTCCACAGATGCTCGATTGAATTGATCTGGGGAATTTGGAAGCCAAGTCAACACCTCAAACTTTGTTGTGTTCTTCAAAACATTCTTGAACCATTTTTGCAACGTGAAAAGGGCATATTATCCTGCTGACAGAGGCCACTGCCATCAGGGAATAACATTTCTATGAAGGGGTGTACTTGGTCAGCAACAATGTTTTGGTAAGTTGTACATGTCCGGTAACATGGCAGTACTCAAGATCTCCCAGCAGAACATTGTCCACAGCATCTCCCTCTGCTGGCTTATCTTCTTCCCATACTGCATCCTGGTGCCATGTCTTCTCCAGGTAAGCAACACACTCACCCTGCCATCCACATGATGTAACATGATTCATCAGACCAGGTCTCCTTCCATTGCTCCGTGGTCCAATTCTGATTCTCAGATGCGCATTGTAGGCACTTTGGCTGTGGACACGAGTCAGCATGGGCACCCTGACTGGTCTGCAGCTACGCAGCTTATACACAACAAACTGTGATGCACTTTTTTTCTGCTTTCAACGCATTATCTGTAGGAACAACATGTTCACTTACTGCCTAATATATTCCACTAACTTTCAGATGCCATTGTAACAAGATAATCAATGTTATACATGTAACCTGTCAGTAGTCATAAAGTTATGGCTGATCGGTGTACATTATAAAATGTTGAAATATATGGTTTACTTTCCAGAATGCACCTGTACACAAAATGGACAATGTAGCGATGGAATTTCTGGCGATGGATCGTGTTTTTGTGCCGAAGGATGGACTGGCCAGAACTGTGACATTAAACTCAGTAAGAAATTAACTTTGAAATGTTGGATTTCCATTTTATAAATATGCTTGTGCAAAACGTTATTGGCACAACAGCTCACCTGCAAAAAGGTCTTCTTTTTTTCCTCATTACTGTCTCAACCATTGTTACCCACTGCCTTAGCAGGTTTTTTTTTTTTCATCAGTATCTTTATATTATAGTATAACTACAGACAATGTTTTTTTCATTTTGAATAGAATGGAGTGGGCTTAGAACACCTGTCAGGTTTTATTGCTATCTATGTCCCCATTAGGAAGATTTACCTTCTTTATTTGTCATGTTTACTCTTACTACTAAAAGTGAATTTAAAGGAAAATCCCAGATTTTTGGTTGTCATCAGAACAGTAATAGCGAGGAAATCTTCCAATGGGAACAACCCAAGATTCTCTCACTTTGGAGGGATTTCCAACGATCTATGTACATTTGAGTGTTAAAGCCTCAGATACTTACCTCTGCTCCAACAATCTGGGGTCTGTAAATTCCCTTTCTCTTTTCCCTTAGTTGAACTGTAAAACGCATTGTTGTCTATAAGGGGTAAACAACAGCAAGTCCCAAGGAGTTAATGTAGCTGAGTACCTATAACAGTTGATCGTTTCTAATTAATAAATGTAGGGGAAACCCCAAAACTCATGGATTTCAGTAACATTTTGACCGTTGAAGCCAAATTAAAAAATAGATGTATTTATTATACAAGCATGTAGGTAACATGCTTAGAGAGCAGCACAATCACAATACATGATGTTGGTTTCAAAAGTATAGCTCTCTAACTAGCTAGGGGATCTAATACAATTTATATGGCCTAAGATAGGTGAGACTTTCTCCGAAGTATCATCTGTGTTTTTGATGACATTCTTCGATATGCGAATAGCTGTTCACATAGGCAGTAGTTTGGCTCCTTGGAGGAACAGGTCTTTAAAGGCAGAGATGACAATCTTTCCAGGTGTTGTAAATAGAACACAACCAATACCAATTTGAACACAACCAACACAGTTGCTACACAATATGACTTCTAACAAAATATGCATCTTATATATCTGCTTAATCATAAATAAATGTTTGATAATCATAAATACATGTTTGATAGGGTAAATGGATTAGCCATTTTATTTATCACTCCCTTCTCTTGGCCATTATAATAGGCCACACATTTATCCCTTCCATTAAAAAGGAATTTGGAATCATAACAGCGCTATAGCAAACAATTCATACACTCGTTGTGAACATTTGGGTTCTTAACAGTGTAGAGCTTCCTTTGGTGACAGTCAAAGCTGTGTAGGGCCTAACTAGTTGTGAGTACTAGGGACACTGATATTGGAGAAAATGGAGCAAACTAGGCCTCATGACACATACAAAATCTAACATAAATAGTATTTTGAGGAAAGTAAGATAAAATTACAATTCCTCTCAATTGCTTCTAAATTCCCTGGCATCTCCCTCTAGCTGCCTAATCTTAGTTTAAATATTTATCTTTCTAGTTCATATTTCCCCTGATTTATGTACCCAATTTAAAATCTAATTTTGCTTTCGTTCATTGACGGACACAGCTCCAGAATCTTCTTGACCATTGGGTTATGCTGCCCCCTACAGGAGTTTGGACACTAGGCAGGAAAAAGCTTCACCCAGGGGGTATACTCCCACTTCCTGCTATAGGCATTCAGTTTTTTTTCTACCTAGTCAGAAGTAAGGACCTAGTTCCTTGCTGGAATCCCTGGTCCTAGCATTTTTTCCTTTTTAAACTGATTTTTTTCCTCTTATTAGTTTATGTTCCTGTGAGAACTACTACTAATCAACTGCTGGACTGGATAGTCTAGATTCCTATGGTCTCTCCAGTCCGGCCAGCTAGCACGACCCGACCTCAGCTCCACGCTAGGCCGGCCGTGAAATAGCCCCACTGGACGGGGGCTGACTGGCGAGTTAAACGTTTTGCGAGAAAGCACATGACCTGAGTCACGGCCTGAGTCACAGCGTGCCTCTGGCCCACAGCACCCCCATTCCAACAGTGCGGTGATCTGCCTAGAGTGGTGCCCACCCGGTTCCACGGTATGGTAAGTAGTGTCCCCCCTCTCCCCCTTGCAGGTTTTGGGGTGGACGTGGGCCCCTCCCTGGGACGGCAGGACCCCCACGTTCCCCTCCTTCTCCCCAGCCCCTCTAGGGTCACTGTGGGTCTTCCATACCCCCTCCCTGGAGGTTCTAAGCTGGCTGTTGCCATATGCTCTGAAGGGGGGCTTCCTTTGGGGCTGCTGCTGACCGGTTTCTCTGGGCTCACACTGGGGGTTACAACAGGGTGCTTTGTCACCCTGGGTGGTTAGTGACCTGGGCAGGGGGGTCCTAAGGGCTCCCAGCTGTTGTGTTGGGCTGGGGGAGTGGCTGGCTTCACATCCGCTGGTCCGCGCCGCACGTGGCTGGACCCAGCTGAAAATTTAGTTCGCAGCTTTGTGGAATTCCGGCCTGGCGCTGTTTGGGGAGGCCCCAGTGAGGGTGGCTGGATCCACCACCCTCCGTTTGGGCATCTGCCCTCTCCCCTGTTGTTCCAGGGTGGTCGGCTCTGGCAGGCTTTGCGCCCAGGCGGTGGGGCACCTTTGTTAATTTAGGCCGCGGCTTGCGGCCTACTGGGCCATGTGGCCAGCTTGGCGCCTTCCCTGCGGGGAGGGGGCACTGTGGGGGTGGCCACCTTTGTTGATGACAGCATGCCACCATTTTGCATAGGGCCCCCCCTTTTAGCACTGCAAGCCCCCTGGGTACCTTTTCTGCACGTCCGCATCACGGCAGGTGGCCCCCTTTAAGGGGGCCATTTATTTTCATGTGGGCCTCTATGGAGGGGCTCAGAGGGCGATCCCCTTTTCTCTTACGTCCTCCGACAGTCGCCGCCACTTCATATTCATCACTAATGGGGTTATTGACCTTTGCTCCGTAGGAGTAGCTAGGCAACAAAATTTGTTAATATCAAAGCTTTTAGCATATCACACCCCTAGGGGGTGGTCCCCTCAGTCAATACCTCCCTGCTTCCTGCATTCCCAATTCAGTTTCTAATGCCTAGCTTAGGAGTAGCAGGCTGATCCTGTGCTGGGGCTTTCAGTCTCAGCCTCTATTCTCTTTTTGATTTTAGTTTGAGTATTTTTCTCTTTCTTTTCCTTAGCTGTTCTTTTATTCAGCATTAGTTTAGTTTCTTCGGGTGAAGATGATCATGCGGAGCTGGGTCTCGGTCTGGCCACCCTGGATCCCAGGGCTGAGGGCCAGGGGCTTCCCAGCCTGCCATCGAGCGTTCAGCTCAGGTTTTCCTGGCATATTGAACGACCCATCCCTGTTCGCTGCAGGGATGCTGCGGTGAGGTGGCTACCTCACTGGAAGCCATTGCGGTTTCGCACCGCAGTTCCACTGCGTCCTGGCTGCGACACTCCCTGTCCTCAGTGCAGCGGTTTGGTCGCTGGAGCAGGCTCCCCACGACATCCTGACTGGTAAGTGCACCTCTATGTGGGGACCTGTCTATTTGGGTGTCAGTCTGGGACTGTGTGACCCTGCATGTCTGTGTGGCTGCTGAACTCCCGGTCAGTTCCTGTGTGGAATTGCTGCCTGTGTGTGGGCTGCGAGGGGGGGGGCTCTCCCGCTCTGCTGGGTGAATGCATGAAGCAGTCTGGGTTTAGGCATGCTGTGCGGCGATTGCTGCGGCGACCCGCCATTTTTTTGCGGCAGAATTGTGGCGGCCGGTCCTGTGTGGCAGGCGCGGCGTTTTGGCGCCAAACGCCGCCATTTTGGCGGCGATCGATCGTGCGGCCACATGTCGGCGCCATTTTCTATTTTGCCTAAGGAATCCTCAGCCGAGCGGCCATGTTTGTGTAGCCTTACATAGGCTTTATAGGGGCGGTCAGTCATTGCATCACTTCCTTTTGCTCTGGGACAGCGATCGGTGGCAGCAGCCTGTGTGATCTCTCCAGGTTTTTACCTTTCCATTTTTCCTGTATTCTTGCCCAGTGTTCTTATCCCTGTGGGGGTCGGTGTATTCAGTGAGTGCGGTGGGCTGCGCTCGCCGCGATCTTAAAGGGGCAGTGCTCCTTTTTTTCTGCTGTTGCTGGGGCATGGATTCTCAGGATTGCAAGTTTCCTCCCACCTTGGTGGGGGGCCAAGGGGCTGCTGCATCCCCCGAGGGGGCTGATCTGGCTACTATTGTGGCGAACTTGGCTGCTCAGGTGCAGATGCTGGTGTCTGATCGATCCGCAAAACAGCCCAGAGTGTCTATTTCCTCTGATTCAGAGGGCGATGGGGCTGCTATGGCTGGAGTACCCTTCTCGGGGTCTCGCTCATCTCTAGACCTTGGGGGGTCTGAGGGGGAGGCTGAGGTAGAAGGGATTGATAATTCTCCCCCTGGCTCGTCTGAAGAGCTTGCACTCATGGATGAGTTGGTTGCTTCTATCAAGCAAACACTGCATTTGGAGGAGGAACCATGTCCTCCTGCTTTGATGTCCTCTTATGGGACGCAAAGGAAACGCAGAACGTCACAGGTTTTTCCTTGCTCTGCGGAATTTCAGCGCGCGGTTGATGAGCAATGGCGCAATTTAAAGAAGCCTTTTGCCTTGCCGAGTAGGTTCAAGCTGCGTTATCCCTTTACACCCTCCACTGATGAGCGTTGGTGTGTGCCACCTCAGCTGGATCACGCGGTGGCGGTTTTGAATAAATCCACTGCGATCCCTGCTGAGGATACCCCGGTGTTCCGGGACCCTACGGACAGGAGAATGGAATCTCTGGCCCGTCATGCTTATACGGTTGCTGGTTCTATGCTGAAGCCTATTTTTGCTTCCATTATGGCAGCCCAGGCTATTGCGGATTGGAAGCAGGTACTCAGGCGCATCCTGGTGGCTGACTCTGCCCCGCCGACGACATTGGCTATGGTAGATCAAATTCATCAGGGTGTCATGTATTTGTGTGATGCGGACTTAGATTTATTCCCTTTGGCTGTGCGTCTTTCTAGTGTGGCGGTGTTAAACCGTCGCCTGATATGGCTGAAATGTTGGTCTGTTGACCAATCTTCCCGCAAGACTTTAGCTAATTTGCCCTACGCAGGGTCTCGCCTTTTTGGCGAGTCTCTGGATACTCTGATAAAGGGAATTTCCGGGGGTAAGAGCACTCTCTTGCCCCAAACTCGCAAGAATAAGTCTGCTCGTGGTAAGAAGAATGCCTCGTTTAGACCCTCTCAGGGGTCCTTTCGTGCCTTTCGGTCGCACTATAAGGGCAAGCCCTTCAAGGGCCAAGGTTCCCAGAGGAAGCCGTGGGCAGGTAAGCAGAAGTCCGGCCAGTCCGGGTCTGCCGTCCATTCCAATGCGGCCTGAAGGGGCGCCCTCACCCAGTTCTGGGGTGGGGGGACGTTTGCTCGGTTTTCTTCAACCCTGGCTGGACCGCATTCGGGACAGGTGGGTTCAGGAAATCGTTCGGTCTGGTTACAAGATCGAGTTTGTCTCTCGGCCGGCGAGCAGATTTTTTCCCTCAAATCTTCAGCTGTCTCCGGAGCGCTTGCAGGATCTGCACCTGGCGGTGCGGGACCTGCGGGCCCAGGGAGTGGTGGTTCCGGTGCCTCATCGGGACAGATTTCGGGGGTTCTATTCCAATCTGTTCACTGTGCCCAGAAAGGAGGGCAAGGTTCGTCCGATTCTGGACTTGAAAGCTCTGAACTGCTTTGTGCGGGTTCGCAAGTTCCGCATGGAATCCCTGCGATCAGTGGTGACTGCCCTGGTTCCAGGGGATTTCATGGCCTCCATCGACTTGAAGGATGCGTATCTTCACATCCCCATTTTCGAGGGTCACCAGAGGTACCTTCGATTCGCCATTGCGGAGGATCATTACCAATTCGTGGCGTTACCCTTTGGCCTCGCTTCGGCTCCGCGGGTTTTCACCAAGGTGCTCGCGCCGGTTCTGGCCTTATTGAGAGCCCAGGGCATTTCTGTCTTGGGGTATCTGGACGATATCCTGATTCGGTCTGCGACCAGTCAGGGCCTGGTGAACGACCTGTCCATCGCGATGCAGACTCTGCAGGAGTTTGGTTGAACGATACATTTTCCGAAGTCAACGCTGTGTCTTCCCTGCGGTTCGTCTTCCCTACCTGGGGATGATCCTGGACTCTGTTCAAGCGAAGGTCTTCCTGCCGGAAGACAACCCCCAGAAGCTTCAGGACGAAGTCAAGTCCCTCAGGGACAATCAGTGCTCGTCCCTCCGGACGTGTATGCGGTGTCTGGGATAGATGGTCTCGGCTTTCGAGGCGATTCCCTTCGTCCAGTTTCACACGCGGGATCTTCAGGCGGAGATCTTGGCCGTGTGGGACGGGCATCCGCAGTCCCTGGATCTGAGGATCTCATTGAGCCAACGCACCAGAAGGGATCTTCTGTGGTGGCTCCAGTCCCCGGCGGTGTCGGGGGCCAAGTCCTTTCGTCCCTTGTCGTGGACGGTGATCACCACGGATGCCAGCCTGTCGGGCTGGGGTTGTGTTCTGGGCGTTCTGTCCACCCAGGGAACTTGGTCGGAGGGGGAATCCTCCCTCCTGATCAACATTCTGGAATTGCGAGCGATCAATCTCTGTCTTCTGCGTTGGACGGACAGGCTTCAGGGCCGTCCGGTTCGGGTGCAGACGGACAATGCCACAGCGGTGGCCTACATCAACCACCAAGGGGGCACCAGGAGTGCCCGTGCGGCTCGGGAAGTGGCCGGCATTCTGTCTTGGCCCGAGACGCACGTCCAGGCGATATCGGCAGTTCACATTCCGGGGGTGGAGAACTGGCAGGCGGATTATCGGAGTCGCCAGATCTTGGACCAGGGGGAATGGTCCCTTCACCCGGATGTCTTCCAGATGCTGTGCGCGAAGTGGGGTTCACCAGATGTGGACCTGTTCGCGTCTCGTCTAAACAACAAGGTAAAAAGGTTCGTGGCAAGGACGCGCGATCCTCGGGCAGACGCGTCAGACGCGTTGGTGGCGCGCTGGCGTCAGTATCGTCTGATGTATGCCTTTCCACCGATTCAGCTGCTATCCAGGTTCCTTCGCAGGTTGGCCTCGGAACCGCACACGGTGATTCTGGTGGCGCCGGACTGGCCTCGCCGGTCTTGGTACGCAGACCTTGTGAATCTGTCGGTCGACGCTCCGTGGCGTCTGCCTCTTCGAGAAGATCTCTTGTCTCAGGGGCCGATCTTCCATCCTGCTTTACAGTCGCTGGCTTTAACGGCCTGGCTGTTGAAAACCAGGTCCTGAAGGATAGGGGTCTCTCCCCTGAGGTCATTCCCACTTTGATCAAGGCTAGAAAAGCCTCTTCGGGGAAGGTTTACTACCGTACTTGGAAGGCGTATTTTGCCTGGTGTGAGTCCAGGGGGTATTCCCCTCGCTCATACTCGGTATCGAGAGTGTTGGCTTTCCTTCAAACGGGCGTGGGCCAGCGTTTGGCGTTGGCCACCATTAAGGGTCAGATTTCTGCGCTGGCCGTTCTCTTTCAACGCCCTGTGGCGTCTAACTCTTTGATTAGCACCTTTGTTCAAGGGGTGCAACACCTGGTCCCTCCTAGGAGGGAGCCTTTGCCTCCATGGGACTTGAACCTTGTTCTGTCCGTGTTGCAACATGCTCCCTTTGAAAAGATCAGGGAGATTTCGTTGTCTCTGTTGTCCAAGAAGGTTGCTTTTCTGGTGGCGATCACTTCGGCTCGCAGGGTGTCGGAGCTGGCGGCTTTGTCCTGCAGCTCTCCCTACTTGGTGATTCACTTGGATAAGGTGGTCTTACGACCTAACCCTTCTTTTCTTCCGAAGAGGATCTCAGACTTCCATCTCAATGAGGACATTGTCTTGCCTTCGCTTTGCGCGAAGCCTAAGCATCCAAAGGAGGTGGCTTTGCATGCCTTGGATGTTGTTCGGGCGATCAGGGTTTACCTGTCATCGACTAAGTCCTTTCGCAAGTCGGATTCACTATTCATCCTTCCAGAGGGACCTCGGAAGGGCATGGCGGCGTCGGCTGCTACCATTGCCAAATGGATCAGACAGACGATTGTGCAAGCTTATGCTTTGAAGGGGAAGGTTCCTCCTTTCCCTGTGAAGGCGCACTCTACCAGATCTCTGAGTACGTCTTGGGCCTATCGTCATCAGGCTTCTGTGGCCCAGGTGTGTAAGGCGGCGATTTGGTCGTCCGTTCACACCTTCTCCAAATTTTACAAAGTGGATGTTCAGGCATCGGCAGATGCTTCCTTTGGCCGTAAAGTTCTTAGTGCGGCAGTGCCTTAGGGTCCCTTGTTTGGGCCCTTGGCTGTTGGGGTGTTTTTACCTCTAGGTTACTTGTTATTCCTGGGATGTTGCTCCTGTTGAGCACGTTTTTCCTGTTACCCAGTTGGTTCTCTTACCTTGGTAAGGTTCCTTTCTCTGATGTGGGTACTGCGTTGCTTTAGGCGCGGCTGCGTTTTTTTCCCACCCCTCATGTCTACACTGCTATGGGACGTCCCCATTAGTGATGAATATGAAGTGGCGGCGACTGTCGGAGGACGTAAGAGAAAACTGAATTTTTGTAAAATCTTACCTGTAAAATTTCTTTCTGTCCTCCGACAGTCGCCGCCCCCGCCCCTCTTTTGGGGTTTGTTTATGTACTCTACTGCTATGCTACTGAAACTGAGTTGGGAATGCAGGAAGCAGGGAGGTATTGACTGAGGGGACCACCCCCTAGGGGTGTGATATGCTAAAAGCTTTGATATTAACAAATTTTGTTGCCTAGCTACTCCTACGGAGCAAAGGTCAATAACCCCATTAGTGATGAATATGAAGTGGCGGCGACTGTCGGAGGACTCAGAGAAAGGAATTTTACAGGTAAGATTTTACAAAAATTCCGTTTTTTTTTTTGCGGGGTCCAGTAGGTGGTCCATTCGTGGGCCTTGGGTTGGCGTCCCCTTGCAAGATCACAGTCGTGGCCCTCACCTGCCTGTTTTGTGTGTATACAACAATCCTGATTGTTATGTTTCAGGGTGAGCTTATTATGTTGCAAACCTACTGGGTCTGCATCCACGCACTTCGTGTGCTCTGATTGTGAGGATGTTTCTTCTTGTACTGCAGCCACGCGTGCAATGGCGCTGGAGGATGCACTGATTGAATCAGTGCGGGCAACTTTAGATTTGGAGGATGCAGCTGCTGCTGCTTCGGAGGTGCCGGTCTCCTTTGGTACCCGTAGCTCCCCAAAAGCGGCAAAAGGTGTCCCCTTTTTTCCACCCACTTGCAAAATTGTCACCAGTTAGTGACCCAAATGCATTATGTCGGTGCCTAAGCGTTTTTGATAGATGGTATCCCTTTGAAGAGTCCCTGTTTTTAAAAAGTGGACAATCCCACCTGTGGTGGATTCTCAGAGTTTTCAGGCCGAATAACTACACTTTCATTCCGGTGGAGAAGTCTCCGGCTTTTAAAGACCCCTTTGATGGGAGATTTGAGACTTTGGTCCGTCACATGTTTCCTGTGGCCAGTTCGGTCCTTAGGCGGGTGTTTGCCATAGCATTGGTGTCCCAGATTGTAACGGAGTGGGCAAAGCTTTTGTGCCAGGATCTGGAAGGGGAACAACTTCCCCCTGCCCTTGCAAGCTGGCGGACCAGTTGGTCTAGGGGTTGCAGTTTCTTTGGTGCCTCTCTGGATGCGGCTCCCTTGGTTTCTAGGTTGTCTGTGACAGCAGTGGTCCTTCGGCGTCTGATATGGCTGAAATGCTAGTCTGTGGACCAGTCTTCCAAGATGACCTTATCTGTTCTCCCCTTTTTGGGGGGTCACCTATTTTGATCTTCCTGGATGATATCCTTAAGGGTCTTACAGGGGGGGAAGAGTACTCTTCTTCTACAAGCTGCCAAGGACGAGGAGTCTCGTCACAGAGAGCAGGTTCTTCCAGACCTGTAAACAAGCCCTCTTCTGCCTGAAGGGTCGCCCTCAACCGTGACTGAGGTGGGGGGACGTGTTCTCTTCTTTCCAGACACATGGACCTTCCTGATTCAAGATAGGTGGGTCCAAGAGCTGATCCGTTCTGGCTGTAAGAACCTGGTTTCGGTTTTATCCTCCAGTGAGGTTCTTTCCTTCCAATCTGCGTTTGTCCCCAGACCGTCTGTAGGGTCTCTTTAGGGCGGTGCAAGTCTTTCTACTTCAAGGGGTGGTTGTTCTGGTTCCAAAATTGGAACATTTTTAAGGTTTCTAGTCAAATCTGTTTACAGTTCCCAGGAAGGAAGGCAAGGCTTTGAACCACTTGTGCAGGTGCAGAAGTTCCGAACTGGGTTCATAGTGGCATCAAGGACGCTTACCTTCATGTTGAACTGTATGTTGGCCATCAGCTTTCCTCCGCTTGCCATGAGTGGGGGGCATGCTCAATTCATGGTGTTACCCTTTGGTCTCGCTTCAGGTCCTCGGCTGTTCACAAAAGTGTTGGCCCCGGTGCTAGCATTGTTGCGACAGTGGGGGATTGCAGTGCTGGGGTACCTTGACGATCTTCTTCTGCGAGCAGAGCCTCCGACTGCTCTACAGGACAACCTGGACATCACTGTGTGGACCCTGCAGGAGTTCGGTTGGACTTTATACTTCCTGAAGTCTGCTCTGGTTCTGTCCACCAAATTAGATTTTCTGGGTCTGACTCTGGACTTGGCCTCAGCCAGGGTGTTTTCTTCCGCTGGACAAGCTCCAGAAGCTGCAGGATGCTATTCGACTTCTGTTGTCCAACAGTTGGTTGTCTCTCAGGACTTGCATGCAGGTGCTGGGCCTGATGGTGTCTACCTTTGAGGTGGTTCTGTTTGCACAGTTCCACATTAGACCTCTGTAGAGAGAGATTCTTGCCAAGTGGGACAAGAATCCACAGTCTCTATACAATCTGATCCTGCTGAGTTGGGGTACAAGAGGGTCCCTGATCTGGCTGCTTCACTCTCTGAGTCTTCAACAGGGAAACATCCTTCCTTCCCCTGTACTAGACAGTGGTCACCATGGATGCCAGCCTGTCTGGGTGGGGAGGTGTTTTTGGCACTGATTGTGCTCAGGGGCTCTGGACTCTCGGAGTCCAGACTACCAATCAACGTACTGGAATTTAGGATGATCAGACTTTGTCTGGGTTATTGGATGGTTCGTCTTCAGGGGTGTCGGGTATGGATTCAATCAGACAATGCCATGGCCGTGGCATATGTCAATCACCAAGGGGGCACAAAAACTGTCCTAGCGGCTTGAGAAGTAGCCTACATTCTAAGGTGGGCGGAATGTTTTGTTCCAGCTCTCTCTGCCGTGCATATTCCGAGGGTGGAAAACTGGCAGGCAGATTACCTCAGTCGACAGGCCTTGGACCACAGGGAGTGGTCTCTTTATCCGGAAGTGTTTCACCAGCTGTCTCCAGTGGGGAACTACCGAGGTGGACTTGCTGGCCTCTCGTCTCAAAAGGAAGGTGCAGAGATTCGTGGCAAGGTCTTGAGATCCTCTAGCTGACGCCATGGATGCACTGGTGGCTCCTTGGGTCCAGTACCGTCTGATATACGCCTTTCCCCCTCTCAAATTTCTGCAGAGACTTCTACAGGGGATCGAGGCAGAAGGAATTCCGGTCATCCTTGTGGCCCCAGACTGTCCTCGCCGGTCTTGTTATGCAGATCTAGTTCAGCTGGTCGTCGATGTCCCTTGGTGACTCCCTCTCAGAGAAGACCTGTTGGCCCAAGGGTCGATCTTCCATTCTGCTTTGCAGTTGCTGGCTTTAACAGCTTGACTGTTGAAAGCAAGGTTCTGAAGGGTAGGGGTTGTAGGACTCAGTGATTCCCACGCTGTTAAAGGCTAGAAAATCTACCTTTAGGAAGATTTACCATTGCGTTTGGAAAGCATGCATTGCTTAGTGTGAGTCTATGGGGGTTTCTCCCCGTTCTTTTTCGGTAACTCGCATTTTGGCGTTCCTACAAAGAGGTGTGGAACAGCGTCTGGCCCTGGGTATCATCAAGGGCCAGGTTTCAGCCTTGGTGATTTTTATTTCAATGTCCTTTAGCTACGCATTCCTTGGTTCACACCTTTGTTCAGGGGGTTTGCCACTTGGCTCCACCTGTGCGGTCTCCGTTGCATTCGTGGGATCTCAATTTGGTACTATCGGTTCTTCAGAAACCGCCTTTTGAAAATATTTGTGAGATTCCTCTGCTCACATTGTCCCAGAAGGGAGCCTTCTTGGTGGCAATTACTTCGGCACGCAGGGTGTCCAAGCTGTCAGCCTTGTCTTGTCGTTCACCTTATCTGGAGGTTCACAGAGATTAAGTGGGGCTTTGCCCTTGTCAGTCGTTCCTTCCTAAGGTTGTCTCTGGTTTCCATCTGAATTAATGTGTTGCTTTCCCTGTGTCCTAAGCTTAAGCATCCTAAGGACCTTGCCTTGCATTCTCTGGATGTGGTTCGGGAGAGATCAGGGTGTACCTGGCGGCAACCGAGTCGTTTAGGAAATCAGACTCACTTTTTGTCTTTACAGATGGACCTCACAAAGGGTTGGCTGCGTTTACCGTGACCATTTTCAGATGGATCAGCCAGACTGTAGTGCAGGCATATTCAATCAAGGGTCAGGTTCCTCCTTTCCCTGTTAAATCGCATTCTACGCTGGTGCTTAGTGCTTCCTTGACCTTCCACCGTCAGACGTCAGTGATGCAGGTTTGCAAGGCGGCCACCTGGTCGTCTGTGCACACTTTCACAAACTTCCACAGTAGATGTGTTGGCATCTGCGGATGCTGCTTTTGGCCACAAGGTTTTGCAGGCGGCTGTTTGAGAGGACTTGGTCCTCTTTGAGGGTGTATTGTTTTTTTTCAGGTGAGCTCCAGTTGTTCCAGGTTGAGCTCCATGTTACCTGGTTGGCTAGTTTTAGCCTTTGGGAATTTTTTCTGCTGTGTTTTTCTCACCCCTCATATTACACTGATTTGGGACGTCCCAATGGTCAAGAAGATTCTGGAGCTGTGTCCATCAATGAATGAAAGAGAAAATTTGATTTTGTCCTACCGTAAAATCCTTTTCTCTGATGTTCATTGACGGACACAGCACCCAACCCTCTATTGAGTTGGGTTATTTTTCTTCTGACACTGCTTGCAACAAAACTGAATGCCTATAGCAGGAAGTGGGGGTATATCCCCTGGGACTGAACCATAGGTGTGGTAAAGTTTTTCCTGCCTAGTGTCCTACACCTCTAGGGGGCAGCATAACCCAATAGTCAAGAAGATTCTGGTATCCGCCTAGTAACATCAGAGAAAAGGATTTTACGGTAAGACAAAAATCCACTTTTTTCTTTGTCAAGGATAAAAATACAAAATATAAAAAAAAATAAATGTGACAAAAACTAAAATCAAAAGAAATCTATAAATTACGTGTTGGTCTAACAGTGCATGAATGCCAAGTCTTTTGTTGATTCCTCAACAAACTTCCTAACTTTGACAACTATTCCTCCATAAGACTCCACTGCAACACCTAAGAATGCATACAATGGTAATACATAATATTCTCCTCTTCAGGACCATCACAGTCCACATGACAAGGAACTTTCGGTAGGTGTGCACATCTTTTTGCAATCAGAGCAAACTGAGCTTTAACTTTTTCAGACAGCTGACATGACAAGTATCAATGTTCTTCAGATATTAAAAAGCTTTTAAAAGCACTCTTCTCTATCAATGCTATTTGTGACTGATTTCCTAAAGCTCAGGAATGAGGGAGGATATTTTTGAAGATGGCGTCACTCAGATTTTTAGTCCAACATTAGATCATTAACAAAAAATTCCATAAAGCCGTTGCCTTTTTTTTTTTTTTCTGCTGAAGTAAATCTTTGTTATAGAGGTAATAAGACCTAGAATAAAAAAAAACAAAAATGTCTTAATACAAGGAGAAGCCATTCTCCTTTAGTATATTTGTGTTATTCAACTGTCATCCAAACTAAACTGTCTACACTATTCTGAATTCAATGAAATCTTTATCATGAACAATAGGCTGTCTCAAAAGGGGGGCCCATCACGTATGCCTGGGATCAGCGACCCTACAGTGGACCAGGAACATATAAGTATAGAGACAAAAGACTTGGAGAGCACAGAATACAGGACTTAACAAGAATGGCAGGAATATAGTGCAGCACTGGGATGCTAGTCTTACAGGCAGTCAGTAAAACGAAATGCTAGTATGAACCACTTGCAGCACTGGAGTACAGGGTTCACAGGAAGGCAGGTGCAAAAGATACAGTTAATGTATAGAAGGATTCTAAGACAGGAAGGATATCTAATGGTATTATCTGGGGAGAACACAGCATGTCCGCACATGCAACAATGGTGAGGGCCCTTAAAAGGGCCGAGGCGCAGAGTCTAAGGAACTGCCTTGTCTTCTCCAGAGCTCTTGAAGGTAAAGATGAGATGAGCTGCAGACAGTTTCCAGGTTGCGGCCCTCTTATTTACTGAAACAGGCATCTACCTAGAACTAAGGGCCAATAGACAATTGAGAATCCCTTGAAGCGCTGAGGTGCTGGGATCACTGAACAGTAGGGAGTAAAGTTCAAGCTGACAGGTGTGCATGGAAACACACAGACACTGGGGACAAATACACAAAGACACACAAGACAGCTAGAAGTGAGTAGCCATGCAAACAGACAAACAGGAATATATAAGAGCAGGTAGCATTGCACGCCGACACTGAACGGGCTTGAAATATACTTGGAGTCACAAAGGAAGACTTCTAGGAACATAAATGTGCAAAGCCTGGGGCAATGAGCCACGTTAGAATGAAAAGAGATGCCTGAATGGGCATGTAGCTAATCGAAATTAGGTTTACCCAGTCTTAAACACAAGTCTTATGGGACAGGTAACAGCAGAACCTTATAAGTTAAAGTAATGGAACTACATGTACACGCATACCTGCTGATTTATGGGAATAGAGGAGCAAAATAGCAAAGCTGAAGATCTGTGACATAGGCCTAATTTAAAATCTTAACAATACCCAAGTAATCTTAATAATCAATGTAGTAACACTGATCTGCATTCAATATATTTCTTAGCATATTATAGGGGTTAAAATAGAGCAACAATTATTCAATTCAATCTTTAGCAATCTTCTTTCTCACAATAATCTAAAACTATATAGGACAGGAGATGCTTAATCCTATGGGGCAAAGAAACAAATTAATGACAACTCATACATGTCAGACCAGAACACAACAAAGAAGGTCTAATACCCAATACTGTAAAAAGGCAACTAGAAACTGCTAAGGGCAATACAAACTCAAATGACTGCACCAATATTAGCAAATGGGGGGGTGGTGAAACCCATAAATATTTACATATGAAAACAGACTAATAAACCGTAAGAAAACTATTTGGAACAATACTTCCATTGGTGAATTGTCTTTGAAGGCTGTGATCTACTTTTTTCTGAAAGTCTTACAGAAATCAAACCAGGGCATAGAACTCATCTGAGGAATAAGCATCAATACATTTTAGTAACAAAACATTATATTTTCCTCCTAAAAATAAACCAAAGTTTAGAAGTGATATAAATATCCCCACGCTGTGGTATATTATGGCGCTTTTCCACTGCATGGTACGGCTCGGTATGGCATGCTTTGGCGCTTTTCCACTGCATGGTACCGCATGGTACGTGTTTGAACGGTTCGGTACGGCGGCGCTTTTCCACTACATGGTATGGCTCGGTACGGCTCTCTTATGGCTCTTTACCACTGCATGGTAAGTCTCGGTATGGCTCTCTTATTTGGTACCACCTCGGTTGGGGTTCCAAGCGTGCCGTACCTATACCAAATCCCACAATCCTTCGCATGCAGCCTGATTGGTCCTCACTACTAGCCACTAATTGGTCAGAGAATTGTCGCCATCATCGGATTTGCGACACCACCAAGCCATACCCATGCAGTTGCGTGAACTCTCCTTCCTCAGCATATTGTACAGCACTGGAGGATTATCACTACAGCTCAGAGCAGCGCCTGTGTGTGAACTCTCCTGTTCCTCAGAATATTGTACAGCACTGGAGGATTACAGCACACACAACACACACACACACCACACACAGACAACACACACAACACATAGACAACGCACACACACAACACACAGAAAACACACCACACACAACACACACACACCACACACACCAAACACACACACAACACATACACGACAGTGCTAAAGCTTACCCTTGTGCGCCATTGAGCAAGCCTGTCGTCCTCTGTGCTTTGTTGTAGGAGTTCCCATACTCTCTTGGTTTTTTTCTGCAGTATTTAGTTTTGCTGCCACCAACCTTCCTTTGTAAAAAAACGTTTTCGTTGTGCCGTGAAAAGAATCCACATGCCGAGAATCAAGAACGCCATTGCTTCCATAGGCTCCATTGCTCATGCTGTGTCGCGTTATGATGATGTCACGGCAGTAGAGGCGGCGCAACTACGTTGTAATCCCGCTCACTTACTACTAAAGTGGAAAAGCAAACCGAGCCGAGTAGAGCCTATACAGTGCCGAAAGGTGCCGACTCGTACCACGCAGTGGAAAAGCAAACCGAGCTGAGCAGGGCCAAGTGGAGCCAAGCCGGTACTCGCAGTGGAAAAGCGCCAGTAGTGTGGTAATTACTAATCAGACTGCTTCTAGGTGAAAGGTGTGTGTTCCTTTAAAATTGAATGGTGAAACCTGCAGTGTCTGTGTTCAGAATAATATTAGTGACCAAAAAATGTGAATGTAATTAAACATAAAAACTTCATACAGTGTTAGGAAAGCTTATGCATAAAACACATATACATAAAAAATTCCAACATTTTAAAACATGTGCAGGTAAAAGTTCATAAATCCATAAGGTGCTGTGGATCTTTTGTGCCACAATTATTGCTTGGAAAGCAATCACTTATGTTTTAAAAAATTCAAAATGTTTTTTAAAAAAATTCAACAATCAAGGTTCTTTGGAAAACTTTTCCAAGACATCGACTTATGGAAATAAGCACAGCACAAGGGGAAATCACAGTAAGCAGAAAGTTATCTTACCATTGCCGGTAGAGATGAATTCCGAGGCTGTGTTGTCCTGTTCTGTGTCTTTAGCAATGTCTGTAGAGTTTCCCCTTCCGGCTCGAAGGACCAATTGTAGAGGAAACCCCCAAAACTCACGGGTTTCAGTGACATTTTGACTGTTGAAGCCAAATTGAAAAATAGATGTATTTATTATACAAGCATGTAGGTAGTAATACATCCCTGGAGAGCAGCACAATCACAATACATGATGTGAGTTTCAAAAGAATAGCTCTCTGGCTGGCTAGGGCAGTGGTCCTCAACTCTGGTCCTCAGGCCCCACTAACAGGCCAGATTTTAAGTATTACCTTGAGGAGATGCAGACTAGAGTACTGCAATCACTGAGCAGCAAATTATATCACCTGGGATGTATTTCAGTTATCTTGCAAACCTGGCCTGTTAGTGGGCCCTGAGTACCAGGGTTGAGGACCACTTGGCTAGGGGATCTAATACAATTTATATGGCCTAAGATAGGTGGGACTTTCTCCAAAGTTTCATCTGTGTCTCTGATGACATTCATTGATATGCCAATAGCTGTTCACATATGCTTGTTACTTCCAGTAGTTTGGTACAGGTCTTCAAAGGCAGAGATAACTACCTTCCCAGGAGGTGTAAATAGCATTTGAACACAACCGATGCAGGTTTTACACAATATGACTGCTAACAAAATATGCATCCAATATATTTGCTTAATCATAAATAAATGTTTGATAATCATAAATAAATGTTTGATAAATAAAATGGCTATTCCATTTACCCTATCAATAAGTAACATTATTTTGTTTCTTACATGTATTTATAGTACTTGAGCCTATTTGCTCACCAGAATGTGACGGTAATGCCACATGCAGGACTGACAATGAATGTGTATGTAACCCTGACTATGAGGGAGATGGGAGAACATGCAACGGTAAGTTCATCTAGGTACAAAAAAATTGAAATGGTTTCATAAAGCAGTGATAAAGTAGAACAATTAATAAAAAAAAGAATAATTTACAAATAAATATGGGTATGTTTTCCTTTTTTGGTAGGTTTTGGTAGTGTTTAAACTCCTAGTACCGTCTGTATCCCCATAGAGGAGACCTTTCTTGCACCTTTCACAATGTGAGTGGAAGCTCCTCAAAGGGTACACAAACAGATTCTCTTTTGCTTCTACACCACCAACACTTCAACAGTGGTTTGCCAGGGTGAATGATATCCAAACTATGAAAGACTTTACTTGAGCCCTCAGGGATAAGCCAGCAGATGAGTTTAGGAAATGGTATTATTGTGAGGAATTTAAATGCTCATCCAGATATAAACAAATGTAAACAGGAGCCTAGTACCCATCTCCCCCCCCCCTCTTTTATGTTTAATTTTTTCCCTATCGTCTTGTGGTTTATCAGGTTTAAGCCCTCACCCCCACTCCCCTTTCTTTATTCCCAGACCTTACTCCCATACCCTTTGCCTAAGGCTTTTTCCCAAGATGTTAAAAGTTGGAGTCGTTTCACTGAATATCATATGCCAAAGTATAAAACTGTTCCTTACTGTGTATTGTGTGTCAATGCGTTGTGTACGCTTGGATTATACATTGGGATGTGGTCAGCTGCCTTGTACGTGTTCATAGATTGTTTGGAAGTTTTGGGTATTTTATTTTACTATTACCTGATTTTTCCTGTTCTGATTAAATTCTCAACTAAATATTGTTAAAAAAAAATAAAATGACTTGCCTCCTACTCAAAGATATCAGTATACAGACTTGTATCCCCATAGCTGCTGGACCAGCAAATTGCAACTGCTTCCCACCCCCACCCACAGTGATGATCCATGACTTAGCAATACGCTCACTAAACTGCCACCCTCTGTAGATGATCATACTCCACTTCCTTTGACTCTGTTCATTATGAAATAAAGTCCTGTGTAAGCCCTAAACTATGACACAGTTCTGAGTTCTCCCTCTGCTAAGTGACAATGCTGGATGTACAAGCACTGAGCTGGAGCTGGTCACATGCGCCCTATACCTAGAAGTACCTAGTGTTTCTTTTGGCTCCCAAAGATCAAAGTGTCAGGAGACCAAAGCAAAGGAGAATATGTGCTACTGGTGGGGTTAAAGAAACTTGCCTTAACCTTTATGGATGGTTGGATTTAATAATATTTTTTGGAAAGTTTGTACATTTTTAACTTCCCTGGCGGTATGATTATGTCCAGATTTCTGTGCTAAAAGCGGTACATTGTTTTGCACAGAAATCTGTTTTACATTTTAAAACTCACCTTCCCCTGCGATCCCCCCGCCATCCTCCCGCTGTCCTCCTGCTGTGTGCTTGGCCCCGATGCCGACACCTGTCTTCCAGTTCCCTTCCCTGCAAGCGTTGCGACGCAGGGGGTGGAACCCGCGGCAATTTAAAAAATGTAAATACACTAAATGACATGATACAAAGTTGTGATCCTAACGGATTACACTGTATCATGGCATTCCACCACAGGATTGCACCTGGTGACTTTTCCAGTGCCCTGCCTGTGCTTTTCCAGTTCTTTGTGCCTGGAAAATCGAGAACGACCATGGCGTCCAAAAGCGTTCTTTTTGTGCAAAACGCTTTTAGACAACTGGAAAACATTGACAGTGAAACGGAGTTACTTGAAGAACTGAGCGATAGCGATTCGTGGGAAAATTCGTCATCAGGTACGGAAAGTGATGACAGCAACTATTCTGATGTCTCTTTCTGGCACATAGCTCAGTTGGAAATTCTAAAGAATCATTTGATATACTTCCCAAATTCCACAAGCTATGTGCCAGAAAGAGACATCAGAATCGTCGCTGTCATCACTTTCCGTACCTGATGACCAATTTTCCCACGAATCGCTATTGCTCAGTTCTTCAAGTAACTCCTTTTCTCTGTTGCTGTTTTCCAGTTCGTCTAAAAGCGCTTTTGCGCAAAAAAAAAAACGCTTTTTGGATGCCATGGTGGTTCAAAATTTTCCAGGCACAAAGCACTGGAAAAACACAGGCAGGGCACTGGAAAAGTCACCAGGTGCAATCCTATGCTAAAATGGCATGATACAGTGTGATCTGTTAGGATCACAGCTTTATATCATGTCATGTAGTGTTTTACACTTTTGAATTTGCCGCCGGTTCCACCCCCCTGTGTCACAACACTCGCAGGGAGGGAACCGGTAGGCAAGTGCCGGCAATCGGCCATGCACAGAGCGCAGAGAGAGTGTCAGGATGCCAGGGAGGATGGCGGGGGATCGCAGGGAAGGTGAGTAACATTGCGGGGTAATCCCGAGTGTGGCTCGGGGTTACCGCTTTTGGTACTGAAAATTAACCCCGAGCCACACTCGGGAATACCGCCAGGGAGATTAAACGGAGATATTATTTCTCTTTTCAACTAATATATATTGTACAGTATAAGGCTCGGTTCACACTGGTGCGATGCGTGAAACCCTGCAAATCCAGTGCGGGTTCCCGCATCGCACCTGAATCTCCGGCGGTTCACACTTTCCTCTGCAAACCACTGGGGGTGTCAATACAAATTTAATGACACCCCCAGATCGGTTTGCAGTGCGAACTGTGAATTTGGACAGGAATCACATTGCATGTGAACACCCATGCGATCCGATTCTGGTGCAGACAAAAAAAAGGGTCCTGCACAAGTTTGGTCTGAATGCGATGCAAATTCAGCCATTCAGTTTATATGGCTGAATTTGCATCACACAGACATCGCATGTGATCTGAACAGCAATGCGGTGTGAATCACATGAGATGTCTGGCATTGCACCAGTGTGAACCAACCCTTACAGTTATATTACTTATAAATTATAATCTTTCCTACCTTTTCATGCTAAAAAAAAAAAAAAACATTTAACATGTTCTGGAGTTGCACTTAAAAACAGTTCACATTACTAAATTTTAGGTATTTACTATAGTTGACTGTTGAACTTTGCTGTTAAATATATCATCTGGCTGATATGATGCTGTTCTGTTTTGTTGGATTAAGACAGATCTAAAATGCTCTTACATCAGTTCAGTATTCCCTCACTGTGTTCCTTCATTCTGCAGTTATTGACCAATGCCAGATGTACAATGGCGGGTGTAGTCCCAATGCTCAGTGCTCTATGGTTGGGACAAAGGTTTCATGTACATGTCTTCCTGGATATGAAGGAGATGGCAATGTGTGCACCCCAATCAATCCTTGTGTAGATGGGGAAAATGGAGGCTGTAGTGAACATGCAACATGTATTTACACTGGTCCGGTAAGTGCACAGCTACATCCCTATACTGTAGGTATTTACGCAAGGATATGCTTGTGCCTTAGGTACATGCCTACTGATTGCCTATTCTTAACCACTTTAAGAGCGGAAGATTTTGCTGCTCAGTGACCAGGCCACTTTTTTCAACTTGGCACTGTGTGAATTTAACTGACAGTTGCCCGATCATGCAATGCTGTACCCAAACGAAATTTATGTCCTTTTTTCCCACAAACATAGCTTTCTTTTGGTGGTATTTGATCACCTCTGCGCTTTTTATTTTTTGCGATATTAATAAGAAAAGCGAAAATTTTGCGAAAAATTTAAATTTTCTACTTTGACTGTTAAAAAATATCCAATGTATTCAATTTTTTTCATATATTTAGGCCAAAATGTATTTAGCTACATGTCTTTGACAAAAAAATTCTCAATGGGCGTATTTTTATCCACTTTAAGACCGGAAGATTTTACCCCCTTCCTGACCACCATTTACCCCCTTCCTGAATATCAAAATTTAAGGAAAGAAATGCTTGAAATATATCATTGTGTGTAACGCATCTATATAAAATATGAGTTTCACTTTTTGAATTGAATTACTGAAATAGATGTACTTTTTGATATTCTAATTTTATGAGATGCACCTGTAAGTAATCATGTTAATAACTACATTGCAGCACAGTTCACAGTAAATACAGTAATCAATGTCAGCAGTCAAACAAATTTTAGCATTATTAATAACATTCAAAATACTTTAAAAGGGAAAGAATCATCAAAATGAAACATGGATAGATCCTTAAATGCATATATAGTGTATTCATGGATCACATAGATCCGCATACATACATCCCCTTAAAGAGGTTGTAAACCCATGAAGGTTTTTTTTTTTTTTTTTTTCTGTAACCTGAAAGAGAAACACATAATGAGCTAGTATGCATCGCATACTAGCTCATTATGAAATACTTACCTAAGAACGAGCCCCCGCCGTGCCGCTCACTCACCTGTATGACGGGCGACATGTCCAGTCACCCGTCTTCCGGGATCGCGGCATCCGGCCATCTGATTAGCCGGAGCCTCGGTGACGTCACTCCCGCGCACGCGCGCGGGAGCCGGCGGTCACGGCACGGGGCTCTGAAGAAACGGCACCAGCGTCCGTTCCTTCAGAGCGCATGCGCCAGTGACGTCACTGGCTGCATGTAAGGTAAATATCTCCTAAACGGTACATGTTTAGGAGATATTTACACTACCTATAGGTAAGCCTTAATATAGGCTTACCTATAGGTAAAAGTGTCAGAGGAGGGTTTACTTCCTCTTTAATATGAAAGTCCAACTTCATAAATTAGTGTTGCGTATGAATAAAGACTGGTATTAAAATGGTATGTTTTTGTAATGTAAAGTGTGATGTGGTACGTCTTACACTCCTTGCAATTTCTTACAGGGTCTAGAAGTCTTTCCACTCTCTGAACTCCTTGTGGGACACCACTTGAGCAATTGTGAGGGTTAATTACATGTTTGCCAATCCCACTCCTGGTTCTTACCAGCTATGGCATGTCCCATCTCCAAATATGACCAGCTATGGCATGTCCCATTTGAGACAGAACATTTTTTCTGTCTCAAAATTTTGCTCAAAATCCTCCAAAAGTTGAATTAATCAAGAAGCATGATTTTAAATCACACTATGTGAAATTATCCCTACCCTTTTCCAATATTTTCCAGTATATACTAAATCTCCCGAATAGTGGACAGCGCATATTAATAAAAACAAGTTAGAAAAGAAGACATACAAGCAAACCGTTATTGAAAATAAAAGGGATGAACATTACAGGAAGATTAAAGTATTTCACTTGTTCCAGGGGTTTAGATGAAAAGTTTCTGGAACATATCCCAGTCAGTAATTGGACCACATATACTGTATATGAATAGATCTCACATCTCTACTATATACGGTCTGAGATCAAAGTAGAGTTACCACCTTCTTTGCCTGTCTAATATGATAGGAAAGGCTGGCATCTTTAAGTAATCTGCACAGGCATGTTTTAACTTAAAGTGATTGTTTATTAATTAAAATAAATAAACATGTTATACGTACCTGCTCTGTGTAATGGTATTGTGCAGAGCAGCCACAAACATCCTCTTCTTGGGTGCCCTGCCAGAGTTGTGGGCTCCTCTTGTGCTTCATGCACCACCATAGGAAGCCTTTCTATGATGGCACACCCACGGGCTCAATCTCGAGCCAGGCTGTGTGCATGCATTGACACACAGCATGGACCAGCTCTGCCCCCTCTGACACTGCTCACAGGATTTGATTGAAACAGCAGGTGCCAATGGCTTCTGCTGCTGGCCCTGTAAGCAATGAGAGAGGACAAAGCCACTGCAAATGGGCACAATTGAGATCAGGCTCATGTACGGGGGGGGTGGGGGGGGGTGGTACAGATACTCATGTACAGGCTCATGTACAGGGGGGGTACAGGTACAGGCACATTTTTTCACCCTAACCACTTGCCGACCGTATACTGTAGATATATACGTCGGCAAGCTGGCTCTCCCAGGCAAAACCACGTATCGGTATGTCATTTGCCTGGAAGGAGCTAGGGGGCGAGCGATCGTCAGCGGGGAAGCGGCGTGTGTCATGCGGCTCCGATTGCCGCTTGACACTCTTGATCTCTCCCGGCTGACAGAGAAGGATGGTCGGCTGATGTAAACACAGCCGTCCGTCCTTCTCCCTCAGATGATCACAGAGCCCATGTGATCCTGCTATATAGGATCGCATGTCTCTGTGTTCATCTCACAACCCCAACCCCCCCCCCACAGTTAGAATCACCCCCCTAGGCTTACATTTACCCCTTGATGACCAACAATGTTAACCCCTTCCCTGCCAGTGTCATTATTACAGTAACAGTGCATATTTTTAGCACTGATTACTGTAGTAATGTCACTGGTGCCCCAAAAGTGTCAAAAATGTCAGTTAGGGGTCCTATCTGTCCGCCACAATTTTATTTAGGTACTGCGTTGCACGACCGCGCAATTATCCGCTAAAATAACGCAGTGCCGAATCGCAAAATAGGGCCTGGTCAAAAGGGGGGAAAATCCTCTGTTCTGAAAGTGGTTAATGCAGGGAATACATTCAAATCCAGCCTTTAGAACCACTTTAACTAAACCTTTAAAACCCAACTCCAAATGATCCCCCCTTGTGGTCCCCATCAGCAGTATGTTATGTTATGTTTTTTTTTGTTTTTGTTTTGTTTTAGTTCTCACCTTTTCTAAAGTCTTCAGGCTGGTCAGAAATGAGTTCAACTGTCAGATGTAACTTATTTCTCTTTCAGAATACACGGAGATGTGAATGTCATGATGGTTATGTGGGCAATGGTGTCCAGTGCCTTGAAAAATACACTCCACCTATTAACCGATGCCTACAAGAAAATGGAGGCTGTGACCCACTTGCAGTCTGCACCGATCTCCACTATGAAGGTACTGGGAATGTGGAATTTCTGTTTGCAATTATGAATTGTTGCTAAAAAATAGCTCAATAAAATAATTCTTTATCACTAATACAGTACACTGCAGACAAACATAAACACTTTGAATTTCAATGGGTGCAGTTAACTTTGATTCTTACATACATTTTCTGCACAATACCTAAATCATTACTGGTATTCTTATATACTGAGTTCCCAGAATATGAGCCTGTGCAAAGTTCGAACCAATAGTCCCCCGCTTTAAAGTACCCTCCCGTCTCCTAACCCACAGTTGCCTCACCCAATCATGCAAGAACATGCAGGCTGCTGGAGAGTCCTCCTTTAAAAAAAAATACTAGTTGCCTGGCTGTTCTGTTCCAGTGGCTTTAATACCAGCAAAACACATGCTCCCTGCTTATTGCTTAGCTTTAGCTGTAAGTCAGGGGGGGGCACGTCAAACCCTGGGTGGGGTCGCCGCTCTACCACAGTCCCATCTGCACTTTTCTACCCAGCTGCAGACTCTACAAAAGATTGTTTGGCAGCCATAACGAAACGAAAGATTATTAACCCAGACTGGAACTTTTACATTTCTAAAGAAGTTTTAATGGGGCTTTAAGATATTATAAATGCTGTGTTACAGCTATGGTTATTGCTTTTTTTCAGAGAAAACAGCCGGAGTTTTTCATTTGCAGTCCCCGAAAGGCAAATATCAGTTCACATATGAAGAAGCAGTCAGTGCATGCAACTCAGAGGGGGCAAGCATTGCCACTTTCCAGCAGCTGTCTGCTGCCCAGCAGGTATATGATTTTTGATAGATATCCTATACTTGGCCTTTTCACAAAAAAATGGGGAGAGACGGAAGGTCACGGTGAATACAGTCATTTAAATCTGTTTTAAGAGTGGAAATTAATAATCGTACGATACAAGACACGTGACTGGTTTTAATAGATTATAGGTTTTATGCAGACTACCTTCAGGTGATTGGACAATGGTAACTTGCTAGGACTGACCCATGAAAACACCCATATAACCCTGCCCACTGCTTGAGACCCCCTTTTTTTTTTTTTTTTTTTTTTTTAGGAGATCGACCTGTTCTGCTCAGGAGATGTATTTTTCTCTTCTAACCATTCAGTTTATTTTCTCCTAAAGAGGAGCTCCAGGCTCTGTCAGAAAAATACTGTAGCTGCTGACTTTTAATATTAGGAAACTAATCTTTCCACAAATCCAGCGGTATCTTCACCCAAGCCGATTTTTCAATCGGCTCTCGGGTGCTGCCACCACCGTTTCTGGTAAGGGAAACTGGCAGTGAAGCTTTGCGGCTTCACAGCCGGTTCCCTACTGCGCATGCGCAAAATGCTCTGAGGAGGCGGGCAAAACGTTTGGATGACGTCACCTGGTTTTGACAGGTACTTGCTTCCCCCCCCCCCCCCCCGAAAGGTGCCAAATGTGGCAGCAGAGGGAGGGAGGAGGCAAATAAGCAGAGCTTCCCCTTTTGGGTGGAGCTCCACTTTAGGTTTCTTTTAAGGTCTAAAAGCTTACTACCGATGACTACCTAACAGTCTTTGGATCAGTTACTCTGTGTGTACCATGGGGACTGTACCCACTATGGGGGAGTCTTCCTGTAATGTTTGTTTTGAGCACTTATCCTGCATTAAGCACTCACCTTGGCATGTAGTGCAATATGTGGAGTTAGTTGTAGGGTGCTAAACAGCTCCGCCATACAGGCCCAGGACTGTGGTGAATTTCTATGGTTCCCAGATCCTGAAGAGCCCTTCCGGAGTATGTCCACCATAACAGGCGAAACCTGGGTTTCCCTGTATATTGGCACCAGTTTGTGTTTTAAGTAACTCAGTCTTTAGTGTATGTGGTTTTGTAGGCAGATGATACGGGAGTTATTCACTTTATTGTATTAAATTTTGACATTTTGTCACAAATGTATCTCAACACAAGCAATTTAAATTTGGCAGTTTCCTGCTATCTACTGTAGTCTGAGGAGGATGCGGTAACTGTGTCATGCCTCCCAGATAAAGCATTCCTGCCTGCTTTTTTCGTCAAAAACACACACAACACATTGTGGCACTTCTCCTGCCATCGTCTACAGATACACAGCCACAGGTCAGCACCTGGGTTATTGCGGCTCCTGTATCCAAGCACACTAAATCCCATCTATTCCACATTCTATAACCGTGAGTACTCCATAGGAGATCTCTTCACTTAGAAATGGCTTATCACAGGTGGAGGGGGAGCTGGCACAAAAGCACCAAATAGCATGCGTCCTGCAGATGACCTACAGGAAACCCAAACACCGCTCAAGATGATAGCTGTTCCCATGTCCTATTATAGCACTGTTCTCATTATCTGACTCCCTCCCAGGCATGCACCATGTTGCCTTCAAAAGCAGATTTCGCTGTCACTATGTCTAAATACTTTGGAAATATTTCAGTGCTTCTAGAACCTTTTGGTTTTCATAGGCCAAACACACTACACATCATCTTTACACCCTGACCCTGTTCAGGATTCTGGAACCTTCTTAACTTGAGAAAGTTATGAAGAAAATTATTGAAGACCCTGTTTTTTGTAGAGTAAACAGCAGAGGATTTTCATCCCCTTGCATTTTACGAGTTTCATGCTATGTCTTTCACCTTAACTGCTCTCCACTGTTGACTAATTGACACAGTGCACACTACTTTGTCTAGGAGCACCTGACTCTCCACAGCCTAAACAAGTCCCTATGGGCACTAAAAAACTGCAAGAAAGTCAAGAAAGACTTTTAAATATACGCATAAATTGATGAGGACAGCCTCACTTTTTGCTAAAATGTGTCCTATGGATCCTGCCATTTAATTTTCTAATAAACACCTTCTAGTTCCTACTGAGAATATTCCCTCTTTTAAGGATTCCATTGATAGGCATCTGGAGGTCATTTTAAAGGCCTTCTTTGCCCTTGTGGGTCTTGCCCTACATCCAGTTATTGCTGCTATGCCCAACTATTGCTAGTTGAACAAGACAAATAAACGTGTCTTTAGGGACTCTGCTATCTTAGAACAATTGCAGCTGATGCTCTCAGCATTATTTTTTTGTGTTGAGGCTCTACAGGAGCCTTTTCCAACCATTTTAACATGGAGGAACCCTTAAAATAACTTATTTGTGGCCATTGGGAAGAATCCCCCTCTTACATATAGCTAAAAAGATTATAGGTGACAGTCGTAACTTATCTAAGAGGCAGAAATTGCTTATTGCTCAAGGAACCCTAGGGCTCCACAGAACCATGGTTGAGAAACCCTGCTCTACAGAATGTAATTGGCCAATTCTCTAGAACAGGGGTCCTCAAACTATGGCCCGCGGGCCGCATGCAGCTGCCAGGGTCCTGAAGCAGGCCCTGACCGGCCCTGACTGCCTGTCACTCACTGAAGCTCTAATAGGCTTCAGAAAAGGGTGGACCCGGGGCGCAGAGCACTGCGCCCTAGCCCACCCATTTGTGTGACAATAGCGAATGAAAATTTGCTATTGTCACACGGATCCTCCTCCTGGCCAATCAGGAAGCGGATCCGAGACCCGCTTCCTGATTGGCCGAAAGGATGAACCCATGCCATTGACTGAGGAGGAGGCGGGAGGACTCGAGGAGACACGGGGGACTGAGGAGAAGCCGCCGCTGCAGGTAAGTGCACTGGTCTCTCTGCATTGATCGGGGCACGGCACACTGTGGTCACTCTGCATTGAAAGGGGGCACTATGTGGTCACTCTGCATTGAAAGGGGGCACGCTGTGGTCACTCTGCATTGAAAGGGGGCACGCTGTGGTCACTCAGCATTGAAGGGGGCACGCTGTGGTCATTCTGCATTGAAGGGGGCACGCTTTGGTCACTCTGCATTGAAGGGGGGCACGCTGTAGTCATTCTGCATTGAAAGGGGGCACGCTGTGGTCACTCTGCATTGAAGGGGGGCACGCTGTAGTCATTCTGCATTGAAAGGGGGCACGCTTTGGTCACTCTGCATTGAAGGGGGGCACGCTGTAGTCATTCTGCATTGAAAGGGGGCACACTGTGGTCACTCTGCATTGAAAGGGGGCACGCTGTTGTCACTCTGCATTGAAGGGGGGCACGCTGTAGTCATTCTGCATTGAAAGGGGGCACGCTGTGGTCACTCTGCATTGAAGGGGGGCACGCTGTAGTCATTCTGCATTGAAAGGGGGCACGCTTTGGTCACTCTGCATTGAAGGGGGGCACGCTGTAGTCATTCTGCATTGAAAGGGGGCACGCTGTGGTCACTCTGCATTGAAAGGGGGCACGCTGTGGTCACTCTGCATTAAAAGGGGGCACGCTGTGGTCACTCTGCATTGAAAAGTGGCACGCTGTGGTCACTCTGCATAGAAAGGGGGGCACGCTGTGGTCACTCTGCACTGAAAGGGGGCACGCTGTGGTCACTCTGCATTGATGGGGGCACGCTGTGGTCACTCTGCATTGATGGGGGCACTCTGTGGTCACTCTGCATTGATGGGTGCACGCTGTGGTCACTCTGAATTGATGGGGGCACGCTGTGGTCACTTTGCATTGATGGGGGCACGCTGTGCTCACTCTGCATTGAAAGGGGGCATGCTGTGGTCACTCTGCATTGAAAGGGGGCACGCTGTGGTCACTCTGCATTGAAAGGGAGCACGCTGTGGTCACTCTGCATTGAAAGGGGACATGCTGTGGTCACTCTGCATTGAAAGGGGGCACGCTGTGGTCACACTGCATTGAAAGGGGGCACGCTGTGGGCACTCAGCATTGCAGGGGGAACGCTGTGGTCATTCTGCATTGAAGGGGGGCACGCTGTGGTCACTCTGCATTGAAGGGGGGCACACTGTGGTTACTCTGCATTGAAGGGGGGCACGCTGTGGTCACTCTGCATTGAAGGGGGGCACGCTGTAGTCATTCTGCATTGAAAGGGGGCACGCTGTGGTCACTCTGCCCTGAAAGGGGGCACGCTGTGGTCACTCTGCATTGATGGGGGCACGCTGTGGTCACTCTTCATTGATGGGGGCACGCTGTGGTCACTCTTCATTAATGGGGACAAGCTGTGGTCACTGCATTGAAAGGGGGCACGCTGTGGTCATTGTCCATTGAAAGGGGGCACGCTGTGGTCACTGTGCATTGAAAGGGGGCACACTGTGGTCACTCTGCATTGAAAGCGGGCACGCTGTGGTCATATATATGTATAAAACAATAAATATTGTATTGCTTTTCCTGTTTTTTTTGTGCACTACAGATAAAATATGCGCATTGTAATTCATTCATATTTTTTTTCAAACTATAGTCCGGCCCCCAACAGTGTCTGAGGGACTGTGAACTGGACCCCTGTTTAAAAAGTTTGAGGACCCCTGCTCTAGAATGTCTCTTATCTCTGTGCACATGCGCAGGATTTTGTTGTTAAAAGCTTGCTATGCTGAACCTGATTGTTAAAAGCATCTTCTACATATGCCCTTTTGACAGTGAACACCTATTTGGGGGCCTATCTTGATAAATTCATCACGGAAGCCTGCCCAGAAGCCCCCTCACAATGAAGGGGCTCCTTCACTTTTCATCATGGTGGAACATCTGTTGGTCTTTTCACCTGCCATGATGGGTCATTTGCCTTCTAATCTGACAGTTTCATATCAAAAGAAAGCAGATTTAATGGCCACCTTGCATCACCTGCAAGCACGAGGCGAGGTTGTACCAGTTAGTTCAAAATATTTTGAAGGTTTCTATTCAAATCTATTCATGATTCCAAAACTAAATAGGAGCATCTGCCCCATACTGACTATTCTGCCGACCCAGAAAATTGATATCATGGGTTACCTAGACGACCTACTGACGACCTACTGAAGGACTTCACAGCCAAAACTGGCTGGATAATCATCCAAAGTTTGTTTATCTGCCCTCAAACCGTGTGGAGTCAGCCCAAGCCTAAATCTTCCTCCCTCAGGAGAAGATTGTTTTCTAAGGTCCACACGCGGATCCCCAGATCAAAATGGTATCGCCAGCTTTTCTTCTCTATGAAAGTTCTATGCTTGATAATAGCCTCTTTTGAGGCACTTCTATGCGCCCATCTTCAATCCAACATGCTCATGACATGGAACAAGCAAAACCATTTCTTGGCTCGTCCAATGCTTCTGAAGAAAAAAGATATTCCTGCGCTCAAATAGCTTATACATACTGTATATGTAACTAAACAGTTGCTAAAGGGGTGTCACCACATGTTAACAATAATTATTCTGAATGGACCTTCTGCACACCAGTGGCGGCTAGTGAAGTTTTAAGATGAGGGGGCGCAAGACCCCGCCCTTCCATTTTGACCCCTCCCATTTCTCATAAGCCCCACCCCTTATAGACTCCACCCATTTTGTCCCCTGTATTTTGCTTGCGTGAACCAATTCTCCCAATATATCACATATTAAGGGGTCCATCAGTACTAGTATATCCCATAATAGGGAACAGGGGCCCTATTATGGGATATACTGTGAGAGACATCCTATTATGGGATACATGGATTGAGAGTGGCACAAACCCCACAGTACAGACCCCCCCAGCACAAACCCCTCAAGCACAAATCCTGCACAAACAACTCAAGCACAAACCCCACAGTACAGGCCCTCTAGCATAAACCCCACAGTACAGGCCCCTAGCACAAACCCCACAGTACATGCCCCCTTCAATATAGTGACCAGTATAAATGCCCCCTTTCAATGTAGTGATCAGCATACATGTCCCCAATGCAGTGACCAGTATACATGTCCCCAATGCAGAGCTATGCGTGCGTGCCTCCAATGCAGTGACCACCAGTGTACATGTCCCCAATGCAGAGCTATGCGTGCGTGCCTCCAATGCAGTGACCACCAGCGTACATGTCCCCAATGCAGAGCTATGCGTGCGTGCCTCCAATGCAGTGACCACCAGTGTACATGTCCCCAATGCAGAGCTATGCGTGCGTGCCTCCAGTGCAGCCAGTGACCACCAGTATACATGTCCCCAATGCAGAGCTATGCGTGCGTGCCTCCAGTGCAGCCAGTGACCACCAGTATACATGTCCCCAATGCAGAGCTATGCGTGCGTGCCTCCAGTGCAGCCAGTGACCACCAGTATACAGGTCCCCAATGCAGAGCTATGCGTTTGTGCCTCCAGTGACCACCAGTATACATGTCCCCAATGCAGAGCTATGCGTGCGTGCCTCCAGTGACCACCAGTATACATGTCCCCCAATGCAGAGCTATGCGTGCGTGCCTCCAGTGCAGCCAGTGACCACCAGTATACATGTCCCCCAATGCAGAGCTATGCGTGCGTGCCTCTAGTGACCACCAGTATACATGTCCCCCAATGCAGAACTATGCGTGCGTGCCTCCAGTGACCACCAGTATACATGTCCCCCAATGCAGAGCTATGCGTGCGTGCCTCCAGTGCAGCCAGTGACCACCAGTATACATGTCCCCCAATGCAGAGCTATGCGTGCGTGCCTCCAGTGACCACCAGTATACATGTCCCCCAATGCAGAGCTATGCGTGCGTGCCTCCAGTGACCACCAGTATACATGTCCCCCAATGCAGAGCTATGCGTGCGTGCCTCTAGTGACCACCAGTATACATGTCCCCCAATGCAGAACTATGCGTGCGTGCCTCCAGTGACCACCAGTATACATGTCCCCCAATGCAGAGCTATGCGTGCGTGCCTCCAGTGCAGCCAGTGACCACCAGTATACATGTCCCCCAATGCAGAGCTATGCGTGCGTGCCTCCAGTGACCACCAGTATACATGTCCCCCAATGCAGAGCTATGCGTGTGTGCCTCCAGTGACCACCAGTATACATGTCCCCCAATGCAGAGCTATGCGTGCCTCTAGTGACCACCAGTATACATGTCCCCCAATGCAGAGCTATGCGTGCGTGCCTCCAGTGACCACCAGTATACATGTCCCTCAATGCAGAGCTAGGCGTGCGTGCCTCCAGTGCAGCCAGTGACCACCAGTATACATGTCCCCAATGCAGAGCTATGCGTGCGTGCGTGCCTCCAGTGCAGCCAGTGACCACCAGTATACATGTCCCCCAATGCAGAGCTATGCGTGCGTGCCTCTAGTGACCACCAGTATACATGTCCCCCAATGCAGAGCTATGCGTGCGTGCCTCCAGTGCAGCCAGTGACCGCCAGTATACATGTCCCCCAATGCAGAGCTATGCATGCGTGCCTCTAGTGACCACCAGTATACATGTCCCCCAATGCAGAGCTATGCGTGCGTGCCTCCAGTGACCACCAGTATACATGTCCCCCAATGCAGAGCTATGCGTGCGTGCCTTCAGTGCAGCCAGTGACCACCAGTACATATGTCCCCAATGCAGAGCTATGCGTGCATGCCTCCAGTGCAGTGACCACCAGTATACATGTCCCCCAATGCAGAGCTATGCATGCGTGCCTCTAGTGACCACCAGTATACATGTCCCCCAATGCAGAGCTATGCGTGCGTGCCTCCAGTGACCACCAGTATACATGTCCCCCAATGCAGAGCTATGCGTGCGTGCCTCCAGTGCAGCCAGTGACCACCAGTACATATGTCCCCAATGCAGAGCTATGCGTGCGTGCCTGACAGAGCAGTGTACTTACCTGGAGGCTGGAGCCCTGTGAGTCACGGCGGCTTCTCCCTCTCCTCTTCTCCGGTCTCCGCTCCGCTCCGCTCTCTGCAATGCCGGTGCCACCGTCACTTCCGCCGTGACCGTCCGTCCACCGCGTTCAGTGTCCACTCCAGTCGGTGCGGCAGCGTGACTGACGCACGCAACGTCAGCAGGATCAGCATGGGGCCATGGGATGTCCTGGATGATGATTGGTCCAGGCTGTAGACTGGACCAATCACAGCCAGGATATCAGGAAAGTGGGGGTGTCCTAGCGCAATGACTTGCGCCCAGGTTACGCCCCCAGAAGGCAGCCAATCGGCGCCTCTTCTGGGTCGTAAACCCCACCCCCCCCATAGCCACCACATAGGCCGGTGTACCAGCGAACACAATTTTTTTTTTTTCAAAACTTTATTTGTTCTTTTTGTAATTTTTTTTTTCTTTTTTTTAGGTGTAGGGGGGGCGGCGCCCTGGCGCCCCCTATGCACGGGCCGCCACTGCTGCACACTGCTATAACCCCTTTCTAGCAAACATTGCATAAAAACAGGGATTTTTAGTTCACAAACATTGCAATACATGTTTTAACTGGCCAACTGCACAAAAGTAATCCTCCTCTGGCCAGTCCCTAATCTACTCTGCAAAATGCAAAATACTTGCTTATAGCATACATCATTTGACATAGACCAATATGTGGCAGATAGACACAAGTTATAGGAGAGCTACAGGTTCAAATAGAACTATAGGCAAAACTTTTTTTTTTAAATTCTGGATAGAGTAAGGAAGGGCTATAATAACCCCTGTAAGGTTTAATTTTGCCCTTTGCGTACCATTGAGGGGGATTTACCTTCACTTCATGTCCCACAGCAAAAAAGGAAGTGAGAAAAAAATCCTGCAGATTAAGGGAATCTCTGTGGACCCTCCAGACCACTAGAACTTTCCCATTGTAAGGTTTCCCCTTAATTACCTTTTTGGGTACAACAAAAAAATGTGGTATTTTCTTTTGTTTTCAACAATAACAGTAAACAGGACAAATATATACAGTATCTCACAGAAGTGAGTACACCCCTCACATTTTTGTAAATATTTTATTATATCTTTTCATGTGACAACACTGAAGAAATTACACTTTGCTACAATGTAAAGTAGTGAGTGTACAGCTTGTATAACAGTGTAAATTTGCTGTCCCCTCAAAATAACTCAACACACAGCCATTAATGTCTGCACTGCTGGCAACAAAAGTGAGTACACCCCTAAGTGAAAATGTCCAAATTGGGCCCAAAGTGTCAATATTTTTGTGTGGCTATTATTTTCCAGCGCTGCTTTAACCCTCTTGGGCATGGAGTTCACAGGTTGCCACTGGAGTCCTCTTCCACTCCTCCATGATGACATCATGGAGCTGGTGGATGTTAGAGACCTTGCGCTCCTCCACCTTCTGTTTTAGGATGCCCCACATATGCTCAATAGGGTTTAGATCTGGAGACATGCTTTGCCAGTCCATCACCCTTACCCTCAGTTTCTTTAGAAAGGATTGGCTGTCTTGGAGGTGTGTTTGGGGTCGTTATGTTGAAATACTGCCCTGCGGCCCAGTCTCCGAAGGGAGGGGATCATGCCCTGCTTCAGTATGTCACAGTACCCTGTTGACATTCATGGTTCCCTCAATGAAGTGTAGCTCCCTGAGTCCTGGCAGCACTCATTCCGCCTCAGACCATGACACTCCCACCACCATGCCTGACTATAGGCAAGACACACTTGTCTTTGTACTCCTCACCTGGCTGCCGCTGAAGTCAGTCTACAGTCTACTGTTGAAGTCAGCGCCCAATAGGCTTAGACGCAACGCGTATAGGGGGCGGAGCCTTCCCTGCTGCTCGGTGTATCCTCTCAGCTGTGCGATCTCATTGTTACAAGCATGACTCCAAGTGGCTGTTTGTGAGTATATTGATTTTAATAAACGGCTGTTACCAGCTTATCCGCACAGAGAGCATTAGATTTCTTTTTGCTTCTTTGCTTATGTGGTGATCTCTATGTGCCCTGTGTGAAAGTGGCACCATCGCTGTTACCTTGTCCCTATGCATCCGTCTGAGACCTCCTTATCATTTGGTGACATCTGCCTGTGACCCCAGAGGGGTAAAAAAGCTGTTTTTGACTCAGTGTTCTGGGTCAAATCTTAAGGTGAGAGGCTTTGATCTCTGGTGGCAGAGTGAAGCACAATACCATATATTAATCACTTTTGTGGTGGCCATTACTTTGAGGATTGGAATGCACCTATTTATGGACATTTAATTTCATAATTTTGAGTGTATGCATATATTGATTTATTGACGCTCTCTTTTTTTTTTTTTTTGTGTGATATTGGGAAGCACTTATGATTTAAGGTCATTGAGTTTGCTTATTATTTACACATATTGTCATTATACACAATATTTTTTTTTTTTTTTTTTTTTACATATTCACTATTCATTTTTCTGGCGCAGCACCTGTTTGTTTTGAATGTCTTGGATGTGGCCTGGGCAATTAGGGTGTACCTGGCAGCTACGGAGTCTTTTAGGAAGTCAGACTCTCTATTTGCACTCACGGACGGACCTCACTAAGGCTTGTCCGCTGCTTCTGCGACCATTTCCAGATGGATCAGACACACAGTGATTCAGGCTTATTTCGTCAGGGGTCAGGTTCCACCTTTCCCTGTTCCCTGTCTCCTGGGCTTTTTGTCCTCAAGTGTCAGTGACGCAGGTTTTGCAAGGCAGCCACCTGGTAGTCAGTGCACACTTTTACAGAGTTTTTTGTAAAGTGGTTGTGTTGGCATCTGGGGATGCTTCTTTTGGCCGCAAAGTTTTGCTGGCTGCTGTTTAAAGGACCTGGTCCTCTTTGAGGGTGTATTGTTTTTCAGGTGAGCTCCAGTTGTTTATGATTGAGCTCTATGTTACCTGGTTGGCTATGGTTAGCCTTGGGAATTTGTTTCTGATGTTTTCCCACCCCTCATGTTTAACACTGCTTTGGGAAATCCCAAAGGTTAAGAAGAATCAGGAACTGTGTCCATAAATGAACAAAAGAGAAACTGAGATTTTTGACTTACTGTAAAACACATTTCTCTAATGTTCATTGACAGACACAGCACCCACCATTCTGTGGAGTTGGCTTTTTTCTTACACTGCTTGTAACAAAACTGAGTGCCTATAGCTGAGAGTGGGTGTATACCTCCTGGGACTGCATATAGGCAAAGGCAAGCTTTATCCTGCCTAGTGCCCTACTCCTGTAGGGGGCAGCATAACCAATGGTAAAGAAAAATCAGGAGCTGTGTTCGTCAAGAACATCAGAGAAATGGATTTTACGGTAAGTCAAAAATCCAATTTTTTAGTTTACATATATTGCAATACACGTTTAAGCTGGCCAGCCAACTTCGTCAAAGTTCCCCAATGCTTCTGTCCTGGAATTGGGAAAGGCCTTCCTTCACATACCCTGGAAAGTGTTGACTACAAATGCCAGTCTTACAAGTTGGGGCATAATGTACAGTTCCCTCACTGTCCAGGGAACCTGGTCTCCAAAGAAGTCAAAACTTCCCATCAGCATTCGGGAACTAAACACCATCAGCTTATCGCTGCAACACTGGACCTCTCTTCTGCAAGCTCAACCAGTAAAGGTACAATCAGTCAAGCTGTTCTTAAAAAAAAAAAAGAAAAGCCTGATACTCTCCTGGGTGGAAACTCATATTCCAGCTCTTTTGGCTGTCTGCATCCTTGAAGTGGACAATTGGAAGGCAGACTTCCTAATGTGTCACTGTCAATACCTAGACCCAGAAGGTGTGGTCTTATCACACAGAGATCTTTGAAAATCGTTGTCATAGGTGGGGAAAACCAGATGCGTGGCCAATATCAGGGATCCCCTAGCCTTCACATTAGATATTCTAGTGATTCCTTGGACTCCGATGAAGATTCTTCCTTGACTGCTATGTTAAATAGAGGAGTAAAGGGTTCCAGTGATTTTCCATGTACCAAACTGACCCAGGAGAACATGGCACATATACATACCCAGACTTCTTGGCCTATTCCAAAGCGGGCAGACTTGTTGGCCTAAGACCCCCTGTCCAATCCTCCTTCCCAGTCGCTGTCTTTAATGGCTTGGCTGTTGAAACCCAAGTCCTAAAGGATAGGGGTATTTCTGACTTATTTACACTTTACTGAGAGGAAAAAAGAAATCCAATTCCTAAAAGATTTACCATTGCACATGGAGGGCTTATTCTGCATGGTGTGAAGGCAGTAGGCCGAGTCCCAGTGAATTCTCACTTGTATCACTTATATTTTTGCATCTCTTCAGTTTTATTTTGACCAGGGTCTGGCCCTCAATACACTTAAGGGACAGATTTCTTTCTTATTCATTCTATTTCAGAAACCTCTTGCTTTGCAATCCCTAATCAATACTTTTTCTTTAGGGAGTTGCTCATATAAACCTCCTAATTGAACCTCCTGTGTCACCTCTTCATGCTAACCTCCTCCTTTCTGTTCCCTTTGGACCTGTTCAAGACATACCATTGGACCGCTTGTAAAGCCCTGTTTCTTATATTGAACAACGACAAGATGTTTGGTACACCACATCCTTTCCAGCTAGCTTCCATCTACCGTTCATGCAACAACTGTTCAGCACCATTTTTAAATTGTCATCTTAATAATAAAGTTTACCTGTTTTAGATACCGCTGTCTAGTGTGAACATTAAAGGCTCAAGACTTTCATCTGCATATATGGACAGCATTTGAGCCCATTATATATTGCTATCTATACATACAATATTTTCCATGGGAGTCGTTTGGAGCGCCTGTACAGTGTCTTTATGAAAGTGCACAGTCTATTTGCCTGTAGTAAATCAATCCCTGAATTTCTTTGTTCTACCTGTGGGCATCCTTCTTCCCACTCCACCATCGCTAAGTAGATCATACAACTTATCGCCAGGGCCTACGCTCTTATGGAAAGAGTTCCTTCTTTTTCTATCAGAGCCCATTCTACCATGCTGTTGGTGTCTCTTGGGCTTTTCAGCTTCAAGCATCTGCTTCCCAGATTTGCAATGGACCACTTGGTCCCCTGTTCACATGTTCTCTGTTCACATGTTCTCTAAGTTCCACCAGGTTGATGACTAGGCCTTGACTGTTGTTGTGAACCTGTCTGCTTGGTTACGTCCCATGGTCTATGAATACAAGTCCTGTTTCCTGTATTGTAGAATTAGGATGATAGGATTTTGACTTACCTGTAAATTCCTTATCCTAGAGTACAATACAGGACACAGGCCCTTCCCCTCTGTGTCTTGATCATTCATTACTTCTTGCTAAAAAAAATGGAATCTCACAGAGTAGGCTGTGTTTTTGGGTCTACTTGTAATTTTCATGTATTTTTCCTTGAAGGTAACCATCACTTATACATTTCTACTAAGTATGGAGAATATAGTTTATCCATCAGGGGAGCAACGCATTATTTGGTGTGCTAGAATAAAATGGGAATTTTAGTTGGAATATTTTCCAGATGAGGTCCTTGCTGAATAAAGCAAGCCAGCGTGTGATGCAGCTTGCCAGTGTTTGTTAAAATATATCTTTAAGCATAAGCACTGAAATCTACAGGGAAAGGTTACTTGATGAGATATAAAGGGGTCATAATACAGGGGCCTGTAACTTGTAGTTACTGCTCTGCGATTGTTCATGTTTTCCTTGCCAGACATAGACATGTGATTTTTTTTTATCCTGAGTCAGTGGAATAAGGCACTTATATGGTGCTGACCAGGCATGTATCATACATACCGTATATGACAGGGGGGAAAATATTTATCCTTGAGGTACATAAAAGTTTGTGAACTGTGAGAGCAGGGAAAATATGGAGTAGTTTTCTTCCAGGAACTGATTCTATGTAACTTGGAAGATTCTTTACAAACAATCTGAATATATTAGAAATGCACAACATTTAAAATTATACTTATGATATAGCATTGTAGAAGATTGAACCATGGATCATCTGGTTGCCTTGTGGGATCTGGAAGACCTTTTTTGCATGTTGGAGTAAATAAGATTATGCTTTATAATATTTTTATGTCTTTCTCTTGATTAGGGTTCTCCGGGTGCAACTTTTTTTTTTTTTTTTGTGGTTGAATGTTTAACAATGCTTTTCTAATAAATAATTTCAAATTATTTTTTTTTTATCTCTTTTTATGTTTGACTGAAAATAGTTGGGCTATCACCGCTGCATGGTTGGATGGCTGTTAAATAGAACTGCAGGTTATCCCACAGTGTATCCCAGTTTAAGCTGTGGTTCAAATCATGTTGGAATTGTAGACTACAAACAGCGAACAAACCTCAGCGAGACGTGGGATGTCTACTGTTATCGTTCCAAAGGTTTGTATACCTTCAAATATTCAAAATATTAACCCTTCAAATATTCATCTACTAGCTCCAGGGCCTGACTGGAGCCCGCAGGAACATAACAGGTGACTGCTGTATATAATACATCTAGTTACAGAATTATTTTTTATTCTGTCTTCTTTTCTTTTTTTGATGGGTTAACCTGGCCATATATGTTGCAATCAGATTTAACAATGTTCTTTTGTTCTATCAACAATTACATTTTTCGAGAGCCCCCCGTTTAAATACAAATTGGGTGGATTTTTTTAGGTAGAGCTTCCACTACATGGTTTTGATAGGAGACTAAATAGAAACTGCACACACACAATCCTTTTTTCTTCTGCTATTCCAAAGCCTATTATGTTACATTTATTTATTACAGCTACTTATATAGCACCGACAATTTACACAGTGCTATATATATATATATATATATATATATATATATATATATATATATATATATATACAGTGCATTGCGAAAGTATTCGGCCCCCTTGAACTTTTCGACCTTTTGCCACATTTCAGGCTTCAAACATAAAGATATAAAACTGTAATTTTTTGTGAAGAATCAACAACAAGTGGGAGACAATCATGAAGTGGAACGAAATTTATTGGATATTTCAAACTTTGTTAACAAATAAAAAACTGAAAAATTGGGCGTGCAAAATTATTCAGCCCCTTTACTTTCAGTGCAGCAAACTCTCTCCAGAAGTTCAGTGAGGATCTCTGAATGATCCAATGTTGACCTAAATGACTAATGATTAATAGAATCCACCTGTGTGTAATCAAGTCTCCGTATAAATGCACCTGCACTGTGATAGTCTCAGAGGTCCGTTTAAAGCGCAGAGAGCATCATGAAGAACTAGGAACACACCAGGCAGGTCCGAGATACTGTTGTGGAGAAGTTTAAAGCCGGATTTGGATACAAAAAGATTTCCCAAGCTCTAAACATCCCAAGGAGCACTGTGCAAGCGATAATATTGAAATGGAAGGAGTATCAGACCACTGCAAATCTACAAAGACCTGGCCTTCACTTTCAGCTCATGCAAGGAGAAGACTGATCAGAGATGCAGCCAAGAGGCCCATGATCACTCTGGATGGACTGCAGAGATCTATAGCTGAGGTGGGAGACTCTGTCCATAGGACAACAATCAGTCGTATACTGTACAAATCTGGCCTTTATGGAAGAGTGGCAAGAAGAAAGCCATTTCTTAAAGATATCCATAAAAAGTGTCGTTTAAAGTTTGCCACAAGCCACCTGGGAGACACACCAAGCATGTGGAAGAAGGTGCTCTGGTCAGATGAAACCAAAATCGAACTTTTTGGCAACAATGCAAAACGTTATGTTTGGCGTAAAAGCAACACAGCTCATCACCCTGAACACACCATCCCCACTGTCAAACATGGTGGTGGCAGCATCGTGGTTTGGGCCTGCTTTTCTTCAGCAGGGACAGGGAAGATGGTTAAAATTGATGGGAAGATGGATGGAGCCAAATGCAGGACCATTCTGGAAGAAAACCTGATGGAGTCAGCAAAAGACCTGAGACTGGGACGGAGATTTGTCTTCCAACAAGACAATAATCCAAAATTTAAAGCAAAATCTACAATGGAATGGTTCACAAATAAACATATCCAGGTGTTAGAATGGCCAAGTCAAAGTCCAGACCTGAATCCAATTGAGAATCTGTGGAAAGAACTGAAAACTGCTGTTCACAAACGCTCTCCATCCAACCTCACTGAGCTTGAGCTGTTTTGCAAGGAGGAATGGGCAAAAATTTCAGTCTCTCGATGTGCAAAACTGATAGAGACATACCCCAAGCGACTTACAGCTGTAATCGCAGCAAAAGGTGGCACTACAAAGTATTAACTTAAGGGGGCTGAATAATTTTGCACGCCCAATTTTTCAGTTTTTTATTTGTTAACAAAGTTTGAAATATCCAATAAATTTCGTTCCACTTCATGACTGTGTCCCACTTGTTGATTCTTCACAAAAAATTACAGTTTTATATCTATATGTTTGAAGCCTGAAATGTGGCAAAAGGTCGCAAAGTTCAAGGGGGCCGAATACTTTCGCAATGCACTGTGTATGTATATATATATATATATATATATATATATATATATATATATATATATATATATATATATATATACACTGCTCAGAGAAATAAAAAGGAACACTTTTAATCAGAATATAGCATTAGGTCAGTTAAACTCCTGGGATATTGATCTGGTCAGTTAAGTAGCAGAGGGGGTTGGTAATCAGTTTCAGCTGCTTTGGTGTTAATGAAATTAACAACAGGGGCACTAGATGGGCAAGAATGAGATGACCTTCCAACGGAATGGTTTCACAGTTTTTTCTGACTGTTTTTCACTAGTTTTTCATTTGGCTAGGGTCAGTGTTACTACTGGTAGCATGATGCAATACCTGCACCCTATAGAGGTTGCGCAAGCATTCCAACTCCTCCAGGATGGCACATCAATATGTGCCATTGGCAGAATGTTTGCTGTGTCTCCAACCACAGTCTCAGGAGCATGGGGGAGATTCCAGGAGACAGGCAGTTACTCTAGGAGAGCAGCAGAGGATCAACAAAGGTCCTTAACCCATCATCAGGACCAGTATCCTTTGTGCAAGGAGGAACATGATGAGCACTGCCAGAGCCCTACAAAATGACCTCCAGCAAGCCACTGATGTGAATGTCTCTGACCAAACAATCAGAAACAGACTTCTCTAGTGGGCCCTGTTCTCACTGCCCGACACCATGGAGCTCGATTGGCATTCACCATTGAACACCAGAATTGGCAGGTCCGCCACTGGCACCTTGTGCTTTTCACAGATAAGAGCAGGTTCACCCTAAACACACGTGAATGTGACAGACGTGAAGGGGTCTGGAGAAGCCGTGGAGAATGTTATGCTGCCTTTAACATTGTTCAGCATGGCCAGTTTGGTTGTGGGGAAGTGATGGTCTGGGAAGGCATATCCATGGAGAAATGCACAGACCTCTACAGGCTAGACAAGGGCACCCTGACTGCCATTTGGTATTGGGAGGAAGTCTTTGGACCCATTGTCAGACCCTACGCTGGTGTAGTGGATCTTGGGTTTTTTCAGGTGCTGGACAATGCCCGGCCTCCTGTGACGAGAGCATGCAGCCAGTTCCTGGACGATGAAGGAATTGATACCATTGAATGCTCGCCTGACCTAAATCCAATAGAACACCTTTGGGACATTTTGTTTTGGTCCATCTGATGCCACCAGGTTGCACCTCAGTCTGTTCAAGAGCTTAGAGATGCCCTGGTCTAGATCTGGGAGGACATACCCCAGGACACCATCCGTCGTCTCAAAAGGAGCATGTTGTCAGGCATGCATACAAGCACGTGGGGGGCCATACAAACTACTGAGTACCATTTTAAGTTGCTGGAAATAAATTTCAGCAAAATGGTTTAGCCTGCTGCATAATTTTTTCACTTTGATTTTCTGGGTGTCTTTGAATTCAGCCCTCTGTAGGTTGATAATTTTCATTTCCATTAAACGATGTGGCATCCTTTCGTTCCTAACACATTACCCAGTCCATATCAGTATACGGTAGATATCCAGCATGATATTTTCCCCATTGAGATTTGATGTGTTGTTAAGGTGTTTCTTTAATTTGAGCCGTGTATATTGTACGTTTGCATCAGTACCTGCCCTTAAGAGGCTTACAATCTAAGGTCCCTAACTCTCATTCATACATACACATACTAGGGCCAATTTAGACAGGAGCCAAATAATCTACCAGCATATTTTTGGAGTGTGGGAGGAAAGTGAAGTACCTGGAGGAAACTAACGCAGGCACAAGGCGGTACATGCAAATTCCAGGGTAGGTTGTACCGCGGTAGGCATTCGACCCAACAACCCTAGTGTTGCCAGGTGGAAGTGCTAGCCACTTAGTTTTCCTTTTTAAGGCCAATTTTTTTTTTTTTTTTTTTTACTTTGACCTGGTGATCCTACCACTTACACATTTCCTATCCTGGGTGACAATGGTTAAAAAAAAAAGAAAAAAAAGGAGTGTATATATGGGGGAGTAGTGTTGTCACATTAGACCAGAACATTGTCACCCTTGACACTCAGCAGGTAAAGTCTTGGAAGTGCACTGCTGAACATTACTCTATTATTGAGGGTACTTTCTACTTCCATGGAAGTTGAAAACTGCTTTAAATTATACAGCATGTCAAGTAAGCCAAGTATGGAATTTCTGGTGTGGATTCTTCTGTCCCAATAATTTGGGGAAACAATATTTTACTAATCTTAGACCTAAATTAAAATGTACTTGATAAGCTGTACAAGAAACTATAAATCAGTTAACTATAAGAGGGACATTTAGGTTTGAAAATATCTTGGAATCCATAAATATATTCTTGTTTTCTAGATGCAGAATGTGAATGTCCTGATGAATATGTAGGCGATGGCAGCTTCTGCAATGGAAACCTGCTGGAAGTTTTGGAGGCATATTCTAAAGCATCCACATTCTATTCAGTGAGTTTTCTTTCTGTTATGTAATTTTGTCTGAATACATGAAATACTATTCATATACATTACTGTGCCTAAATCTGGTGTCAACAAAGAAATGGTCCCATCAGGGTCATAACTATAGAGGTCGCAGGAGTTGCAACTGCAACCCGGCCCAACATTTTAAGGGGTCCCTGTGGCCCCCCTGTTGGATTTGTCTACTGCTAGATAGGAAGGGCGGTGCGACTTATAGAAGAACCTATCCCCTCCATTATCCAGGTGGATAATGGAGTGTATCGGCTTTTTAATAAGCAGCGCCGCCCCTCCTATCCAGCCTTGGGCCCTGATCCATTGATGTTTATAAGGAGTCATTGTTCCGCCTCTCAGCTTTGTCCCCGTGACTAAGTCTTGCTTCCTGGCCGAAAATGTTTTCTTTGCCACAATGCATTGCCAAGCTCTGGAGCGAGTATAGTGTGTCCTCCCTGTCATACTGCCCAACCCCCTCCTAACATACTGCCCCCCTCCCTTCATACTGCTCCCCCCCTGTCACAATGACCCCCCCTCCTGTCATACTGCCCCCCCATCACAATGGCCCCTCCCTGTCACACGGGCCCCCTCCTGTCACACGGCCCAGGTCACCTTCCCCTGTTACACTGCCCTCCTCCTGTCACAATGCCTTCTTCTTTTGTCACATTGCCCAGGAGTCCCAGGAAGTGTATTTAAATCTGCATTGTGTGGACAAAAATCCTTGAACTGGCTTGTTTTTTTTTTTAACAGGTTACTTGTTTCCTGCTGCCCCCGGGCCCCTGTGTGCTCCTCGCTCTGCCGACAGCACTGCTGGCTTCCCCTTCTACAGGGGATGCTTTCAGGATGGAGAGCAGGCGAAAGGGCAGTCACGACCTCTTCCTTTTCTGAATGGACACATTGGGTGTAAACAGTGTTTACTATGCTTCAGTTTGTGAATGAATGGGAAGTGCTGTACAGATCTATTCCTGTCCATTCATTCTCTGCAGTTGAGGCTGCAGAGATGGGGATTGAAGGCTGTGTCCTCAATCTTCTTTCTCTATCTCAAAGGTAAAACATCAGAGGTGTGTTTTAGACCCCTGAGATCTCACCAAAACCACCCAACGGGGTTCCTAAAAAATTATATTGTAAAAATTAATAAAAATAAAATGGTAAAAAATAGTTTAAAGATAAAACAAAACAAAAATTAAAAACTACTGAGCCGTCCTCTGCTCTACTGACAATGTCCACTGCTATACTGACTGACCCTATGCACAGTCCTACTGACACCAGAACATGCAAAAGGGATCCACTGTGGACCGTAATAAAGGGCCCTGCAATGGGAGTAAAGTGGAAAGGGCCCTCATAGAGAAGAGACCCGGCCTGGGGACCTTCATGGTTTCTTGCACCGGGGCCCTGAAGGTTCTAATTATTCCTCTGGGTTCCATCGCGGTTTGTCATCTTGTCAACCTCCAGTTTCAGTCAGTACACAATCGCTTTCCTGGCTGTAGTAGAAAATGATGTTATGGTGAAATACAGTGGCAAGACATACCTATAAGTGCCCTTGTAGTGAAGTAGCATCAAGAGTGTTTGTGTTGTTCACTTCAAGGCACCAGATCCACCATTTGTTCTACTAAAATTTGAATCTGAAATCTAGTGTGGATGCTGGTTGTTATATTTCATTTACTGGATTTGTGTGCTTCCTAGAGCCCACACCACACATACATCTGCATACTATAAGGTCCTGATGCTTCTTTTTACTCCTACAATATTGTTTGTGATGCAAAGACATTGCAAAGCAATGGGAAGGATAAGCTTGTAGTGAACTAAACAGACAGTAAAGCAAGGAACAGAGATGTCATTGGAGGAAGTCCCCAATAATGTAAGGCGCTAGTTAAAGATTCAACTCACCATGTTTATCCAAAGCTGAAATACTAGCTTTTTGCACATATTTGTTTTGTTTTTTTATGTATCCTGCAACCCTCAGCTCCAGTGGGTGCAGTATGTAATGGAAGCCTATTGGAATTCCAAACTTAACCACACTTTTTTTTCTAACCTGGCCAGTAGAGAAGGCCTGCATTGGAGCATCGTCAACCAAGGTGGAACGTTAATTATTTGCATATAGAGTGCTGGAGGATCAGGGGCTTCTTGGAATCTGTACTAAACTTAACTACATAAGCGCAGACACCAATGTGTGCCAGTTCCCCTCCACTTCTGGTTCATTATAATCGGCTGGTGCACTCAGTGTTCTAATGCAGGGTCTGCGTCCCTTTAGACGTTTTAAACTCTTAGGGACGGCATAACTGAAATTCCTAGTGGAGGTGCCTAAAATGTGTAACTGTGTGCAGACTTCTGGGAAAATCAGTAAGGCCATCACACTGTCATGTACCTGATAGGAGACCAAGATGATGAAGCTTCTCTTGTATCTCCTGCCAGAGCACCTCTGAAAGTGAGGCAGAGAGTGCAAAGGGACAGGAGGAATACAAGTGCAGGAAGATGTAGCTTGCAGAAATCCGGACTGGAGATGCCAACCAGAACGATACAACAGGACATGTGTTAAAAAAAAAAATTCCATCATTTTTTGTTTATTTAGCAAAAAATTAATAAAAACCCAGTGGTGATTAAATACCACCAAAAGAATGCTCTATTTGTGTGAAAAAAAAATTCTTATGGGTAAAGTGTTGCATGACCACAATTGCCATTCAAATTGTGACAGAGCTAAAAATTGGCCTGGGCAGGAATGGGGGAAAAGTCTATTAAAATGGTTAAATAGGCTGTCTGGCGCCAATACCGACTCTGGGCTTGCACGCGCATCTACGCACACTCCGTGTAGCACGTGCGGAGCTGTGGGCAGAGGTATGTACACTAGCATAAGCACAAGCTAGCTAGCTAAAAGGAATTCCCTGACACACACAAGCAGAAATTAAAATCTCTTGGAGCTTTCTGTACAGAACACCTTCACGCCAAATAAATTACAGCAGATGCAGATTGAAAAGGAAAGGTCATTTTTATTACCAATAAATTACAAAATGGTTTGTAAAGTCATCATATACTGTTTTCTGTATTAATATTTTTTTTTTTATTTGCTGTTTTTTTTCCCCACCAAGTGGAGTTATACTTTGAATACGATATCACCTGTTACGTTTTTACAAATGTATTTCTCTTTTCTAACACCTTTTTGTTTTCTTCTTCCCTTTCTATTGATCCTCTTCCAAGGCATGTTGTATTCATCACAGGTTATTTATAAAAGGTTCTTTTTACATTTAAAATATCCCAAAATGTTGCAACATCAGTTTATAACCTCCCTGTATACTAGCATACTAGTATAACCCGGAACTAGTAATGGCTATATTTCCTCTTGGCATTGGATTGTATACCTTTTGCTTTTGTATTTGGAAATATTTTCTTCATAATGCTAAACACGGGCAGTCCCCGAGTTACAAACATGATAGATTCTGTAGTTTTGTTCTTAAGTTGATTTTGTATGCAAGTTGGAACAGGTAAATTTTTTAAGTGTAACTCCATCCAAACAAATAATGTTTACGTTTTTTTGATAGCATAGGGAATGTTTAACACCCCTGTAACGTTTGTTTTGCTGTCTGTGACCCTGTTGAGAAGATTTTACCCCACTTTCTGTCTGCGACAATTGGATTTAGAAAATTTGGGTTTGTTGAAACAAGAATTGGTGATAAAGCTTCAATGGAGAGTTTTTTTCCCCATGATAACTCTTACAGGAGTGAATTTCTCTTGTAACTCAGGGACTGTATGTACATATAAAACCATATAAATATCACAAGACCGGTATACAAAAGTAAATCTTTCACAAGAGAAATATGAGAGTTGCCTGGCTATTGTGCTGACCCTTTGACTTCAGTGCTTTCCTATTCACTAACGCAGAATGGGCAATCCAGCTAAAGTCAGAGAAATGTCAGAAATCCTCAGTTTTAAATTAGTGGCTCAGATCATAGTATTGAAACGAATGGGTCAGCATGCCAGCCAGCTACTAAGAAGTAGTAATGGTGTCCTCTGTGTTTGTTTCAGTACAGTAAAGAATTCCTTTAGGCCAATTGTATTTACAATTCCTGTGCTGTAAATGAGAGTCCATAAACTTACATTTTGAAGAAGCTGTGTGTCAGATATGAGAAGGCTAATGGTGGAATGGATTGAATAGTTATCTGGACAAAACCTGTCAGTTCCTTCGTTCTAAGAAAATCTGGGGCAATTTGCTTGGTGTAGTTCACTTCATCATCTGTTCCAATGATTTTTACAATTTTGTATTTATATTGTATGTGTATCCCATCAGTTGTCTGAAATCTCAAGTTCTGTTAAAAATCCTCCTACTGGCTATCGAGCTTTAACAAACACTTTAAATGCCATATAGTTTGTAAATTGTACATACATATGTATTTATAACCTCTATGGTTCAAACATTGTTTCCCCAGATGATTCTTGATTATAGTAATTCCAGTTCTCAAGGTGCTGAATTTTTTGATATGCTGGTTAATAGGACTTCCTTTAGAACTTTATTTGTTCCAGAAGATGGCAGCTTTGACAACAATGTAGTAAGTAGAATGAATAACATTTTATAAAGAATGTTTACGTTTATTCAGTACAACTGTGCAATGTGCTATGGTGATTACAAAAATGCACTAACCCCCAGGAACCATCTTTGAAATTGGCTAAAGTCAATAGTTTGCTTTTTACACTACTTTGTTAAATGAACAAGTTGTTCTGTAATATTAATACTCTAAGGGTGTGTTAGCTCATCGTTTCTGATCACAATGAGATCCATTTATAGTAGCGAGGGGAACCATCACATTAAAATGAACATGCCACTAGAAATACTGGTGGCGTAATTGTCAACTTCTTTTAGACGTTACTGAATTCTTAACACCCTTTCATGCTTATCATTTGTATGCACTGACCAACTAGCAATCACCCCTATGTGTTAAAAATGAATCAATCTATTTAAAGTAGTGTACATGGTGCTGCGGTACTCTAAGCAAAAAAACAAATAATCACCAACTTACAATCCAACAAAATCTACAAAGAAAACCTGCGTGGCGAATTGCTAATCTATACTCAAATAGTGCTTCACCTAAAATTAATAATGTAAGCAATACTCTACAATCTAAATATTCAGGCTAATGTGGTGCCACACATAAAAACAATTGTAACAGCAATTATACATATAGTTACAGTATCTCACATAAGTGAGTACACCCCTCACATTTTTGTAAATATTTTATTATATCTTTTCATGTGACAACACTGAAGAAAAAACACTTTGCTACAATGTAGATTAGTGTGTGTACAGCTTGTATAACAGTGTAAATTTGCTGTCCCCTCAAAATAACTCAACACACAGCCATTAATGTCTAAACCGCAGGCAACAAAAATTAGTAAACCCCTAAGTGGAAATGTCCAAATTGGGTCCAAAGTGTCAATATTTTGTGTGGCCACCAATATTTTTCAGCACTGCCTTAACCCTCTTGAGCATGGAGTTAACCAGAGCTTCACAGGTTGCCACTGCCATCCTCTTCTCCTGCATGAGGACATCACGAAGCTGGTGGATGTTAGAGACCTAGCGCTCCTCCACCTTCCATTTGAGGATGCCTCACAGATGCTCGATAGGGTTTAGGTCTGGAGACATGCTTGGCCAGTCCATCACCTTTACCCTCAGCTTCTTTAGCAAAGCAGTGGTCGTCTTGGAGGTGTGTTTGGTGTCATAATAATGTTGGAATACTGCCCTGCTGCCCAGTCTCCGAAAAGAGGGGATCATGCTCTGCTTCAGTATGTCGCAGTACATGTAGCTCCCCAGTGCCGGACCATGACACTCCCACCACCATGGTTGACTTGTAGGCAAGACACACTTGTCTTAGTTCTTCTCACCTGGTTGCAGCCACACACGCTTGACACCATTTGAACCAAATAAGTTTATCTTGGTCTCATCAGACCACAGGACATGGTTCCAGTAATCTATGTCCTTAGTCTGTTGTCCTCAGCAAACTGTGGCCTTTCTTGTGCATCATCTTTAGAAGAGGCTTCCTTCTGGTACGACATCCATGCAGACTAATTTGATGCAGTGTGCGGCGTATGGTCTGAGCACTGGCAGGCTGACCCCCCACCCCTTCAACCTCTGCAGCAATGCTGACAGCACTCATATGTCTATTTCCCAAAGACAACCTCTGGATATGATGCTGAGCATGTGCACTCAACTTCATTGTTCGGCCATGGCAAGGCCTGTTCTGAGTGGAACCTGTCCTGTTAAACCACTGTATGGTCATGACCACCGTGCTACAGCTCAGTTTCAGGGTCTTGGCAATCTTTTTATAGGCCATCTTTATGTAGAGCAACAATTCATTTTTTCAGATTCTCAGGGAGTTCTTTGCCATGCCATGAGGTGCCATGTTGAACTTCAGTGACCAGTACGAGAGAGTGAGAGCGATAACACCAAATTTAACACCCCTGCTCCCCATTCACACCTGAGACCTTGTAACACTAACGAGCCACATGACACTGGGAGGGAAAATGGCTAATTTGGTCCAATTTGGACATGTTCACCTAGGGGTGTACTCACTTTTGTTGTCAACGGTTTAGACATTAATGGCTGTGTGTTATTTTAAGAGGACAGAAAATTTACACGCTTATACAAGCTGTACATTCACTACTTTACATTGCAGAAAAGTGTATTTTATTCAGTGTTGTCACATGAAAAGATATAAAATATTTACAAAAATGTGAGGGGTGTACTCACTTTTGTGAGATACTGTAAATACATATAGTATTAAAAAGCCGCTCCACCCAAAACTGGTGATTCAAATAATGCTCCACCTTAAATTAGACCTATATAGATACAATAGTCCATGAATATTAGGGAAAAAACTTGACAGTCCCAAGTACTCCTGTCAGGATCTGTGTCATTACATGGGTCACCTGCTGGTGGCACTGTTGTTCCTGGAACTGAGGGGCGCAGTTCCAGGGCCCACCAGCGGGTGTCTCCCAGCAGCTGGACTGTTCTTTTAATTAAGCTGCACCTGAGGAGGACTGCTGAGGGAATATAAGCCCGCCCTTCACTGAGGCTCAGGGCTTCAGTATTTTCTCTGCTAGCCGTGTCCCTGTCTGAAACCTGTATCCTGAAACCTGTATCCTGAAACCTGAAACCTGTATCCTGATCCTGAGTCCTGTTCCCTGCATCCTGCTTCCTGTACCTGGCTCCCTGCTTTCCTTGTCTCCTGTCCCTGTCCTGTCCTGCTATTGTTTGCTCCATCCCTTTGTATATAGTTTGTTAGGTTCTATTGGGGTTTTGTACTGTTATCATTTATATTTTGTTTACTTGTTTATGGTCACTGGTGTTGGTATTGGAGTGTGTCATTTTGCTTAATAAACTTATTTACATCTTTATCCATCTGGGTCCTGATTCCTTGGTGCAGCCAACTGATCTGATCACCCTTGCTGGATGCCTGCATGTGGTATCCCTGACAGAATACTGAAGCCACTAACGATCAGGTCGGTTGCACCTGGGAATTAGGAATTTTCTGGTTGTTGCAAGATGCAGTCAGAGGAGGTCTTTTATTTTTCTTTGCTTGTAACAGAAGACAGGGAATATTGTCGCCAAATTTTGAAAACTTACACTAGCGAGCAGTTGTTGGAATGCATCCGTCTGGCCCACTCGTTTGTTGACAAAGGCAGAGTTTTGTTCAAAGAGATTCAGCCACTTATTCAGCTCTGTGCAGAGTTGGCTTTATCTAATACCCCTAAGGGTGGTGATGATTATTCTCCTCCTTTTAGTGTCTCTCAGGTGGTATCTCTTGTGTGGCTCTTGGAAGATGATAAACCCTATTTTATTGAACATTATTCAGTGTATTCTCCAGAGGCCCTGTTGGATTGCATGAATGCTGTATATTCTCTAATCAGACAAGGGGGTTGTAAATTGAGTTTTGTTCAGGCCTTATTGCAAACCTGGTCAGATCTTTCCAATTTAGCATCAGCTAACTCACACCAATCCACTTCTGCCTCTGGACACCAGTTTTCTCAAAGTTTATCCTCTCCGTTACCCGTAGCAACCACAGCTGCAGTTAGGTATGGTTTGCTTTCCACTGCTTGTTCATATCCTGGCTTAACGAGTTGCACTTTTCCTGCATTTAACTCTGTGAAAACTTCCTCTACTACTCTGTTGCCTCTAGCAACCTCTCAGAAATTCTCCTCTGTAACTGTCTCTCCTTTTCCACCATCTCCCAATACTGCCATTTCGCTTCCATCTACTTCACAATCTATTCATAGCCCTGCAACCACTAGCAAGATTTCTGTATCTAAACCTAAAAAGAAAAGGAGATTTTTCCCAACACATACAATTATACCTGTTACCCAGCCTGCTGATCCAGTGCCCGCTGATCTGGTGCCTCCTACTGAGCCTGTTGATCCAGTGCCCACTGATCCGGTGCCTCCTACTGAGCCTGCTGATCCAGTGCCCGCTGTTCTGATGCCTGTTGTTCCAGTGCCTGCTGATCCAGTGCCCACTGATCCGGTGCCTCCTACTGAGCCTGCTGATCCAGTGCCCACTGTTCTGATGCCTGCTGTTCCAGTGCCTGCTGATCTGGTGCCTCCTACTGAGCCCGCTGATCCTGTACCTGCTGTTCCGGTGCCCGCTGATCCGGTGCCTCCTACTGAGCCTGCTGATCCAGTGCCCACTGATCCGTTGCCTTCTACTGAGCCTGCTGATCCAGTGCCCGCTGTTCTGATGCCTGTTGTTCCAGTGCCCGCTGATCCAGTGCCCACTGATCTGGTGCCTCCTACTGAGCCTGCTGATCCAGTGCCCACTGTTCTGATGCCTGCTGTTACAGTGCCCGCTGATCTGGTGCCTCCTACTGAGCCTGCTGATCCAGTGCCTGCTGTTCTGATGCCTTCTGATCCAGTGCCCGCTGATCTGGTGCCTCTTACTGAGCCTGTTGATCCAGTGCCTGCTGTTCTGATGCCTGCTGATCCAGTGCCCGCTGATCTGGTGCCTCTTACTGAGCCTGTTGATCCAGTGCCCACTGATCCGGTGCCTCCTACTGAGCCTGCTGATCCAGTGCCCGCTGTTCTGATGCCTGTTGTTCCAGTGCCTGCTGATCCAGTGCCCACTGATCCGGTGCCTCCTACTGAGCCTGCTGATCCAGTGCCCACTGTTCTGATGCCCGCTGTTCCAGTGCCCGCTGATCTGGTGCCTCCTACTGAGCCCGCTGATCCAGTGCCTGCTGTTCCGGTGCCCGCTGATCCAGTGCCTCCTACTGAGCCTGCTGACCCAGTGCCCACTGATCCGGTACCTTCTACTGAGCCTGCTGATCCAGTGCCCGTTGTTCTGACGCCTGTTGTTCCAGTGCCCACTGATCCGGTGCCTCCTACTGAGCCTGCTGATCCAGTGCCCACTGTTCTGATGCCTGCTGTTACAGTGCCCGCTTGTCTGGTGCCTCCGACTGAGCCTGCTGATCCAGTGCCTGCTGTTCTGATGCCTGCTGATCCAGTGCCCGCTGATCTGGTGCCTCTTAATGAGCCTGTTGATCCAGTGCCCACTGATCCGGTGCCTCCTACTGAGCCTGCTGATCCAGTGCTCGCTGTTCTGATGCCTGTTGTTCCAGTGCCCGCTGATCCAGTGCCCACTGATCCGGTGCCTCCTACTGAGCCTGCTGATCCAGTGCCCACTGTTCTGATGCCTGCTGTTCCAGTGCCCGCTGATCTGGTGCCTCCTACTGAGCCCGCTGATCCAGTGCCTTCTATTCCGGTGCCCTCTGATCCAGTGCCGCCTACTGAGCCTGCTGATCCAGTGCCCTTTGAGCCGGTGCCTTCTACTGAGCCTGCTGATCCAGTGCCCGCTGTTCTGAAGCCTGTTGTTCCAGTGCCCACTGATCCGGTGCCTCCTACTGAGCCTGCTGATCCAGTGCCTGCTGTTACATTGCCCGCTGATCTGGTGCCTTCTACTGAGCCTGCTGATCCAGTGCCCACTGATCCGGTGCCTCCTACTGAGCCTGCTGATCCAGTGCCTGCTGTTCTAATGCCTGCTGGTCCAGTGCCTGCTGATCCGGTGCCTCCTACTGAGCCTGCTGATCCAGTGCCCGCTGTTCTGGTGCCCGCTGTTCTGGTGACCACTACCCAGTCTGCTGACCCAGTGCTTGCTGTTCCAGTGCCCGCTGACCCAGTGCCTGCTGTTCCGGTGCCTGCTGATCCGGTGTCTCTTACTCAGCCCGCTGATCCGGTGCCAGCTGATCCCGTGCCCGCTGTTCTGGTGACCACTACTGTGCCTGCTGATCCTGTGCCTGCTGATCATGTGTCTGCTGATCCTGTGCCTGCTGATCCTTTGCCCGCTGACCCAGTGCTTGCTGTTCCGGTGCCTGCTGACCCAGTGTTTGCTGATCCAGTGCCTGCTGAGCCACGGTCTGCCGCCCTGTTTGATGTGCCACTGTCTGTTGCCCAGCCTGGTGTGCCACTGCCGGATATCCTGCATGCCGCTGGCGCTCCCCTGCTTGATGTCCAGCTTGCCTTCAGTCCCAGTGTTGGGACATGTGTTGCAATGAGGGCAGGTGTATCCCTAATGTTACGCCTCTTCAGGAACTTGACCTGTGGGGTGCCAAGACGGCTTCCAGACCCTGGTGGTGGGGCGCATGATCAATTGCTGGACTCTGGTGGCACGCCTTCCGGCAAGTTAAAGGACTTTGGCCTAGAGAGTGCTAGAAGACCCGCAGACATGGAGGGGAGACCTTTTTGGACTTTTGGGGTAGAAGCACAATGGAGCGTCCGGAGGCCGCTCCTTAAAGGGGGGGAACTGTCAGGATCTGTGTCATTACATGGGTCACCTGCTGGTGGCACTGTTGTTCCTGGAACTGAGGGGCGCAGTTCCAGGGCCCACCAGCGGGTGTCTCCCAGCAGCTGGACTGTTCTTTTAATTAAGCTGCACCTGAGGAGGACTGCTGAGGGAATATAAGCCCGCCCTTCACTGAGGCTCAGGGCTTCAGTATTTTCTCTGCTAGCCGTGTCCCTGTCTGAAACCTGTATCCTGAAACCTGTATCCTGAAACCTGAAACCTGTATCCTGATCCTGAGTCCTGTTCCCTGCATCCTGCTTCCTGTACCTGGCTCCCTGCTTTCCTTGTCTCCTGTCCCTGTCCTGTCCTGCTATTGTTTGCTCCATCCCTTTGTATATAGTTTGTTAGGTTCTATTGGGGTTTTGTACTGTTATCATTTATATTTTGTTTACTTGTTTATGGTCACTGGTGTTGGTATTGGAGTGTGTCATTTTGCTTAATAAACTTATTTACATCTTTATCCATCTGGGTCCTGATTCCTTGGTGCAGCCAACTGATCTGATCACCCTTGCTGGATGCCTGCATGTGGTATCCCTGACAACTCCACTCAAGCTTGGAAAAACAATTTTGCTTCACCTCTCCCCCTTTTGTGTAGTGAGCCTCTCACCTGGTAAAGTGAACCTATCTAAAATTACATTCACACAGCTGCACAGGGGCTGCCACCGGCAAGAATACACACAGTGTGTGCAACCAGCAGCAGTTCTTGTACAAATTAATAGTTGGCACTACAGGCGTTCACATGTAACCGCTCATCTGCATGGTTACATGCAAATTGAGCCTCCGACCGACCCTGGAGTTCTGTCTGCACACAAACTGGCCCAAGCTAATCGTCCGGTTTGCGTATGCGGCCATAGCATAGAGAGTTGCTGCGTCCAGAGATTGTGTTTCGCCACCTCTGAACACAAAAAACTATGCACCCCTGCTTGCCTTTGTGAATGAAGCCTAAATGAATTCACAGCAGCAGTGCCTGCATATCTATTATGGTGAGTTCACTTTAAAAGGTTCGTTCGCAAGTATAATTTTATGCCTTTTTTTAAACATTTTTTACATTACCCTAATTTCAACTCCATGTGTCAGAATCTGTTATTTTATATATTAGGTATTACTTCAACTTATCTGTGGCTAAATATGTTTTTTATCCTAGTATGAGGTATCTCTTCACCTCCTCTATGGATAAATCTGTTCTTTTATGTCTGCATATGAGATATCACTTCACGTTCTCCATGGGTAAATCTGTTCTATATATTAGTATGAGCTATCTATTCACTCCCTCTATGGGTAAATCTGTTCTAAATATAAGTATGAGCTATCTATTCACTTCCTCTATGGATAAATCTGTTCTCTTATGTCTTCATGTGAGATATCTCTTCACCTCCTCTATGGGTAAATCTGTTCTATATATTAGTATGAGCTATCTATTCACTCCCTCTATGGGTAAATCTGTTCTATATATTAGTATGAGCTATCTATTCACTCCCTCTATGGGTAAATCTGTTCTCTATATTAGTATGAGCTATCTATTCACTTCCTCTATGGATAAATCTGTTCTCTTATGTCTTCATGTGAGATATCTCTTCACCTCCTCTATGGGTAAATCTGTTCTATATATTAGTATGAGCTATCTATTCACTCCCTCTATGGGTAAATCTGTTCTATATATTAGTAGGAGCTATCTATTCACTTCCTCTATGGATAAATCTGTTCTCTTATGTCTTCATAGGAGATATCTATTCACCTCCTCTAGGGGTAAATCTGTTCTATATATTTTAGTATGAACTATCACTTCATCTCCTCTATGGGTAAATCTGTTAACTTATATCTTAGTATGAGATATCACTTCATCTTCCCTGTGTGTGAACCTCTTCTCTTCTCACTTCACATGTCAAATCAGATCTCTTATATCTTCCTTATAAATGACCCATTTTATTTTTTTTAACAGACAATAACATGGCGGGATTTAGAACATCACATCTCTAAACTGGACATTTCACTTCCATATTCAAATCTGACAAATGGTACTACATTGCTTTCTAACACAGGATACAATCTTTCCATCTCTGAGTTCCTCAGTAATTGCTCTCAACCTCCAGTAAGTAGATATTGGATATTTCTAATGAATGAGTGTATAAAAATGACACTGTGCATTTTTTAGGGGATGATATTGTCAATTTTTTAACATTTGCTCCAGCAAGCAATATACGCAGTATGTCTTTTTATATATTATGGTAGCAAATTGAAAAGCTGAAGAAGTTCCACTGAGGGCTCTTAGTAGGTTTTATTGAAATATAATGTGGGGTATAAGCAATGGAGTAGAATATAAAACTCTGTAGTTTTGCACTATAGTACATACAGTATACAGACCTACAAAGGGGCTACCATGATAAAAATCTCCAAGTTACAGACTGTGGAGTTGAATTACTAAAACTGGAGAATGCAAAATCTGGTGCAGCTCTGCACAGAAACCAATCAGCTTGAGAAACCTGTACTGCCCCCCATACTTGCCTGTACAGGGGATTGCAAAAGGCTGATATAATGTCAAATACAGGTACTTATGCTACTGGTATTTACAAATTACATATGACAGTTTTTAATGAATATATAATACATATGATGATGTTTAATGAATATATATATATACTACATATGATGGTTTTTATTGAATATATAACTGCATTGATTTGTGTTTTATAGCTGCTTGGAGTTCTGCTTTTATATTGGAAATAAAAAAACCCTCATAAAACTCCTTGCACTAATTTAAATGGCACTGTCTTCTATATGTGGACCCATCTAATGCCAAAAATATGTTCACTATTGTCATTACTATCTACCTCTTCATTTAACACTGTTTTGGTAATCTTTTTAATTTTGAAACAGTGTTCTAAGGTTGTAAACGGCAAAATGATTATTCAGTGGGATATCCCTGCCTTTAATGGAATCATACATATTATTCGTGGACCATTAATTGCACCAATTTTACAGGTAAATAAACCCTATTTTATGCATATGACAGCTGAAACCCTGATATATGAGCTTGGACATTGCTGCTTTTCTTACATATAACAAATACTTCCATATAAGTAACACATGCAATTGTTCTAAATTCTTGAAATGTCCCAGCCTGGTACACACTGCTAGTTTATTTTTGTTTAACCCAACAGGGCTGAATGAAAAAAAACTGGCAGCACAGGAGGAGCTGCTGTACTAACCTTGCAATGCTAGTACAGCGATCTCCACTGCTGTGCTATTGTGTTCTGATAGGGGGACTGCCCCCCTCTAGAACACTACCATGGCTGAGAGCTCTTATCGGGAGCCGATTGGCAGATCTCTTTCAGTCATGCCCCTTTGCCAGAAGGCGGCTTCTGTTGGACTAGAAGTACACACGGGATGAATGTCGGCCGGTTTCTATTGAACCGGCTGATGCTGCCCAACATTCGGCTCGTGTGTACTAGGCTTAACAATATGTGTGCTATTATGTATGTTTTGCAGTGTCTACAGGGTTAAGCATAGCTATTGTTTTCTCTGATTAAATGTCATTACAAACAAAAGTTAATTTCCTAATGCGATTTGTACTTTTAGGAGATTGCAGACAGCCAGATATCACATCCTGTAACTGCAGGGTTGGTAATAGCAATAGTAATTGCACTGATTGCTGCTGCTGCTGTTGGTTACCTCTACTACCGAAAGCAGAATGATGGTTTTCAATTCCGACATTTCAAGGTTGGTCATCATTTACTAAACTATGTTCCTAATGTTTTACCTTTAGGAGAGCACCTGTACCACTAATGAACCCAAAGATGGCATTTGATGTCATCAGGCTGGTTATGTGCCTCAGTAACCATTTGTAGGTTATTCATGCGAATGAGAAAAGGTCAGTAGAGGCCTCCACAAGTAAACCAAGCATATTTGTTGACCCCCCAGGGCAATTAATCGTAAGGGCCAATGCAAGCCTAAGGACATCAGTATTGTAAACAAATTTACAAAATAAATGAATGTACCTTGTACTTAAAATATTGTACCTTTCCACAAGGGTTGTAAAGAAGGAACTGGCAAATATGGGCCAACAAGTTTAACAACTGTAGTAGTACAATAATTGTAATCACTGCTAAAAAGAAGGATCAATGATCAATAAAACATACAGCTTGCTAATTCCAAAGCACCATAGCTTTACTAAGAGCTAATCATGTTAGACTAATCAGATTAAATTTCTGACTATATAATAAATGTTTTGGACTAGGTTGGTTAAGTGGCCTATTTTGATTTCAGCAAAGCATTTGATACAGTTCCACATAATTATTTTATAATAAACCTGCCTAAGGTAGCACTTAAGCTTTCAGTGGTTCAGTGGAAAGCAGTTGGGTAAAAGATCAGTATCTGAGTGTGGTTGAAAATAGGGTTCATTTGGAATAGACCAGTCACTAGTGGTATTCCACAAAGCTCCGTACTAGGTCCTGTTATATTAAAGGTACACTCACACCAGTAATAAGATAAAACAACTACAGAGACAGCCAACAAAAATAGTGAATGGTCTGGAAGATAAAACATATCAAGAGAGACTGCAGGAACCTAATATGTACAGTCTTGAGAAAAGAAGGGAAAGGGGAGACATTTACAGCAAACCTGAGTATTTTTTTACTGAAAGAGTAGTTGATTCTTGGAACAGACTTTAGCAGAAGTCAACATTTACTAAATGTAAACATGCTTGGCACAAACGGAGATCTTTTCTAAGACAAAAAGGTTAAAAATAATTTTTCTTTTTTTTTTTGCTTTCAATCTTCTGTTTCTGGAACCCCTAAAAGCCATTAAAACACAATACATACTTTTCTCAAACTGAAATAGAGCCAGCCCAAAAATCTGCCAAATAGAGTTTCATTATAGATCTATCTGTTGGATAGACCCACATCTGAATGATACAAGTTGGAATTCCTACTGCATATAATAAAAAGGTCAAAGTGCACGTGGCTTTGCACTTTAATATTTAATGTGGTTTACCATCTCTCGTTTGTCCAGAATATAATTTCCCCAGTCATCCTCCAGGACGGTCACATGAGAGAGATGGCTCCTCCTCCTACAGGAAACACAAGCACAGTTAGGTTTAAAAGGCCGCCTCCCAGGCTGCCCCACAGTTCTTGTGTTTCCTGTCCTGCTTACACAAGCATGGCTTCTAAAACATCCCCTGTTTGTTATTTTTCTTTCCCCTATCCTGGGCAGGCGTCCTGGGATACCTTCTCCTTCCACCAGCCTGGGCCGATAAGATTATCAGGCAGGCAGGTACCAGTAATGGGGGCGAAGGAGGAGGACTTCCGAGGGGGAGGAGGGGGTTGCAAATACCCTCTTCTCTCTCTTCCTTATTGGGGCGGATACAGGTGGGAGACCTGAGGCCAGGTGCTCTCCAGGGAATCTGCCTCACCTGCTTACCTTGCTCCACGGGGACTGAGGAGAAGCCGACCTATGAGGGGACCATGCGGCCAGCCGGAGGCCGCACCTGAGCCGCGCGCCATACCCTTCGGAGAGGTCTGTTCCACGCTGGGCTCCCGATGGAGTAACCAGCGTATACTGCAGCAGCCAGCGTCGCCGCTGTCGCGGCGGATATGACGCAACTAAAATGGCGCCGCCACCGGAAGTGGGGCGGCGGCCATTTTGGAAGTGGGCAAAAGCGCCGGAAATGGCGGAGAAAGCGCCAAACGAGTCCCCGGCGGGAAATTCGTTTTCAAAAGGCGCCAACCCGCACATACAGGCGGACTACTCGCAGGCAAGTCAAGTTGCTGCAGGATTCCTTCCCTCCAGGCGGTCCTAATGGCGGAGGACCAGTCCCTACTACCAGAGGCTGTTGCATGTGGCCCCAGCCTGAGTATGGTAAGTGGAGGGAAGGGGAAGAGCAGGGGACAACTCCATCGCTCTCACGGGTTACCCCGCCCCCCACCCCCCCCCCCCCCCGGAAAAAAAAAAAAAAAAAAAAAGGGGGGGGGGGAACCCAGGGGGGGGGGGGGGAGTCGGTGGTAGTCCCCTCATAAGGGGGGTAAAGGGGGTAAGCACCCTTGAGGGACGGGCGATAATGGGGTTTTTATCTCTCTCTGCTTTCCCCTTCTACAGCTCAAACCCACAGAGGCTACAGAAACAGCGACTAAACCTAAGAAGAAGTACTGCCGCATCTGCGGAACAAAAATCCCAACGGATTCAAACAAACTATTATGCCCCAAGTGCATTAAGAAAGTTATTGGTGAAGAATCCAAGCCGCTAGGGAAAGATTTTCTTGATTTCAAGAAAGAAGTCTCATCCACGCTAAAAGCACTACAATCATCCATAGATGGGATGAGACAGGCGGACCAACCATCCACGTCAGGATACCGCACAAAAACGACAAGAGTTCAAACGGTCACTAGGGCAGTGGAAGAATCCTCAGATTCAGACTCCCAAGATGAGGAAGGAGAACTCCTAGGAGACAGTTCGGATTCAGAAGGGCATGACAGTGGGGTTCAAGAAAAAGTGACCAGACACCTATTCCCATCGGAAGAGACGGAGGAACTTCTAAAGGCAATATACGTAACAGAAGACCTACAAGAAAAGGAAGAAACAAGATCAGTAAGAGACCGACTATATAGAGGACTTCAGGTGCCGAAGACGCGTACCTTCCCAGTCCACCACTCCCTAGAAGGGATCATCAAGAAGGAATGGGAATGTCCAGAAAACAAACTTTTTTTCCCGAAGGCTTTGAAAAAGAGATTCCCCTTTGATGAAGCAGTTGAGGTTTGGGCCAAATGCCCAAAAATTGACGCACCCCTAGCCAAAGTATCAAAAAAGTCGGACCTGTCCTTCGAAGACATGGGCCACTTAAAAGACCCGATGGATAAGAAGATCGACGTGACGCTTCGGAGGGCTTATGAAGCAGGGGCAGCATCCTTTCAGCCTAGTATGGCCAATACCTGTGTGGCTAGGAATGTGTCATTCTGGCTCGAACAGCTTAGGGGACAGCTGGAAAAGGTCCCGGGGAGCGAAGAAGCTCAGGATTCCCTACTCTTAATAGAGAAGGGGGTGGCCTACATGGCAGATGCAGCAGCAGAAGGAGTACGAATCGCAGCCAGAACTACTGGCCTGGTAAACTCTGCAAGAAGAGCCCTCTGGCTTAAAACCTGGGAGGGGGATTATGCGTCTAGGAATAAACTGTGTGGTATCCCCTTCGACGGGAAGCTACTTTTTGGCCAGGAACTGGACAAGGTCCTGGAAAGGTCAGCAGACAAATCAAAAGGATTCCCCGCCAAGAAGAAGGAAAAACAGAAAAAGTTTTTTCGTCGCCCAAGAGGCGACACACAACCCAAAGGGGGAAAACCCAATACCCAGAAGAAGTGGGTATACAATAAAGGCAGGGGTAGACCAAACAACCTCTTCCAGAACAACAGCAGCAATGTCGGCAAGCCTCAGTGACGCCAGAAGGCCGGTAGGGGGGAAACTGAGATTTTTCTCTCCCCAATGGGAAGAATTCTGCACCAATCATTTCATAGTGAATATCATCAAGGAAGGTTACAAGATAGAGTTTGTAACAAATCCTCCCCACAAATTTCGGGTAACCTCTCTACCAGGAACACCTCCGGCAAAGGAAGCCTGGGATATATCCATATCAAACCTACTACAGGAGGAGGTAATAAAGGAGATACCCTTAGCGCATCAAGGGGAAGGGTTTTTCTCCAGAGTCTTTCTAAGACCAAAACCTTCAGGCAAACATCGCCTAATCCTGAACCTCAAGGACCTCAACCGAAGAGTAAGGTACAGGAGGTTCAAGATGGAGTCCATCTTCTCAGTGAGGACGCTACTTCCCGAAGATGCGTTTTTGGTAACACTAGATCTCCAAGACGCTTACCTACATGTGCCCATACACATAAAACATCAAAAGTTTCTGAGGTTCGCAACCAAGTCGGGGTCAAGGGTGCGTCTTTTTCAGTTCCAGGCACTCCCATTCGGAATCTCCTCGGCACCAAGAATCTTTACCAAGATCATGGCAGAGGTGGTCCAGGTCCTCAGAGTAAAAGGAGTCCAGATTATTCCCTACTTGGACGATTTCCTGATATACGGCAAGTCAGAGGCAGAAGTGTTGGGAAGTCTCAGAACAACAGAGAACTTCCTAACATCTCTGGGGTGGGTGATCAACACCCAGAAATCAAACAGAGTCCCTTCACAAGAGACAGTGTTCCTGGGTTACCGGGTCAACACAGTAACACAAAAAATCCTGTTACCAGAGAACAAGATTGTGAAGCTTCAAGAAGCTACAAAACGCCTGATAGACCTACGCCAGATATCAAGAAGAGAAACTATGATGGTACTAGGCCTCATGTCATCAGCCATCCCTGCAGTGCAGTGGGCTCAATTCCACATGAGACCCCTACAGAGACATCTTCTGAGTCACTGGAATGGGAAGACCGCGGAGCTGGACGGTTTAATACAGATCCCACCATTGGTAAAGAAGTCGCTAACCTGGTGGCTAAAGGGAGACTTATTATCTCAAGGGAGACTCTGGATGCCGACAGTACAGATCAGGATAACGACGGACGCAAGCCTCTTCGGTTGGGGAGCCCACATAGGACACCAGGTAAGACAAGGAACCTGGTGCCACTCTGGGGAGGAAGTATCCTCAAACATGAGGGAACTGGCGGCCGTAAGAGAGGCACTGATAGGATTCCAACAAGAGACAAAAGGGAAACATGTCCAAATCCAGTCAGACAACATGACGACAGTCTCTTACATCAACCACCAAGGTGGTACACGCTCAAAGCCCCTGATGAGAATAGCGCAGGAAATCCTATCGGAAGCGGAAGCAAACCTCTTATCCATTTCGGCAGTGCATATAAAGGGATCAGCAAATGTACTGGCAGACCTACTGAGCAGAAAGCAACTGGACCCAGCAGAGTGGGAACTAGATCAACAGGTTTTCAATCTGCTGGTACAAAAGTGGGGCACTCCGGAGGTGGACCTGTTCGCCACAGCGAACAACAGAAAAGTAAGGTCATTCTTCTCCCTACACAAGGAAAGAGAAGCGCTGGGCATAGATGCCCTAGCATTTCCCTGGAACTTTCGCCTGGCATACGCATTTCCACCGATACAACTGATTCCGAGAACTGTCAGGAAAATCCATCAAGAGGGGACGAGGGTAATACTGGTGGCACCCTTCTGGCCAAAACGAGCTTGGTTCTCCCCGGTGTGGAAAATGGCGGAGGAGGAACCCTGGATGTTACCAGCTCAGGAAGACCTTCTGGCTCAAAAAGGAGCGCATCACCCCTCCAGTCAGACGCTACAACTAGCGGCATGGATCCTGAACGGAGCATACTTTTAAATAAAGGACTCTCTACAAGGGTCACGGAAGTACTGCTCCAGAGCAGGAAACCCGTAACCAGGAGGATCTACAACAAGATATGGAAGACGTACAGACTTAAGATGGAGCACAGCAACAAAAATTTAAAAGACATTAGCACAGTGCTAGAATTTTTCCTGGACGGAGCAGACAAGGGTCTGGCTGTAGGTACCCTTAAAGTACAGGCTGCAGCACTGTCTATTTTCCTGGAAAAACCTATAGGAGATGATCCTTTAGTGAAGAGACTCTTCAAATCTATACAAAGGTCCAGGCCTAGCAAAAATCTTAGCTTAGCCCCTTGGGACCTAACATTAGTACTTCAGGCACTCACCAAAACCCCTTTCGAACCATTGGAGGAATCTAACTTGAAGTATCTTACTCTGAAAGCGGCTTTCCTTGTGGCAATTACTTCAGCTAGAAGGGTGAGTGACCTACAGGCTCTATCCATGAAGGAACCATTCCTAAAGATTTTTCCGGACAAACTAATCTTGAGGACGGATCCTCTTTTCCTTCCGAAGGTATCATCAAATTTCCATCGGACGCAAGAGGTAGTTCTTCCGTCATTCTGTCAAAATCCAACCTCACCAGGTGAGGAAGTTTTTTCTACACTGGATGTCAAGAGGTGTATCTTGCACTACATAGAAGCTACCAGGGAAATCAGGAAATCAGCTAACTTATTTGTCCTTTTTGGAGGTACTCAGAAAGGTGAAGCAGCTTCTAAATCATCCATAGCCAGGTGGATCAGGATGGCCATCCACACCGCCTACACAGGACAAAATAAAAGTTTACCTGCCGGCATCAAAGCTCATTCCACCCGAGCTATATCAACATCTTGGGCAGAAAAGGCTGGGGCCTCAGCAGAACAAATCTGCAAGGCAGCCACTTGGGCTAGTGATTCGACATTCGTCAAACACTACAGGGTCGACCTGGTCTCCGCCCAGGATCTATCCTTCGGTCGCAAAGTACTCCAGGCAGTAGTCCCACCCTAGGTATGCATCGTTGGGGTCTCATGTGACCGTCCTGGAGGATGACTGGGGAAAGAATAAGTTATTACCTGATAACTCCCTTTCCAGGAATCCTCCAGGACGGTGGACCCCCACCCTATTAATGTTTGGTATACTTAGAATTTATAGTTTGAGCTAGTCGCTTAAGCAGGCCAGTTCATCTTTTTACAACTGTGGGGCAGCCTGGGAGGCGGCCTTTTAAACCTAACTGTGCTTGTGTTTCCTGTAGGAGGAGGAGCCATCTCTCTCATGTGACCGTCCTGGAGGATTCCTGGAAAGGGAGTTATCAGGTAATAACTTATTCTTTTTTTTTCTTTTTGCGTGAAACCCAATGTAATATATCTAGATATAAGTTATAGTATGAGCATTATGTATAAAGCTGTGAATAGTGCTATTTGCTTTCACTTTATACAGTGCATCTGGAAAGTATTCACAGCGCTTCACTTTTTTCCCATTTTGTTGAGTTATAGCCTTATTACAAAATGGATTAAATTAATTATTTTCCTCAAAATTCTACAAAAAAATACCTTGTAATGACAACGTGAAAGAAGTTTGTTTGAAATCTTTGCAAATTTATTTAAAAAGAAACGAAAAAAAAAAAAAAATCCCATGTACATAAGTATTTACAGCCCTTGCTCAATACTTTGTTGAAGCACCTTTGCACCAATTACAGCCCCAAGTCTCTTTGAATATTATGGTATAAGCTTGGCACACCTATTTGTGGGCAGTTTCTCCCATTGTTCTTTGCAGGACTTCTCGAGCTCCATCAGGTTGAATGGGGGTGCACAGGCATTTTCAGATCTCTACAGAGATGTTCAATCGGGTTCAAGTATGGGCCACTCAAGGACATTCACAGAGTTGTTTTGTAGCCACTCTTTTGTTATCTTTGCTGTGTGCTTAGGGCCCTTGTCCTGTTGGAAGATAAACCTTCCCCCCAGTCTGTGGTCCAGAGCACTCTGGAGCAGGTTTTTATCAAGGATGTCTCTGTACATTGCTACATTCATCTTTCCCTCTATCCTGATTAGTCTCCCAGTTCCTGCTGAAAAAAAACATCCCCACAGCATGATGCTGCTACCACCATACTTCACTGTAGGTACGGTATTGGCCAAGTAATGAGCGGTGCCTGGTTTCCTCCAGACATGACACTTGCCATTCTGGCCAAAGAGTTCAATCTTTGTTTCATCAGACCAGAGAATTTTGTTTCTCATGGTCTGAGAGTCCTTCTGGTGCCTTTTTGCAAACTCCAGGCGGGCTGTCGTGCCTTTTACTGAGGAATGGCTTCCGTCTGGCCACTCTACCATACAGGCCTGATTGGTGGACTGCTGCAGAGATGGTTGTTCTTCTGGAAGGTTCTCCTCTCTCCACAGAGAAACGCTGGAGCTCAGTCAGGGAGGTGACCAAGAACTCGATGGTCACTGACAAAGGACCTTCTCCCACGTTCTCTCAGTTTGACTGGGCGGCCCGCATTAGGAAGATTCCTGGTGGTTCCAAACTTCTTCCAATTACGTATGATGGAAGGCACTGTGCTCATTAAGACCTTAAATGCTGCAGACTTTTTTCTGTACCTTCCTCAGATCTGTGCCATCAATTCAATCCTGTCTCGGAGGTCTACAGATAATTCCTTGGACTTCATGGCTTGGTTTGTGCTCTGACATGCACTGTTTACTGTGGGACCTTATGTAAACAGGTGTGTACCTTTCCAAATAATGTCCAATCAATTGAATTTACCACAGGTGGACTCCAATCAAGTGGTAGAAACACACAAGGATGATTAGTGGAAACAGGATGCACCTGAGCTCAATTTTGAGTGTCATGGCAAAGGCTGTAAATACTTGTGTATGTGATTTTTTTTTTTTTTAATATATTTGCAAAGATTTCAAACAAACTTATTTCACATTGTAGGCATGGGGTATTGTCTGTAGAATTTTGAGGAAAATAATGAATTTAATCCATTTTGGAATAAGGCTGTAACATGACAAAATGTGGAAAAAGTGAAGCGCTGTGAATACTTTCCGGATGCACTGTATAACCGCTATTTCCATGATTCCGCTTTTGATTATTGTAACATATCTCATCTTAATAAAGTTGTTTTTTCGTCATTTAAAACAAAAAAGTGCATGTGGATATAAAATATAACATACAGGTATATCTACAATAATAAAAACACCATCCACTGTGCAACAACAATGTGATACAAGAAGCATTTTACTAAAAAAGTGTTGTACCTACAAAGAAATACAACTGTCAACACACAATGAAGAGGTTGCAGCGGTGGAGACCCAGGGGAGTAAAATAATAAATTGCAGAACAGTGAGAGGAGAGTACAATAAATGGCTCTGTGCCTGGAACCATGGAATCCTCTGGAGTTTTAGTTTATATTGAACTGGTTATTTTTACCATAATAAATATAATTTTTTGTAAAGTATAGAAAACATGTAGAAGAGAAGAACGTTTGCATTCCAAATCCTAACTTTTTTCTTTAGGACATTTTTAAAAAATATCACATTGACACCACTTTAAAACTTATCATAGTGAATTATATAAATTCTACAGATATATAATTTCTGGCTTTGTGTGAAAATAGCTCAACTGGCTGTAGCTCATTCATGCACATTTTTTTATTATAGGGGGAAGATGATGATCTAGATATGCATGACGTTGTGAATCCTCCTCTAGTAAACTTTCACAATCCAGTTTATGGAGCCAACGTTTTCTTTGACCAGTTTGAGGTAATAATGTTTAACGTTGTAATTTGCTGACCGTTTAAAATGGAACTAAGAACATAGAACAAACATAGGGCGCTTCTGGTAAAGAGATTAATCCTCAATAAAGAAAAGGGGGGGGGGGCTCCGTGGTCATACAGGGGGTGCTACACTGACACTGGGGCAGCTCTTCTGGAGAGTAGAAGCAACTCCAACTAATAGGACAAGAAAAGGAGAAGGCGCCTCAAAGTGCAGCATAGACATCCTTCATCGGCACACAAAGATGTAAAAGGATACAGGATGGACATCTATGGTAGGCACATAACAGCATCACTCTGGGTCCGTTCCTGACCCTGTGGCTCCATCTCCCTTGATCATCCAGTGGGGGATGGTGGTCTGACGAAGGAGCTCTATTGCACATGCCCTGAAATGCGTTACCGCCCCCTGACGTCACTAAATGCGACCGATGCGGTCCACGAGCGAAGCATGCGCTCCACTGCGGCCTCAAGCGGAAGTACTTTCCCTGTTTGGGCTCACCTATTCCACCACCACCCTGCTGCTAGACGGCCGAGGGAGACGGAGCCACAGGGTCAGGAACAGACAAAAAATTATGCTGTTATGTGCATGCCATACACATCAATCCTGTAGGTTTTACATCTTTGTGTGCCGATGAAGGTTGTCTATGCTGCACTTATAGACGCCTTCTGCTTTTCTTGTTTAAAATGGAACTGAAAGCTTTTTTTAACAACTTACAAATAGGCAAACTATTTATCACAGAGGAGACACGCAATGTATTTTCTGCAATAAAATCCATCTGCCTGTTTGCTTGCAGTCTTTTGTGGCATGTAAACTGAGTTGCGCATGCACTGCTAACTGTAAATCACCGTCACGGTCCATATGTGCCAGGATGGCACTGCCCTCAGCTGTAAAGGAGAATTTATTTCTGCTTCAAATTGGTATTAAATCCCAAAACAAAAATGTAGTATATTGCAGCTTGTCATTGATTAGCAATGGTGGCTGCATTAGTTTTCTTTTTTTTAGGCTTTTTCCCTTCTGTTTTCACCTGGTGATATCTGGCCAGTACCACTCTTATTATTTTATGGTGCCTACACTCTGGATGAAAGAGCAACAGACTTTGGCCAGCTCTGTCACTCTGGGGGGAGGGGAGTGTTAGATGTACTACAAGTTTAGATATATTAACAAACTGAAGCCAAACTCCAGCTAATAATTTTGAAGCAGTTACAGCAACAGTTTTGTTCCTTTTGGGATAAAGGTTTTACATAAATAAAAAGTGACCATTGTAAGTGTTATATTCTCCGTGTTGTGAGAGACACAGGACTCTGGTCTGGAACAACGGTTGTTTATTCAGGACTCACTGTACACTCCAACATGCATTACAGGACAGCTCTGCATATCAATACATCTCTACATGTGTCTAAAGATGGCCACTCTGCCCCTTGACCCTTGTCATCACTCCTGGGTGGAGCCAGCCTTAAAGTGACAGTACATGTGAAACCCTTCAGGTATAACAGTAAGCATCCCTGTTAGTGTTAAATGGGTTGTCTCGACCCTCTAACTGCTACATCTGCAGGACAGCTTGTTCTGTTGAAAAACAATAGACTTACTGGCAGGATCACCACCAGATGAAAAGACAGCCTAAAAGAAGAAAAATAATGCAGCCATCACATCTAAGAACTGGTAATCGCAATATAATAAATGTCTACCTTTGGGTTTAATACTGCATTTAGTAGGCAGAAACATCCCTCATTGCTCCCAGTGGTATGCAAAACATATCTGTTTTGTAGTACATTATGTGGTTGATCTACTAAAGGCAAATTTACTGTGCAATGCAAGTGCATTTGCTCTAGATCTGAGGGGAGGGGGCGTGGCCGAGCAGCGGATGTAGTTGGACGCCTCTACCTTCCTCTCCGCCGGAAATCCGTGCTTTTACCCTGAAGGCATCTTTCCTATCGGATCAGTCTCTGCTCAGTACAAAGGGCTTCCTGGTTAGCTGGGCTACTTCACTAACAGTTCTGCCAGCTCCGCGAACGTGTCTAAACAGCTTAAAGATAACTGCTCCTCAGCCGAGGACATGGGCCAAGATCAGACATACAAGAATCTGAGCCTGCACTCGGGACATTCTTTCTGCTGTCACCTCCTATAATTTCTCCATCATGGCCCTGACAAATGAGCTAAAGGGGTTTAGGCTGAAATCACATTTGTTAGACAGGATATGCAGAAGTTGAGGGAGCGAACATCCACTTTAGAAGGGCGAATAAGCACTACTGAGGATGATATGGCACCACTCCAAAAAGATGGTAAATATAATGTCCATCTTACGGTACAACATGCTGCTCGTTTGTATTATCTGTAAAATGGACTGCGCCGCAACAACGTGTATGCCATTGCTATTCCTGAGCGGGCATAAGGCAAGAACCCTGTGGCCTTCATTGAGCAATAGCTCAACTTTGTCTTTTAAAAAATATCCAATATACTCAATTTATATCATATATTTTGGCCAAAATGTATTTAGCTACGTCTTTGACAAAAAAAATCTCAATGAGCGTATTTTTATTGGTTTGCGCAAAAGTTATAGCATCTACAAACTATGGTGTAAATACTGAAATTTATGCAGCTTTTACTTTCTGACTGCCTACCTCATTTCATGAAGTGCTAAAATGGCAGGGCAGTACAAAACACCCCAAATTACCACTTTTTGGAAAGTAGACATCCTAAGGAATGTCCTGAGAGGCATGTTGAGCTCATTGAATATTACATTTTTTTGTCACAGGTGTTTGAAAAAAGACAAACAAAAATATATATATATTTTTTTTTACACAAAGTTGTCATTGAAATGATATATTGCTCACGCATGCCATGGGTATATGTGTAATTACACCCCAAAATATATTCTGCTGCTTCTCCTGAGTACAGGGATACCACATATGTGAGACTTTTTGGGAGCCTAGCTGTGTACGGGACCCCGAAACCATTCACCACTTTCAGAATTAAAAAAGTATTAATATTTTTCCCGAAATTTGTGACAAAATATAAACTATTCCATGGACTCACCATGCCTCTCAGCTAATAGCTTGGAGTGTCTACTTTGCAAAATGGGGTCATTTGGGGGGGGGGGGGTTTGAGCTATCTTGAAGTTTCAGGGCCTCTGAAACTGTGACAGCTATTGCGAAGCCCCCTGATGACGTAGATTGGCTACGAAACATGTAGGCGGAGCTACCCTGCGATAGACGTCACACCCCGGAAGAGGTCCACCACTCGTTCAGCGGCTCCGGTGTCTTGCTCAAAGAGTTTTATTCCTTGGCTATTTATTTTCTTCATTTTGGTGAGTGCAATTTAATCTTGAATAAAAGCACCTTATTTAAACTTACTTCACAATGAGCTTCCTTTTCATTTTATATATCTGAAACTTGCTTTGGAATGACCGGTTAATGGCATTAAGAGAAAGTCATCCTTTCCATTGGATTGCATACTGCTGCTTACTGCATGTCATCTTGGAGTTCCAAGTGATGTTCCCTAAGACTTGATTGATCACCCTTGTCATGGTGATCCACAGCTTCTGGTAAGAGGCACATTTATCTGGTGGAGGTGTAGGCTGCTCACCGATTGAAGAGTTATATGCACACACAGCAGAATGGTGGAAGTTTGAATACTTTGATACCTGAACTCTGTCACTGTATCATAATGGACATCTACAGCTATATTTATGTATACTTCTAAGCGATGCATTTTATATTTAATTTATCTTGTCATTTATTGATTGATGCAGGCTGCTATTATTGTATAAGCGCAGTTGTCTTTTCTTTTTAAATTGGAATAAACAGACACTTTTTTGTACCAGCGTCTGGCTTTACAGGCAACTAAGTACGGCGCCAAAAGCTGGTCGTTAAGGTTCACCCCTCCCATATTAAGGTTATAGTCGTGGACACAGAGGGGTTTCTCAATAACGCCAGTTGCCGTAGTAATTTGGACTGTCGTGTCTGCGTGAAGGGAGGACAGAATGAAAACATCCTGTGTATCCCTCCAATTCACTGCAAGCAATTTGTCAATTTTCAAGCAGGCTCTCTCCCCCAGACTAAGAATTTACAAGCCGTTGGGGGAAGCCCCGGCGATTAGGTCTCACGGTGCCACATGCGCCAATTTGCAATTCGAGCAGGTGACTAAATAGTGGCACGCTTGTGTAAAAATTGTCCACGTACAAATGGTACCCCTTTCCGGATAAGGGTGACACCAAGTCCCAAACTATCTTGCCGCTGCTCCCTATGTAGTCTGGGCAGTTGGGGGGCTCCACAGTGCTATCTTTTCCCTCGTAAACCCGGAAACTAACTGTATAGCCTGTGGCCCTGTCACACAGCTTATACAGTTTGACCCCGTATCTGGCACGCTTGCTAGGGAGATACTGTTTCATAGCAAGGCGGCCAGTAAACTTAATCAGGGACTCGTCAACGCAGACAACTTGTTGGGGGGTAAACAAGGCTGCAAACCGCTGATTGAAGAGGTCTACGAGGGGCCGAATTTTGTGGAGCCGATCATATTCAGGGTCTCCCCGAGGACGACAGATTTCATTGTTGTTGAAATGCATAAATCGCAGAATTTGCTCATATCTCGCCCTGAACATGGAGGCAAAGTACACGCGCATATGGTGAATTGGGCTAGTGGACCAATATAGCCGCAATTCACTCTTTATGGTTATGCCCATGTTGAGGGAAAGGCCCAGAAACGTCTTAAAATCGGAAACCGTTATAGGTTACCAGCCGAATTGCCTGGCAAGGGATGAATTTGGGTTGACGGCGATAAATTGACCAGCGTATAAATTTGTTTGGTCCACAATAGATCTGAAAAGATCTTCAGTGAAAAACAGCTCATTAAATTCAGGGGAGTAAAATTGGCTGTTTCCACATGGATTCCAGGTTGGGCAGTGAATGGGGCGCTGTAGTATCAGTGGGTTGCCAATCAGGGTATGCCAGCGCATCAGGGAGGGCACTATGGGCTCTACTGGCCTGTCTTCGAATACGCGGTGGCTGCGGGCCACTACTTGTGCTAGCCACCGCACCAGCTTCAACTGCACTTATGGGACTCACCACGTCACCAAGTGTTACTACAGTGCTGGTTGTACTAGGTGCAGGATGTACTAGGCCGCTGGTGCTCGCCAGGCCACCAGAAGGCTGAGCGGCACTAGTACCGACACTCTGCTCAATATGAGCACGCTGCGATCTCTGCACCTCAGGAACTCCAGAATGGGGTCGGGTACGTCTGGTTCTAACAGGGACCCATCCGTCGTCAGAGCTGTTTGTCAGGGAGCCGCTGCTCTCTTCAGGTTCGTATACTGACCCTGATTCTGCCAGTGAGGCTTCCCCATAGTTTTCATCTGACATGGTCAGTATACTGTAAGCCTCTGCACTACTGTACCACCGTTTGGTCATTTTAGGAACTAAATTTACCGGTACAGTAGTGTGAATCGCAGGTAAAAAAAAGCACCTGGTTGTCGAGGACTATTTCAACCGCTACAAAAAAAACTGCTAATGCTAGCAGGGATCAGGCCTGACTCTGCTAACACAGCAGTTTTGTGTTGTTGTAAGTGACAGTAATCTATTAATTACTACACTTGCCTGGGTGGGGTGGGCTGGGCGGAGGGCTAAACGCAGGTGCTGGCAAGAATCAGTGCTGACCGTGCAAACACCGCATTTTGGGGACGCTAATATAGTTCTGATCAGATCCGATATTGATCTGTTCAAAGAACTAGTAATGGAGGTGTATGTATGTGGTAATCAAGAGGTTATTTCTAACTATGCGCCAGGGATCTGCGCTATCTTAGACTGACGCTAACACTAACTAATGTCACCTGTGACACTAATGATAGTCATCAGAAAAAAAACTGTACACTATAAAAGTGTCACTGTGAGAGCCATGAAGGGGTTAACTGGGGGTGATCAGGGGGTTAAATCGTTATGGGGGGGCGGGTATCCTAACCCTAAAAGTAACAGCCGTAAGGGCTAAACCTGGTCACAAGTCACACTGATACAGGTATATAGGAAACTGCTATATACTGTATGCAGTGTGCAATGTGACAGGAGGGAAGGGGTTAACTGGGGTGATTAGGGGGTTAAATCTTTATTGGGGGGGGTGGCAGGTATCCTAACCCTAAAAGGAATGGCCATAAGGGCTAAACCTGGTCACAAGTCACACTTATACGGGTATATAGGAAAATGCTATATACTGTATACAGTGTGGGTTGTGACAGGAGTAGGGGTGATCAGGGGGGGAAAAGGGGGTTAAATCTTTATTGGGGGGGTGGTGGGGACCCTAAACCTCCTTGGGACAGAAACTAATTTGCTAGCGCTAACTCAAGTCACAATCACACTAATACAAAATACAGTAAAACACTATATTACCTGTATATTAGTGTGCAATGTGACAGGGGGGAGGGGTTAACTGGGGGTGATCAGGGGGTTAAATCTTTATTGGGGGGTATCTTAAGTATAAAAGAAAGGGCCACAAGCGCTTAACCTGGTCACAAGTCACACTTATACGGTTATATAGGAAAATGCTATGTACTGTATACAGTGTGTGTTGTGACAGGGGGTGTAGGGGTTAACTGGGGGGGGCGATTGGGGGGTTAAATGTGCCTATCTACTGTGTATGTGTGTGCTGGTGCACTACTCACAGTTTAGATCCGCTCTCTCCTCTCGATGAACCCAAAAAGGATTTGGGGAGGGGAGTGCAGGTCTTTTCTGTGCCTGTGTTTACATGACACAGGCACAGGTCAGTATCTGATTGGGCAGGACCGATCAACAGGTCCAGGTCAAAAAGCATTGGCCTGATGACTGATCGGTTCTGAACCCAATCAGATCATCAGCGGTGCCGGGGGCGTGCCCCAGAGCGGCGGGAGCGAGCAACGTACCGATAGGTCGCTTTGCCTGTAGGGGGCTGACTGCCGCAGTATATAGTCGTGCGGCGGTCGGCAAGTGGTTAAGCGCTGCTAATGTGAACATTGTTTTTCATTTTATTCCATATTTGACTTTATGTGGACAATGGAAGCATGAGTAAATGGCTACTATCTGTTTTTGGCAAGGATGCATTCTGGTACAGTAAACCCCCCTCCATTGCGGGGGTTACGTTCCGGACCCAGCCGCGAAAAGTGAAAAACCGCGAAATAGAAAAACCCTATTAAAATGCATTGTAGGCATGTTTTTTTTACTGTCACTGTCCGTGTAAAAGCATTTTAAGGTATTTAAACACACTTTTAAAACAATAGAAACTCATTTAAACACATAAAAGATACTGAGAGAAATAGCAAGAGCTATGGAAAACACAAAAATATTTCATTTTTAATGATTTATATAGTAAAATAACATTACAAAAAAAACCGCAATATACCGGGACCGCAAAAACTGAACCGCGATGGAGCGGGGGTTTACTGTATATGTTTGCTATGGAAAGGGTGCCAGCATGCCCCTTACCAACAGGCAATCACCCTCGCCCCCTTCTGTTCTAACTGTTGAAATATAAAGATAGAGATGCTATTCTCTCTAAGGCCAGAAGCCTGAGTGGTACTCTAGTCATCGATAACTCTAAGATATCCTGTTTTCCAGATTTTTCTGCAGAGTTGCAGAAACAGTGTGCCAAGTTCCAAGATGTTAAACAACTCCGTTAATTGAATCTGCAATACGCTATGCTTATTGCTCGTATACGGTTGCTCGCCAAAGGAGAGGTGCATTTTTGACAGGCCTGCTTCTGCAACACAATGGCTGGATCAGGTAGAATAGTCACTTCGTGCAGAGATGTCTCAGCACCCTACTACAACCTGATCCTTTAATACTACAATTGTTTTCCTTTTATTTCCTAATTATGGCTCAGTTATTCTGTGCCTAGGCATAATCCAGATGGCACTACAGTTGTTTCCAGCGTGCACTGGCTTCAAGTTTTCTGCTATCTACTGCTTTGTGAAGCTATATACCTTTCAAGGTCTTACCTTGCCCTCCTGTTGGCAGCCATCTTGGACAGGTACAGACTGCTGCCTCTTATAAACTCTAATTGCATCACCACTTTTCTGCTGCTTGAGTGTCGCACAGTGATGATGGTGCACACCTGACTATATCAATCACCTGATGGGTTGCAGACCTTGCCCTTGCGTTTGTGCTCCAAGGTGCATCACTGCTAGCAGTCTTCTGTTTTCCGTGCTCCTCCATTTTTGATCAGGCTTGGCTGACGACTCTCCTGGCTCTCGACCCCAGATTGGCAGGTGACCCGCTTCTGGACTCAAACCCAGCTTGGATGACCACCCACTTTTGGACTTGACCCTGGCTGTTCCTGATCTCGCTGCTTTTTTTTGCTGTGCGTTTATTGTTGTTTGCTCCAATAAACTGCCTTATTTTTCCTGCATCTCTGTGTGGTCTGGTTTCCTGGCACCCTGACAATACCACCTTTTCAAGCTTCCACTTTTAGACCCCCCCCCCCCCCCCCATGCTTTTTTTTTTTTTTTTTTGCAATGGTTGGGGACCCTGTTGGTTCTGTGTGTGTGTGTGTTTTTTTTTTCCCATGAACCTCCAATACTGTGATCGCATGTTTTTTAAGGAGCCCTACCTGAGATCTCATTTGAACAAATTGTCTATAGCCCTGTCCCTGGTGTGGTCTCTTGCATGGTGGAGAGCAGTTACACTTACTATCTATTTAAAATGCACACTGTGCTGGGATGATACTGCAAGGTCGACATCTATGGAGAACATTGTCTATCACCCTCTATGGCTACTACTTTAACCTCCCCCCGTCCGCGCTACAGCCTATATACGGCTGCAGCGCGGACTCGAATTTTCGGGAGGCCGTTTTTAAACGGCCTCCCAGTGACACGCCCCCAGCGCGCTCCCACGAGCGCGCTGCGGGGAAAATCTGTGTCGGCCGTGTCCCTTGGACACGGCCGATCACAGATCGTGGTGAATGGCCAATCACAGCGGCCATTCACCACGTGATCTGGCCGTCCAATGAGCGATGATCTCATATGTAAACATATGAGATCATCTCTCATCGCCGGCGCTCCTTCCTCACACGAAGCCTGCAGTGTGAGGAAGGAGGGGGAGCCTCACAGCGCCGGGGACACAGGAGAATGTAATCAGGGCACCGATCACCAGTGCCCTGATTACTGCAAGGTAAAAACACACACACAGTGCCCCCCCATCAGTGCCCACAGTGCCCGCCATCAGTGCCCCCCATCAATGCCCACAATCAGTGCCCATAGTGCTGCTAGTCAGTGCCCATCAGTGCCTGCTCATCTAGGCACTGATGAGCACTGACTGGCAGCACTATGGGCACTGAGTGTGGGCACTGATGGTGCTCCCTATCAGTGCCGCTCATCAGTGCCACCCGTCAGTGTCCAATGCCATCCGCCAGTGCCCATCAGTGCCGCCTCTCAGTGCCCATCAGTGCCGCCTCTCAGTGCCCAGCAGTGCCACCTGTCAGTGCCCAGCAGTGCCACCTCGCAGTGCCGCCTCTCAGTGCCCAGCAGTGCCGCCTCTCAGTGCCCAGCAGTGCCGCCTATCAGTGCCCAGCAGTGCCGCCTATCAGTGCTCATCAGTGCCGCCTCTCAGTGCCGCCTATCAGTGCCGCCTATCAGTGCTCATCAGTGCGGCATATTAGTACCTCCTCATCAGTGCCCATAAGTGCCACCTCATCAGTGCCCATAAGTGCCACCTCATCAGTGCCCATCAGTGCAGCCTATCAGTGCCCATCAGTGCCGCCTCATCAGCGCACATCAGTGAAGGAGAAAAATTTATTTTCAAAATTTACTCGCAGAAAATAAGAAAAACTTTTTTTTTTTTTTCAAAATTTTTTGTCTTTATTCTTTTTTTTTGTAAAAAATAAAAAACCCAGAGATGATTAAATACCACCAAAAGAAAGCTCTATTTGTGTGAAAAAAATGATAAAAATTTCAAATGGGTACAGTGTAGCATGACCGCGCAATTGTCATTCAAAGTGTGACAGCGCTGAAAGCTGAAAATTGGCCTGGATGGGAAGGGTGTTTAAGTGCACAGAAGGCAAGTGGTTAAGAGTATTATCCTGGATTGTTAGAGGACTTAGAAATTCAAGGAAAAAAAACAGGCAGTATTTAGAAATGTCAAAAGACTGGGGGCTGCTATTATATGTCTTCAGGAGGCGCATCTAACTCCCACACCCAAGCCTACCTTCTCCTCTTGTTTGTTTAGCCATCAGTACCATGCTACCCATTTTCCTACTCCAGGGTCGTGAGGAGTCTCATTCCCCAAGAGACTCGATTCTCATGCAGTCATTCTCTTATTGACCCAGAAGGTTGCTATATTTTGTTATTTACCATACATGAGTTGACATGTATACTAGAGTGTGCCTATATCCCCCCGCCTTTTTCATCCGAGGTCCTCAAGATTCTGGAGAGCTTCATGGTACATGTCCCAGATACTCTGCTATTAGCGGTTGGGGACTTCAACTATTTAGACCTAGGGTGGGATAAACTATTGGCCCCTCCCCACGTTCCCTCCATGGGTGAAGGGCCTACTTCTTTTGCTCGTCTACCTGGGGAACTCGGATTAATGGATGTGTGGAGGATGCCTCACCCAGATACCCAGTGGCGTACCTAGAGCATTTGGCACCCGGGGCGGATCCTATATCTGGCACCCCCCCCCCCCACTTTAAAATGTAAAAACACCCGCAAAAATTTGTAATGTCTCCAAGAATATTTATTGCACAAATTTCCCAGCCCCCCTATCACAGTGCCCTTTGCAGTCTGCCCCCTCCCCCCTGTCTCTCTAATCACAGTTCCCCCTTTTGCACTCTCTGCCTCCCCTGCACAGTCCTACCTTTGGCATAGATAGATAGCTAATACTATTATCAATGTGTTTAAGTGTGAGTAAGAGATTGGAGACATGCTAAAGGAGATATTCAGAGACTGAGGACATGATGCAAGAGATGGTAAGAGACTACGGACCTAAAACAAAAGAAATCAGATACTGAGGACATGATACAAGAGATGGTCAGAGACTGAGGACATGATACAAGAGATGGTCAGAGACTGAGGACATGATACAAGAGTTGGTCAGAGACTACGGACCCAATACAAGAGAAATCCAAGACTGAGGACATGATACAAGAGATGGCCAGAGACTGAGGACATGATACAAGAGTTGGTCAGAGACTACGGACCCAATACAAGAGAAATCCAAGACTGAGGACATGATACTAGAGATGGTCAGAGACTGAGGACATGATACAAGAGTTGGTCAGAGACTACGGACCCAATACAAGAGAAATCCAAGACTGAGGACATGATACTAGAGATGGTCAGAGACTGCAGACAACACACAGGAGATGGTCAGAGACTGAGGACATGATACTAGAGATGGTCAGAGACTGCAGACAACACACAGGAGATGGTCAGAGACTGAGGACACGATACAAGAGATGGTCAGAGACTGAGGACATGATACAAGAGATGGTCAGAGACTTAGGACATGATACAAGAGATGGTCAGAGACTGAGGACATGATACAGGGGATGGTCAGAGACTGAGGACATGATACAGGGGATGGTCACAGACTGTGGACATGATACAAGAGATGGTCAGAGACTGAGGACATGATACAGGAGATGGTCAGAGACTGAGGACATGATACAGGAGATGGTCAGAGACTGAGCACATGATACAGGAGATGGTCAGAGACTGTGGACATGATCCAAGAGATGGTCAGAGACTGAGGACATGATACAGGAGATGGTCAGAGACTGAGGACATGATACAGGAGATGGTCAGAGACTGAGGACATGATACAGGAGATGGTCAGAGACTGTGGACATGATCCAAGAGATGGTTGGTCAGAGACTGAGGACATGATCCAAGAGATGGTCAGAGACTAAGGACATGATCCAAGAGATGGTCAGAGACTGAGGACATGATCCAAGAGATGGTCAGAGACTGAGGACATGATACAAGAGATGGTCAGAGACTGAGGACATGATACAAGAGATGGTCAGAGACTGAGGACATGATACAAGAGATGGTCAGAGACTGCAGACATGATACAAAAGAAGGTCAGAGACTGCAGACATGATAGAAGATAGAAGAGCATTAGGGGGGCCGGAGAGCACAGGGCAAGCAGAGAGCACTGGAGGAGCTGAAGGGCGCGGGGGGGGGGGGACTGGAGAGAATTAAGAGGGGTTTGAAAAGCATTGTAGGGGGGTTGGAAGGCGCAGGGGTGGAGAGCACTGGGGGGGGGACAGGGAAAACCAGGGGGATGGAGAGCATGGGGGGAACTGGAACTCACTGAGGGGGGAGGCAGGGAGCACAGGGGGGTGGAGAGCACTGGGGGAGCCAGGGAGCATAGGGGGGAGATGAAAAGCACTGCGGGGAGCTGAAGAGCACTGGGGGGCTAAGGAGCGCCGGGGGGGGCAAGATAACTGAGGGGTTAAGAGCAGGGGGAGTGTTAAGAGCAGGGGGTGTTAAGAGCAGGGGGGTGTTTAGAGCACTGGGGGGTGTTTAGAGCACTGGGGGGTGTTTAGAGCAGGGGGGGTGTTTATAGCAAGGGGGTGTTTAGAACAAGGGGGTGTTTAGAGCAGGGGGGGTGTTTAGAGCACTGGGAAGTGTTTAGAGCACTGGGGGGTGTTTAGAGCAGGGGGGGTGTTTAGAGCAGGGGGGGTGTTTAGAGCAAGGGGGTGTTTAGAGCAGGGGGGGTGTTTAGAGCACTGGGAAGTGTTTAGAGCACTGGGGGTGTTTAGAGCAGGGGGGGGGTGTTTAGAGCAGGGGGGTGTTTAGAGCAAGGGGGTGTTTAGAGCAGGGGGGGTGTTTAGAGTGGGGGGGGGTGTTTAGAAGGGGGGGATGTTTAGAAGGGGGGGTGTTTAGAGCAAGGGGGTGTTTAGAGCAGGGGGGTGTTTAGAGCGGGGGGGGGGTGTTTAGAGTGGGGGGGTGTTTAGAGCGGGGGGGGTGTTTAGAGCGGGGGGGGGGTGTTTAGAGCAGGGGGGGTGTTTAGAGCAAGGGGGGTGTTTAGAGCAGGGGGGGGTGTTTAGAGCAAGGGGGGTGTTTAGAGCAGGGGGGGTGTTTAGAGCAGGGGGGGTGTTTAGAGCAAGGGGCTGTTTAGAGCAAGGGGCTGTTTAGAGCAGGGGGGGGGGTGTTTAGAGCAGGGGGGGGGGGTGTTTAGAGCAGGGGGGGTGTTTAGAGCAGGGGGGGGTGTTTAGAGCAAGGGGCTGTTTAGAGCAGGGGGGGGGTGTTTAGAGCAGGGGGGGTGTTTAGAGAGGGGGGGGTTAGAGCAGGGGGGGGTGTTTAGAGCAAGGGGGTGTTTAGAGCAAGGGGCTGTTTAGAGCAGGGGGGGGTGTTTAGAGCAGGGGGGGGTGTTTAGAGCAGGGGGGGGTGTTTAGAGCAGGGGGGGGGGGGCTGGAGAGCACTAGGGGGCCAGCAAGTTGTATAGGAGAGAGGATGGGACAGCTGCATATAGATGATTTGATCTTTACATATTCCTCCTGCTGCCGCTAACTGACTGCAGGAGGGAGAGGAGAATCGGCCATTCAACAGCAGCAGGAGAAATACGGAAAGATGAATCCCTCTATATCCAGCTGTCCCATCTCCTCTCCAGTCCAGACAGTTACACAGAAGGAGGCTGCTCAGTGCTCACCTTCTTCCCGCCGGCCGCCGCCCCCGCGAGCAGCGTGGACTAAAGGAGCTGCAGCTCCTTCACACTCACTGAAATTCCGAGCAGCCTGACAACCCCCCAGCGCGTGGCACCCGGGGCGGGCCGCCCCCCCGTTAGTACGCCACTGCAGATACCATAATGTTTTCGTGCTTTCCAGCTACTTATGGTGGGTTATCCAGGATAGATTTGGGTCTAGAGAATGATGCAATGCTGCCACTAGTGGGCACCTCCAATTATGAGGGCAGACATATTTTTGATAAAATATCCGTTCTGGGTTGAGCTATTGGTACCTAATTTTCCTAAACTGCCTGGAAGTTGAACCCCTTTTAGATGTCCCTATTCCTTGAACAAGACCCAATACCAGATCTATTAGAGATCTTTTTTGTCAGAATATGGGCACTGTGGAACTGGGCACCATTGAGATGCAGCCAAGGCATATATGAGGAGGCAGTTTATTAAACGTATTTCTCACGTTAAGTGTAAAACCAAATCCTGGGAATCATTTATTCTTAAAGAGGCTTGTAGAGCAAAGGATGCATATGTAGCCAACTGACACATAATACCCAGCGGGCATGGCTGGAGACCCAATCTATGTCTAGGCAATTACAACTAAAGTATTTTGAGGAAGGGGAAACCGCATGGTCTTTGTTGGCAATGCTAATGCGCAACCAAAAAAGATTTCTTATACTGGAAGCTCAGGGCTCCCTTCAATTCCTGACAACTGATATTCTTAAGGTGTTTTGCAGCTTTTATGTAAATTTATTTTCTTCCAAGGTACAGCCCTCTGAGTCAGAGATTGTTGGTTTTCTCTGTGATTGTACACTGTCTTACTTGTCAGCCTTGGATGTTCAGCCCCATTAACAGAGGAGGAATTGCTCTTGGCTTTGGCACAATCTCATAATGGACAAGTCATGTACAAGCAAAAATGCTGTTTTCTCTTTCATTCATCGACGGACACAGCGCTCCATAAATCATAACTAGTGGTTTGTAGTGTCTCCTCCAGGAGTAGGACTAGGCAAAACAAACAAAAAAAAAACTCTGGCTACGCCCATGGGCCTTCCTCAGCTCGTATATAACCCCCCTCTCTGCTCTTGGTAACCAGTTTTAATACGTCTAGTCCAGGGTAAGGACCTAGGCTCCTGGGCTGGGATCTCTGGTCCTAGCAATTTTCTCCTTCCTTACATATTTTTTTGTTTTTTCTCTCGGGAGATCTACAGTCAATTGCGGGTCTGGGTGATGGACTGGAAAATCTAGATCCATTGGTCCCCCCAGCCCAGTCTGTGAGCGTGTGCAGACTTCAGCTACGCGCTAGGTCGGCCGTGACATAGCCTCACGGACATACGACTGGGCTTGGGTTTGAGTCACAGCGGTCCCTTGGCCGACAGCTCCCCTACTTCCGTGGTGAGGAGTTCTGTCTGGAGCGTTACCCGCACCATGGAAGGGTAAGTACAGTCCCCCCCCTCTCCCCTTTTGGTGGTTTTCTTTGGGGTGGACGCGGGTACCCTCCAGGAACGCTCCTGCTTGCAGGTTCCCTCCTCCTATCCTTAAATCCCTCACTGAGCTGGGCTTCCACCACTCCCATTCCCCTGTCTGGACCTAGAGTCTGGTGGTGGTCCCAGGGCAGAGAATGCAGCAGAGACCCCTGGTGTCTCCCCCACTATCCACACTCTGTAAGGGTCCTGGGATAGTGTGTGGCCCGCCCTGGTAGTCTGAAGGGATCCCAGTGTAGGAGACCCCTAGGTGCATGCCCTGCTGTTTGCAGTGTGGGTATAGTGCAGAGGGGGTCCCAATACAGAGTGCACAGCAGAGTCTCCCCTAAACGTGTGTCCTACCTTAAGGGGGGGTCCCCTTGCAGAGGGTGCAGGAAAGAACCTGGCAGCATACTTCAGTGTTTTTAGCTGATGGTGGCCATTTTCCCTTAGTCTGGCTGGTATCCGGCTGGTGGCCATATTTGTGTAGACGGATGATGTCCTGGGGGCCATTTTCCCTTAGTCTGGGAGATGCTGGAGACAACTGAAGCCTCGTGGGGATGCCGAAGCGCTTCCTCTTACTCCTTAGTTTCCTCTTCCTGTGCCTGGGACATATGAACAGGGATAGCGTCAATGATGATGCTGGGTTTGAATTCTCGGAGCTCCTCTGGTCGGTAGGGTGAGTCTTTAGGGGTCCCTGTTATCTCTCTCTCTCTCTGCTGATAGGTACCCTGAACCTTGAGGGGATCCTTTAGTGGTGCCAAAAGATCGTTTTTGTACTGCAAGGTCTTCCTTTCCTTATAGAGCCTTAGGGTCAAATCTCCCCCACTGACCCCCTCATTGAGGTGTCAGGTCCTTCGGAACCCCAGCTTCCCATAGTTGCACTGACGGTGGTCCTGCAGTCCGGGTGGAAGGCCCAGGAGGAAGCGCCCCCACCTTCCCCTGCTCAGGCGGTTTCATCTGATTCTGAGCCTGATGCCACCGTAAACGCTGCCCGTCCAGGGGGAATATCGTGCCCTCTGATCCATCCGATAGTGAGACTGGTCCATGGTCGCAGCAGCGAAAGAAAAATCACTGGTAGAAGCACTTATCACTGCAGTGCGGGAGACTTTAAAAATAGAGGATGTGGCTGATGTAGTCACGAACGTGGCTGTGTCGTTTGGTACACACAAGTCACATCGTACTTCAAAGGTGTTTCCTTATGTGCCTTATTTTGACAGGTTTTCCTGTAAGGAATGGGAACAACCAAAATTCCCTTTGTGGTCCCCAAACATTTTGCTATACATTACCCTTTTCAGGAGTAACTTTTAAAAAAAGTGGGCTAGTCCACCAGTGGTGTACCCTCCTGTTTCCAGGTTGGTGAAAGCAACCATGATCCCAGTAGAGGAATCCCCTTTAAGGACCCGTCTGACAAGAAAGCAGAGGCTGTGGCACACAGCATGTTTACTTTGGCTGGTGTGGCATTGTGGCCAGTCTTTGCCTCAGCCCTGGTGTCTCAAACCCTAACTGAATGGGCCAAGCCTTTGCGCCAGGGCCTAGGGGGTGAGCAGGTCCCCGCCGCTTATGTTGATTTTGCGGACCAGTTGGTTTGTGGGCTGCAGTTTATTTGTGATGCAGCTTTGGATACAGCTTCTGTGCTGTCCAAACCTTCTGTTTCAGCGGTAATGATTAGGCACGTGTTGTGGCTTAAGAATTGGTCCGCAGACCATGCCTCTAAGAAAGCGCTTATTGATCTACACTTTCAAGGTGATCGCTTGTTTGGGGCTACCCTGGATGACATCATTAAGGGTATCAAGGGAGGTAAGAGTACCCTCCTGCCACAGTCAAGGAAAGGCAGACGGGGGCCCTCCTTCTCAGCCCATAGAAAATTATTTGTGCTTCTGGGATGGAGAATAAGGGAAATAAATCTTTTAAATCTTCCCGGGAGGTTCCATGCAACCTTGGTCTGGTAAGCCTAGAGCTAGCTTCCCGGACCAGCAGACAAGACTCCTTCAGCATAAGGGTCTGCCATTATTGGGGTGGGGGGACATTTTCACTGGTTTTCGGCCCCGTGAACTTCTTAGGTGAGCAAAATGTTTCTTTTCGGGGTACCCAGAAAGGGGGACAAAGGTCCTTTTCAGGTTTTTAAGGTCTTGGAGTCTTCTTGTGCGGATTGAATTCCTGCAAAGGTTCAGGTGATATCTAAACTACCTAAGGTCCCACCTATCCTTGTCCAGGAAATTGATTTACCTAGGTCTGATTCTTTTTCTGACCAGGGTGGTTATTCCTGTGCACGAACGTCAGGGACCACAGGTCGTGATTCACCGGCTGCTGTCATACAGATAGTTCTCTTTCCCATTTTGCATACAGGTTCTGAGTCTGGTGGTATCCACCTTCAAGACAATTCTGTTTGCACAGTCTTACAATGCAGCTCCTTTAGCAGCTTCGGCTCCACAGGCGAATACCGAAGTTTTTGACGAGGCGTCCAAATGTCATGGCAAGGAATCCAGAGCGAGGATCTTCCAATCCTCCTGGTGACTGTAAACGTCACTTGGGGGCTTCCATCCACCTGTTATCTCCTGTGCAGTTGTTTCTTTGTGCAGATGAATGGCAATCAGATTGTTCCACTCTGCGAGGCATGCGATATTGACTGTTTTAACTTCATTAAAATGTAAAGTGGAGAGATTATGAAACGCCTGCTTGCATGAGAAAGAAAATAAATGTTGCCATCATATACGTTTCTTGATTGCGGTTTATAGAAGTGTCCTCCTCTAATCACCAGTTATAGATGGAAGTATAATCAGCTGGAGCTAGTTGGATTATATCTGGAGCATTGTTTATCTCCTATAGGTACATGGGCAATACCAAGGGGGCCACAGGTGTGAGGTGATGGTGCATGCATATGCAAGTCTCCACATATCAAATATCAAATATTGATTCAACTGGATCATTTATCTGGACTGGCTCACCCTATATATGTTTGACACTCTTGAGCATCCTTGTCTTATGAACTATTGCACTGGGACTTTGCTTTGTGTCTCGATATTAGTGCTGTTAGTGTTTGCATGTATCTCTGTTGCTGGGTCTTCCTAACAGGATATTATACACACACCTTTTTTGATTTATTATTGTTTATAGCAGCTGCTGTATATATTTTATAAATTGTATGTATTTTTCATTTTGTTGTGGCAACGCAACCAGCACCATAGCGCTGAGTGAGTGAGGTTTTGATAGCTGCGGCATTTTGTTCTTCTCACTCCTATTAAGATATACCATCGTACGTGGAAAGCATACAATTCCTGGTGTGAGTCGATTGGTGTTCTTCCGTGATCCTTTTCTGTGGCTCGGATTCTAACTTTTCTTTGACATGGCATTGATCAGAAGTTGGCCTTCAGTACCATCAAGGGCCAGGTGTCTGCCTTGGCAATATTCTTTCAGCGACCCCTAGCCACTCACTCTTTAGTTTGTACCTTCATTCCAGGTGTTCAACATCTGTACGGTCTGGGATGTAAATTTAGCGTTTTCGGTTCTCCAGAAACCTCCATTTGAAAATATTTGGGAGATTCCCTTGCCTATGTTATCCCCGAAGGTGACATTCTTGGTGGCTATTACCTCAGCCATCTGGGTATCTGAAGTGGCGGCATTATCTTGTCGCAGTCCCTATTTAGTGGTCCATAGGGATAAAGTGGTTCTTCGTCCCTGTCCATCATTCCCGCCCAAAGTTGTCTCTGACTTTCATTTGAATGAGGATATTGTGTTGCCTTCCTTGTGTTCCAAGCCGGTTCATCCCAAGTAATTTGCTTTGCATACCTTAAATGTGGTTCATGTGATACGGGTGTATCTGGCAGCTACTGAGACTTTTCAGAGGTCAGATTCGCTTTTTGTGGTTACAGAAAGACCAAGAAATGGGCTGGACGCTTCTTCCGTTACCATCTCCAGATGGATCAGACAGATAGTGACTCAGGCCTATTCCATTAACCACTTCCCGCCCGCCCTATTACAAAATGACGGCGGGAATGTGGTTGTGTTATCCTGACCGGACGTCATATGACGGCGGCAGGATAACACAGCTCTGGGCGCCCCCCGGGGGCGCGCAGAGCGGCGATCGGTGATGCGAGGTGTCAGTCTGACACCCTGCATCTCCGATCTCGGTAAAGAGCCTCTGACGGAGGCTCTTTACCATGTGATCAGCCGTGTCCAATCACGGCTGGTCACATAGTAAATAGGAACAGCCGTTGATCGGCTTTCCTTAGTTCGTGCCTGACAGGCACGAGCAAAGGAGCGCCGATCGGCGGCTCCCCTGACAGGGGGGGGTCGGCACTGGTAATCAGATCATTGTTTACCAGTGCAGACCCTCGGGGGGGGGATGCCACTAGATCCACCAGGGATGCCCACTATGACCCCAGGGATGCCCACTATGACCCCATGGATGCCCACTATGACCCCAGGGATGCCCACTATGGCCACCAGGGATGGCAATCAGGGCTCAGCCCCCCATTGCCCTCCCCATCAGTGATGCCCACCAGTGTCCTCCCTATCAGTGCTGCCCACAAGTGCCCATCATTGCCATCCTTTAGTGTCGCCCACCAGTGCCGCCTATCAGTGCCCATTAGTGCCACCTATCAGTGCCCAGCAGTGCTGCCTATCAGTGCCCACCAATGCTGCATATCTGTGCTACCTATCCGTGCCGCCTATCAGTGCCACCCCATCAGTGCCTCCTCATCAGTGCAGTCTCATCAGTGCAGGAAAAAAACTTATTTATTTACAAAATTGTATAACATAAACAAAAAAACTTTTTTTTTTTTTCAAACTTTTCGGTCTTTTTTTATTTGTTTAGCAAAAAGTAAAAATCGCACAGGTGATCAAATACCACCAAAAGAAAGCTCTATTTGTGGGGGGAAAATTACATAAATTTGGTGTAGGTACAGTGTTGCATGACCGCGCAATTGTCATTCAAATTGCAACAGCGCTAAAAGGGGAAAATTGGCCTGGGCAGGAAGGGAGGGGAGTGCCCTGTATTAAAGTGGTTAAAGGTCAGGTTCTACCTTTTCCCTATCACGGCGCATTCTACTCGGCCGCTGAGTGCTTCTTGGGCCTTACATCATCAGGCTTCAATATTGAAAGTTTGCATGGCAGCCACTTAGTCGTCTGTGCATACCTTTACAAAATCCTATAAGGTAGATACTTTGGCATCTGCAGATGCTTCTGTTGGTCGCAAAGTTTAGCAGGCTGCTGCTTAAGAGGGGCTGTTCCCTCTTGAGGGGTGTTTTTTCTTTAAACCTTTATTTTTCAGACGGGGCTCCTGTGTCCCGATTTAAGGTTTCTTATGTTTAGTTACATATAGTTACATAGTAGTTGAGGTTGAATAAAGACAATAGTCCATCCAATTCAATCTGTGTAGGTGTGTGTGTGTGTGTGTGTGGCCGTAATCATTTCTCATACCCCTTAATGTTCTGATGCTTGAGATGTATGTCCAAGAGTCTTTTGACAGTAGCCATACTTCCCGCAGAAACTACCTCTTGTGGTAGAGAATTCCACAATCTTGTACCCTAACAGTAAAGAACCCCCTGCATTGCCTGAGGTTAAAACGCTTCTCCTCTAATAGCATTGTATGTCCTCGCGTCCTCAGGCAATCCTTGGGACTGAATACTTTTTTTTTCTATGCTGAGATCACCAATGAGGTATTTGTAAATTGCTATCATGTCTCCTCTCAGGTGTCTCTTCTCCAGGTAGAATAAATCAAGCGATTGTAAACACTCTTCATAATTAAGGTCCTCCAATCCCCCAATTAGTTTAGTTGCCCTTCTCTGGACTCTCTCCAGCTCCAACACATCCCTCCTGAGGACTGCCAACAAGAACTGGACAGAATACTCCAGATGTGGTCAGACCAGAGTTTTATAAAGTGGTAGGTTTATAGTTTTATCTCTGGAATGCATCCCCTTCTTTATGCATGCTAATATTCTACCGGCTTTGGCAGCTGCAGCTTGACATTGCATGCTATTGCCTAGTCTACCCTCTCCTCAATGCTGTTTATGAATAAATTGAACAAGGTTGGTCCCAGGACTGAGCCTTGGGGGACCCCACTTACCACCCCAGACCAGTCTGAGTATGCGCTATTTATTACCACCCTTTGGACACGCCCTTTTAACCAGTTCCGTATCCAAGAGCAAACCTTGTGGTCGATGCCTGCAGACCTTATTTTATAAATTAAGCGCTTGTGGGGAACTGTATCAAACGCCTTAGCAAAATTCAGGTACACCACATCCACTGGTCTCCCCCTATCTAGCTCACCTCCTCGTAGAATGTTAAGAGATTGGTTTGACAAGAACGCCCATTTGTAAACCCATGCCGATTACTGCTGATGATGTTGTTGTCTTTAGCAATCTCTATGATATAGTCCCTCATCATCCCCTCCAGAAGTTTATATACTATCGATGTCAGGCTGACTGGCCTATAATTTCCTGGGACATGCCTCTGCCCTTTTTTGAATATCGGTATCACGTTCGCTTTCCTCCAATCACCTAGTACATTTCCTCATAATACTGTCAGCAAAGATCAGGAACAGTGGTCTAGATATAGTTTTTCTAAGTTCTTTGAGTACTCTTGGATGTATGCCATCCGGGCCTGGTGATTTATTTGTGTTCATTTTATCCAGCCTTTCCCTGATTTCACCCTCTGTTAGCCATAGCGGCAAGTCCTGTGAAGTACTGCTAACCATACAGTCATGGTCGGTGTACCCCTCCTTTTCCTGTGTAATGACTGAGGAGAAAAAAGCATTAAGCACTTTTCAGTGTCCTCTGTAACCATCCTCCCCTCATCTCTCGAAGTTGATTTTAGCCATTTTGATTTCGTATTTACTTCCTTGTATTGCTGGAAAGCCGATACTGTGCCCTCTGATTTTTATTTTTTGAAGGCCATTTTTTTCCCCCTAATAAGTTTTTTTTAACAATACGGTTTAGCCAGCCAGGTTTGGCTTTGTCTCTTCTAAATTTCCCATAGGAATGCACTGCGAGATGCATTTGTTTAATATGTTCCTAAAGCATTCTCATTTTTCCTCCGTGGTTTAGCCTTGGGTTATTTTCCTCACCCCTCATTTTCCTTTTGGCACTGCTTTTGGACATCCCATTAGTTATGATTTATGGAGCGCTTTCCCTGTCGATGAATGCAAGAGAAAATGGGATTTTTGTACTTGCCGTAAAATCCATTTCTCTGAGTTCGACAGACACAGCACCCACCCCTCTATGGAGTTCTGAAACTTATAAAACTGCTTGCTACTAAACTGATTACCTAGAGCAGAAAAAGGGTTTAAATACCAGCTAAGGGGATGGCCCATGGGTGTAGCCAGGTGTTTTTTTTGTTCTGCCTAGTCCTACTCCTGGAGGAGGCAATATAACGCACTAGTTACGATTTATGGAGCACTGTGTCCATCGATGAACTCAGAGAAATTGATTTTACGGTAAGTACAAAAATCCAATTTTTTAATTTTCCTTCCATGCGATTGAGGATTCTTTGCAAAGTGAAGCTTTACCTAATTCACTAATCTCTGAAACTAGTGCACAGTGTATTTGCCTTTAGTATTTTAACTCCACGTGTTATCCAAAGACCTGCTTTATGGAAAAACTAAAGGTCCCCAGCATTCCAGTTTACAGATCACATTACTGTCAGTGTTGTAGATGCCAGTAGTTAGACTGATGCTTTCCATCAGGTTTTTATTTAGAACAATCCAGAGCAATCCACCATCTTTGCTTAAAATATTTTCCTAGTTTTAAGCAAATATCTAAAATTAGGGTTGAATCAAACAAAAAAAGCGTTTTGATTGGCAATTTAATTTTAATTAGTAGTTTTGATCAAGGCAGATCAGTTTCAGTTGCTGGGTGGCTTAGGAATCAGAATCAATTGATTACTTTGGTTGAAAGCTCCCAAAAATACTTGGTGTATGGAAAGCTTTACAGTTGGTCAGCTTTAGGTATGAGCTTAGCTTAGTTTCAAACCCTGAAGGAAGCTGTTGCTGCTGTCCAATCAACTGCAACCAGCGTATTCCCCACATTGCAGCTAGACATACACAAAGGAGTGGGGATGTTTGTGACATTATTGATTATTGCCACATTTTTTGACAATGACATTATTTAAAATATGGCCATGGTGATCTCATGAGCATCCCTGCCCCTTTGTGTACATGCAGCTGTAGGGTAGGGAATGCCCTGGCTGTAGTTGAGTGGGCATCATTGAGAGTGGCTGCTTCCTTCCAGGGTTGGTCCAAACCCATCTTCATCCCTAACCAAAGTTGGAGAATAAATCTGCAATAGGTTTACTTTTTTTGTTAATGAGTAATGTCTGTTGTAATGCTGATTCTGTAAGAAAAGTCTTGGTCCAATTGCGGTCATGCGTTTTCTTGTCTCTAGTAATTTCTAGTTATTCTTTTCTGCTTAGGAGCCGTCTAATGATGGGGATGAGGCTAGCCTGGAACAATAAGCCTAAAGCGGTTCACACATTTTTGGAGCATTGGATGGCTGGACCATGTCTACGACCTTAAGAAGGAAGACCTAAGAATGACCACCACGACATATTCATGCACATTGACATTTGTAAATTTTGATATTGTGTATTTATAAAATCAGTTGAAGTTTAAGCCACAGAAACGAACAGAATGAATCGCAACCTAGATTCATATACTTATCTGGGCCCCTGACTGTGTTCACCTAACATTAACAATGAACTCACGCTCCCCACTGGATTCTCAAATTACTTAGCATTTTACAGTAGAAACAATACAACAGGAGGATTTGGAGCCCTCACTTGACTTCAAAAAAAAGGAAGACAATCAGCAGTGCATGGGGAAGGTGAGCCAGGGCACCACACCAATGTGATCCTCTGGAGAACCAGTGGATGATTTAGACTGTCAGCATCCACCAAAAACTAAATAATTTTGTATGTTAACTCTTTAATGATAAATCCCTATGGTATGTGATTAAGGAAAAAATATCTAAATCATCATAAACTACAATATCAAAAACAGGGTTGCCAAATTTCCCAGAGTGCAGTCATCTATTACATACACAATTATTCATGCAAGTATGCAGAATCTGATTTAATATGGTGATTTCCAAACATTTAATATCCCCTGGGCATTAACGGTTGTTTCTTACATGAGATCTGGCAACCCAGGTCAAATCCAACTTACACAATTTCCCAAAAAATCTCTGAAAACAACTTTTATAAATGTGCTGCTTTTCTTTTTTTTTTTCTTTTTGGAGGCAAGTTTCAGGAATCATGTTTACAGGAATTGGAATAAAACAGAATAATAAACCCATGTTTTTTGTATTTCACTTACTTGCCCTGTAAAGTAGAGATAATATTACAGAAATCATGTTGTTGGGTAAATACAGACTTGAGCGGAATGACACATTTTTTTTTTTAACTCCTTTAAAAAAACTTTAAATAAGTTTGATAATGGGCAAATGCTTGTATACATGCCAGGAAGGGTGCCAACAATAGCTTAGAAACATCTAGACATAGGTTTGTGCCTTTCCAAATTACAGATGTGCATATATTTATCATGGTATTAATTTATTAGATACTAATACCATATCGTCCGTGGAAGCTTGGGAGTTGTCAAAATACCCAGGGCAGAATTTTTTTTCGGACAGGTTACCTTGTGCCAAAAAGAAACCCCCTCACCCCCCCATCCTCATTCCATCCCAATAACCCCCTTTATCACTTAAACATTACCACATTATACCTTTTGATGAATGTTATTAAAAATAGGATAATGTAGAAGTAAAAATAGGATAATGTAGAAGTAAAAAAACACATTACTTAAGGGTCGGTTCACATGGTAACATATGCGGTCCTGTGCAGTACGTTTTGACATTTGAATGGGCTGCAAACTCACTGGATCTACATAAAGTAGTGTTTGCATTACTTTTCTGGTTCAATCATTTTTAAAAAAAATTCTGTTTTGCACAAACAGAAGCCTGAAACCCTATTAGGGGTTTGAGGTTAGGCTGAAAAAAAAAAAAAAAAAAGGGTGGGGGGAGAATAAAGGGTTTAGGAGGCGGTGCTTGCACTACTTTAAAAACACACTGCACCAAACTGCATGGTTCTGTGGTACTAAGCTATTCAGTACCCGCAAATGCTCTGGAATAGGGGTGCCATTAATAACAGGGCATAATTAGAGCAGCATATTCAAACAGGGTGCAGGAAACGCATATGAAATATGCCTTTCCCACACCATGTTTTGGTGTGAACCGGGCCTAAAATTATCACTGATAAAAAAAAAAAAACTGAAAATGTTAATTTACTGATTTAAAATGTAAATTATGAGATAATTAGGCAACTTGTTTAATACTAAAAACAACTGGTTAAAAAAAAAAATGGAACTAATAAACTCAAGGAGTGAACAATTGCGGTTATATTGAAAACATTGAAATGTTAATTGTACTTAAAGCAGTGTCCTGAAAAACCTACATTTTGCCTGGAATTCCTCCTGGAGAATAGCAGTGAGCTTTTTGAGTGTCTAGGCAGGCCTATGCCTACGGCTTATAGCTGTATATCTGCATAGTGAGATATAGGACTCTGTTTCTTTGCCTGCTAAGTCTCAGGTGACTCGGCGATATAACTACTGTGTTAGTCACTGCTGTCGTTTGACATGTGGAAGAAAACCCTTTCTACAGTACATGGCTAACTCCACAGAGACAAAATACAAAACATGGCAAGTAAGCAACGGTGAAAGTATCAACCGTAGGGAGATGCTTTTTTTTTGGACACAGCTTTCAATGTTTTGTCCCTCTTTAAGCAGCAACATGTCCACGGACACACAGTCAGTACTAAATTAGCCCAGATACACAATCTGTACAGCAATGACACACAAACACAACCACGAAAACACAACCAGCACTGACTGATACAACAGGAAAATGGGATTTTTGTCTTACCGTAAAATTCCACTTCTCTGATGTTCATTGACGAACATAGCTCTTCATCTTCTTGACCGTAGGGTTATACTGCCCCCCTACAGGAGTAGGACACTAGGCAGAGAAAAAACTTGAACACGCTATGGGGCAGTCCCTGGGGGTATACTCCCACTTCCTGCTATAGGTATTAAGTTTTGTAACAAGCAGTGTCAGAAGGAAAAAACCCAACTCCATAGAGGGGCGGGTGCTGTGTCTGTAAAATTCCACTTCTCTGATGTTCATTGATAGACACAGCTCTTCATCTTCTTGACTCTAGGGATGTCCCAAAGCAAACATGAGGGGTGGGAACAGCATAAAAAATAAACTTCCTCAAGGCTAAACATAGCCAACCAGGTAACTTGGAGCTCACCTGAAAAACACACCCTAAAAAAAAAAAAAAGTCCTCTAAACAGCAACCTGCAAAACTTTGCGGCCAAAAGAAACATCTGCAGATGCCAACACATCCACTTTATAAAACTTTGTGAGTGTGTGTACAGACGACCAGGTAGCCGCCTACAAACCTGCATCACTGACGCCTGATGACGGAAGGCCAAGGAGGCACTAAGTGCATGAGTAGAGTGAGCCTTAACAGGGAAAGGCGGAACCAGACCCTTAATAGAATAAGCCTGAACCACAGTCTGATCCATCTGGAAATGGTCGCAGCAGAAGCAGCCAGCCCCTTGCGAGGTACATCCGTAAGGACAAATAGTGAGTCTGATTTCCTACGACTCTGTAGCTGCCAGATACACCTTTATTACCCGGACCACATCCAGGGAGTGCAAGGCAACTTCCTTGTGATGCTTAGGCTTGGGACACAGGGAGGGTAACACAATGTCTTCATTCAGATGAAAGTCTGAGACGGCCTTCGGAAGGAACGACGGACGTGGACCCAGAACCATCTTATCCCTGTGAACCACCCGGTAAGGTGAACGGCAAGACAAACCTGCCAGTTCAGACACCCTGCACACCAGAGTAATGGCCACCAAAAAAAGCCACCTTCTGAGATAACCTAAGCAGGGGAATCTCCCGAATATTTTCACAGGGAGGTTTCTGGAGAACTGACAACACCAAATTGAGGTACCACGGCGGCATTGGAGACCAAGTGTCCTACACCCTGGAGAAAAGTATGCACCAAGGAGTGTGTGGCCAACAAGCGTTGAAAGAAAACTGCCAGGGCCGAGACTTGGCCCTTAATGGTACTCAAGGCCAGGCGCTGCACAACCCCTCGTTGGAGGAAAGCCAAGATCCGAGCCACCGAATAGGAACAAGGGTGAACCCAGGGGGGTTCACACCACGCAATGTACGTCTTCCACTTACGATGGTAAATCTTCTTAGAAGTAGATTTTACAGCTTTTAACAGCGTATGACTCACAGATTCAGACAACCCTCTGTCCTTCAGCACCTGCCTTTCAATAGCCAAGCCATAAAAGCCAATGACTGTAAATCAGGATGGAAGATTGGCCTTTAGGACAGCAGATCTTCCCTGAGAGGGAGTCTCCAAGGAGCATCTGCGACCAGCCATACCAGATCGACGTACCAAGACCGGCAAGGCCAGTCTGGAGCCACTAGAATGACCGAAATCTCTTTTGCCTCGATCCTACGTAGTGGTCTCGGCCGAAGCTGGAGAGAAGGAAAGGCGTAAATAAGAAGATACTGACTCCAAGGAGCCACTAAAGCATCTGTAGTGACAGCTAGAGGATCCCTAGACCATGCCACAAACCTCTGAACTTTCCTGTTAAGGCAAGAGGCCAACAGATCCACCTCTGGAGTACCCCACTGGAGACACAACTGATGACATACCTCTGGTTGAAGAGACCATTCTCCCTGGTCTAATGCCTGGCGACTGATCAACATAGGTCATGGCTGTGGCATTGGCTGACTGAATCCGCACCGGACACCCTTGGAGATGACTTGTCCAATGACCCAGACAAAGTCTGATCACTCAGAGCTCCAGTACATTGATCGGTAGTCTGGACTCTTCCTGTGACCAGATCCCCTGAGCACAATATGTGCCTAGGATGCCTCCCCACCTGGACAGGTGCATGCAAGTCCGAAGAGAGACCGTCTGCTGGTCAGCAAAAGCCGAATTGCCTCCTGCAACTTTTGAAGTTTCTCCTAAGGAAGACACACTCTGGCTGAGGACAAGTCCAGAGTCAGACCCAGATAACTATGTGAGTCGAAAAGGATGGTCCCCGTCGGCAACGGGACTCTTACCCCTGGAAGTCTGAGGAAGAAGAGTACTCTTTCCTCCTGTGAGGCCCTTGATGATGTAATCAAAGGAAGCTCCAAACAGGCGATCCCCCCACAAATTGAAGCTCAGACAAGGCCTTCTTAGAAGCCTGGTCCGCAGACCAGCATTTCTGCCAGATAATGCACCGTAGGACCACTGCTGAGACAGAAAGCAGGAGAGCGCCATTCAAAGAGGCATCACAGACAATCTATAGCCCTTGGATCAACTGATCCGCCAGCTCCCCCAAGGCAGGGGGGAGCTGCTTCTCCTCCAGGTCCCGGCGTAAAAGCTTAGCCCACTCGGTCAGAGTTTGCGACACCAGGTCAATAATAATTACCCGCCTAATCGCTGAACCATCCACATATTGCGAGCCAGAGCCTCCACCATCTTATTAGCTGGACCTGTAAAGGTCAGGCATTCCTCAACCAGAAAAAAGGTAGCTCAATTTGACCTGGAAACTGGCGAGTCCACAACAGATGGAACCATTCACCTGTAATGCAGTTAATCCTCATAAGGATACCGCAAGCAAAAACGCTTAGCAACTACTGCATTTTGGATAACCCCAAAGTTTTGTGACAATGTTATCACGGTAAGCGGAAAGAGGAACACCCTTGCAGCTTTGGTGGGCCTGTGGGTGCCAAAAGAAACCGGTGCCCCTGACGTGGCATTAGCCGCAACCCCCATTTTTGAAGTTTCATGCACTGACACAAACAGTGGATCCACCAGCATCTATTTAAGCATGGCTAGAGGAGCAGAGGAATCAACCTCACTATCTGAGCACTCATGGTGTGTGGACGCAGACCTAGTAGGGTCGCTATATACTAAGTTCACCCCGAAAAACAATCAGGGGAGGCCACCGACTGCAATCCCACAAAGGGGATGCCGGCCGAGGGCCCACAACGAACCACCTATCGGAGCCCTCCATAGAGGACATAATAGGACATAGCCCCCTTAAAAGTGGGCCGCACGCCATGATGCAGAAGCGCAGGCAGGGTACCCTCACTAAAACAGGGCAGGTGTCCCACACAATAATAATCCCCAGGGACTGCCCTATATGCGTGTTCAAGCTATTTCTCTGCCTAGTGTCCTACTCCTGTAGGGGGCAGTAAAACCCTATGGTTAAGAAGATGAAGAGCTGTGTCCTTCAATGAACGAAAGAGAGATATGAGTAGAAACACAATCTGTTTCCGTAATGATGCAGCTAGAAATGCACACAGAGAGACAAACCGCATAGTTGTGGCACAAGGCAAAACATGCGAAGCAAAGACACAATCAGCATTGTCGTGGCACAAGAAAAATATGTGCAGAAATGCAATCAGTAACATACGGACACAACCAGAGCAGTTTACAAAGCCACAGCAATGACACAAAATCATAGGAGTTTTCCACTGAAATTACATTTCACTGCACCAGCGAGACCTGCCATTGCTTTCCAGACTCACCCCAGTCCAAGGTCAGAGAAAGCAGCAGCTTGCAGTGAGAAGCTGCTTTTCTTCTGTTACTATGTTGGTACACAGGATGAAACCGCTACATACAGTAAGTACCTCGCATGAATTCAAGCTCCCCCTGCTTCCCAGTATGTAATGAATGCTGTTATTACACACTGGTGGACAAGGAGTGATATTTTTACATCAGCAGTGATTAGAGGAAGTGGGATACACACAGGATGCCCATCCATTGCACTCCAGTTCAAGGAATACTGTTTTTGCACAATGGACAATGGGGAGCTGGATTTTAACGAGCACATTTTCATAGGCACTAGACTTAATTGTGAGCAATTACTTTGCAGTGGGCACTACAATTTTAAAGGGTGCGCCCTAGTACATGGACTATGTGGCCTAGTTAGAAATCTGTTCTTGGACATACCACATGAATGGGTCTAGATCAGTGTTTCTCAACCTTTTTACCTTTGGGGAACCCCTGGCAAAAAGTCTGAGATCTCGGGTAACCCCTAAAATAATGTTCAGATCTACAGCTCACAGAACATCGGTGTGATCAGCGAGCTATGATATAACAACAATTATTTTTAAAAACAGCATTACAGCAGGGAACATTACGGGACCCACAGCAGGGCACACCGTGGGGCTTACAGCAGAACATGGGGCACATAAAGAGGCACACAGCAAAACACAGGGCACATTATGGGGAACGCAGCAGAGAATAGGGCACACTGCAGAACATGGGGCACATCAAGGGACACACAGCAGGACACAGAGCACATTATGGGGCTCACAGCAGAACATGGGACACATCATGGGGCTCAAAGCAAGAAAATGGGGCACACCATGGGGCACATAGCAGAAAATGGGGCTCACAGCAGAAAATTGGATACACTGAAATACATGGGGCACATCATGAGGCACATAGCAGAAAATGGGGCACACAGCAGGACACAGGGCACATTAAGGGGCACACAGCAGAAAATAGGGTACACTGTAGAACATAGGGCACATCAAGGGACACACAGCAGGGCACATGGCACATTACCGGGCTCACAGCAGTGCATTGGGCACATTGAGGGACACACAAAAGGACTTGGGGCACACAGCAGAACATGGGGAACATCATGGGGCACACAGCAGGACGCAGGGCACATTACAGGGCTAACAGCAGAACATTGGGCACATTAAAGGGCACACAAAAGGACACAGGGCACATTACAGGGCTTGGGGAGCATAACGGGGTTTACAGAAGGGAATGGAGCACACAGCAGGGCATGAGGCACACAGCAGGGCACATATCACATTATGGGGCACACAGCAGGGCACATTATGGGGCTCATAGCGGGGAATGGGGCACACAGTTTGGCTCATCATTAACTCACGAGGGGCATGGGGCAAACAGCAAGGCACATCACAGGCAAAATGGCAGGTCATAAGGCACACGGCAGGGCTCATCACAGACACAGGGCACATCACAGGCTCACAGCAGGGCATGGGGCACGCTGGCACACTGTAGAAGCAATTTCTTTCAAATGCAGAGTAGTGTGGGAAGCGGCTGTAATAAGTCCTCTCTCATAACTCGCTGCTCCCCGCTGGCCCCTCCTCTTTTCTCGTCCATCCCAGGGGATGTTACAAGCTGTTGGGGTGGGCGGAAGGAAAGGAAAAGCCAGTGGGGAGCAGTGTGCTATGGGAAAGTACTTATTACAGCCGATTCCAGCGCTGCTCTGCATGTGTAAGATCATATCTACTCGTCAGCTGTCTATGATTGACGTGGTACAACCCCACAGAACCCTGGTTGAGAAACACTGGTCTAGATATACAAAGTGAATGAGATAACATTGCAGCATGTGTGTCGTGGTTACTGTACAGTGACCACATCTACAATAATTTTCAAGCATTGGGTAATTCGTTTTAGTGAGGCTGGGGTGTTCAGCGCATGACTACACAGACACATACACACACGTCACCATATCACTTTTATTATAACATCCACAGCTGGAAAGAAAATACAACACAGTCAAATTCAGTTAATTTCATTACAATGTAATGTATGTCATAAAAAGAAAGCTTTTTTTTTTAAAGTATGTAAATTGTGGTAATGACATTTTACAATCATTTTACAAAACTTCCTAAAATATAACAGGGCTCTTAAAGCATGTCTATGGTCAAAATATACAATCATAAATGTATTTCCACATTGTATTTCAACCTACTTACTATGTGAAGATCTGCACACATACATCCTTGAATTCTGTGACACATTCACTGTGCCCTGCGAGTATGCACTGCTGCTTCACAGAATTCACAGAGCCTGCCTTCTAAACTACAGAGGCGCTCAGAGGAGGAAGTACAGGGAGGTACCATGGGATTTTACAGAACTGTGCAAAAGTTTTAGGCAGGAGTGAAAAAATGCTGTAAATTAAAGCAAAACAACACTGTATCTGAGCACCACAAATCAAAAACGCTGTTTCATTAATTTTTAATATTTAAGGAAATTCCCCCATTCATCCTTGTCTCTATGCTTTATTCAATCACTTTGAAAAACACCCCCCTAGCATTTCTGGTTGTGGCCATCTAGGGCAGATGACTCATGTAGCATTTACTTCCTGGAATCCATCTGCCTTTAGCTCAGGCTTGCAGGCAGGAGAGTGAGCTTTGCTGAGAAAACCCCTCCTGAAGATTCCAGGGATGTATGACATCATTTGCCTAGGCCTGGAAACAAGAAAGTAGCTGAAGAAATGTAAAAAAAAGTTTAAAACTATAAACGGAATATATTTTCCTATCTATTTACTAATAGGGATGGGCCGAACACCCCCTGTTCAGTTTGCAGCAGAACTCCCGAATTGGGGAAATACTAATAGGGATGGGCCGAACACCCCCCCCCCCCCCCCGTTCAGTTCACAGCAGAACTCCCAAATTGGGGAAATGTTCTAACTCCAACGGCCAACCAAGCCTATGGGAGCTGAACAAGAAAAATCAAAAGTGCCCATTTTGAAAGCTTATATGCTAGTAATTGGCCATAAACAGGGTATGGTGGCCCAGGTACTGACCTAGGGGACATGTATGAAATTAAAAAAAAATGTAAAACAATAGCTTTTTTAGGAGTAGTGATTTTAATTATGCTTAAAGTGAACAATAAAAATGGGGGGGGTCCACTTAACCTCCCTGGCTGTAAGCCCGAGTGTGGTTCAGGGTTCATTTTTAGTACCAAAAGCGGTAACCCCTGAGCCACACTCGGGATTACCCTGTAGTGAAACTTACCTTGTCCTTGTGATCCCCTGATGTCCTCTCGCTGTGTCCTCCAGCCGATGCCAGCATCTGTCTTCCGTATCCGTATTCCCTTCCCTGCAAGCGACGCGATGCAGGGGAGGCGGAACCCGACGTGAACTTAAAAAAAATAACACATACACATTGTAATACATTGTAATCTGTTAGAATTAGAATACTGTGTGAAGCCATTTCACCTCAGTTTTGTCCCTAGTGCTTTGTTCAGTGCCCTGCCTGCACTTTTACTGTTCTTTCTGCCTGGCGTCCAAAAAGCGTTCCTTTTAGGTCAAAAGCGGTTTTAGACCAGCTAGAAAACAGTGATAGTGAATTGGAATTACTTGAAGAATTGAGCAATTGTGATTCATGGGGAAATTCGTCATCAGACACTGAAAGTGACGACAGCGACGATTCTGCAACTGAGCTCAGTAATGTGCGAACTTGGTGCTCTATTGACCGCGGTACGGCTCAGGCAGCACCCTCAAGATTCCTATTTACTGGAGCATCCGGCACCGTTTTTTTAGAGCCGGCGGTCGGCTTTCTGGCGGTAATGACCGATGCGGCTCGGGAGCCGCTTGATCGTTACCCTGGCGAGCGGGAGGGGACGCCCCCCCCCCCTCCCGCGGCTTTGTCCGCCAGTCCCAATCAAAGCCGGAGGCGGCGTCCATGACGTCATGTCCGGCGTTACTCTGCTGCTAAAGGCGGCAGATTCAAAAAGTGAGAGTATTCAAAATGCAGTTTTCTGCGTTTTGAATACATGGAAGTGTAGTGGAGGGGTTTGGGGTCTTTTAGACCCTCAATCCCTCCATAAAGAGTACCTGTCACTGCATATTGCTGTCACAAGGGATGTTTACATTGCTTGTGACAGCAATAAAAGGGATCAAAAAACCTGTGTTAAAATGTAAAAAATAAATAAATAAATAAATAGGAAAAAAAAAAATTTAACAGCTCCTGTCGCCGTTAGTTCACGCACGGAAAAAAACGTTTATGGAAGTAGCGCCGCAAATTATATCGCTGTTCCAACCATACATGTGAGGTATCACCGCGATCGCCAGAGTGTGAGCAATAATTTAATAAAAAGAGCTACACTCTAACTCTAAACTGGTAATCGTTAAAAAATTTTAAAGCAAAAAAAAAAAATTTTTAAAGCGTCGCCTATGGAGATTTTTATTGACCGTAGTTTGTCACCATTCCGCGGGTGTGCGCAATTTTAAACCGTAACATGTTGGGTATCTATTTACTCAGCATGACATCATCTTTCACAATATATAAAAAAAATCACTGAGAGGAGGCGGGGCGGAGAACGGCCTGAATACAATGCATACAATACAACTCAATGAGAGGAGGCGGGGCGCAGGCGGGGCAGAGAACGGCCTGAATACAATGCATACAATACAACTCACTGAGAGGAGGCGGGGCGGGGCAGGCACGGCTCAGTACAGCTCAGCTCCTGCGAGATTTCTGTAATAGAATACATCCCAGCACACACTGCGAATCGCTGAATGACGTCATCGCCGATCGGACCCGGAAGTGAGGAGAGGAGCAATAAGGCAGAAATTAAGGTATTTACTAGCAAAAAAATAAAAGTTCCCATTGGTAAAAGCCGTTTTAAAGGGGATTACATAGATCTATGTAACCCAACCTATTAAAAATGGGTGGAACTCCGCTTTAAAGATGTATTCCCAACCATTTTGGGGTATGTCCAATGAGATATTTGTGTGTCTGGCCATTGCAGGTTGTGTTGAATTCTATCTAGAAATTTGCCATTCGCAAAGAACCCGTGTGGAGCACCTGGTATGAAAGTAGACGTTGAACACGACAACCCCTTGGCATACTTACAATTATTTCTGACCGATTGAGGTTATTGAAAAAATAGTTACTGAGACAAACCCGACACCAAGAGCAACAATTAGCTACTACTCTGCATCGGAAGTTTTCAAGAAGCAGAAAGTGGGAACCAGTGACCAAAGAGGACATTTGGAAATTTCTGGGCCTAATAATACTTCAGGGAGTGGAGGGGAAACCCCTGCAGAAGTGGTATTGGACAACGAATACATTACTTGTCACTCCATTCTTTGGCACGGTCAGGTCAGAGTACAGATTTTGCCTGATCATTAAATATTTACACTTTGAAAACAAGGAAGAATTTGATGAAACTACTCATCCTGCACCAAAACTAAAGAAAATTTAGGAAGTATCTCAAATGATTCTAAAGAATTTCCAACAGAGCTATGTGCCAGAAAGAGATATCAGCATAGATGAAAGTCTAATGGCCTACAAGGGTAGGCTCAGCTGGGTACAATACATTGCTTTAAAGAGGGCACGATTTAGCGTAAAATACAACATGCTATGTGAATCATCAACTGGCTACATTTGGAATTCAGTCATACACTGGAAAAGGAACAAAATTCAATCCAAAATACAGAAACTATGGAAAGGGAACATCTTCTGTTCTTTCACTCATTGAGCCATTGCTAAATCAGAGCTATTGTCGTAACAAGCGACAACTTTTATACGTCTCCTGAACTTTGAGTTTCTTCTGCAAAACAGAACAGATGCCTATGGAACCGCTAGCGCTAACCGACGCGACATGCCGCCAACCTTTTGGCAATAAGAAGTTGAAGACTGGAGAAATGGTTGCCTGGCAGAAAGGCAAATTGATGGCACTGCGATGATGGGACAAGAAAGATGTGTGCCTAATGAGTGCAGTTCATAATACCTCCCCTGTTATGGTACACACGAAAGGTGAGAAAGAAATCATGAAGCCACATGTAGTGATAGACTACAATAACATCATGGGAGGTGTTGAAAGAACCGACCAAGCTATGACATTCTACCAAGCAAAGAGGAAACAGCAAAAGAAGCACTACAAGAAGATCTTCAGACATCTTCTTGAGCAATGCTTGTGGAATGCCTACATTATGCTCAAAAAAAAAAAGTGACAAGCCTGTGATTCATTCTGACTTCATTTGAAAGCTGCCAAACGTATCTTTGTGAACCACCAAATGCCAACAATGGTTGTAAATAGAGCTGGACGTCGTGCTGTTGGCGTTGTCAACCCGGAACGCCTGACTGGTCGTCACTTCATGAACTAGATCCCACCAACTGAGAAAAAGTCAGCACCTACAAGGATGTGCATGGTTTGTGGAAGGAAAACCAGAAAGGAAACCAGGTTCCATTGTCCCGATTGTGACAACGGACTTTGTGCAGTCCCACGTTTCAAAGTTTTTCATACCTGGGATGTTTACTAAACCAATATGCAGTGTCTAGTATTACAGTGATCTAGTCATACAGTGATATTGCACCCTTCTTTGGACAAATTAAAGTGTTTTTGGTTTGATTACATTATTGAATAAAATGTATTATTTTTATATTATAATTAAGGATTTCGTGTTTTAAACATGTTTTTATCATACCCGGGATGTCTACTAGACTCTTGTTTGGACAGATTTAAGTGAGTTATTCCTAAGAATTACAGGCTTACAATATAAAACAACAGACTTCCATGTAAAGCAATGTACCACTTTGACATTCAAAAATATTGACAATGAGATTGCCAGGGAGGTTAATGTGCCTGTAAAGTGGCGCATCTGTAGCATGCATAAAACGTGCTACAGCAAAAACGACATTCCTAGAGAAAAAAAGAACAAGTCAAATCACATTTAAAATTACTCCCAGTTACAATTGCTGGCACCCAGGTATTAAAAAATACCCAGTCCATACCAGACCTGGGAACCCCACTTCAAAATAAAAAAAAAATAATAAAAACGGCATGGGGTCCCCCCTCCCCTTGCTTAAAAAACAGCATCAATTCTTCTAGGTACACCTGCACACAGTTTTTGAAGGAACTCAGCAGGTAGGTTGCTCCAAACATCTTGAAGAACTAACCTCAGATCTTCTGTGGATGTAGACTGCCTCAAAGCCTTCTGTCTCTTTGTATAATCCCAGACAGACTTGATGATGTTGAGATTAGGGCTCTGTGGGGGGCCAAACCATCACTACCAGAGCTCCTTGTTTATTACACTGAAGAAAGTTCTCGATGACATTGGCTGTATGTTTAGGGTCATTGTCCAGCTGCAGAAAAAATTTGGGACCAATCACACACCTCCCTGATAGTGCGGCAAGATGGATAAGTATCTACCTGTATTTCTCAGCACTGAGGACACCACTGATCCTGACCAAATCTCCAACTCCATTTGCAGAAATGTAGCCCTAAACTTGCAAGGAACCTCCATTCTTCTTCACAGTTGCCTGCACATACTTATTATTGTACCGCTCTCCAGCCCCTTGGCGAACAAACTGCCTCCTGCTACAGCCAAGTGTTTAAAATTTTGACTCCTTAGTCCAAAAACCTGCTGCCATTTTGCTACACCCAAGTTTCTACATAATATTTTGGTACATAGTTGTGTCACTTATCCCTGTTTCCATGTTGGAAATATGGCTTTTTTTCCACACTTCTTCCATGAAGATCATTTCTGTCTAGACTTCTCCAGATAGTAGATGGGTACCTTGGTCTCACTGGTTTCAGCCAGTTCTGTGCTGATGAACCTGCTGGAGATCTTCCGATGCTGTAGGGAAGTAAGCAGTATGTGTCTTTCATCTGCTGCATTAAGTTTTCTTTGTCGACCACTGCGTCTATAGTTCCTAATGTTGCCCCCAATGCTGAGAAATACAGGCAGAACTTCTCCATCAGGGAGACGTGTGACTGGCCCAAAATTTATTCTGCAGCAGGACAACTCCTCCAAACATACAGATAATGTCAATAAGAACTATCTTGAGAGAGAAGAAGAACAAGGAGTCCTGGAAGTGGTGGTTTGGTCCCCACAAAGCCCTGATCTCAACATCATCAAGTCTGCCTAAAATCCTTCTGTCCCTTCATGTAATCCCAGACAGTCTACATCCACACAAGATCTGTGCCTAGTTATCCAAGATGTTTGAACAACCTACCTGCTGAGTTCCTTCAAAAACTGTGTGCAAGCCAAGTATGCCTGGAAGAATTGATGCTGTTTTGTTGTATTTTTTAAATAATAAATAAATAAATATAGTTTTGAAAGCATTCTTACTTCACAGCATTTCTTTACACCAGCCTAAAACTTTTGCACAGAACTGTGTGTGTGTATACACAGAACTGTGTGTGTGTATACACACACACACACACACACACTGAAAGTAAACAGCAAAGAAGAAGCTGCAAATCATAAAGGGAATCCAGGATGTTGGGAAAAGAGAGTGCCAGCAGACAGGCAGCACAATATTTTTCAAGTAAGCATATATTAGGTTTTCAAAAATAATTATAGTTCGCATACAATTACAGTGCTGATGTTAGAAAATGAAAGTGTATGCTGTGACCATATATCTGCTTCAAAACATTTTCCCTATCTGACATTCTGTCCATGCCATGTATCACTTTCATTCCTTCTGTAGAAGAATAGAAATAAAATTCTGGTCGCCATGGGCAATGAATAACTATGAAACAAGTTTTTTTCCTCACTTTAAAAAGAGGTAGAAAAAATAAAGCAAAGATAAAAATTTGCCACCATAGTAAATGCAGCAACAATTTCACCCAAAGCATATCAAGGCAAACAAGCTGTACTTGCATTACCAAAAAAAATATTAACATGTTGTGCTGATCATTTTTAAAGATGTTAAAGCTATGCAATATACTTGGTAAAGAAAACAAGCAGTACAAAATGTCTCAGTTCTGTGTAAACCCAAAGATCTAAAATTTAGTGGTTGGAAACCCTTACATATAACCAATGAAGTGACTAGCCTCAGATGATACACAGAGATGAAACCAATCCTACATAAATTGTATCTGTTTATCTGCAGCCATTTGTCCCCTACACAGTGTTTTACAACACACAAAATTTACCCAGTATCTGTCAGCCTCTCTCAGTAATGCAAAGCAGGAGGTTTGATCTAAATTTGCATACTGCACAGCTAGGGGAAAATAACTGAGCATGATCGGAGGGAAAGGACATCCCCCCATCCACCTCCTCACAGTACAGGAGAACAAGCAAAGCTGTGGCTGTCAATCACAGATGGTGTGCTGGAGCTCTCCTCCCCTGCAACCATTTTTCTCTTGGTCTTGGGAAAAGCTGTCAGAATTGACTCATGCAGGTAACAGAAGAACCAGGCAACAGAGAGAAATCACATTCAGAGCTTTGGCTAGAAACAAGTACACAATATGAAGGATGTGCTTTGCTCAGATTTCATGTCTACGGTTTACTACCACTTTAAGATAATATGATTTTTATACTCCATGTAAAAACCTTTTCTTGGAGTGCATTGAGAGACACAGAAGTCTTAAAGCTTCCGTTTATATTGCCACATACAGGATTAGACACTGGTTTAAACAGGATTAGAAAAAAATAATGGTAGGCAGGTACTAGCATGCCTCAGTTTTGTAGCTAAAGCAGTACCGAGATCATGATCATAAACACAAAAGGGAGGGATCTTTGTTCCTTGGTGGACCCCAAGAAAAGGATTAAATGTAGACTACAAAAATTATATTTTTAATCTCACTCATTAAGGGACACAGGAAATCTTAAACCTTCGGGGTGTCCAAAAGCAGTACTGAGGAGGGGGGGGCAACACCGCAAATAGGACTGCCTGAAGAACCTCACACCTGAAGCTGGCATCAGAAACATTGACATAACATGTAGTGTTATTATTTCTAGGATATATATAAAAAAGGTCTTACATCAAAAAACTAAAACATGCATCATTCAGATCAGCAAGTGCAAGGATATCATCAGATTACTAAATGGCCAAGTACATTGAACATACAGACCAACAGGCAAATTTGGCAGCAGCAAGCACCCAGGAGCTTTAGCAACGAATAATCCCAGGTTTGAGCGGATGCTTCACTAGATGTAATTTAACACAGAGACTGATGCGATGGTCATAACATTTTGGCAAGTCTCAATTCTGGTCATCTGCCAAAAAAAAAAGATACATGTTGGTTATGCTTGGATTCTGATGGTTCAGTAGATGGTGACATAGTTGACATAATTTTACTATTAATGTACAATCATTGTCATTAATGAGATTCTGCCATTAAAAAAAAAAAAAAAAACTGCGGTATAAAGTGTAGGCACGCAGAGATGCTGTCACATACCTGCAGCAGCTTCTAATACCCTGTTGCTGAATGCTGGCCTAATCTGACAGGCAACTAGTGCTGGAGCTTCCTGCAACCTCTTGCCACATTCACCATGATTGGATACTTTGCTGACCAATAGAAAGGTGCGGGAGGCAGGAAGGCATGGGTGAGCTTTCCATACAATCAAGAAGTATTGAAGCTTTACTTAGCAAAATAGCCTGGTATTTGGTCTGCAGCCTGCTGCAGGTATTAGGATAAGTTCACGCTGGCATGGAAAGCAGGCGTTTGAGGGGCATTTTTACTGTTCTTCAAACACCTATACAAATATTACTATAGACAGTACACAGTCCTGATCACATTATCAAAACATGAAGCATTAGCATTGCGCCATGTCGCTTCGTTTCAAAATTGAAGTTTGCCTTTCAACACCTCCTATTGAAGTCTATGGTAACGTTCCGCAAACGAACTGGCAGGCGTTTGACGTATTAAAATGAGTTAAAAAAAAAAAATCATGCAAGAGGAATATAATGTCCCACAATGCCCTCTAATGATAGAGGAGAGTATAGTGTCCTGCAGTCACTTCCTTCTATGCACTTCCTGATTCTGCTGCTTGAAGATGGCTGACATCAACTTCTAAGGGTAGGTGCGTAAATCATGATACAGGGCATGAAAAATGGATTTTTGTAAAATCTTACCGTAAAATCCTTTTCTCTTAGCTCATCGACAGACGTAGTCCTCGGTGATACACCACCTTCGGGTTATGTTACCTCCGCAGGAGCAGGACTAGACAGGAAATTAAAAAGCTCTGGCCACACCCTAGGGGCAGTCCCAGAGGGTATATCCTCTCTCTCTCTGCCTCAGCAAATCAGTTATGTGAAAAAGCAGTGCTTAGAGAATTTAACCCAACCCAACTCCAAAACAGAGGGGCGGGGACTACGTCTGTCGATGAGCTAAGAGAAAAGGATTTTACGGTAAGATTTTACAAAAATCCATTTTTCTCTAGCGCTCATCGACAGACGTAGTCCTCGGAGATACACCACCTTCGGGACGTCCCAGAGCAGTATCACAACTGAGGGGTGGGAAAATGGAAATCAAATCCCAATCTAGAAGGCCCAACCGGTGCCAACTAGAAGTTTACAATGCTCATCCTTAATGATGAGACTCAACCAAAAAAAAGAGAAAACAATTTTTTTTTTTCAAACAGAAAAAAACCCTCGAGGTAGACCACCGGTCTCCTCAAATTGCGGCCTGCAAAACCTTGCGGCCAAATGAGGCATCCGCCGATGCCGTCACATCAATTTTATAGAATTTTGTAAAGGTATGTACCGACGACCAGGTGGCCGCCTTACATACCTGGACCACTGACGCCTGATGGCGAAAGGCCCAGGAAGTACTGAGCGCTCGAGTGGAGTGCGCCCTAACAGGGAACGGAGGACTCTGACCCTTAATAGAATAAGCCTGTACCACCGTTTGTCTAATCCATTTGGCAATGGTCGCGGCAGATGCAGGCAAACCCTTTCTGGGGCCATCCGTGATCACAAAAAGTGAATCCGTCTTACGGAATGATTCCGTAGCTTTCAGGTATACCCTGATTGCCCGAACCACATCTAAGGAATGCAACGCATGTTCCCGATGATGCTTGGGCTGAGGACACAAGGAAGGTAGTACAATATCTTCATTCAGATGAAAATCTGAAACCACCTTGGGAAGAAAAGATGGCTTAGGATGAAGTACTACCTTATCCCTATGAATCACTAGGTATGGTGACTGGCATGATAATGCAGCCAGTTCTGACACCCTGCGAGCAGAAGTAATAGCCACCAAGAAGGCCACCTTCTGGGATAGAGTAAGCAAGGGAATCTCCCTGATGTTTTCAAAGGGAGGTTTCTGTAGAACCGACAAAACCAAATTAAGATCCCAGGGCGGTAAGGGCGCGCGGACTGGAGGAGCCAGGTGCCGCACCCCCTGGATGAAATTCCGCACCAAGGATTTGGTAGCTAAAGGCTTCTGAAAGAAGATTGCTAATGCTGAAACTTGACCCTTGATGGTGCTCAAGGCTAGCTTCTGCTCAACCCCTTGTTGCAAAAAGGCCAATATTCGAGTCACCGAATAGGTACGTGGAGGAAATCCTAAAGATTCGCACCACGCAATATAAGTCTTCCATGTGTGATAATAGACTTTGCTGGAAGTCGCTTTCCTTGCTTTAATAAGGGTAGGAATGACTGAAGTAGTCAAACCTCTGTCCTTCAGTACTTGGGTCTCAATGGCCAGGCCATTAAAACCAGCGACTGTAAAGCACGAAGGTAAATTGGTCCTTGAGACCACAGACACTCCCTGAGACGAAGTTCCCACGGAACGTCTGCGACTAACATGTCCAAGTCGGCCAGGCCGGCTTGAGGAGGC